>NC_137677.1:16959890-17642390 GCF_963989245.1 Nansenia antarctica | reverse complement strand
GCAATAGACGTCTTTTCAACCTCGCGTCTAGAATATAAACCAATATAGACCAGCTATATTACGGCTATATTTTCTACTTATCTTAAATGCATGAAAACCGTTATTAAACCCCTCTAAACTGTCAGAATACGTCCCAGACGTCATGTAGTATGAGATTCCATGTAGTCTAGCATAGTTATTCATGCGGAAGTGGTGGTTTAAATTGCGTCTATACGTCGCTGTCCTTTAACCCAGATAAATGCGGTCTGTGTCTAAACCTGTTTTAGTCTAGCAGCACGTTGAGTTTAAATTAATACCCTAAACGCCTGTAGATTGTCAAAATATATACCAGACCGTCATTTATTCTGAGATTCCATGTAGTCCAGCATAGTTATTCATGCGGAAGTGGTGGTTTAAATTGCGTCTATACGTCGCTGTCCTTTAACCCAGATAAATGCGGTCTGTGTCTAAACATATTTTCTACTTATCTCAAATGCATTAAAACCGTTATTAAACCCCTCTAAACTGTCAGAATACGTCCCAGACGAGTTGATACATCCACACACGCACGTTTGACAGGCAGAGTGATAATGACACGTGGCTTTGGTGTGTGAAGCTTTTAATTGAATAAATGTGCTTGTTTTAAACATTTTAAACATTTTAAACATTTTAAACATTTTATTCATTTATTCACTAGCATCTTCCAATCCCGGGCCATGGCTAGCTGTCCAGCTTCTGGTTTGGTTGGAGGATGGTTGGACTTTTTCTGTCCCTCTCGGATGAATGCTGGTGCCGTGATGGAATTGGTTGCTTTCAAGGGCAAGGAGTTGGTGGTATTCCTCTTGCTCTCAAGAGCTGCTGCCAGGCTCTTGAGGACCTGGTTGTGCCTCCAGGTGTAGCGGCCTTGTGTGAGGCTGGTCTTACAACCGGACAAGATGTGTTTGAGAGTCGCTGGAGTTGGGCAGAGGGCACAGGTTGGGTCCTCACCATACCACTGGTGAAGGTTTTTTGGAGATGGGAGCACATCATAGGTAGCTCTGATGATGAAGCTGATGTTGCTTGCCTCCATTCCCCAGAGCTCCCTCCAGCTGAGCTTTCTCCTTTCCAGACCAGCAAAATCTTATTTTGGAGTTAACATCTCTTAACATTTTGTGTTAATTACAATGTACTCATTATAAATAAATGTCAGGTAGTCCCAATACACCTCCTGCTCATTATGAAGCACAGAAATGCCTGACAGGTCTGAGGGCCAATCACTCGTCCCCATTCTGCCTCTGTTAGCCAATGAATGAGCCAGAAAGGACAAAAGGGGGAGGGACTGAGGTGGCCTAGTATGACTTTTAAATTACTTGATGATTTTATTTCATTTCTTTAATTTCTTATTTTTATACATTTTACCCACTTATGGGATGATATATATTTATATATATATATCCATGTGCTGGCATTTTTACCATCACTTAATGAATAATAAAGTATTACTTGAGCAGAGCAGTTCAATGAAGCGTCGCTCTTACCATACGTCATCGCACCACACACCTCTAATCCTCGCCGCGGAAGGTCACATAGCAGTTTCACCAGCGAAAACATCACATTTTCAGTGAAGCAAGTCGAAAACCCTGTCCTTTCACCACGAAGGTTTGTACAAATTCATTAACTGGGTATTTGAAGGGGTATTTGCGGGTGAGTACAAAAATATGTTGTTTTTACGTTGTACAAACCATGCTGTCGAAGAACGTAAATGAAACTAGCTAAGCGGTTAGCAAGTGCTAACCTACGACACAAAGCTACGTTAACGTTATCTAGATTTTTAGATACGTTTTTAGAGTTTTAGATAACGTTACTTGATTGTTTGTTAAACACTGCAGAAAAGAACGTAATGTCATTGCTATGAGTTTAACCAGCTTTGGGTGAATTGGAAGCTTAAGTTAGGGCTACTCTAGGAATCGCCATTGGCCGCGTGGAGCTAGCTAACGTTACAGGCTATGGCCTTGGTTTGTCTAACTGCAGGCAAATAGTGCTGGCTAGCTGCTGCCGATTTGCAATGAACGCAAGTGAAAGTGCGCCTATTAGGTAGCCTAAAATTTCGGATTTAAACCCAATGCTTAATAGGTACCTAAACATTGAGGTAACCTGTAAACTTGAGCCATTTCTCCTTCTCTTTACTCTTGTCAGTGAAATGGCACCATTGTTTTCTACTGACTGAGAGCCACTGTTGCACTTGCAAATTGAGTGACAGGAGAGCAGATCAGACAGGCGATCTCATCCCAAACGAACTTTTTATTTGATGAAAGTGGGTGTTGATATGAGAATTTATTCATTTATTTATAAATACATATATATTTTACAATGGTATGTATGTGTAACATTTGTGGTTGTGAGATTCATTGTGGGCATTTAATTTCAGTGTTTTTTTTATTTTAAGTTATTGATTTTAAGGGTTATTGATAGGGGTGTAACGGATCACGGATAATCCACCCTCCACAGTTCGGAACGCATGTGTACCTGCGGAACAATAGCAAAATGTAATCAAGTAATAACATTACTTAATATTAGTTAATGTCTCTTGTAAATCACGACGTAGAGTTGCCATGAAGCTGTGTGCAACCTGATACCCTGAAATCTGATACCCTGAGCCCTGCGAGAGAAAAAAATAATCTGTGACGTACTCACTGACTCGACATCACCCTGGTGTGTTGACCGGGGAGGAAGAAAAAGGTAGCTCAACAACTTCTCCAAATGTCATTTAAACAACCCATTCCTGCAGACTCAAACCGTGCTAAAGCCATTACAAATTCCATTGGGAAGTTTATCGCGACAGACATGAGGCTATACTCCGTTGTGGAGAACAGAGGGTTTCAAAATATGGTCAACGTGCTTGAGCCATGCTACCTGGCTGTGCCTGCTACTTCAGTTCCTAGCGAGAGATTATTCTCCACAGCAGGAGACATAGTGACTGCAAATAGATCTACCCTCTCCCCAGACAATGTGGACATCATCTTTTTGAAAATGAATATGAAGTTATAAACTTGAGGCTGCTTTGCTTTATTTGCTTTTTTTTAATATACCATGTTTAAAGGATTTCACTTTATTATTTAGGTAAAGTTAGGTTTCACTTGGCAACCAGATTGCAGCAGTGATGTTCAAGGAAAAGGTAGTTTTTATAAAAAGATAAAAATGTTTTGTGTTGATCCGAAAATGATCCGATCCGTGACTCTAAATCCGTGACACGATCCGATCCGTGAGTTTGGTGATCCGTTACACCCCTAGTTATTGATTTAACTGGAATTTTTCTGTATGAATTTATGACCTGACTCATCCTTTGTAAATAGTCTCCATTTCAACCCTTAACGGGTTAAATGGACCCTTAGCGACCCTTAACAGTTGAATACAAATCATTCTATGTTTCAGGCTTGTCCAAGAAACGCCTGACTCCACAGAGGGCACAGAGCTCCAATGGTACTTCCTTTTGATAGTAAGAAGCTTACAGGTCTGTATTAGTGACCTGTATCACTAACATGTTTCATTCTCATTTCAATAGTGGCCCTCTCTGACTCTCCACCAGCACAGACCAGGACTCCTAGAGGTTCGTGTTCAAATCATGTTGTTGTTGTTGTTGTTGTTGTTGTTGTTGTTGTTGTTGTTGTTTTGACACAGATGAAGTCAAAAGCAACCCATTGAAGTTGAATACAAATGATTCTATGTTTCAGACTTGACACATAGAAGGCTGAGTCAAATATCAAGGTCCAGGGCCCTCATTTCTTCACCAGCACAGACCAGGACTCCTAGAGGTTCGTGTTCAAATCACGTTGTCACAGCATGTCTTAGTTATTGTTGATGTTTTGACACAGATGAGGTCTAGAGCGACCCTTAACAGTTGAATACAAATCATTCTATGTTTCAGGCTTGTCCAAGAAACGCCTGACTCCACAGAGGGCACAGAGCTCCAATGGTACTTCCTTTTGATAGTAAGAAGCTTACAGGTCTGTATTAGTGACCTGTATCACTAACATGTTTCATTCTCATTTCAATAGTGGCCCTCTCTGACTCTCCACCAGCACAGACCAGGACTCCTAGAGGTTCGTGTTCAAATCATGTTGTTGTTGGTACATGTTGTTGTTGGTACACCCCAGAAAAGCCTGACTCCCCCTAAACGTATGTTTTCAAATGCATCTCACCATTATCTGCATGTTTGTGATTTTTTTCTTCTGCTCCAAACTGATTTAGCAAACTTGTTCGTATGCTCTCTATCTCAACAGGACCTAAAGACAAACACCCAGTCTCAGAGAACAGTAAGAATTCCAATTGAAGCTAGTAACATTTCATGTTATTTGACTTCAGTCCTGTTAAGTATGTGAAAATACAAAAGAAGAAGCTCCTTCCATTGCCTCAGTCAGAAATGGTTATATTTGTGAGATCTTTGCGGTTTGCTTAAGCACGGAATGTTTTCACTTTGTTTAACTTATTACATTGTGATTTACATCAGCATTCCAGAAGAGAGTTGTGGGCCTACTCCTCGAAATTTTGGACGAGGTGAGGAGGAGAGAGCCAGGGCAAACATTTTCACTGCGACAGCTGGGGACAGAAACAGAGTTCACAGAGCAGGAGGAGGAGCTGAAGAAGGAACATTTCCGACAAAGCATGGTGATAATTTAAAATAAAAGTTTACGGCTGCATTTACCGCAACAAATTTAAACCCCCAAAAATGTAATATACACGAAAATGAGTTCAATGTATAATACACCTGAAAATGAGTTCAATGGAGATGGCAAAATATTTAAACTTCAAAGGGTTGAAATGATTGTACATGATTTGTAAAAAAAATTCCACACAGACCTCCGTGATGATGAGGATCGGAGGGAAAAGTGCAAGGGACTGCATAAACAAGATGATGGACAGGTATTTAAATGCATGAACAAAGACGCAGGTTGACTTCATGTATAACATAATTTCACCCATAATGCACATTAGTCATGTAACGGCTTTTCCTCCTCTCTCTTACAGATGCATGACAAATAGCCTGATGTCCCTTTTCAACATCAGTGGTGGGGGGCCGCGGAACAAGGGGGCCTTTGGGCAGACTGCCCTGTACCGTGTCATATTGGGTAGGTTGGAACCGATAACTGGGCAAGAAGCATTGTATCTGCAAGGGGTGGGGCTTTTTTCTTCTCTTCCTCTTGCTACCCTTTCTATAGTCCACAATCGGCTCCTTGGTCTTGTCGATGCTGAGGTAATTTTCCAGGCAGCATTATACTAGGTGGTTAACTTATCCTCTGTACTGTAGGCCGCCATGTTGTTGTTGATCAGGCCTGCACCGTCATCAGCTAACTTGACATGATCAAAAAGGTGTGCACTAAAGGTTTGTTGTCTATAGCAACGGCTTCAACTCTACTATCCATACACGGGGGTCTAGGGTGGGTGGTAGCATACTACAGATTATTTTGTGGCGAGTGTCAAACATTTGCTCACTATAGGAACAAGAGCTACAGGGCACCAGACATTCAAGCATATTACATTTTCTTTGGCACATAGTAGGCAATCCACAATTTATCTGGCTCTTTACTCTTGCTTTTTACAGTTTTAAATGGGATTCTTCTGTGAAAATAACTTTTATTTTGCTTTATTTAATTACAGAGGCTGTCATGAAACTAAAAAAGGTCACAGAGGTGGAGGCAAGGGCGAGCATCGGAGATCACCTGAAGCAGGCCCCAGGCAGAATGGGCGGTGCTGGCTACAGACAGAAGACAACCTAAATGTTGTCTCATAACTGTCAATAAAAACTATTATGTTGTTAAATGTTCCTATTTAATTGTTATGTTATTAAAAATGTTGTAAATATGTTGTTAAATGTTCCACAACAATCAACATTGTTATTATTTAATATTCTTTTTTCCTTATTTTTATTTTGTATTTACTAGTTAAATGTTTACTAGTTAAATGTTTACTAGTTAAATGTTCCTATTTAATTGTTATTATGATATGTTGTTATTATGTTGTTAAATGTTCCACAACAATCAACATTGTTAATATTTAATATTATTTTTTCCTTATTTTTATTTCGTATTTACTAGTTCCCTAAATAAATACATGTTCCTATTCATATTTCCTTATTTATATTTACTTATTACTCATGAAAATTGTATTTGTCTACTTATACTAAGTGTTTAAACGTCTAGGCTATAACAAAGCTAAATTGATGTGAAATTGGAAATTGAAACGTCTGTTTAAACTGCATTTCAACAGCTATATATAGTCTGCCGTTGAAATGCCTATAGAAACAGTCGTTTCAATTTCACCTCCATTTGGCTTTGTTTTAGCCTAGACGTTTAAACACCGGTGTTTCAATGTCTAGGTTATAATTAAGCTAAATTTAGGCTAAATTGGAAATTGAAACAACGTCTATGTTTCAACGGCATTTCAACGTCTAAACATAGACGTTTTTTAAATTTCCAATTTGGCGGGTATTTAGCCTCGATTTCGCCTAGACGTCTAAGGGCCATTTAGACGTTGTTTAGACGTCTAATCAACGTAAAATTGTTCACTGGGATAGTTTAGCAGAGCTGTTTTTTTTACTTGTATTATTTATTTAGCCATTTAGTGGCAGGGACAATACACATAAATCAACATATCAGTTTAGCCTATCGATGTAAATGAGTCTGATATGGCGCTAATAATAATAACGCATTCATTTTGTATAGCGCTTTTCTCAGTACTCAAAGATAATACATTCCACGGAGGGAACAACAACAGATCAGTAAAACGGAGAGGAGACATTCCCAAGGCCGGTTTAGGCTTCTGCGTCGAATTTACGTGCGGCTACGCCGTAGACTACGCGAGGGCTCTCCAAGTTTATAGTTCGACGTTGGTCCGCCCTGCAATTACACCGTCACATCGCTAGGTGGCAGTGTGTTTTCAGCCCCTGTGCTGTGCCTCTTCCGGTTAGGAACTCAACGGAGCTCAAAGCTCAAAGCGGCATAATAGCGATCTTTTTGTTGTTATGTTTGTTGTATATAAAAGTTCTATGATGCATTGAAATGACATTAAACTAAGATAATACGATGGTTAGCATAATTTTTCAAATCGTTATTAATAAGTAATTACAGAAAAGGTGAATGACATTTCTGTCATGACTTCCGCATTTTGGGCGACGAGAGAGTCGGAATCTTGTCTGAATCATGTTCTACCAAGTGGACCAATCACAGAGCTTACGGTTACGTGCGCTCTGACGCGTGGTTAGATTTTTTGAGAGGAGCACGTCAAGGCTACGCACGGTCATGCGGGACTACGTAAGCTTACGCGTAGCCTACGGCGTCGACTTTACGCAGAAGCCTAAACCGGCCTTAAGCCACCGGGGCGGAGACTTTCACTTTCCCCAGTTTCCCCTGGTGCAAGGCGGCAGGAACACCGTCCGTGGCCCGTCCTCTGGCTCCGGACCGGGCGAAAGGAATACAACAACATATTCCCACTGAAACCATATCTGACTGTCATATTCCCACTGAAACCATATCTGACTGTCATATTCCCACTGAAACCATATCTGACTGTCATATTCCCACTGAAACCATATCTGACTGTCATATTCCCACTGAAACCATATCTGACTGTCTCCACATCTGCTTTCAGTGGAGGTGTGGCGAGACAAAGACGGTAGTCTCGCAGCTCCGTGTTCTCTGGTCACAACCACACTTTCACATCGTTCTCATTCCTTTTCTACAACAAAACAACAACAACAATCCTCCTCGAAGTCGATTCCCCGTTTCACACTTCAGCAGAATGCAGTTCGGTTTAGAGATGATTAAGCGAGTCTCGTTCAGATTTCAATCCAGAATGAAACAAACAACAAACAAATGAAAAGTGAATGAGAGACGTGACGTCAGACTTCCTCTCACCTCTGCGTTTTCTATTTCGCAGTGACGTCACTCACTTTCACTGTGCAGCTGTCTGCTGTGACGTCACTCACTTTCACTGTGCAGCTGTCTGCTGTGGGCAACACAACTTCCTCTACAGTAAAGCAACAGCATATCACAGGCCTGCAGATAAAGTTAAATCAAGTATAGTGATATTTTCCTCCAGGGAGAGTTCAAACAATGAATACTAGGCTAATTGATCGTATTTTGTATATAGTGCCTCTCAAGACACCCGAAGTGCTTTACTTGTGTATCAGGTGGCCAAACAAAGATGAATAAAGCTCTATGGTTAACAAAAACATGAACCACACAGTAAAGAGTCCTTGTTGCTTTGGTTATGAAGAGGTGCAGCACTTGTTCTGCTCTCATAAAGGTCTTCAGGAGTCATAATAATCATAGTCAAGGAGAACATTACATTACATTACATTACATTACAGTGATGTTAAATGTTCCTTAGCTGTATGTTTCTGGCCATAAAACTCAAACTCAAATCTCATGTAAAAGAGCACATTTATTTAATTTCTCATCTTCACAACAACTTAAAGAGACATTACAGTACTTGATAATGTTGCAATAATAAATATATTCATGGTAACAGATACATCGATTTCAGTTTAATAAATGAATAAATAACATGAAATCATTCTACATTGTAGAGCTTTTAACACTGAAAAGATGACATTATTGACAATAAAATAGGCCTAATGTTAACAAAGAAATACTGGAGGCATCAATAAATAGATTAATGAATAAATAAATAGTCCTGAGTTAGTACAACAATAAATATAATAAAACATGTTTCAATAAATAGTTATTATTAAATAGTCCTCAACACACACACACACACACACACACAGACACACAGACACACACACACACACACACGCACGCACGCACGCACGCACACACACACACACACACACACACACACGCACGCACGCACGCACGCACGCACACACACACACACACACACACACACACACACACACACACACACACACACACACACACACACACACACACACACGTTATTGGCTGGTAGATCTGAGGTTTGCCGCCAGCAGGTCGAGTCTTCGCAGGTGCGCGAGCACCACTGTCCTGACGTCATCCCACGCGCTCGCGCTGTATTCCTGTTTGGGTAAAATACAACAGTTACATTTAGAAATGCTACAGATACGTTTATATATATGGAGGAGGAAGGGGAGTCACAGTGTGAGTAATGTATTTATAAACTAGCTGATTAGCTGAAGGTTTCTCACCTTGTCTTTCAAACTGTTGTTCAGGCGTTTGAAGTGCACGCAGGGTTCGAGTTATAAGATGAACTCTGTGGGGGTCTCCAAAATAACAGTGCGAAATGTTCTCATGCACGCGCGAATCATGCCCACACAGCGATGGGACTTACAAGTTTTAATTAGCTATAGGCAGTAGCGGATTAAGGTGGTCAGTCCTTTGTGTGAGGACCCCCCGCCCCCGCCCCCATACACAAGCCTCCCCCCTCCCCAAAATATACAACTCACGAGCACCCTGCACACACACACCACTCATAATGCTTTACCATAAAACACTTAAACACTTTAATAACACAATAACACAACAGTGTTAATAATGCAAAGAATTAAAAAAAGGTTCAGTGCATTCAGTTCTGTCTCTATTGCTCTCCTCTCCCGTTGTCTCTCTGTTGCTGTCCTGTTGTCTGTCTCTCAGTTGCTGTCCTGTTGTCCGTCTCTCTGTTGCTCCCCTCAGCTCTAAATGACAGAAATGAATTAGCTAATTAGTTGGCATGTAAACATATAGTTAGGGTTGGGTACAGTAACAGTTTAGGTTAGTACACTAGGTTAGTAAAAAGTAAAAGCCACCTTACCTTTACGGAGACAAGATAGACCAAAGTGGTCTGTTTTCTGTAGGCTGCGGTCGCGGTCCTGGAACCCATGATGCTGACGTCCGATGTCCTTTCTTTATCCAAGATTGGATGAACGGGAGAGGGTCAAATTTGTCGATCGGAGGCCCATTTAAGTCCACGAACAACAATGCGGTAAGGCTCCTGGCTTGCAGCCGGTTCCTGTTCTGACTGTCAGTGTCATTGCATCCAGAAAAGCCCCTCTCACACTCTGCAGAGGTCGGAAGAAAAGTGTTGCTCGCCACTATAAGTCTTTTCAAGGTTTTACCCTGCTGTTCCTTGTCTTGTAATTTCCAGTCTCTGAACTCACTGACAGCATCACTCGAAGGCTCTCCGAGAAGTTTAGCAAACTTCCCCACCTCACGCTCTCCAAATAGAACAAGTTCTGCCCTCTCTTTTGGCCAGAAGTGCTGATCCAGAGGCTTCAACATGCTTACCAGCTCACTGTCAGGGAGACGCTTGGTGAGATTATCAATAATTGACTGGTAAAATTGGGACTTGTTTATTTTACGTTGTGTTTCGGTGAGAGCAACCTCTTTGAACTGACCGCTGGTTATGGCCATTTTGACTTTCATTTCTGTTTTCCCTCCCTGGTCCTTCATGGCAGAGAGCACCTCGATCGTTTGGTGAATGTGGCGGCTTGCATCAATCAGGGATGTGTCGCGTTTCTGTAGTTTCAGGGAGAGACTTTGTAGTTCACGTAACACGTCTTTCATTGTTGCTAAATCAGAGAGAAATCCAGTGGATGTCAGATGCTTACGTAAACCAGTGTACTTGGCCTTCTCCATACCGGAACGTGAGCCATCTTCACTAGCTGATTTAAAGTGACGTGCTAACACTGGAAAATCCTTCAGCACAGCTTTGACAGTGTTGAAACTGCTGGACACCCATCTTATTGTAAACACTTTCCCTATTTTCAGTATCTGCAGGTTCAGTTCCGCAGCTGCTTCCTGTAATTCCCTTGCATTTTTCGAGGACTGGTGGTAAAGAGCATAGAGTTTTGAGAGGAAAAACTCTAAATGATTACAGCCAGTCACCTCCTTCAATGAGTCATTCACCGCTAATTCTAACCGATGCGCGAGACAGTGAACTGCCTGCAGCCGAGGGAAGTCCCGTTTCAGTCTAGCTATGAGTCCATTCACTCTCCCTGTTAGCACGGCCGCCCCATCTGTGGCTATGCTAATTAGGTTTTTCCGAAGAAATTCGTCATCCATTCCCGCTGATCGAAGGCTGTTTTTCAGTGCATTGCACAGGGACTCGGCATCTGTGCCCTGGTCAAGTTCAACTATGTCAAAAAACACATTGTCCACATCTCCATTTCCAGTGACATCGCATCTGACATAAATAATCATGTACGCTCGTCCATGAATTGTGCTTTCATCTATTGTTATGCTAATACTCGAATTAAGTGATTTGACATTAGAAATGAATTTATTTTTCATCTCCTGTGCAATGTGCTCTACAATCTGTGCACATGAATGATCTGATCGGTGAGTAGGGCCGACTATCGCGCCATTCATCTCATTAAGCTTCATGATTGGATTCAGTTTTGTATATGGCATCCTTTCTTTAGCCACAGTATAGGCTGCCCTGAACGAACTTGCTGTCTCCTTGTACATAATGGAAGTGAGTGCTGCTACGTTCTTAGGAAGCACTTCCTTTTGTTTAAGCTCTGCTATTTCAACAGCTCGTTTATGAGCATGACTGTCGCGGTGTATATAAATCTTTTTCCGCAACTGCTTTTGAACGGGGCTACTTACTGTCCCATTGATCCAGGCATCCGCCAAATGCACTCCCCACTTTTTCTCTGAAAGTAAAAGAGTCTTTGCCTCTTTACAGGCAAGGCATCCAAGGCCATCCTCATTTGCAAATAGCCAGGGGTTTCTTTTTTTCCAGGATCTCCACTGATCTTCTCCCCAGTTCTGTGGCGTTGCCTCCCCTACCTCTTCATTCTGCCCCTCATCTGAACTGTGTGTGGGTGTTGCGCGTTCAGGCCTGGTAGCAGAGTCCTCAGTAGTAGCAGCAGTAGTAGCAGTAACAGTAGCAGCAGGGCTAACGTTAGGTGTCATAGCAGGTTTCTTTGATAAAAACCCGAAATGTTCTAGGCTTGATGACCCGGTCGGCAGCAGTGGCCTTTTTTTGGGCGGCATGGTAGCTACTCCTATATATACGTATGTATATACTCCTGTATAGCTAATGAATTAATGTTTGCTTCTCAATAATAGGCTAGGTGCACGATCTCACTACTTCCTGAAAGGCAACTGGTGTCTCACTCTATTGGTTTAATTGATTAATCAGCTGTGCACTGTGTGTTCCAACGGTTTACCGCACAGCTGATTAATCAACCGTTTGCTGTTGCACTATATTCTACTGCGCCCCATGGTGTCTTGGTGGTGAAGTGCAGGCAGTCAACGGCATACTGTCATTCACAGGAGATTAATGGTGCGCGTAGTTCTCTTGGAAAACGTGTTTATTTTACAATATTTATAATATAAATTAAATAATATTCATTACATTGACATTTTGATCAAATAATAGTTGTGGTAATGTATTATTAGCGACCCCCACAGATTTTTGATTTTACTGCCTTCATGGGAGCTCAGAGTGCCTCAGACCATCTCTATGGGAGCTCAGCTCCCATTGGCTCCCACATAACTCGAACCCTGAGTGCACGTGCATCTTCTTGTTCGCCCTTTTGACAGACGCTGATGACTTTCGTTTCAGAGCCTTTACCTGTGTTGGAAAGACACACTAATGAGTCATATTTCATATTCTGACTCCTCTCTGCATGAGTGCCTGGTAGGCAGGGTGATACCAGAGTGTTGTGGTTGAGACAGGTGGACTCACGCATTGCTGCAGTTCCGAGGTCTGCCGGTAGAGGGCGTTCTCAAACGTGTCCATCTGTCTGTGGTCCCCCGCCTCGCTGCTCGTGTACCGGCCGCTGCCGTACAGCTTCATCACGGCGGTCAGAGTCTGAGACATGAAGATGATCTTGTCTTCGGCCTGGAGGACGAGGGAGGAATATTATTATTATTATAATACTAATTATTATTATTATATGGAATGTTTCTGGCCATAAAACTCAAACTCAAATATCATGTAGAAGAGCACATTTATTTAATTTCTCATCTTCACAACAACTTAAAATAATAATAATTAATATGACCAGTAGGCCTATTATTATTATTATTATTAATAATATTATAATCAAAGTTATTGTTATTGTTATTGTTATTATTATAATTATTATTATTATTATTATTGTTCTATAGTCTATAAGGAGTATCTTAAGAAGGAGTGTCTTACCGCAGAATGAAGGACGAGGCTGTATTGCTTCTCAGGGAAATCTGTCATTGTATCTCGTGGGACCTCATCACCCTAAAATGCAGAAAAATCAAAACAGGTTTAAAGTTGAAGTTTAGTTCATAGTTCATATTCCATATGTTGAAACCAGACTGTACAACACCATAGTTCATATTCCATATGTTGAAACCAGACTGTACAACACCATAGTTCATATTCCATATGTTGAAACCAGACTGTACAACACCATAGTTCATATTCCATATGTTGAAACCAGACTGTACAACACCATAGTTCATATTCCATATGTTAAAACCAGACTATACAACACCATAGTTTATATTCCATATGTTGAAACCAGACTATACAACACCATAGTTTATATTCCATATGTTGAAACCAGACTATACAACACCCTAACCCTAACAATCGTTCAACAGACAATATACTAGTAGGCCTGTGTTGTGTATGGGCAGTACACACTAGAATAGACAATAGATTATAGTGTCTGTGTGTGTGTGTGTGTGTGTGTGTGTCTGTGTGTGATAATGTGTGTGTGTGTGTGTGTGTGTGTGTGTGTGTTATGGAGGCCCCTGGTAAGGGTCTTAGGCGGGTGACGATGTGGACATTTTAAAATGTATTTATTTCCCTGACACTAAAATATAATACGGTTTTACGAAGATCGCGCATATGCGCGTGCTCGTGTGTGTAAGTAAAAAAACAGTCTGAAACAAAGGAATTCATTATAAATGTCATAATGTATTAATTAACAGTCACACACACGTCCGAGTATTTGATCAACAAAGGAGCCATGTGTAGTAACATCAAATTGGAGCAATATAAATAATGAAATATCAACTCACAATGGTGCTTATTAGAACTCTTAACACACTTACATTCTGAAACTGCTGGTGTTTTCACATTCTGAAACAGCAACATTAATATGTAATATCAAACAGAGCAAGAACAACAAATAAATAAACACTCTGCAGCTTCTTACTTATTTTGCACTCTGCATCTCCTTGCTTATTTTGCACTCTACTTATGCTTGCTGTTTGCTATTTGCTGAACCCTACTCTGAACCTGCTCTATACTCTGAACCCTGACATACAGTAACCTTTTAGAATCGCTGCTTTCGTGCCTTGGCTGCAGCAAATGCTGCCACCAGATCTTCCAGGTCCAAAGATCTTCTAACCTCCTGTTCTATCGAGATTTGTGCCAGCCCTGAAAGCCTTTCCTGGCTCATGGTGGACCTCAGGTAAGTCTTTATAAGCTTCAGGCTCGAGAAGCTTCTCTCGCCAGATGCGACAGTGACCGGAAGTGTTAACAGGAGCCGCAGGGCAATACTGAGATTCCCATAGAGATCTAGAAGTTCCTCCTTGTATATGTAGTCCAACATCTGTCTTGGAGAGACACACACATCATCAGGGAATGTGTGGATAGCAGCCCTGACCTCCATCACCATCTCCTCTCCATCGATGTCATCCATAGTTTTTTCAAGATTTAGGCACTGCTTCTGAAGCCTTCCAGACGTATTTGCCTTTGTCATTGTCGTGTATTTTCATGCTCTGTAACCATAGCAATGGCCCTCTAATACACACAATGGCCTTTTGACATGCATGTGCAGAGGCTGTAATATCATCATGAGTAGATATAATTGCATTAGGGCCCGAGCCAGAAAGACGCCCATAGCATAAATTGCATTAGAATTGTATTAGACCATAGGGTGAATTGCATTAATAACATCCTATTTACAGGACAGAAAATGACCTCACCTACTATGATCTCACTGGCAAAACTTTGTATCTAACCAAATTAAAATGACGTGGACTCTGTTTTGATTGGCTCAGCGACAGTGACAAGGGGGGGTATAAAATCCTATACACAGATGGGCTCTTTCTCTTTTTCTTCATATCCATATCTTTGACTTAATATCCTGTGACCGATTCGGACCACCAGCTCCATTGAGGGGCCATGCTGTGTAACCTGCTTTTTTTGAATAAACAAGTCTTAAATTTGCTCAAGAACTCTTCTTCATTTTTAGCAGTAACAGATACCAAAATATACGAAATAATGGCGAGCCTAGTCCACGAGTAAATATATATAGCTTATAAGTGATTATAGTAACACCGTCAATTTTTGCATCTTTTCACTTCTCTCAGCGCCTGGAGGTAAGTACCATTTCCCCCCCTTTCTCTGCTCCCCCTCCTCCTCTCTCTGCTCTCTCTCTCTCTCTCTCTCTGTGCCAGAAATAACAGCTGCTCCCCCCTCCTCCTCTCTGTCCCTCTCTCTCTCTGTCAGACTTCCAGCTTTGATGTAATTAAATGGTCTTAAGCTATAAACAAAAGAATTTAGATTTGTGTTGAGTATCTGTTAGAAATATAAGATAATTACAATTGGATTGAATTTAAAGAGCCGGATTTAGAAATCTGTATTTGTACATAAATGTGTAATTGTACGATATTGTAGAAGTATCGTGTGTGTGGTGGAGCAAAGGATGAATTGCTTCAGTGCGCGTTTTGCGAATGCGCTGTCGACAGGAAATTAACGGAAGACGTTTTGTTAATGGGTCGGCAATATTGGTTCTGATAATTGTGTTATTGTATGTAAAAGGAATGAGAATTCCTGTTTGATAAGACAAAAGGACCATTGTGAGCAGTGAGCGCAGCTAATTGCTTTAGTGCCGTCCGAGCCTTATGCCTGCAGGCGCTCAAGTCCCTCTTGAGACAGAGGCTGTGGAAAAAAGGCATTAGAGAATATTAGAGTGAAACATTTGGTTAGGCAGGGGATTAGGCACCCCGAACCTAGCCAAAAACAGGCGGCGGTGGAATTGCAAAGTTCCGAGGGCACGTTAAATATTTCATATAGTGCTGGGGAGAGGACTGAAGGCCCCCGTGTCTGATGAACTATGAATGAACATACTACCGTGGTACCGTCTAGTCGGCGCAGCTGTCGCATGTAGGTGTGTGGGCAGTGCGTGGTACGTGGGCGACAGCCCACACCTAGCGGGATGTGAGAGGAAGCTACACCCGTGAACAGGCAAGGCTGGTGTAAACGGTCAAAGTTTCTAGACCCATAGCAAAGTGGGCTAGGGATCAGACCGTCGGTTCCCACCTGGGCGGCTAATCACCGCTACAGGGCCAGTGTTATACATTGGCAGGGGGTCGCTATCGACTGGGTCACCGGCCGGTTGGGTCGCTCAAGAACGTAAGGCCATATGATATGGCAGTAGCGCTCAGCTCAATGTACAGTCAGGCCACCATAAGCTGAAAGCGACGTACAGCTAGTAGGCGAGTGGTGCTTTCCGTGATCAGAGCTCTGAAAAGGAGACTCTGGGAAGCGGAAGGGGTGGGGGTTTACTGACTCTGACCTGGGGTTAGAGGGCAGTGAACCTCCATCGGAAAGGGTTCCAGCCTGAGACTGCGCCCTAGAGATGGGGGAGACGAAGCTTTCGACGCAATTGACACGTTCGACACAATTGTGTCGGAAAAAGTGTCGATCTTTCGATGCAGTCGATACAGCAACTCCATACTGCCATCTGCTGGTCAGGTCATGGTACTGCCTATACTGCCATCTGCTGGTCAGGTCGTGGTACAGCAGCTCTACAATGACATCTGCTGGTCAGGTCATGGTATGGCGGCTGTTTGATAATTGGGGCAGATATAGATGGTCAACATGGCATAACAGGGGCCACAGTGTTGGGATGTGCTTGTGGAACAGGGAAAGAGTGCAAAACCAGGCTATATTGTGGGAACTGGACAGACATGTGCTTATGTGAACAATAAAAGATGTATTGCTTGTGTACATGAACAGGCAAAGTGTGGGAGGGACATGGTTGTGTGGGACATGGTTGTGTGGGACATGGTTGTGTGGGACATGGTTGTGTGGGACAGATTAGTCTACAAATTTTTATTCAGGAAAACGATTTTCTCCACAGTGCTGGGACTGAGACGGCTCCTCTTTTTGCTTACAATGTCCCCTGCTTTTGAGAAAACCCTTTCGCAGGGGACAGAGGTTGCTGGCATATGTAGATATTTGGTGGCCAGCTTGAACAAGTTCACATATATTGTCTTGTGTGTGGCCCAGTATTTCAGCGGGTCCTCCCCTCTGGGGAGGTAGGGGTCGCTCAGGTACCGCTTCACCTCCACCGTGGCGTCTGCTGTTGGGCTTTTCACATTATGTGCTGCACCTGGGAACACAACAACAATTAGCCTAGTTGTCAAATGTACAGCTTTTTCATGTGATCCTCAACAATTGACTATGTTTTGCAACCAACCAACTTCAACGTCCAGAAGCTCCCAAAAGTCATCTGCCTCCTTGGCGGCAGGCATTTCCTGTGCTGAGGTTGACTGCTGAGAGAAAGATAAAATAAATCAAATTAACTTTGTGGTCCTCTGGGAGGAATTTGTTCAGGACATACAATGTGCTGCTGTTGAAATTCACAGTGCAAAGGAAAGGGTATTTACCTGTGAGGTTGAAGGTGCGTTCAGTGTCCTCTGAATAATTGAAGCACACTCATCAGTCAACCTCTTCACCGCCTCCTGAGCGTGGGAGGCGTTACCGAAGGCCAATATTTTAAAACGGGGGTCCAACAGCGTGGCCAATGCCAGGACCCCAACGCCCTCCACACCGCACCTTAACTCCAGGAGCCGGACCAGGTTTAGGCCCAGCTCTGAGGCAGCAGGGTTGCTCATCCGACCACACATCTCCGACACCCTGTGCTGAATTATCCTTATTATGGGAATCACCTTTGATGCAGACATGTTTGAGAGGGAGGGGTGGGTGGAGGGGAGGGAGAAAAACAGAAAATATTCATGCCTTTTTCAATGTACAATGACATCTTCTATACTGGAATAAAAAATATTATTAAAAAAAAAAAGTATCACCTTTGATGCCGACACTCTTTTCTCCTCGGACAGCTCTAAGGTTGCCCGATGAAATGGTGACAATATATCAAGGCACTCAGCCATTAAATCGAATTCCCCACTAGTCAGAGCAGGGATGTCTGTGCTCAGGCTGCCCAGGGCCGCTCCCACTGACAGGCGCTGCTCCTTCATTCTTTGTAGCATCAGGTAGGTGCTATTCCACCTTGTGTCCACCTCCTGGATCAGCTTATGCTGGGGGACCCCGAACTGGCCCTGAAAGGCGGACAGTCTCTCCTTCCCTGTGGTACTAGACTTGAAGTAGGCTACAATCCTTTTGGCTCTCAAGCATATGGCTTTCAGCTCAGGTGTGAGGTCCAGGCTATTCTTCACAACCAGGTTGAGGCTGTGAGCGAAACACGGCACACGGCGTAATCCCAGCAGCCTTGCACACAAAACCATGTTGGAGGCGTTGTCAGTGATGAGGCAGTGAACCTTGTCCTTCAGGCCCCATTCTCCCAGCAGAACACTCTTGGCCTCCTTGATATGCTCAGCTGTGTGCGTCTGAGGGAATTTGGCCACCCCCAGTAGCACGGTGGAGAGCTTGCAGTCATCACCAGCGATAAAGTGGCAGGTGACGGCAAGATAAGCGTCCATATTCATGGATGTCCACATGTCCGACGTTAAGCTTACTCTCTGGGCACGGGACACCTCAGCCTTGGCCTTGGCCTTGGCCTCCTCATATCTGGAGGCCAGCTTCATTTTCAGTGCCTGTCTTGTGGGGAGGATGTAGGTAGGGTCGAGTTTCTGGACAAACCCTATAAATCCAGCATCCTCCACCACTGAAAATGGCTGGGAGTCCGTAATGATCATGTCTAGTAGGCACTCATCCAGCTCTGCTTGCCGCCCTTTAAAATAAAACCACATAAATACAGGTAGTTATGTTATTGCAGATCTTAAATACATTATTATGTTTCAATGTACCTCCATTACAAGCTCTATGAGTCATTCCTGCACATGTATAGCCTACATTTCACATACCTTGCCTTGCACCAGCAGCACCAGCCATGTTGGGTGCATCAGGTGTGGTCTCTGGGTGCTTTGCTCTGAGATGGCGCAGCATGGAGGACGTGTTGGTGCTATATGCCAACACCTGAGCACAGATCCTGCACTTGACCTTGCTGGGAGTTAGCAAGTCAAAGTACTCCCACACATAAGATCTGGCTCTTTTTCGTCCTGCCTCCATTCTCCCTTACTCCCTCTCTCTCTCTAGCTCTCACTCACCCTCACTCTCTATCACTCGCTCAAACTCTCCCTCACTCTGCACAAGTTCACTCAATCTCTGACACTCTCTCAATATCACTCGCACATTCACTCACACAATATAACTCACACTGTCTATGTATGTGGGCCTGGTGTATGTTTTTTTTTTTTGTGTTTTTTTTTAATGTATGTGTATGTGTATCTATCTGGTTAGCCTATGTGTTGCAATTATGAATCTACGACTATCTTTGTATGTTCTATATCTATCTATCAATATCTAGCAATCTCCTGTCTATTTCTATCTCTGTCTCTCTGTCTCTGTCAATAAATTCCGCTCCACTCTGTCTCCAACCCTCGAATATGAGTGAGTTTCACGTCATTTTATGCAGTACCAAACTTGGAACACTGCCACGTTTGCGGAAGAATTGACGCACGCGTCAGATGTGCGTGTGTGACGTACGAATCTTTCTTCGAGTAGTCACGTGGTTTTTGCAATTTGACGCAAGCCTCGGTACGTTTGTATCGACGCACATTGCGTCGGAAGATAGACACCGTGCCGTGACTACTGCGTCGAGCGGTAACATCCCTACTGCGCCCTGGGAAGAGGGGAGGTCTGAAGGAACAAAGTGAAATAATACGTTTAACTGCATTGAAAGATAATCTTGATATTGCGGAGTCGTGAATGTGCTCTGTTTGTGAAAACAAAAGTTGTGAAAAAGACCGTGGTTTTTCAAGGAAAAACCGTGGGGTAGAGCCCATCCCCTCCCTTTCTGCGTGTCTCATTTCAAACACACGCGCTTTTCGCCCTAAAACACACAACAGAGCTGAAAATCCTTTCTACTACAAAGGGAAGCTGAATTTGATCGATTGCATTGCTCATCTCATGGGATAAGATTGAATCCATTTCACATAGACTGTAGTGGTATAAGGATAGTGGGTTGATCGTTGGGGTATTTTAAAGTAGTTTGGGGATATTTGTTGAGTTTCATTCGCAAGTCTGGTGAAAAGCGGGCACATGCGCGGAGAGGGGCGTAGCCCAGCAGAGACTGGAGACGGATTCTTTTTTCCTCCATTTTACTTCCTTGCCTTTCACCTTTCCCCGCAATAAAGATTGTTGCATAAAAGATAAGGTTGAATCCATTACACATAGATTATGGTATTTGTAAAGTTGGAGATGGAGTGAATTGATCAGCGGGGTATTTTAGATGGTTCAAGGCATTCATAGACTGCATCTTGCACGGAGGAGCTGATTAATTCGCTTCGTACTCCTGCAGCGGAGAATTCCATCCTTTCATGCGGGAGTCGAGCCCCGATCTCCCGCATACCAACCGGCCGCGCAACCACTACACCAAGAGAGTTAGCCCCTTGACAACCTATTACTTTCACAGCCTATTGTTTTTTACGGTCTATGGATAATTCAACTGTCTAATGAAAACCATTACTCCACAGGTTTTAAATCAATGTATATGATTATATAATGAATAATTCTAACTAATCGTTCATTCTTTTCGCTTGACGGTTGGGTTGTTTATGGATTGTGGAAAATAATGGGTTGCGACTTGAAGATCACGGCAGGGTGGTCTGAGGCAATCGATGGGACATTTTCGGTTGCTTGCAGAATCGGATTCCATCTGAACCTATCAGATCTATGGAAGGAACTTGCCGCCATCTAGTGGACGGAACACGATAAGACAAGTCGGTTGCTTGTTGTTGGAACATAAGATGATAACGTAATGTTTATTATCTAGTGGACAGATTGTAATAGTCCAATGATAACGTTTTCTTTCACAGGTTTAGATCAATGAAGTGTCAATGACTAAGTCTAATTAATTATGCATTCCTTTCAAATAACAAGTCGATTTCTTTACAGATTGTAATTAATAATTAATCATTTTATTCCTTCCAAATAATAAATCGATTTCTTTACAGGTTGTTGTCATTATTCGTGTTTTACATCTTTTTATTTCAAGTTAAGTTCTTTTTCACAGTTTTTGATTAAAGAATAGCAGAACAGTTTCTATCTGAGGATTGATCAATCAAGGGTTTGTGGATCAGAAAGACTTAGAGCGTGACCTGCCTTTGTAATTTGATAAATTGTGTTGAACAGCCTTTGTAGTTTAATAATTAAAGTTGACCTGAACTATAATTAGTATTGATTGAGCAATTAAGTGATACACATTCATACACAATAAGGGAAAAACATTTAGATTAAAACACACACACACATAGATTACATTTAAGTCAATAATACACAATACCACTGAAACAATCCGTTGTTCTGAATTGTAATGTTCTGTGTAGACAGTTGACACAGTTAAAAGTTGGACTAGCATCTGTTTAGCAGATACGGCAACAGAAGGTGGGTTGTAAGAAAAGTACACCTTATAGCATATTTTCAGCATATTGAGCAGTATAAATATTTCAGACATGGGAGCCAAACCCAGTAAAATTGTGAGGGCTGTTAATACAGATAAGGGAATATTAGCAAATTCATCCCCTGTGGCTATAGTGGAAAAAATGAATCCTCTTGTTAAGGAGATTAGCAAAATGTCAACGAAATGGAATATTCGTTGGGCAGACATTGAACAACCATGGCCAGAAGAGGGCACCTTTGACTTACAATTAATTGCAACATTGGAGATACTTATCAATGCACATAAGGCGCATCAAAAAGGAAAGATTAGATCAGAGAAACGCAGGTTAGAGTTAGCTATTTTAGACCTCTTCAAGGTAGAGGGGCAGAAAGTAGCATTAGCTTGGAATGAGAAAACAGCTCACATGGATCCAGAAAAAAGAGATGAATTGGCCAAAGCAATGGAAGAGAAAGTGAACATTCTATTCTCACACACAGCTCCAATCTCCAGTCCTCCTCCCTATGCCAAGATACTGGAGGACAATTCTCAGCGGATCTACCCTCAGGTCCCCGTCCTAAGTACGAACGGAGCCTTCACTATCAAAGATGAGGGTGATAATGTACTAGAGAGGGGAAGAGCGAAAGTGACCGTGGATTTCGAACCAGAGAACAAGACAGATGACAGTGAAGATGGCAGTGGAGGTGAAGGCGAATGTTCCGGTGCTGACAGCAATGCACAGGGAGGTTACAGTGCTCAGATCAGAAAACTAATAGCCAGGGCCGAAAAACAGGGAAGGACAAGACGCTATAAAAAGGGAAAAGAAGAAAGTAGTTCTGAAGATGAGCAGGAGTCTCTGAAGATAGAGAAGAAGAAAGAGAGCTTAAAGCAAAAGAAGAAGATGTCGGAGGAAGAGGAGGAAGAAAGGGTGAAAAAGGATAAGGAGGAGTTAAGAAAGAGGGCAAGAAAACTCCAAGAGAGAAGCCTAAGAGAGGAGGAAAGTTGTATACAACAGATAGAGGAACTGTTAGAACAGGTAGCTCAAGTGACATCACATCATACATCCCAGCCGAACCTCCCAAGGTCTACAGCGACACCAAGGCGGGACGAAAGAACGAAGCCACTAGTAAGCAATTATGGCCTTAGACCAAGAGGGAAGGCATCGGAGGAAGAGGAAATTCAGGGGATCTTCCCGGTGCTGTTTCGAGATAACAAGATAGAATATCGTCCTTGGGGTCATACAGATCTGTCTGAAGTGATCGAAAAACTCCCAGTCCTAGAAGATGGGGGTCACCCATGGACTAACGAGATGGACGTGAGACTGACAGGGACGCAGGCCGCGATGGGAGACCTGAAAAGACTCTTAGCCTTTATTACAGGATTGGACACCATGCAGGAAATATTGACGAAGGCAGGACTTCATAAATATATCGGTACATCAGTTTATGACCCAGAGCTCTTCGCAGCAAACAGAGGCAGGCTGTGGAAGGCAATCAGAGAGACATACCCTACTCACATTCACCCAGACAATATCATCGTGATGCCACTGGGAGAAGATGAGAATCCCAGGGGTTTTGTAGCCCGTGTGCACTCTCAATGGAGAAGTGTGACAGGGAAGGATGCCGAAGATAACCCGTTAGAAAAAGCCATAATCAGGGAAAAGATTCAACAAGGTCTCCCTACCCCAGTTAAGAACAAGTTAGCAGAAGTGGTGGGGCTACGACACATGAACAAGGCTGTTTATATAGACAACGTAGCACACCAAGTAGAATTATTTAGAAAGAAGATTCAGATACAGAAGGCACAAGACGAAGACTCACTCAGAAAACTAACTCAAGTACAATTGACTGAAGGCAAGAAAACCAGAGAGAGAGTGCAGACCATAGCCCTACAGGTCCCATCTCAGCCACAGCAACTGCAAACTGTCCCTCCCCAGTCATACCCACAGGGGCCACAAGGGGGGTATCCATACCCACAGGGGCCACCAGGGGTGCAAGTGGTTCCGTACCAGCCATACAACCAGCCTGGCCAAGGACCACCACAAGAGGGATGGACCGCAGCCGGGAAGAAGATGTTAGGACCATGTTTCCAATGCGGCCAGGATGGACACTTAGCCCGTACCTGCTGGAAGAAGAACCAGGGGGGCGCAGGGGGGGAACAAAAAGGAAGATATAGGCCCCCTGCTACACCGGCTCCAGGAGTGGTGAACCCCTACGGAGGCCCAGCAGCTGGGCTATAGGGGTGCCCAGAAGATCCGAGAGGGGGGTGCCAGCTGGTGGTGACGAACAGGCCTGAAGATGAACCTACCATATGGGTGTCGGTCAACCAACGTCCATTAGAATTGATGGTGGACAGTGGAGCAGCCTACACCTGTCTGAAGCCTGAAGATGCCACGCACCTTCCTATGTCTGGGAAATATGTGAAGACAATCGGATTCGAGGGAATTAAACAGCTGATCCCTACTACTGAGCTTGTAAGCTTAGAGTACAAAGGACAGAGAGCAGATCTGTCAATACTTGTATCAGAACACACGCCAATAGGGCTACTAGGGAGAGATGCACTATGCCAATTGAACTGTACAGTGAAATGCACACCTGACGGCTGTCGGGTGACAGTGCCACAAGAGAACAGACAGCTGTCTGTCATGATGGACAACAACGCATCTATGGTGTATTGGGTGGGAGGGCTTAGCCCAGACCTAATGGAACCAGCAAGGATGTGGGACAATTATATCCTGGCACACATGTCAGAGGCCAGAAGGCCTACTGATCCATTGCATTGTACACTCCAGTATTTTAGAGAAGTTGCAGATGCAAACCCAGATGAGTGGCTGAAGCATCAGCCAAAACAGGTACAGCTTAGTACAAGTTGTATAATCCTAGGCCCTCAGGGAGTGGCTATGAAGATAAACAGTGACACTTATCTAGATCAGGAGCATAAGATTGAGGGTAGCATCCCTCATGTGACACTTATGATATCTGAACACTATAAACAGAAGCATTTAGGGGCAATGATGGCAGACTCAGAAAAAGCCAGATTTGTAACGACAAAAGAAAACCCTGCTATCTGGAGGAGCATTGATGGACAGTTCACAAAACTGATGATCTCTGCTCAAGGAATAGGACATCCGCAGACTGTGAAGCTAATGAACCAGCTAATCCTTCCTGTACAACCTGAAAAAGACCTCAGAGAAGAAATGATACAGAATGTGCCAGCAGACCTGTGGGCAAAGAACAGTACAGACATTGGATTTGTGAAATCAGCTCGTCCATTGAGAGTTGAACTCATACCGGGTGCAAAACCCCCTTGGAAAAACCAATACCCATTGAAGCAGGAAGCAATTGATGGAATTGAGCCACAGATCAAAGGATTGTTAGAGGCAGGAGTCTTGAAGATAACTCAATATCCGTTAAGTAACACACCTCTTCTGCCAGTAACGAAACCTGATGGTTCATATCGTCTGGTACATGACCTACGGGCTGTGAATGAGGTAGTTGTCAGCTATCCAGCTGAAGTTCCTGATCCTCATGTGCTGTTGACTCAGATTCCATCTACAGCCAAAGTATTTACAGTGATTGATTTATGCGGGGCTTTCTTTTCTATACCTCTTAGTGTAGAAAGTCAAGGGTTATTTGGGTTTACCTACAAAGGTCAACATTATCAATATACCAGAATGCCACAAGGGTACAAACACAGTCCTCATGTTTTTAATCAGGTCTTGAAGGAGGACTTAGACGGGTTAGGGCAGACGATAAGTAGTACTGCCATTCAGTACATGGATGACATACTCCTTTGTGCCCCAGATGAAGAAACATGTCACAGGGATTCCGTTAAACTGTTAAAGGTTTTGGCGGAGAAGGGACACAAGGTGTCTAAAAAGAAGCTACAGTATTGCCAGGAAAAGGTAACTTACTTAGGACAATCTATTACACAGGGACATCGCAGTGTCACTAATGAACACTTGGAAGCTATTCAGAAGGCTCCAAAACCACGAACGGTTAGGGAAATGATGATGTTTTTGGGCATTACTGGGTATAGTTCAGCATGGGTGGAGGATTACACTAGACTGGTCGCTCCATTGAGGGGGATGATTAAGGAAACAGGTAGTGATAAACTCCAATGTTGCATTACTTGGACAAGGGAAGCTGATTTGGCGTTTGAGACAATTAAACACAAATTACAAGAAGCGCCAGCTTTAGCGCTTCCAGATTATTCCAAAGAATTTGGATTGTATGTTTCTTCTTCAGCCAAAGGGAAGTATGCCTGCGCTGTTCTTACGCAACCAACAGGCATTGGACCTAGTCCACAGCCCATAGCCTATTACTCTGTCGCATATTCAGAGGTAGAAATGGGTTTCGCGCCATGCTACAGAGCAATGGCCGGGGCATATCTTATGTACGAGAAGGCAACAACCTTAACAATGGGGTACCCAATTACCATTCTCTGCCACCACAGTCTAAGGAATCTTTTGAATCAAGGCAAGTATACTTTGACGATGCCTAGGATTAGGAATTATTACAGGATGTTGGAAAGGGAAGATGTAACATTACTAAGATGTAACACACTTAACCCAGCAGAGACCTTGCCAACCCCAGAAGATGGGGAACCACACGATTGTGTGAAGGAAGCTATGAGGTACTCTAAGCTTAGAGCAGATCTACTAGCTTTGCCTTTAAAGGAAGCTGACGTTGAGTATTGGACTGATGGATCTTGTTACCGGGTAGGAGAAAGTTTGCGTGCTGGGTATGCCATAGTCCGATCCCAAAATTCAGGGTTCATTGTGGAACAAGCCGAGGCTGTTCCTCAGCCTTGTTCAGCTCAGTTGGCTGAGTTGATTGCCCTCACAGAAGCATGCAACTTGGGAACCGGACGAAGAGTGACAGTGTACACCGACTCTGCCTACGCCCATAATGTGTGTCATCTACATGGAGCTGTATGGAAGGGACGGGGTTTTAAGAAAACTGATGGTTCGCCTATTCAGCACCACGCTCAAATCATGAAGCTGTTACAAGCCATGATGAAACCAAGGGAATTAGCCATAGTGAAGTGTGCCGCACACAGATCTGACTCATCACATGTCACACAAGGTAACAGGGCTGCAGATGATGCAGCCAAAGCCATTACAGGAGCAGACAAAGCGGGTAAAGTTCTGCTGGTCACACATGAAGCACAGTTACAGGGCATGGTCACGCTTGAGGATTTGTTGATGTTACAGAGTGGGGCAAATGCGCTAGACAAAAACCTATGGTTAACAAGGGGGGCTAGTCAGGATGACACAGGTCTATGGAGAAATCATGAGGGACTGGTTGTGGCACCCCCAGATTTATTAGGCATGCTGATACAGGAAGCCCATGGATTAGCACATGTGGCCAGGGGGGAGGTAAGACGCAAGATCACCAAGGAATATGGTTTTTGGGCTCCATATTTATTGGAACAAATAGACCATATCCTTGGTCAATGTGTGGTCTGTTTGAAAAACAATATCAGACCTGGAATACCAGTGGGAACTGGGCATATCCCTACCCCAAACGGGCCAATGAAACATTTGGTGATTGACTATGTGGACATGATTCGTCCTGTTGCAGGATACAGGTACATGTTAGTTGTAGTGGACAGGTTCAGCAGATGGGTAGAAGCATGCCCCACTCGAAAAAAGGATGCTCAGTCTGTAGCAAAGTTCCTATGCAGGGAATTCATACCTAGGTTTGGAATTCCAGATAGGATAGCGTCAGACAATGGTAAGGAATTTGTGGATAAGACGGTAAAGCTTATACTACAAAAGTTGGGAATCAAGCAGAGATTTGGGTGTATTTACTCACCTCAAAGCCAGGGGATGGTAGAGAGGATGAACGGGGTCCTTAAGAACCGTCTTTCTAAGGTCTGTCAGCATACAGGTCTTAATTGGGTGGAAGGACTCCCTCTTGCATTGATGGCCTGTCGTTCCAGTGAGATTCGAGGGCTGCACTTGACTCCCCATGAACTGGCTATGGGGAGAATAATGACAGCTCCCTGTGCACGAACCAGTGGGAAAGGGCCAAGTTTGGCTCTCTTGGAGAGTGACATGAAAGCCTATGTACAGTACATGACTAACCGGCAAAAGAGTATCTCTTCTTATGTGCTCCACAAACAGGAACGTGAAGAGGAGGTGAACGCACAGGAGAGGAAGGACGCGTTGCAACCGGGTGACAAAGTATACGTGAAGGTCTACAGACGGAAGTGGCATGAGGCTCGACGGGAAGGACCATACGAGGTCGTTCGGTGCACTGGGACTGCCATCCAAATCAAGGGGTCCCCCACCTGGTATCACGTTCATCACTGCATCAAGGCACCCAATGAGGACGATGAGGGAGAGCCTCAGCAGGATGGTGAGGAGACCCCTGGGGACGAGGAAGTCCACAGCTTGGACATCCAGGCTGACGAAGATGTTGGTGAGTATCTGCGCCGTGATGCAGATGATGCCGGGGGCCTCGTCCCAGACCCTGTCCAGCCCAGAGATGAGTGGGCCAAGGGAGATCGTGAAGGATCCAGTGACTGCGACACCCCTCTTGGGGGTTCTACCAAGCCTGGTGTTGCCCCTGTTGTCACCCCTTCCGACCCTGACAATGCTCCAGACGGAGATGTCAGCAACCCGGGCGGCTGCCCGGACCAAGGTACCATTGAGAGACACAGACCTGTCAGTGATACACCCCAACCAGACAGATCCCGTGATACACCGAGGCCAATTAGGAGGAAACTCAAGCCATGCCGTTTCAGAGACTAATATACCCCTTAGTGTTCCTACCCCATTGACTTCCTTGGACAATGTTACACTTCACTCACACACTGTTATGCCTGGACGTCAGAGAAGAATGATCACAGCAGGTAGAGCTTTTGTTTGCCCACATTCACGTTGTACTGTTGATGATTGTTTGATCTATACCGCCGAAGCGGACGAGTGGTATTTACTGGATGCTAAATATGTTACACTTAATCAACACTCAAGCAACACGCAAGAAACTCGTGTGACATTAACTAATGTTGACAAGGTGTTGAACTCGTATTGGTGTGCTAGACGTAATATCGGTGAACAGGTGTCTAGTAAATCCAACAATTTCAAGGACAAAGTTTGTAGGAACACTCCTGACTTTCCACACTACTATTCGTTGGACTGTGAGAAATTTGTGCATGAATATGTTCACGTTGAGTTACCAGGAAAGGTTGAAAATGTTGCTGTAAAGGCTTCTACGAAGGCGATTGTAGTCGCTACTGACGATTATTTGTTGTATGATTCTAATCACCTGGGGACACGGTCCCACCCTAATTCTGCCACTAGTATCATGAAAGATTTTGCTTCAAAAATGAATTATTCTGATTGCTGGATTTGTCAACAGGTCCCTGTAAGTACATCTGCTCCTATGTTTTTCCCCATACCGTTAACTAAAGCAGAATGGTTTCATTATAATTGGCAGGGTTTAGCCCAATTTGTTTTACAGGGCAAGAACCAGAGCTCTTCTTGTCAGCCCAGCACGATTCTGGTTCCTTTAAATTCTTCCTATGCAGGTGTGGATATTGGTGTGTTGGAACGTCTGACAGCAGCAGTTAACGAACACCATAGGCCTAGCGGTGTGGGGAAGGTTATTATTGATAGGCTTACACATTTGTCACAACCAACAGGTCCGAAGAAGATATATATTATCCAAGCTATGTTCGTTCAATTGAATGGTACTGCATTGAGTCCTCATCTGTCATGTTCTGGGAGTGTGACTTCTACACGGTGGAGAGGTTCAGTTGTTATTTCTGGATTGAAATGTAAAGTTGTTGATTGTGCTATGGTGCCTCAAATGAAATTACATGATACCAATACTACCAGACGGCAGAAAGGCACCACGTAGCTTAAGGTCATGCCTCTCGTAAATATTACAACCTGTATTGACATACAATCTCGGCTCAAGGGCAGCGCGATTCGTCAGCTAGGGGCCGCGTCTTGTATAGGTGGTGTCATTTTCGTGTATCCTGGTACGGAGCTTCAACTCCCGGAGGGTGTGTTTCTTGTGTGTGATAATAATGCATTCTCTAAGCTTCCTGCTTTGAGTGAGGGTCTTTGTTATTTAGCTCATCTGATACCTTTGATTAGGAAAGTTACTCGGGAGGAGATGTCTGTACTTCACAAACAAGCAACCCATCGTAGTCGTAGGGCGTTATCTACCGCTCAGAAGTTTTTTGGCCTAATATTCCCAAGTTATGGTGTCTACAACTCTCAGACTGAATTAAGTGCCCTATCATCCGTTCTTGAAAAACACATTAATGCTTCGGATGCTGTAGTATCTGCCCTGGCTACTGAATTGACTGAAACTAAGAATGTAGCTCTCCAAAATAGAATGGCTTTGGACATTATTTTGGCCAGTCAGGGTGGTACTTGTGCTTTGATAGGCGGTGAATGTTGCAGTTATATTTCGGATTCTGGTAACGCTCTGTATGATTTCCATGAATCTAACAAAAAGGGTATAGAGGATTTACGTAAAGAACACGGTTGGAATACATTGGATTTCTTTGATTCTGCTTTTTCAGGTATTGGTAATATGATCAGGTCCGTCGCTATTATTCTTGTTGTCATTATCATCTGTATTATGTTACTTGGTATTTTAATCAAATGTTTTGGAAAGTGTATTTCTGATGTTCCGGTTAATGCTTTAATGATGGCCGACATAGCTGATGAGCAAAAGCTGGATTCTGCTTTGCTTTCTGATTTTGTTTCCTCTTTTGATGATTTGTTTATTAAGTGATGTTTTGTGATTGTTTGCTTCGGTTCCTGTTTGTTTCTTTCTATATCATGTGATTGATGTCGGTTGTGAAGTGATGTAATGGTTACGCGACAGTGGAAGCTCCTGACTATGAAAGTGTTATCAATCTGAGACAGCGGTAAAGGCTGTTCTCCAACTGGGGCCATGTGCTAGCAACCTCTGACCCTGCCGCTTCGAGGACGAGGGAAACATCGGTCGTTGGAAATTTCTGTATCTCACTTTTTGTATTATGCATGATGAACTGAGTGTGGTTTAATTGTGATTGTTATTTACAAGATTCTTTTTATTATTGGTTGTTTTCTATTTTTTGTATGTGTTATCTTTGGTTCATAGTACTGGTCCTGGGTTGGTCTGTGTGGAGGTTCTACCAAGATGTGTTGATGTGTTGATGTGTTGATGTGTTGATGTGTTGATGTTGTTGATGTGTTGATGGGATGATGTAGTTTTTCTGTCTGTCGTTTAGTTTCGGAACACACTCTGCGTGTTCCGAGGGGGGCTGTGTCGTGTATTTTCATGCTCTGTAACCATAGCAATGGCCCTCTAATACACACAATGGCCTTTTGACATGCATGTGCAGAGGCTGTAATATCATCATGAGTAGATATAATTGCATTAGGGCCCGAGCCAGAAAGACGCCCATAGCATAAATTGCATTAGAATTGTATTAGACCATAGGGTGAATTGCATTAATAACATCCTATTTACAGGACAGAAAATGACCTCACCTACTATGATCTCACTGGCAAAACTTTGTATCTAACCAAATTAAAATGACGTGGACTCTGTTTTGATTGGCTCAGCGACAGTGACAAGGGGGGGTATAAAATCCTATACACAGATGGGCTCTTTCTCTTTTTCTTCATATCCATATCTTTGACTTAATATCCTGTGACCGGACCACCAGCTCCATTGAGGGGCCATGCTGTGTAACCTGCTTTTTTTGAATAAACAAGTCTTAAATTTGCTCAAGAACTCTTCTTCATTTTTAGCAGTAACAGATACCAAAATATACGAAATCATTTCCTCTTTGGAGAAAATAAAACCATACAGGCTGTAAATATCCTCCATCTTTGAGAACCTGCTAGTGATACTGGCAGAGCTGCCAAGTCTCACGCAATCGCCGTGAGACTCACGCATTTCAACCAGTTCTCACGCTCTCACGCCGCATCTCTATTTCTCACGGCGAAAAAAACTATTTGTTTTACGGGACTTTTATTTTTGAAATTCCTTGAAAGAAAGCTACCGGACATGAGTTTCGTGGCATCTTTCTGTTCGCGCTTAACTTGAGTCTGCAATCGAAGCGGCAGGCGAGCGCTAATGGAAGAACCTGTGTTCAGAAATGTGTGATCGCTTCATGATTGCTGCTGACAGTTGAGAGGCAGCTAGAAGTCCATTTCAAGCTAGAAGGGGGCGGGGCCCCACTAGGGGGGTTTTGGGGCAGCGGCGTGGATACTGCCAATAGTGGTTACGGATATGGATGTCCGTGGTGTTATAGATCATATAATAACGCCGTAATTGCAGGGAATACTTTACCAAACTAGCTATTTCACAATGAAAAGTAGTTAAACTCTTAACTACCCTCATATTGTTTAGCTTGTCAAACTAAAACTGTCCTTGGATGAATGTATGCGCAGCGCGAGCAGACTCAGAGCGACTGAACGCTGAATGCCATGATTTCCATTGAAAATACATTCATTCAAGGACAGTTTTAGTTTGACAAAAAGGCCCTTTTTGTTTGGTGACCCCAAGCAATTGCCTTGGTTGCCTCTATGGACGGGGCGCCTCTGTGTGTGTGTGTGTGTGTGTGTGTGTGTGTGTGTGTGTGTGTGTGTGTGTGTGTGTGTGTGTGTGTGTGTGTGTGTGTGTGTGTGTGCGCGCGTGCGTGCGTGCGTGTGAGTGTGTGTGTGTGTGTGTGTGTGTGTGTGTGACCCTACCATTCGCTCCAGCATGGTGATGGTGTGGTTACTGAACACCTGGAACATGCTCTGAGACCCCCTGCTCGGCGTCTTCATCCACGTGCATCCGCTGGCAGCGTTCCATCCGCAGGCGGTCAGAACCAGGAGCATCCACAGCTTGGCTGACTCCATACTTGTAGTTCTCTATCTGTCCACAACTGGCGCTAGAGCAACAGGTAACCTCCGGCTCCGATAGAGACTCTCCGAATTCACTTGTTTGGTCGGAATTAAAGAAAGCAGGCTGCAAAGTCTTACGAGGCTGAAGAGGATCGTTCTTGAGCGGTTTGCTTTCCAAATGAGTTGTGCCATGCTCCCGTCTGTCCAGGACATTTATACCAGAACAGTTGTTTCCGAAGTGAAAGCTGGAATTCCCGACAAGCACACACTTTCACACCTGAGCGAACGCGGAAAGGACAGGTGAATGTTCATATTCTAGTTCGATCCTCTTAGACCTTTTCGATTGATTAACACTGATAGGAACGTCATATAATCCAACTCCTTTTAGACAATCGACGCACGCAAAGAATGATAAACAACAACAACACAAATAATCAATGTTTAACTGTTATCAGTTTTATCTTATCCTTTCATATTAGATTATGCATTCATTAGCACGTAAATACATTTGCCCATTTTCTTTATATTGTATATTGTTGTTATCGAAATATATCTATTAACCAGATGTCTTACACACTTTACATTACGTTTCTCTTTGAGCAGGTAATATGTTGGATTCTGCAACGCAACATAGGCTACGTTTTTACAATTTAGTTATTAGAGTTGATTGTTTTCTATTTAAGTAAAGTCTCCTGTTTGATTTGAACCATTCTTGTCTCAAACAATAATGCATTATGTTGCCTAATTAGAAATGCAACACCTTCTCGTTTGCGCACAGAAACTGGAAGCAGCACAGTGGAAGCGGTGATGGTTGTGGTCGTGGGAACAATATTATCAACACACTGTATTTCGGTTCACTTCGAAATGAAACATGACTGATTGACAATGTGCGTGAAATAATGCAGTTACCTCATGAATATGCTATATTTATTGTGTATATCATATTCATGAGGTAACTACATTATTTCACACACACATTGTCAATCAGTCATGTTTCATTTCGAAGTCGTAGTCGAAATACAGTGAGTTGAATTACTCTAAATCCATAAAATATAAATAAATGTGTTATCATTATTATTGTTAGCTCCGCTAGAACGAGAGACGTAGACTAAAGACATCGTCATCCCCACTACCCCCCTGTACATTTTCTCTACTGTAATTTAATAAATAGGCCTAATAATACTAATTAAAAATAAATTAAGACATAATAATACTTCTCCGTTCTTCTAGCATTGTGACTGTCAATGGCCGCTGGTCCTAGATTTGTTTTTTCATATCATGACTGATGGATAGATGATACATTTAGACCTACTTACAATTACAATATCATTTTAGACAAAAGTATTTGTTGTAAGTCGCTTTGGATGAAGGCGGCTGCTAAAGGCGTCTAAATGTAATGAATTATTATTATTAAATGTCTAAAATGTAAAATAAAAACGTAAATAATTGGTGTGGCAGTTATCAGGGTTCATAGTTAGTTATGTTCTAGAAGAATCGTCATAGTTTTACTGTAGCAGAGCTATTTTTTTTATTTGTATTATTTATTTAGCTATTTACTGGACAGGGACAATACACATAAATCAACATATCAGTTTACACATCGATGTAAATGTGTCTGACCTAGCTATGGCGCTAATAATAATAATGCATTCATTTGTATAGCGCTTTTCTCAGTACTCAAAGACAATACATTCCACTGAGAGAACAATAATAGTATCTAAAATCGGTTAACGTTTTGATGTGATTTAAATAGAAAACAATTAACTCTAATAACTAAATTGTAACAACGTAGCCTATCGATGTTGCGTTGCAGAATAAGTGTGGAAGTCCCGACAAGCACGCAATATCACACCTGAGCGCTCGCGGAAAGGACAGGTGAATGTTCATATTCTAGTTCGATCCTCTTAGACCTTTTCGATTGATTATTATAACTGGTTATAATATAATCGAAATACAATATAATATATAATATATATTAATATAATACAATCGAAAAGTTATATTTTTATAACTGGTTAATAGATATATTTCGATAACATCGAAATATATTGTATATATTGTAAATTTATTTTTAAATAATGTATGTAAAGCACTTTGAATTGCCCCTGTTGTATGAAATGTGCTATACAAGTAAACTTGCCTTGCCTAACATAACGAAAATGGGCAAATGTATTTATTTGCTAATGAATGCATCATCTAATATGAAAGGGTAAGATAAAACTGATAACGGTTAAACATTGATTATTTGTGTTGTTGTTGTTTATCATTCTTTGCGTGCGTCGATTGTCTAAAAGGAGTTGGATTATATGACGTTCCTATCAGTGTTAATCAATCGAAAAGGTCTAAGAGGATCGAACTAGAATATGAACATTCACCTGTCCTTTCCGCGTTCGCTCAGGTGTGAAAGTGTGTGCTTGTCGGGAATTCCAGCTTTCACTTCGGAAACAACTGTTCTGGTATAAATGTCCTGGACAGACGGGAGCATGGCACAACTCATTTGGAAAGCAAACCGCTCAAGAACGATCCTCTTCAGCCTCGTAAGACTTTGCAGCCTGCTTTCTTTAATTCCGACCAAACAAGTGAATTCGGAGAGTCTCTATCGGAGCCGGAGGTTACCTGTTGCTCTAGCGCCAGTTGTGGACAGATAGAGAACTACAAGTATGGAGTCAGCCAAGCTGTGGATGCTCCTGGTTCTGACCGCCTGCGGATGGAACGCTGCCAGCGGATGCACGTGGATGAAGACGCCGAGCAGGGGGTCTCAGAGCATGTTCCAGGTGTTCAGTAACCACACCATCACCATGCTGGAGCGAATGGTAGGGTCACACACACACACACACACACACACACACACACACACACACTCACACACACACACACACACACACACACACACACACACACACACACACACACACACACACACACACACACACACACACACACACACACACACACACACACACACACACACTATTATCTAGTGTCTATTCTAGTGTGTACTGCCCATACACAACACAGGCCTACTGCTTGTGTGTTGAATGATTGTCTGGTGTTGTACAGTCTGGTTTCAACATATGGAATATGAACTATGGTGTTGTACAGTCTGGTTTCAACATATGGAATATGAACTATGGTGTTGTATAGTCTGGTTTCAACATATGGAATATGAACTATGAACTAAACTTCAGCTTCAAACCTGTTTTGATTTTTTTGGCATTTTAGGGTGATGAGGTCCCACGAGATACAATGACAGATTTCCCTGAGAAGCAATACAGCCTCGTCCTTCATTCTGCGGTAAGACACTCCTTCTTAAGATACTCCTTATAGACTATAGAACAATACTACTACTACTACTACTACTACTACTACTACTACTACTACTACTACTACTACTACTACTACTACTACTACTACTACTACTACTACTACTACTACTACTACTACTACTACTACTACTACTACTACTACTACTACTACTACTACTACTACTACTACTACTACTACTACTACTACTACTACTACTAATAATAATAATAATAATACTAATAATAATAATAATAATAATAATGACAATGATAATAAGAGTAATACTAGTAGTAATAATAATGATCATGATAATAATAATAATAATAACAATAATACTTATGATAATAATAATAATAATGATAATGATAATAATGATAATAATGATAATAATAATAATGACAATGATAATAAGAGTAATACTAGTAGTAATAATAATGATAATGATAATAATAATTATTATTATTATTATTATGATAATAATAATAATAATAATAATAATAATACTAATAATTATTATGATGATAATAATAATAATAATAATAATGATAATTATAATAATGATAATAATGATAATAATGATAATAATGATAATAATAATTATAATAATATCCCTCCCTCGTCCTCCAGGCCGAAGACAAGATCATCTTCATGTCTCAGACTCTGACTGCCGTGATGAAGCTGTACGGCAGCGGCCGGTACACGAGCAGCGAGGCGGGGGACGACAGACAGATGGACAAGTTTGAGAACGCCCTCTACCGGCAGACCTCGGAACTGCAGCAATGCGTGAGTCCACCTGTCTCAACCACAACACTCTGGTATCACCCTGCCTACCAGGCACTCATGCAGAGAGGAGTCAGAATATGAAATATGACTCATTAGTGTGTCTTTCCAACACAGGTAAAGGCTCTGAAACGAACGTCATCAGCGTCTGTCAAAAGAGCGAACAAGAAGATGCACGTGCACTTCAAACACCTGAACAACAGTTTGAAAGACAAGGTGAGAAACCTTCAGCTAATCAGCTAGTTTATAAATACATTACTCACACTGTGACTCCCCTTCGTCCTCCATATATATAAACGTATCTGTAGCATTTCTAAATGTAACTGTTGTATTTTACCCAAACAGGAATACAGCGCGAGCGCGTGGGATGACGTCAGGACAGTGGTGCTCGCGCACCTGCGAAGACTCGACCTGCTGGCGGCAAACCTCAGATCTACCAGCCAATAACGCGTGTGTGTGTGTGTGTGTGTGTGTGTGTGTGTGTGTGTGTGTGTGTGTGTGTGTGTGTGTGTGTGTGTGTGTGGTGTGTGTGTGTGTGTGTGTGTGTGTGTGTGTGGGTGTGTGTGTCTGTGTGTGTGGGTGTGTGTGTGTGTGTGTGTGTGTGTGTGTGTGTGTGTGTGTGCGTGCGTGTGTGTGTGTGTGTGTGTGTGTGTATGTGTGTGCGTGTGTGTGTGTCTGTATCTGTGTGTTGAGGACTATTTAATAATAACTATTTATTGAAACATGTTTTACCTTTATTATATTTATTGTTGCACTAACTCAGGACTATTTATTTATTCATTAATCTATCTATTTATTGACGCCTCCAGTATTTTTTGTTAACATTAGCCCTATTTTATTGTCAATAATGTCATCTTTTCAGTGCTTTACATTGTAAAATGATTTCATGTTATTTATTCATTTATTAAACTGAAATCGATGTATCTGTTACCATGAATATATTTATTATTGCAACATTATCAAGTACTGTAATGTCTCTTTAAGTTGTTGTGAAGATGAGAAATTAAATAAATGTGCTCTTCTACTTAAGATTTGAGTTTGAGTTTTATGGCCAGAAACATACAGATAAGGAACATTTAACATCACTGTAATGTAATGTAATGTTCTCCTTGACTATGATTATTATGACTCCTAAAGACCTTTATGAGAGCAGAACAAGTGCTGCACCTCTTCATAACCAAAGCAACAAGGACTTTTTACTGTGTGGTTCATGTTTTTGTTAACCAGAGATTTTGTAAACAAATGATGTATGCAGTAGCTTGAAATCAGAACGCTGCTCCTGGAATTCCAGGAATCTCGTCCTATAAAGGATAAGTTATGATGCAAGCAGCACTGATAGAGTTAAAGCTGATGAATCCTATGGTAAATATTCTAGGGTAAACCACTCAGCAAAACTGCCTCTTTATAGATGTAGTTCAAGAAATAAAGATATGAGTACACCACGATATGAGTTAAGTGATTATTTTATTGCTCGCAAAGCAAGAGACAGACACAAAACCGAGGTCAGACAGAGTTCAAGAGTCGGTTGAGCACATGTCTGAAGACGCAGCTTCAGAGTTCCCCTCTTATAGGGGAGAAGAGTATGCAGTATCTTGACTTTAAAGAGTTTGGTTGAAATAGATCACGAGTAAAACTTCAGAGTTTTGAGACTATTTATTAATCCAAATTACAATTACAGATGACAGCCCTTCTCTCTGATGGTCCCTTGGTGTTTTGTCCTCACCTTTATACCTCCAATGAACAAGGTGTGGAAAGGGGTCAGGCTACACACAGTGTCACTCAGGTTAAAAGTCACAGGAAGATAGGCGGCCATTTTGAAATGAGCATGTGGGGACAATGTGGTTTAGGACAAACGGATGACCATCATGAAACCCCCCTTTAGGAATGCAACAATGGCCTAAAAAAGGTGTAACCCCCACAGGCATGAATGTGTGTGCAATAAGACAAATTCTACAGGCCTATACAGTATATACAGTTTATGAGTGTGTGTGTGTGTGTGTGTGTGTGTGTGTGTGTCAAAATATACCACAAGTACATTACAGGTCACGGTTCAACCCATATGTCATACGGAGGGGGTACGAGGAACCAGACATGCAAGTGAGAGGCGAGGCTGCGAAGTAAATCAAGTTAGGTCAAGTCAGGTTTATTTATATAATGATAATAATAATAATAATGCATTTTATTTATAGGCGCCTTTCAGAGCACTCAAGGACACCTTACAGAGCATCATTTAAAAACAAGCAACATATTCAAACAGGTTAAAACAGTGATTCAAACAAACAAAAACAACCAAAACAAGACAAAACAAAATACTTAAAAATAACCATAAATTAAAAATACGCCAGTTTAAAAAGGTGGGTTTTCAGGCAGGTTTTGAAGGTGGAGTGAGAGTCAATATTGCGGATGTCTTGTGGAAGAGAGTTCCAGAGAGACGGGGGGCAGAGTGGCTGAAGGCTCTAGACCCCATCGTGGTATAGCACATTTACAACGACAAACAGCAGACCAAAGTGCTTAACAGATACAACACTATAGTCAAAAGAAAACAAGAAATACAAATATACAAAAACAAGGTGCAATACAGAATAACAACAGGTGCAGAAATAAAAGTGCAGAAAAGTGCAGTATGTTGTTGGGAGGCAGGCTCAACTGAGGTCAAAGGCCAGGGAGAAGAGGTAGGTTTTAGCTAAGGTTTTAAAAGCCTCGACACTCTGGGCAGATCTGACGTGGAGGGGGGGGAGGCTATTCCAGAGTGAGTAAAGTGAGTGCTCTGCCTCCCTGTATGAGAGTCACTCCCCCACCAGCCTGTGTCAGGAAGTCAAGGCCGTCTCTGCACCTGCACTAACAAAGACCAACAGTGAGACAGAGGGAGAGGGAGGAAGACAGAGACAGAGGGAGTGACAGAGGGAGAGGGAGAGGAAGACAGAGACAGAGGGAGTGACAGAGGGAGAGGGAGGAAGACAGAGACAGAGGGAGTGACAGAGGGAGAGGGAGGAAGAGAGGGAGAGGAAGACAGAGACAGAGGGAGTGACAGAGGGAGAGGGAGGAAGAGAGGGAGGAAGACAGAGACAGAGGGAGTGACAGAGGGAGAGGGAGGAAGACAGGGAGTGACAGAGGAAGAGAGATTAGAATACTGCTGATGAGAACAAGACATACGTGGTTCATGCGGCTTTATTCATCTTTGTTTGGCCACCTGATACACAAGTAAAGCACATCGGGTGTCTTGAGAGGCACTATATACGTATAAATACGATCAATTAGCCTAGTATTCATTATTAGAGGTCTCCATGGAGGAAAATATCACTATACTTGATTTAACTTTATCTGCAGGCCTGTGATATGCTGTTGCTTTTACTGTAGAGGAAGTTGTGTTGCCCACAGCAGACAGCTGCATAGTGAAAGTGAGTGACGTCAATGCGAAATAGAAAACGCAGAGGTGAGAGGAAGTCTGACGTCACGTCTCTCATTCCCTTTTCATTTGTTTGTTGTTTGTTTCATTCTGGATTGAAATCTGAACGAGACTCGGTTAATCATCTCTAAACCGAACCGCATTCTGCTGAAGTGTGAAATGGGGAATCGACTTCGAGGAGGATTGTTGTTGTTGTTTTGTTGTAGAAAAGGAATGAGAACGATGTGAAAGTGTGGTTGTGACCAGAGAACACGGAGCTGCGAGACTACCGTCTTTGTCTCGCCACACTTCCACTGAAAGCAGATGTGGAGCAGTGGCGGCTGGCCAATAGAGGGCGCTGGGCCGCCGCCCCCACCTTCACTTCCTAGTTGCGACTTGTAAAAGTTTTTAAAAAATAAACATTGTTTATTCACAAAATGCGGCTGATATTCTGTCGGCAGGGCCGCTTTAAGGGGGGGCTAGCTGGGGCGGTGGCACAGGGCCTCGCGCTTTGGAGGGCCTCGCGTGAGGCAGGTTTTTTTTGGTACCCTGGCTGGCGAGGCCCTCCAAAGCACCAGGCAAGGGACCATATTATTATTTTTGCCTTTAATACATTTCTAAATGTTCACACATGTGATAATCATAGTCAATCATATCTCAAATCTAGCATACCTGTAGGACAGGGAGATTCTTAGCAACAAAAAAACGTTTTTTCCCCCTATGACACCTATGTGAAACGTGAATTTTGGGCACGCGTTGACTCTATGTTGTGCATAGTGACTGCTTAGTGCAACGGACAAAATGCAGAGGGAACGAGACCGAGGAAGAAAATGTTTATCGGGTGTTGAAAAAATAAATAAAAATAAAAGAAAGGAAGGCTTCAGGGCCTCGCTTAGAGGTTTGTTCGAAACATTTCTAAAAACAAGTGAGGCTCCCGTTAAAGTCCCGCGAAGTAGAGGATACGGAGGCGGAAGATGGAGCTACTCAGAGCAGCAGCAGCAGGGCTGAGAGAGAGGAACGCAAGACGAGCCTACGGTGTCAGATATGTCATGTATGATGATCCTGGTAAATTGGCCGGTACATATGGACTCTACAGTTACAGAAGTGATCATTAGAAGAGGTCCCCCAAAGATGAAACCTGGATTTAGTTATCCTAAAAATAATGAGAACAGAAACTTTAGTGAAACTTTATTTCTCCGAAAACTACCAAATGGGGAAAAAATAGAAAGAAAGTGGCTTGTGTAGGCCTACTCTCAAAAACGGGACATGTCTTTTTGCTTTTGCTGTAAGCTTTTCAACATAAAGGATAGGCCTACATGGTGGTGAGTAACATCTCTATTCATGTCAATAATGGCTTGTGCGTATTTAATGTTGGGTATGATGACTGCTTTATCCTAAATCCTAATCCTTTACGAGTATAAAAGGTTTGAAATGAAACAAACATGGTTGTAAAACTATCTAAATAAGTAGATATTCTATTGTCTATCAGCACAGCATGTGAGCGCATTTCTTGCAATATATCGGTGCGTGCGTGTCGTGCGTGTAATAGTAGCCTACATCATTATAAAAGGCCTCGCAAATCTGACTTCGCACAGGGCCTCGCATATCTCCCAAACGGCCCTGTCTGTCGGCGCCTATCAGCATTCATTAAAAATCCTCCAATACAATAAACATTTTATCTGTGTGTGTGTAAAATTCACTGTTAAAATACATAGGGGAGGAGTGGGGGCGCTAGCCGAATGCAAGTCTATGGCACTGCAAATACTTTTGGCTTACACGTGAGCTGTAGCAGCGCTCCAATTGGCTGTCTCCTATTTCTCAGCCGGGGCGCAAAAATTGCGGCCCGAGCATGCGCAGATTATAGGCTTACCTAGGCTGCAGCCTAGGGCCACTACCACTAGGGGTAGTAAAAATAAAAAAATGTCCTGAATATCCCTGAATATCCGGTTGTTAAGTCTGACGTCAAACGTGACGTTTTGCAATTTCCGGCTCCAAACTAGAAATTCCCCGCACCAGAGTACCAGTGAACTACAGTGGTAGAATGACAGTTTAATCGTTTTTTAGACTGGGATCTATTCATACAACAAGGGACACAGCAGCACTTTCCCGTTGTCCCCATATTGTCAGGGTATTTGAGCCTCGGAAAAGCGCTATATAAATATAATTAATTATTATTATTATTGCTGCATTTCGAAGACAGCGCCTCAGCCAACTTTGGACCCGGAAACGACAACAGGAGAGGAGAGCAATAGAGACAGAACTGAGGTGATAACAAACAGTTCAGTATGACAGAGACAACTAATAGAAAGACAACTGTATGATTATAGAGTTTACATGTTCAAGGAAATATTGTATGATAATAGAAAGGTGCACTTTAATTTAATTAAAGAAGTAACAAAGAACACATTTATTATCACAATTGCATTGTGTTCCATGTCTTTCTCCATTTGAATAAATAATGCCTAGTTGAATGGCTAGACAAGACACAACTGTCTGGACAGTACTATATACAGTATATTCTCATGCTAAAATCGACTGTAAATCCAGATTTTAAAGTTGATATTCTTCCCCGTGGAGCATGCCCCCATAACCTGTGCCCCACCCAAACATTTTAGCACCAGCCGACACTGGGAGACAGTCAAATATGGTTTCAGTGGGAATATGACAGTCAGATATGGAGACAGTCAGATATGGTTTCAGATGTGGAGACAGTCAGATATGGTTTCAGTGGGAATATGACAATCAGATATGGTTTCAGTGGGAATATGACAGTCAGATATGGTTTCAGTGGGAATATGACAGTCAGATATGGTTTCAGTGGGAATATGTTGTTGTATTCCTTTCGCCCGGTCCGGAGCCAGAGGACGGGCCACGGACGGTGTTCCTGCCGCCTTGCACCGGGGGAAACCGGGGAAGGGAAAGTCTCCGCCCCGGTGGCTTAGTTGGGGATTTCTCCTCTCCGTTTTACTGATCTGTTGTTGTTCCCTCCGTGGAATGTATTATCTTTGAGTACTGAGAAAAACGCTATACAAAATGAATGCGTTATTATTATTAGCGCCATATCAGACTCATTTACATCGATGTGTAGGCTAAACTGATATGTTGATTTATGTGTATTGTCCCTGCCACTAAATGGCTAAATAAATAATACAAGTTAAAAAATAGCTCTGCAACTGCCACACCATTTATTTAGGGTATTTATTTTACATTTTAGACATTTAGCAGCTGCCTTCATAAGCGACTTACAACTAATAAATTTGTCTAAAATGACAATTTGTCTAAGTAAATGTATCATCTATCCATCAGTCATGATATGAAAAAACTAATCTAGGACCAGCGGCCATTGGCATTCACAATGCTAGAAGACGGTATTATTATTAAGAAGTATTATTATTTATTAATATATTTATTTATGTTTACTAGAGAAACTGTAGGCCATCATGGGGGTATAGTGGAGATTGTCTACGGCGGAAGCTCGTTCTACCAGCGCTTGGTTTAAAATAATAACAATGCTTGGTTTAAAATAATAACAATAATAATGATAATGCATTTACTTATGTTATGTACTATATGTTATAGATTTAGAGTAATTCAACACACTGTATTTCGGTTACGACTTCGAAACATGACTGATTGACAATGTGTGTGAAATAATGTAGTTACCTCATGAATATGATATACACAATAAATATAGCATATTCATGAGATAACTGCATTATTACACGCACATTGTAAATCTCACGTTTCATTTCGAAGTGAAGTCGTAACCGAAATACAGTGAGTTGATAATATAGGCTATTATTGGTCCCAAGACCACAAATCATCACCGCTTCCACTGTACTGCTTCCAGTTTCTGTGCGGAAAGAAACGAAAAGATCTATTATTGAACAGGGTTGCCAGATGGGATTGACACTTTCCAGCCTAACCACAATCTAAAAACCGCTAAATCCACCAAAAACCAGCCCAAAACCTATTGTTAGAAAACCGCTAAATACTGGGCAGGTGCCCATCTCCTGCCCCCTAAACTGTATGTCTGTTACCAATGATGTCAGTAAAATAAAATAAAAACATGCACATCGTATGTAGCTACATGTGTTTTAACTTAACTATTAATCCAGCCCAACCGCTCGGATGCTTTTTTTTCCGGCCCAAGTGTGATCAAAAGTAGCCCATTCGGCGGTAACCCGCCCCACCTGGCAACCCTGTTATTGAACAGTTATCTGATGTGTTCTCTCTGTGTTTTAATGACGTCATTGCTGTCTTGTGTCTGTCATAACGTCTGTCATTAGTCTGTATTTGGTACGTCTGTGTCTTGTTACCTCCCTGGTGTATACATAATTTAATTTTAAAATAATAATAATTACATATAATAATAATAATAATAATAATAATATAATAATAATAATAATAATAATAATAATACATATGCTGTCTATTATATACACCAGAAAGTAGACAACATATATACACAGACAGACTCAGTTTTATTCCGTCCTCGTGAACTGGGACGGATGGATGGAGGATGTCAGTTACCCTATCTGGGACGGTTCACTGTCAAGGCCGATTTAAAGTTCTGCGTCGAATTTACGTGCATAGCTTACGTTCCCTACGTAAGGGCTCTTGCACTTTACACTTCTACGTAGGCCGCGCTGCAATTACACCGTCACATCGCTAGGTGGCAGTGTGTTTTCTATACCCCTGTACTGTGCCTCTTCCGGTTAGGAACGCAACGGAGCTCAAAGCTCAAAGCGGCATAATAGCGATCTTTTTGTTGTTATGCTTGTTGTAAATAAAAGTTCTATGATGCATTGAAATGACATTAAACTAAGATAATACGATGGTTATCATAATTTTTCAAATCTTTATTAATAAGTAATTACAGAAAAAGTGAATGACATTTCTGTCATGACTTCCGCATTTTGGCCTACGAGAGTCGGAATCATGTGCTACCAAGCGGACCAATCACAGAGCTTACTGTTGCGTAGAAACTGACCGCGCTGAACGCGTTCTTAACATTTTGGAGATGTGCACGTTAACCCTCTCCGTAGGCAAGGCGGGCCCACGCGGGACTACGCAAGGCTACGGCGTCGATTTTACGCAGAACTTTAAATCGGCCTTCAGGATGTCAGTTACCGTATCTGGGACGGTTCACTGTCAGGATGTCAGTTACCGTATCTGGGACGGTTCACTGTCAGGATGTCAGTTACCGTATCTGGGACGGTTCACTGTCAGGATGTCAGTTACCGTATCTGGGACGGTTCACTGTCAGGATGTCAGTTACCATATCTGGGACGGTTCACTGTCAGGATGTCAGTTACCGTATCTGGGACGGTTCACTGTCAGGATGTCAGTTACCGTATCTGGGACGGTTCACTGTCAGGATGTCAGTTACCGTATCTGGGACGGTTCACTGTCAGGATGTCAGTTACCGTATCTGGGTCGGTTCAATGTCAGGATGTCAGTTACCGTATCTGGGACGGTTTACTGTCAGGATGTCAGTTACCGTATCTGGGTCGGTTCACTGTCAGGATGTCAGTTACCGTATCTGGGACGGTTCACTGTCAGGATGTCAGTTACCGTATCTGGGACGGTTCACTGTCAGGATGTCAGTTACCGTATCTGGGACGGTTTACTGTCAGGATGTCAGTTACCGTATCTGGGTCGGTTCACTGTCAGGATGTCAGTTACCGTATCCGACCACTAGAGGGCAGCACGGGTTCACAGACCCACTACAAGATCAGAATGAATACATTGACATTAAATGTTGAAATCAAATGTTGTCCTGAAGCTTTTATTTTACATTATTGTAAAATATTTACATTATTGTAAAAGCAGTGAAAACTCTTTGTTCATTTGTGTAAACAGTCAAATATTCTCCAAGCCAAGAAAGTCGCTATATATCTGTTTGTTTTCTTATACAGAAGCAAAGACTATTATCAACAAAGCCAAAGAACTGCAACTAGAAGGAAAAAACGTTTTAGTTTTTTATAGACACTGGAGAACAGAGAAACAGTACAAGGGGGGCAGTAGATCCATCCAGTAGTAGTCATAGGGGACACAGTAAAGAGGAAAAGCGGGTGTCTCAGGAGACGTAATGCTGGGGGGTGGACTGAAGAGTTAGATCACTTCAAACCCTGGGGGCTGAGAGGAGCAGAGAGGGCTGCTGGAGTAGCCGTGTTCCCTGTGGTCCATGTCTCAGTGAGAACCAGGAAGGATCACTTACATGTAATAATAATAATACTAATAATAATAATACTGTAAGACGTTCAGTTTCTTGATCCGCCATCTCAATGTGTAATATATTATCCTCGTCCATATACAAAGAAGAACTATCACACTCACATGTTCATATTATTGGTTTATTTACCAAAATCTTCACAGCACCAGCAAACACCTCAATACTGTGGTATCCATCAACTTGTCTGATGCAACATCCGCGCCAAAACGGATATTTATACCTAAACGTCACGTGATATATATGCATAAACGTCACGTGTTACACATGTCACATGTACAGATAACAATATAACCTTCACAATAAATGTGTACAAGGCACTACAACACAAATATATACCATGAATGTACACTCATCCTAACACATGAGAACACACATCCCAACAAATACATTAGACTTATATTGCGCTTTTCTAGACACTCAAAGACGCTTTACAAACTGAAAAGATCGAGTAGTAATAATAAAAAGAAACAAAAGGTAAATAGAAGAAAGTATAGGGGCCTAATTGAGGTAGTGCTGGGGACACATGGGAGGGGAGGGGGAGAGGGTTAACTGCTGAAGGCAAGCTTGAAGAGGTTTAGAGGGCCTGTTTGAATGTTGGGAGGGTGTTGGCCTGTCTGACGTGGTTGGGTTTTGTTGTTGAGTTTCTGCTGCTATTCTGTTTTCTTTTTCTTTGATTATTATTATTATTATTATTATTATTATTATTATTATTATTATAAGTAGTAGTAGTCGTATTGCATTGCATTGCACTGTTAATTGTTCATTGTTATTGTCGATTGTTGAGGAGTTGCTTGCCGTAAAGTATTTGGTCCTTTGTGTCTGAGGACACCGGTCTACAGTTTTCTAATCTTATTTTACGTAGTGTTGATACATCATTAATAGATACAATTAATTTGTATCATCTTTAGTTTTCTAATCATTCTGAGACGTGTGTTTATTTTCCGCTGAATGTGCCTATCCCTGTGAAGAAAGTGAAACGCCCATCGATGACGTCATCAAAAGACGACAGTGTTTGTGTTTTTGTCAGAGCAGCATTTTCATTCTATCTGATCAAAGGTTGATTCCATTCTCCTTATGCCAGACAGCGTATGCAGCTCGACACTCCCGGAGTGTGATTAAATAAAGCATCGCGTCGCAGGTAAGGACAACTAAGATATTAGCCAGATGAATAATAACTTTAACTGGCCAAAGGCAAATGCGTTGGTTCTTTTGTAGCCTATTCTAGTAGCGTCCAGTATGGCGCATGTTAGCCCCGGTGTGTGTATGGAACTAGAGGCCCTAAAGGCCACATGCACTAACATACACCTTTTACTGTATGTCACATGTTATTTATTCATGTTAGCCCCGGTGTGTGTGTGGAACTAGAGGCCCTAAAGGCCACATGCACTAACATACACCTTTTACTGTATGTCACATGTTATTTATTCATGTTAGCCCCGGTGTGTGTGTGGAACTAGAGGCCCTAAAGGCCACATGCACTAACATACACCTTTTACTGTATGTCACATGTTATTTATTCATGTTAGCCCCGGTGTGTGTGTGGAACTAGAGGCCCTAAAGGCCACATGCACTAACATACACCTTTTACTGTATGTCACATGTTATTTATTCATGTTAGCCCCGGTGTGTGTGTGTGTGTGTTTAGCTACGTCAGCTGCAGCTATGACAAACAAACCAGGTCATGCAAATTGTCCTGTAAAGCATCTTGTGTCCTTCATAAAGAGTTTGGTTTTAACAACCGAGGTCCATCCCAAGTCAGTCCCGATCTTCCAATGTGCAGCTGACTGTATTATTATGAATGAGGCACAATCAATTCTGCATTTCCAGGAAGGACTTGACACCGGCAGCAACTCCTCCTATTCAAGACCCAGCTGCAGTTACAACAGCCAATCAACCAACAGTAAGTAACTGGATTGAGACATGAAATTAAACACATTTGATCATTTCGTTGCTAGGTAACGCTAGCTAACTCTAGCTAGCTGATAACAATGGCGGATGCTAGTAGCGGTGGACTAACCAACACAGCAAGCAGTTCTTTACCAAAGCAAGTTCGGGGGCCAGGTTTTGCACGCTTGGTTGTTACACAAGTAACCAGCTTGTTGTCGAAGCACAAACTGGTTAGAACGAGGCTAGGATTTAGCCAGTATGATTTGAAGCCTGTGTGCTGACTTATTTAAGCTGTAGTGGTTTTATATCATGTTATACTGAGAAATGTAAGTCTCTCTGAAGTAGGGGCGAAATCTAGCACTCAAGGAAGGCCCATTTCCTTCCTGAAAGGGATGTGCCAAGATCTGTGGCGCAGTGAACAATTCTGACTATGGACAAGGCCCATAACTTATGTAATCACAGATTTGTATAATATGATTGGTTCCCAAGAATAGTGACCTCATGACCAAGGACAGTTCTATAAATATGAGTCCCACCCATCGTTGGGGGCTTTTTGCTTCCTGCTTGCTTCCTGCTTGCTTCTTGCTGCTGCGCTCATGTAAACTTGGCATAATAAAAGGCCTCTTTGGAGACAATTGATCTAAGCTCTTTTTGCTATGTAAGTTCTACTAAATCTATTAAGAATCAATTATATCCACAACAAAGCAATATCACATACGTACTGTTATACTGAATATCAGCACGGCTATGATTCGGTCGTAGGTATGAGGCAGCAGAGTCTAATGTCTCTTAGGGCAGGAGCCTATCTCCTGTTTCCGTAGCATGTGGTGGCTTGATACAAGTACACCCCCTGGACATGACCCTGGTATGTCGCAGGGTCTTACCCCCCCCAATCCAACCCTTAATGCTGAGTGCCAAGCAGGGAGGCATCAGGTACCATTTTAATAGTCTTTGGTATGACTCGGCTGGTGATCGAACTCACAACCTCCCAATCTCAGGGTGGACACTCTATGGAGTAGCTGGTTTAAATGAGGTATTTAGGCATGGGCCTCAGTGTTTCCCCTAGGTTTGCTGCCTTGGGAGGGTGGCATGGATCCTCCACCCCCCCCCCCCCCGTTGTGAAATGTTAATTTCTCCCCCCTCCCCCCTCCCCCCTCCCCCCCCCCCCGTTGTGAAATGTTAATTTCTCCCCCCCCCCACAATTAGTGTAACAGAACAAGTTATCTCTGCTGATTGAAACAAACTGTTACAGGACTCAATTTACAACAAGTCAAGCCATTTTTTACACATTTGTTTTTTTTATTACATATTTATACATATTATTTACATATTTACATTGTTACACTATGTCGGGCAAGTTGTCACATTGGATTATCAACGGATAAGAACACAACTAATTAATTGTGAATATTTATTATAATTTCAAATTCCAAAACCAAATTCAACTTCATTAAATAACTCAAAATTAAAACAATCATGCTTAGAGAATCTGGCAAATCATGCCTTTGAATCAAAACATTAATGCTGGCATGACCCCTTTTTTTCTTGTCTAAATTGACTGACGTATATAGCGCCCTACTCCAAATATCTTTACAGTCTCTCATTCCTCCTTTACCCACATAGTGTGCAACTTTTGTTGCTGCAGTGAATCTTTCTTGGTTTCTGAAAGAACACTTCTAATGCCTCCTGGTATGGGAAGTCAGAGACCTCTGGCCCATTTATAGATATCCGCATGCAGGCTGCAAGATGTTCCCCCTGCAGCCTGTTGCGGATGTTTGTCTTGACCTGCAAATACATTCATTTTAAATGTGATGGCTTAAAAATACATCTTAAAACAGTAAATGCCATTATGTGAGAGATATTTCTTACCCTGTTCATGGTGGAGAAGTCCCTTTCACAGTTTACACTGCTGGCTGGGACCGTCAGGGCAATGGCAGCCAGCTTGCTAATGGTGGGTATGAGGGTTCCAAATTCTTTTTTTTTTTTGTGATCAATTTTTTATTATTATTTCAGGGAGTAAAACAAGGGGAGTGGTAACATACAAATAAACAAAGGAGAAAATAGAATAACACAAATACGGTTTACCAGTACAAATACAAAATGCGCATAAAACTTTTCAACCCCCCCCCCTCCCCTTCCCTTCCCAATCTCCCTTTACCCCAATAATTCCCCACCTACCCCTCCTCCCACAAATGTCCCTCCCGCCAGATACCTCCCACCCACCCGCCCAATCACAACCCCCCCGCCACCCACCCCCCCCTATCACAGCCCCCCGCCCACCACCCCCCACCCAATCACAGCCCCCCGCCCCCCCCCCCCCCCCTCCCTACAGGACCCTATGGAAGGAGCAAATCGATTAGCCTATAATAGTGTCTTGAGGATGGTTATAGTTTGGTCCCAGCATGAAACATTGTCCGAAATTGCATGATGCCTGTTGGCTATCCAGTGTTCCATGCTGGCTATGTCAATGAAGTCTAATATCCATCTCTGCGTAGTCAAGAAATGGGGTGACTTCCACCTGCAAGCTATAAGCCTTTTGGCTGCTGTAAGGCCGGCCAGCCAGATGCGTCTTTGTTTGATGTTTAGATCCAGGTTTGAACTGTCATTTAACAATAGGACTAATGGTGAGTGTGGAATGTGTTTGGACAGGATCAGGGACAAAGCATCACAAACTGTCCTCCAGAAATCAGCCACTCCCGGGCATTCCCATACCATATGAAAAAAGGTGCCAACTGTATTTCGGGTGCAAAGAGTACAGTTAGGTGAAGGTATGGTCTTTATTTTATGTAGCAGATATGGAGTGAAGTATGTCCTATGAGTAAAATTGAAATGGATAACCTGGTGGTTGGGATTTCTGGAGGAAAGGGATATGTTTTGCCAAATTAATTGCCAATTTAAGTTATTGTGTGATAAAGTATCTTTCCACACTCTGTCAATGTGTAATGGTTTTAAAGAAGCCTTAACCAGGATGGAGTAAAGAGCTGAGACCTGACCCCTGGGTCTGGTGAATGCTATGTGAAATGGATGTATGTCTAATGAGCTATTCCAGGGTACCCCGTATGTGCGCATAGCTGTACGTAATTGAAGGTAGAAAAAAAAGGACGTACCCGGTAAATTAAAGTTTCTCTGAATGTCTTGGAATGAGCGGAGACCCTCAGCCCCAAATAAATCTGAGAATGTGTGAACTCCCTTGTCACTCCACTGGGGAAATGAGATTGGACGGCCTCCCAACTGGAGAATTGAATTTTTAAATATAGGCGAATGGAGGTACCATTTGGTTGAGATTTTGCAGAGCTTTTCTGCGCATCGCCAAACTGAGATTAATTCAGTGATGATGGTGCCGAATTTCAATTTGGACTGTTTAATAGAAATGTTACAGTATATTACATCTTGTAACCTATGAGGATGGACAATGTTTTCCTCTAAGGGGCGCCAAGAAACACGAGCAGCCGGATCAAACCATGTGGAGAGAGGACGCAGCACAAAGGACCAATAATACCATTCGAAGTTTGGTAGCCCCAATCCCCCTTCGTTTTTTAGCCTCTGGAGGGTTGAGAATTTGAGTCTGGGCTTCTTCCCCCTCCATATAAAATGAGAAGAGATAGAGTGTAGTTTCTTCCAATAACCACTTGGTGGGGCTAGAGAGAGCATGGAACTAAAAAAGTTTATTCGTGGAAGAATATTCATTTTAATAACTGAGATACGGGAATGAAATGTGAGGGGTGAAGTTTTCCACCTTTGTAGATCAGAATCTACCTCCTTCAGCACATTCTTATAATTAATTGATACTGTGTTTGAAATTGAGGGGTAGATAGTGATACCTAGATATTTAATATTCTGGACCACTGGGATGTTCAGTGAGATATCTAACTGTCTAGCTGAGGCATTCAGTGGCAATAGAGCTGATTTTCCCCAGTTAATTTTGTAACCTGAAATTCGGCTAAAATTATTAAAGATGTTTAGAAGGTGAGGGAGTGATTGAGGGATATTCTGAATAAAAAGAAGGATATCATCAGCATACAGAGATATGTGATGTTTGGTGTTCTGGACCGTAATAGGATCATGGGTGACTGACTGGCGAACGGCCTGGGCCACAGGTTCCAGAGATAGGGCAAACAGCAAAGGAGAGAGAGGGCAACCCTGGCGCGAGCTGCGGGATACTGGGAACTGTTTAGAGCATGTGTTCCCTGTCAGAACCATTGCTGTCGGGTTAGAATATAGTAGTTTTATCATATCCACATAATGATCTCCAAAGCCCATATAGCGTAAAACCGCCCATAAAAAGTGCCACTCGAGACGATCAAAGGCTTTCTCAGCATCAAGTGAGAGAATAGCATTTGCTGAATCAGTAATATTCGAAGAGTCAATAATATGGAGAAGGCGGCGAACATTGTCTGAGGCAAGGCGATTTTTAATGAAGCCTGTTTGGTCCTCATGCACTAAGGTAGTCATAAATGGTTCCAGTCGAGAGGCTAGAACTTTGGCGTACAGTTTAGTATCTGTATTTAAAATTGACAAGGGGCGATAGCTTCCGCAGTCAGTAGGGTCCTTCCCCTTTTTCAAGAGCAAAGAGATTATAGCTATATTGTTGTTTTTGGAGAAGGAGCCATTTTTGATTGCAGAATGAATCATTCCCAATAGCAAGGGGCCAACTTGGGGCCAAAAGGCCAGATACAATTCAGGTGGTAGACCGTCTAACCCTGGTGACTTGCCTTTATTCATGCATGAAAGAGCTTTGTATAGTTCAGATAGCGTAATAGGAGAATCTAAATCAAGGGAGTCATTTTGGGAAAGCTGGGGGAGCTGTAAGGGGTTCAAGAAAGAACTAACAGCTTGATCATTATAATCAATCTCAGAGGTATATAGAGCCGAGTAGAATGCCCAGAAGTTATTGTTAACCTCTGTTGGATCAGTGCACAAAGTACCTGTAGAACTTTTAATTGAAGAGATGTTTGCTAGTTGTTCATTGGTTTTAAGTTTTGAGGCTAGTAAATGGCTTGGCTGTGCGCTGTGCAAGTAATGGTTTTGTCTAGTTCTATGGATGAGGAAATCCGCTCTATGTCTGAGAAGATGGTTAAGATCTTTAAATAACACTTCTCTCTCAAGAACTAGCTCAGGGGTAACATGCGGAGTCATTGTGATCTCCAGTTCAGCAATTTTCTTTTCTAAGTCTTGAATATGTTTTAATCTGGATTTGTGTAGATTAGAGGCAAAACCAATAGTTTTATCCCTAATGAACCCCTTCACCGCATCCCAGAGAATACCAGGATCATCCACAGATGGCTTATTAATTACAATAAACTCATCAAGTTGTTCCTTCATTTCCTTTAGGAATGATTCATTCTGCAAAAGGGTAGAGTTAAAGCGCCAGCGAGGAGCCCTTTTAGGCTTCAAGGAGATCGCTACTCTGCCAAAGACCGCCCTGTGGTCAGAGAGAGACATAGGAAGTAAATTAAAATCTGATGTCTTATCATACAGATGTTTGGATATAAAAATATAATCTATGCGAGAGAATGATCTGTGTCGAGAGGAGAAACAAGTGAATTCTTTCACGGAGGGGTTAGAAGAACGCCAGACATCTACCACAGCACAGTCACTAGCCCATTTCCTTAGTGCAGAGGACGCCAGGTGTTGCTCTCTCCCCTCGTTAACCCCAGTTCTGTCCATCGTGTGTAGCCATACAGCATTAAAGTCACCCCCTATTATTAAACCAAAATCAGATAGATCAAACATCAATTTAGTTAAGTAGTCATAAAAGCCAATATCAAAGGAATTTGGTGCATATACTGAAACAAAGGCCAGTTTCTTATCATTTACCATCATTTTTATATAGCTTACTCTGCCCTCAGAGTCTTTCCCAGATCCTAGATCTTTAAACTGAAAACTGCGCTTGGCAACGATCACTACTCCCCTTTTTTTTTTGGTATTTGAGGAGGAGGCAATTACATGGTAATATTTATTCTGTAATCTACTAACATCTTTTTCCAATAGGTGAGATTCCTGAAAGAAGGCCACATCTATCTTTTTTCTCTGTAGGAAGTCTAAGGTACTTGTGCGTTTATGAGGGATATTTAGGCCCCGCCCATTCCAAGACAGAAGTGTAATGTTAGTCATAGCTATCTTGGTAAAAGAAAAAAGTGAAAGATACTAACCGAAGAGCTCCAACCATAGGATCCTGTCCCTCCCCCCCAACCCCCCCATAAGCCCCATGATCATAGCCCACCCACCCCTTGCCCCCTAATCCCAATCGGCACCCCTCTTCCCCAACCCCCCCAAAAAATAAATGGACAAAAAGGTCCATCCAGAGCCCACCCAACCTCCCCCCTCCCCCCAAAAAAAGTGACAGTGAAGAAAAGATAGTCAGATACCCCTCCCTCTCCCTTGTAGCTATTCCTTGTTTGAGTAATTACCATATATAATAAAAAATAATGATAATACAGAATTAGAAACCAAAGAAAAAAAGAAATAATTTTCAAGTATCAATTGGGGTTATAAAGCCATCAGCAATGAAATTATATATTTATTCAGTTCTATTATAAAAAACAATAATTGTGTTCAAGCTACCTATAATGTCATACGTAAATTGGGACACCCCATATGTTCAAAATACTGAAATAAGCAAGGTTGTGTGGAACAGGCAAACTTAAAACATTAGGCTATTATACCGCTATTCAATCTGATTAGTCAGCAACCTATCATAGAGTTCAGATTGCGAAATGTGTCGCACACAGTCAGCCACCATACAGCTGGATCAGCATTTACAGTAAATAGAAAGCAAAAATAATAACTATAGTGGTTTTACAGCGATGTTAGCCGGATTTACACTCACTGAGTTGCTACACGATAGAAATAAACAAAGAGAGTCATTGGAGTGACGTCCTCCGTGAGTAACGCCCCACCAGGAAGTAAACAAGTCCAGCATGTTATCGTCAACAGTTATCGTTTGAAAAACAAAGTCTAGAGCGAGCTCTTGTTAAGAGCCTTACCCCGATCAGGAATTGTCCTCAAGTGAAGAAAGGAACTTCTCTGCCTCTGATAGTTCGTGGAATAGATGGTGTTCAGAGTTGTGGATGAGCTTGATGACCGCGGGGTACAGCAAGAATGCCTCACAGCGCAGTCCCCGAGCCCGGTGCATGATCGGATAGCAGGGACGTCTGAGTTTAGAAGTATACTCGCTGTAATCCGCTGCAAAACGGATGGTGCGCCCGGCGATCTCCACGGGAGTTTTCCTTGATTCTTGGAGGATGCGGTCTCTGTCTGTGAAGCGAAGGAATTTAATGATCAAGGACCTGGGATGTGGTGAAGACGCTCGAGGAGACCCGGTGCGGTGAGCTCGCATGATCTCCAGCGGCTTGTCAGCCAGGGAGGGGAACCATATTGGGAAGTTGGCAGTGAGGTAGGACATTGCATTCCCCGATTCTTCTCCCTCCTTTAGATTGATCATTCTTAGATTGTCCCTTCTGCTCCTATCCTCGAAGGATGCCAGTTTGGACTCGAGCTGAGCTAGTGATCTGCTGTGTTGAGAGGTAGTGACCTCGGATTCCTTTACCCGCTCATGTAGCTTGGAGGTGATTGTACACTAATCTCCTTCTCATGTTTGGTCAGGGTTGCCTCCATGGATCCCAGCTGGGTCTCCAGCCGGTCGAATCGGTCATTGGAGTTTTTCTCTGCTATATTAAAATAGCGTTTAAGTGTAGCCTCGAGAGAGGCCACTGTGAGAGCGCTCTCTGAGGTTTCGTCGTCGTCCATCGGCATAGCGAATGTATCTTTGTTTTTGCGCGTACGAGTAGCCATTGTGGACAGGACTAAACAGACTAATAAACGTTCAACTGATGTAGCTTAGTATCAGATTTCGTGGCATAAATATAAATGTTTGCTTAGATAAATTGAAGGGAGAGTAACCGCGAGGCTTCTACTCCGCCATCTTGGTCACGTCACGGCATGGTTCCAAATTCTTCATACTTTGAGGACAGCGCTGACAATATGGCCAGCTGAGTCTTGTTCTGAAAAGGTTCACATGATTAACACATGATAATGTCATGTGAAAATGTTTGTCAGACATAAAGTTACCTTGAGTGGACCAGAGACCACTTGTTCCTTGAAAGGTGTCCATTCTTCAAGGACTGTGTCAACATCGACAGTGGGACAAAACTTCTCCACCAGTGTCCTCAGGTGTGCATGAGCACTGTGGTTGGTGAGGGTAGCTGCTTGTGGACCCAGTATCCCAAAAGCAGCCAAGACTCCCACCTCACTGAAACGCCTCTCAAGATGGGCAATCAGGCCAATTAGATACGGATCCATCACCTGCTCAAACAAAAAGATATCAGTAAACTATTAATCTAAATAAAACTGCACAGTGACTACATTTAAGTACCGTATTTTCCGGACTATAAGTCGCTCCGGAGTATAAGTCGCATCAGTCAAAAAATGCGACATCAAGAGGAAAAACCATATATAAGTCGCACTGGACTATAAGTCGCATTTATTTAGAAATATATTTCACAAAATCCAAGACCAAGAACAGACATTTAATCTGGAAAGGCAAGTTTATTCAACTACACAATAGCACGCAGAACAACAGGCTGAATAGAAGTCCGGTATGTTAACATAACACATTAACAGTTATTCAGCAACACAATAGCATAAAGAACATACCTGGGAGGCTGAATAGGCTAAATGAACATAACAAGCCAGCGAGTCCAACAAGCAAGTTACCAGTAAGCAAGTTCACCAAGCTACCGTTTGCTTAGCTTCAACAAGCTAATGTTTTAGATAATTTCTTCAGGGGTATAGGAACAGCATATAGTTGTCACAAGCTACGAGGGGTGGTGGTGGTCTAGTGGATAGTGAGTTGGACTTGGGATCGGAAGGTTGTGAGTTCAAATCCCGCCTGAAGCCACACCACCACTAGTGTTCCCTTGGGTAAGGCACTTAGCCCTCAGTTACTCCAGGGGGAATGTCCCTGTAATTCGTAATTGTAAGTCGCTTTGGATAAAAGCGTCTGCTAAATGGCAAAATTAAATTAAAATTACAAGCCCAGAGCGGCCCAGAGCGCCCCCTGTCGGCTGTAGACGGTAATGTTTACTCCTTGGTTCATGTCTGTCAGTATGAAATTATATATATATTGATATATAAGTCGCACCTGACTATAAGTCGCAGGACCAGCCAAACTATGAAAAAAAGCGCGACTTATAGTCCGGAAAATACGGTAACATCAATTAAAGCAGCCAAGCTACATAGTCATACTTGTGATCGAAATCTTTGCCAGAACTGCAGTGTGTTCCCAGGCCCTGTGTCATCTGGCTGTCCTCTTCTGCCTCTCTCCTGTTCGGCAGTGATGCTGAATGCACCCAGCCCCAAAGGGTCTTCAAGGCTTTGGTTCAGCTTGTTCAAGTGTGAGCCGACAGGCTGATGATCCCCAGCATCCATTATGCCTTTTATTAAGGCCAGTGTGACAGAGACCTGGGAAATGAACCAAATTGACACCAAAATTGTGGTACCCTATATTTGCAGAAAATGCATGAAGTAGTTAAAATATTGCAGCTGATTTGGGTTATTAGTTACCTGCTCCTTGATTGTCAGGAACATCACATCCTCCTTCTGAAATAACTTAGAGAGGCGTGCCAGGTGAGGGAGAACATCTGCTTGCAGGTGGAGGGCGGCAATGAAGCGATAGGTCGCTAGGAATGAGTACAATCCCTTATAGTCCAGTCAATCTAACTCAAAAAAAGGCCCAACCCAGGAGAAATTGCAATAGTAATGTTTCATCGTTTTTATTGTTCCTAATACCCTCCTGCATCATATATTAAAAGTCTTACTTGATTAATGTATTGGATCATACTTTTTTCAAGGTCAAAAGAGGTTAAACAATGTTTTAGAGTGATGCCATCTGGGTAAAATGGTGTTAATATTGGAGGGCCTATGTATACCTATCCAACATTTTTGGTGTCTTTTCCTATGTTTTGGGGGTCAATCTTTCCAATAAAATACTTTTTCAGAGGATATTCTTAAGTCTTATACCTGTATTAGGGGTACAACTACCCCAACACCCACTTATTTGCCAAATGTGACGCCAGACAATGTTTTCATCAATCAGTTGCCTACATAAACTCTCAGTTTTTTTTCAAATGATGTGTCATACATTGAAATTGGACAGAAATTGAAGACGACACAAGTATTTGAATGTTGGTACACCTCAAACACAGAATGGGAGAAAAGTCACAACAAACGCTACGAACAGCAAGCGGCTAAGAATGGCACATAGCTACGAACATCTAACTGCATTTTTATAACATCACAACATGCTGAGAGAACATCAACATGCTAAAAACACATAACTACACATAATTAGATGATCACACAGGTCCTTGCTTTTGAACACGAACAAAAAAGAGAGTATAGGCCAATGCACACGGCGTGCGATTTTGTCGCACGACAACATTTGATTCTCAATTCACACCACCGAAGTGTGTGGGTGTGAATGGAGAATCGAATGTTGTCGTGCAACAAAATCGCATCGCACCCCGTGTGCATTGTCTCATTCAAAACAATGGAATTGAATTCGGCGGTGCGACAAAATTGCCGCTGTGTGCATTGGCCTTATGTTTACAAGTCAAGTCTCCCTTACCAGTAGCCTAAGGCAGAGGAGAACAGTGAATTCAATCCACACGTTATAAGTATTTAGTGATCATTAAACTTTATTAGGCCTATATTGAGTGGGTACTTTAAAACTTAAAGTTGAGTGTTATGAGAAAAAAATAAAACTTATATATATTGTTGACACAATAAGTTTCACTTTAATTTTCTGTGACTAGTTTATCCCTAGACTGGCTTGCGTCACAAATGTTCCTTATCATGTGTCACGCCCCACCCCCATCCTGTGAAAGATATTATTGGTCCCCCACAATACAGTATATCACTGTAAACACAACTTGATGCATCATTGATGTAATTTCAATAAAAATACACAATGAAAACACCACTCCCAGTCTGTCATTGGTAAGTAGTTCAAACACATACAGTATGTTAGACATTTCTCAAAATCAAAATGTCCAGTTGACAGTCTGTATCACCTTGGGTTTGGCTGAAGTGCTGCAGTAGCTGAGAAACTTGAGGTACATGGATTCACACCTGGGCACTTCATGCAATATGTTGCTGATAATGCTGACCATAATATCTGAACAATTGATGGCCATGGAACGTTCTATGTCATGGGAATTATTGTATGCATCACCCGCAGAATTGAACAAGCTTCCATCATTCCACGTATCAAGTTGACAGCAAAGGACCTAACAGATGTCGGACGCATTAACATTGTTCCATATGTACAGAAGTCTGGGGGCCTAGTGTACACACCAAATACGGTGCCCAAAATGCTCGAAGGAAAAGCAGTTGCCAGGGCCATACAAGGTCATTTCCTGGTTGATGCAAATGCCGTCGTCAAGGACTTGATTGCTCTGTAGCCTGTTCAGAATGCAGAGGTGTATGCGCGAATATGTCAGCACAACATTTGGATGAGGACATGGAGTGAAGGTTACATGTAGGCCTACAGTAAAGGCATATTTCAAGCTTGGTCTAAAAACAGTTTTAATAGGTTTATAGGTTTATATGGTTTATTTCTCATTTAAGGGTTTAATCTGTATATGATATGCAACATGGTTTTCATGGAAAAACATTAACATTTCTGTATGTTCAGAAATGTCAATGATAATAAATGTGTTATAAACTAATTTGATTGACAACAACTATAAAATAAAATAAAACTATATAATTTTGGGTTAAGGGTACCCTCAAGGGGGTAATGGCCGTTTTCTCAAAAATAGTTTTTTCTCATACTCTGAGCCAGAAATCTCCACTTCAGTAGCACTTACAGTACATACACCAAACATTCCAGTTGTATTCCTATCTACATTCCGAGGTCTGCTATAGAGGGGTTTGTTAATATATCATTCATAGCCTGATTTATGTAACATTTACTCCTAAAAACATGGCAAAATGTGATAGAGGACCTTGACTCTAATATGACAACAAGATGAAACAAGAATTTTTAACCTGGCTTTATCCAATGTTCAGATTTCTGATTTTGAATGTTATGCAAATTAGCACATATTTCATTAGATAATGCCTAATTTGCATATTTAAACATAATATTTCAGAAAACTTGTAATACAAAAAATGTTAGTCTTAATGTAAGTGATTAACTGGTGAAGTTTCATGGTGATATCTATTAGTTACATTTTTTATCCTATTAACTGGCTGTGTTGCGCCTGGCACAAAAACCCACATTTTCGACCCCTGAATTTACCGTGATCCAATAAATATTAAGATATTAAGACTAAGACTTTTAATATGTTATTTGGTTGTCCCTAGGGATCACAAAAAAACTTGCATGATTACTATTGCAATTTCCCCTGGGTTAAACCACAGATTGACTGGACTATTAGCACCAGGACATTTCCGGGACTCAACCTCATCTGCCAAGGCTGCCAGTACAGCAGGGATGTTTCTTCTCAGGTTTTTTATGGCTTCATGCTGAGAGAGCCATCGTGTGTCCTTCACTTGCTAGTCAATGACAGATAAAACAGTTTATAAAAACAATGTAAGCTGTTTATTAGGATTGGATACATAAACAAAGTTAAAAGAAAGAATGTAATATGCACATAACAGTGTATGGTCCCACCCAAACTTGGCTACGAAAAATTCTAAGAAGAAAATACCCCCTGAGCCTGCGAGAGCGGGGGCGGAAGATGGCTCATCGGCAGACAACCCGGTAACGAACACAGGAACGGAACAGACTACGAGATTGATGATCAGCATACCTGAGGCTCCGACAGCTACAGCAGGACACACGCTCCAGAACTGCGTATGTGGTTGGACAAAGGTTACTTCCACCCATGGCCTGAAGATACACCAGGGCAAGAAAGGGTGCCTAAAGAAGGGTCAACAGGGAAGTCGCATCGACAGCTACTTTTTGAGAAGCAGGCCGAGTCAGTCGACTGAAGTTCAGCAGCAGGACACACACCACAGTCTGCAGGACATCAACACCCCTGTCCCAGAGGAGGAAGAACAAGGCACAGGAGAGCAACCTGAATCCAACACATCACGACCACCAGCAGAGAAGAAGATCCAGGGGCGAAGGCCATTAGTCAAGTGGCCAAAGTCCTGCAACAAGACGCTGTGGAAGGAGGTCAACACTGATCTCTGCAACATCCTAGAAGGGATCAGAGGCACCACCATGAAGAAGTTGGAGAGAATGGGCAACCTCATCTATGCCTATGGAGTGGAACAGTTCGGAGTGGCCGAAGGCAAACGATCTACTCAGTCAATTCCCACCAAGTCCAGAAGGCAGACAGAAATAGACCGACTAGTCAAGGAGAGGAGGCAGCTGAAGAAGCAATGGAGGAAGGCCACAGAGGAGGAGAAGGAGGGAATAAACCTGCTGCAGGAAGAGATTAAGAGCAGGCTTGCAACACTGAGGAGAGCTGAAAACCTCCTGAAGAGGCGCAGAAGGAAGGAGCAAACAAGATCACGCTTCTACAAAGATCCTTTCAATTTGTGAAGACTCTCTTCACAAAGGAGAAGAGCGGAAGTCTCTCTGTGACAAAGGCCCACCTGGAAGAACATCTGAAAAAGGGCTGCACAGATGACCGACACCAGGAAGAGGTCACGCTCCCACCTGACATGCCACCAGTCAATCCACCAGAGCACGAACTAGATATCAGTCCACCCAGGTGGAGTGAAGTAGACAACACTGTGCGTAGAGCAAGGGCCGCGTCAGCTCCAGGTCCCAACGGAGTTCCATACAGGCTCTACAAAAACGCACCAGATGTCCTGAGATTCCTCTGGAAGCTGATGAAAGTTGTGTGGCAAAAGAAGGCGATACCAACGTCCTGGCGGAGAGCCGGAGGGATCCTTATCCCCAAGGAAAAGGACTCAACAGAAATCGGACAGTTCCGGCAGATCAGCCTTCTAAATGTCGAGGGAAAAATCTTCTTCAGCGTGGTCGCTCATAGACTGGCAGGATACCTGCAAAGAAACAACCTGATTGACACGTCAATCCAGAAAGCAGGCATCTCAGGCTTCTCAGGGTGTGTCGAACATGCTAGTGTCATCTGGCATCAGATCCAGGTCGCCAAGAAGGAGGGAACGGACCTCCACGTGGTGTTCCTGGATCTCGCGAATGCCTTTGGCTCAGTCCCTCACAACCTCCTGTGGACAGCCTTCGACTACTTCAGGATCCCACCAGCTCTCACAACCCTTGTCAAGGCCTACTTCCAGGACGTCCAGCTCTGCGTGACCACAGCAGAGTACACCACAGCATGGCAACATCTGGAAGTGGGAATCATGGCCGGCTGCACCATCTCCCCGCTGGCCTTCACCATGGCCATGGAGGTCATTATTCGGGCCTCTCGATGGGTGGTTGGCGGACAGCGAATAAGACCTGGGCTGAGGCTGCCGCCGATCAGAGCCTACATGGATGACCTCACAACACTCACCACGACCAAGGCTTGCACAGTACGGCTACTAAGAAAGCTCCAGGAAAACATTGAGTTGGCTCGCATGAAGATCAAGCCGAGCAAGTCCAGAAGCATCTCCATTGTCAAGGGGAAGTTGTCAGACCACCGCTTCCACATTGGCAAAGAACCCATTCCAACGGTCTCCGAGAAGCCTGTGAAGAGCCTAGGTCGTTGGTATGATGCCTCCCTCAAAGATAAAGAGCAAGTAGAGCAGCTCAGGAAGGAGGTAGCCAGCGGCCTGGAGAACATTGACAGAACCCTGCTTCCTGGCAAGCTGAAGCTCTGGTGCATGCAGTATGGACTACTTCCACGTCTCCTGTGGCCACTAACCCTCTATGAAGTTCCTCTCTCAAAGGTGGAAAAGCTGGAGAGACTGGTCAACTCATATGCAAGGAAGTGGCTTGGCCTTCCCAGGTGCCTCAGCAGCATTGGGCTCTACGGCAAAGGGATGTTACACCTGCCCATTTCCAGTCTGACAGAGGAGTACAAGTGTGCCAAAGTCAGACTGGAGATGATGCTTCTGGATTCGAATGATCCATTTGTAGCCCAAGCTGCCCCCATCCTGGCCACTGGGAGGAAGTGGACCCCATTGGCTGCAACTGAGCAGGCAAAGGCAGCACTCAGACACAGGGACATTGTGGGCCGAGTGCAGGAGGGGAGGAGTGGTCTTGGCCTCGGGATTAGTACACCGGCCTGGAGCAAGGCCAATCCATCTCAGAGACGCAAGCTGGTGGTCCAGGAGGTACGTCGGGAAGAGGAAGCAGGAAGGCGCGCACAAGCTGTGGCGCAGTCAAAGCAAGGGCAGTGGATGGCATGGGAAGGAGTGGAAAAGAGGAAGATCTCCTGGAAAGATCTGTGGGAGATGGAGGCATTCAGAGCGAGCTTCACCATCAGGGCTGCCTACGATGTCCTGCCTTCTCCTGCAAACCTAAGCCAGTGGTATGGCGAAGACCCCACGTGCCCTCTATGTCAAAGTCCAGCAACACTGAAGCACATCTTAGTGGGATGCAAGACCAGCCTCACCCAAGGCCGTTACACCTGGCGGCACGACCAGGTGCTAAGGTGTCTTGCAGCAGTGCTGGAAAGTCAACGGACAAGTGTGAACGCCCTTCCTCCCCCATCATCCCGGTGGCAGCCAGCACCATTTGTTCGGGAGGGCGAGGGTCAAGCCAGCCTCACCACCATAAGACCAGACACTGGGCAGCTGGGCAGAGCACGGGACTGGAAGCTGCTGGCAGACTTGGACAAGAAACTCTGCTTCCCAGCTGAGATCGCAGCCACCAACCTGCGACCAGACCTTGTGCTGTGGTCAGCCTCGCTCAAGCTCGTTTACATCATCGAGCTCACTGTGCCCTGGGAGGGTGCAGTGGAGGAGGCCTACGAGCGGAAGAGGCTGAGGTACACTGAACTCGCAGCAGATGCCCAACAACAAGGCTGGACAGCGAAGGTACGCCCAGTGGAAGTAGGCTGCAGAGGGTTCGTAGCCACCTCAACATCCAGGCTACTCAGGGAGATGGGAGTGCGAGGGAAGACCCACCGGCAGGCAATCAAGGACCTCTCCAGGGCTGCTGAAAAGGGGAGCCAGTGGCTGTGGATGAAGAGAAAGGACTCGACCCGGGCGTTCAAATGAGCTGATCGCATCTAGGGAGTGAACCTGGGACGCTGGGATTCACTGCTGAACCCTCTGGAGGTGTCGTGGGCTTATCAGCGAAACATTCATGAAGGAGGGCGCCCACTTGACAACCCAAAGGATGCCATCGCTCATTTGAACACCACAGAGTCTCATCGGTGCCTTTAGTATGTATGTATCGAGGGATATCAACATCTAGTCCTACATAACAGATCAAGTAAATGGGCATAAATATTCACACACGGTATATCAATTTATTTAAAATGTAACATATTTACCTTCACTTTCAGCTCACACACCCCAAGAACCTCTGCTGCTGACTTCAGGGAAGCAGAGCGGTTTGAACTGTTTCTGAAGTACAGGTGGAGGGAGCTGTTCAAGGTGGTCTCTGAATGTAGCCATGTAAGGCACATTTTCGGAAGCGTCTTTGCAGGCTAGAGCTAGCCGATGCGCAGCACAGTGCACACTGAGGAGCCATGGCCATGCGTCCTTCAGCTGTTTTGCGACCCCATTGTTTTTCCCTATTGAATACATTTGTTAATCAAATTTAACAACGAATAAATTCTTAATCCACTAATTCCATGTAAACAAAAAACAAAAACAACAAGTTAACCTACCAGTCATGACTGCAGCGCCGTCAGTTCCTAGTCCAAATATCAGGTCTGTGGGGATGTTCTTAATTTTAATAACCTGTTTCACTGCTGCCTCCACTGAATCTGCTTTCCCATCGGTCAGATATATGAGATCCAGGAATTGGCAGAAGAGCTTCCCCTCATTGTCCAAGTATCTAATAACATAATAACATTTTATACATTTCCATCTCCCCCTCATATCAAATCAAATTCAAATCAAATTTTATTTAGTGCATTTCTCACAAAATGTGACTCAATGCACTTCACAAGAGCTAATATATTGAAATGTTATTAGTTGAAATGTTAAACTTTGATAGACTTTACCTCAGATGAATGTCCAGTTGTTTACAGACAGAGACATCTGTACTCTCATCAATTTCCAAGCCAATGGCTTGTGATTGTACGATGTCCCTTAATATTGGCTTTTCAATTACCCCTGCTAGAATTTCCAGCATTTCGTCAACTATTCTATGCGATCTATAGTTGGTAGTTTGGCCAATCTGAAAAATTGTTGGAAGGTTTTACATACAAGTAGGGCAGGCCTATACATGGACAATTAAATACCGTTTATTCATATGAATTCCTAAACACATGTATAAATAAATAAAAACATTGAATTGATTGTCAATTATAATGATCAGATAAGACCAACAACAAACACAGAAAACAAAATGCATTACTTGCATTGCGAAATACATACTTTCAACTTGTCGAAGTAGGTGCAGCCCAAAAGTTCACCCAGTTGCAGCAAGGCTGGATAGTTAGTGTGGTGGGCTATTTCATGCTTAATGAGCCAATATAAGCACTTAAATGCCCCCACCACGGCCTCATGCTCCAGGACAACTGTGGGCTCAAATGAGGTCAGGACTGTGTTGCCTGAAATAAAATGCAGAGGTTGACCACCCAGTCCACAAACAAGAAAGCAAGCAAGCATCATCAGTACAGTATCAAGGAGCCGTAACACTTATGATAAAATTATAAATAAAATATATATTTTTTACCTGCTGTCAAACTTGACTGGCGCTGACAGGCTAATTTATGATGGTCAGATGAGATGTGGTTGTCAAGTTTGTCCTTTCTGTACGACTGGCAGGGTGACTCTATAAAAGTCCGGGTCTGGGGTCCTCTCACAACCCCCTGCCTGTGTTGCCTACATATCCGGCAGAACATTCCTAAAACCAAAAATGAAAAATTCCCCATTCATTCTGTTTATGCCAATAATGGTAATAAAACGTTTTCACATTTTTATCTATTTTGCACCTAACCATACCAATATCGGTTTTGTAGAGCCAGGAGTACTTCTGCTCTGACGGATCAAAGCCTGTCTTCCTGTGCTTGTCGACGCGTAGAGCTGTATCCGTGCTGGGTTTGGTAGGACGGTTAACGTTGTTACTCAACTATTCTATTATGTGACTAGAACAAATATGATAATTTATAGACTTTATTGTTGAGCCACAAAGCCATCACTTTTTTTAAATTTATTTTTTTACTGTTTTGACACTATAACAATCTTGACTTCACTATCTGTCCATTTTCTCACCTGGTTCTTCCTGCTCTTGCTCTCTCTCTCTCTCTCTCTCTCTCTCTCTCTCTCTCTCTGTGTCATCTCCATCCTCCTCTCTCCCTCTTTGCACTGACAATCACACACAAACATATATGACAGGGTCTGGTTAAAAAGTCTGGCAACATCATTTTTCTGTTTTTTCACTACCTTTCATTAGGGATGCTCCGATCTGGATTTTTGGGGCCGATACCGATCACCGATTCTTTTCCTCAAGATCTACTGATACCGATACCGATCTTTTAAAAAATACATAACTGTATGCCTACTGACTGGATAATAGCCTACATATATTTTGCTTTTTAGACAAAAGTCTTGATCCATTAGGCACCAAGCAAACGCAGACCCAAGTCAGTCGATATGGCTGTATAAAAGACATCATAAACGTGGCCTTCATGGTTTACATACGCAGGGGTGCAAACTGGCGATGGTCCAAAAAGGCGACACTTTTTTTTGTCCGTACATGGTTAGCTCTATCATTAACAGTCTAACAATGATGCGCGTTTAAGTAGCGATGGCCCTGACCGTAACTCCCGCATAATTAATGTAAGCAGGTTTCTACAAGTTACATTTAAGACCTTTATAAGAACACTTTTAATAGATTTGAAGACCTATTGAGCAAGTATTGGTATTAGACTCACATTCATTGATTCTTTTCATTAGCAATGCTGGGTGATCTGTTCTGTTGCATATAGAACAATGATAATGTAAGTTAGCCCACTTTATCAATTCTTGATTCATTTCCATTGCTTCTCAACACAATACTAGATATAATAGCATAAATAACTAGTGGTGTTCCGATACCATTTTTTGATCCCGATCCCGATACCGATACCTGACCGTGCAGTACTTGCCGATACCGAGTACCGATCCGATACCACGGCGTTTGAAAAAACAAAACAAAAAAACATGTTTTTTGAGCCGCATACTAACCTCGATGTAAAATTAGTGCTAACACTTAGTCTGGCACTGCTCAAAACCTTTGTAAAACTCGTAAAGTTTTTGTAAAACTTAAGTAAAAAAAAAAGAAAACTTACGTTTTTGTAAAGTACTCGCCGATACCGATACCAGCATTTTTGTGCGTATCGGTGGCCATGCCGATACTAGTATCGGTATCGGAACAACACTATAAATAACAGAATAAACTCACACACTTACTTACACTGCATAGCCTACATACTGAGATATGGCACACACACACACACACACACACACACACACAACCTCTCACAGGTACACACTGACACACACCTCTCACAGGAGGGCCACACACACACACACGTACAGCTACACACACACGTACAGCTACACACACACGCACACTATATTTACTAAAACACACACACCGTTGCTACCACTGCAAGTTTGAAGAAATTATAACTTCACATGCCTACAGTCGAATCGCCTCCTACGGCGATTATCGTATCGTGGCCTCTTGTCTTATCGTTTCACGTGGCAACATATCAGGGTTTTGGGCGCAGCATAACTGACGGTATTTAATGATCGTTAAACTGTTGTTTATTTTTCGTGTTATGAAAAAAAACGAGTCGGCGAGTAGCGTAGTTCTAGGCTGAGTTCGTAAATTCGCTCTGAGAGCGCCGGAGCGCACACTGGGCTCAACGTCATAAAGGGACCAAGTAATTTGATTGGACAAGAGGCATTCCATGACTGCTATTCAGATTTCCAGAGCGAATTTACGAACGCAGCCTAGAACTACGCTACTCGCCGACTCGTTTTTTTTTCATAACACGAAAAATAAACAACAGTTTAACGATCATTAAATACGGATTGGATTCACCATTCTTGTTCGCCATAGACTACTATTTGGTAAGGCTTTTGTAAATACTTTTGTTTTGGGACGTGTTTGTGTTTGGGGCGGTATGATCATCTAATTATGTGTAGTTACAGGGATGAGGTAGAGCAACTGAGCAAGCTGTGCAAGGTTAACAACCTGCTGCTAAACAAGTCAAAGACCCAGGAATTCATCGTAGACTTCAGGAGGAAAAAGTCCGAGATCCAGCCCCTGCTCATCGACGGAGAGCGCGTGGAGAGAGTCTCAACCCTCCGATTCCTGGGACATCACATGCGGGATGACCTGGCCTAGAAGGACAACACAAAAGGCACCATCAAGAGGGCACAACAGCGGCTATACACCCTGAGATGCCTCAGGAAAGAACACAACAAGCAGGAGATACTGGTGGCCTTCTACCACGGCGCAGTGGAGAGCATCCTCACCTACGGCATCTGCAACTGGTTCCACAGCTGCACAACAGCGGAGAGAAACGCGCTACAGAGAGTCGTGAGAACAGCACAGAAGATCACCGGCGCCCCCCTCCCCTCTCTGGAAGAGCTGTACAACACACGCTGTCTCAGGAAGGCCTCCAAGATCTCCAGGGACCCGACCCACCCTGGGCACGTACACTTTATCAGGCTGCCCTCGAATAGGAGGTACAGGACCCCGGCCGCTAAGACAAACAGACTGAAGAACTGCTTCTACCACAGGGCCGTCAAGGCCATGAACACAGCAAAGGCCTAAGTTCTGGGCCCAGGACAGTCCGGACGGATTGTATGGCAGCTAGTGCTGAGGTGCAAACATGTACATTTCAAGCGTGCAAACTGTGACACTTTAAAATAACGTGAAAAAATACTTTTGTGCAATATGACAACCATAGTTGACTATCTGTGCAGTATAGTACAGTGGATTGTGTACATAGCCTTTATTTATGTAAACCAGCTCCTTACCTTCTTGTGATTTTATGCTTTTTCTAAAATGTGTTTTTTTCCCCCTTTCCTAACACCAGGGGAGCCACCCCTCCTAAATTTCGTTGTTTGGTACCTGTACTGTAGCAATGACAAATAAAGTCCATTCCATTCCATTCCGTTCCATTATGTGTTTCTAGCATGTCGATGTTCTATCAGGTAAATTCTCTAGAACTAACCTCATGACATTTCACAATCACGATTCACAAACATATATGTACAGAAACTCCAAAAATGTGACTTCTCCTGGTGTTTCTGGACACCTCTCGGAAATGAGAAAGACGTCAAATTCGTCTTTAAAGTGTTTTTTTTTTTTTTTCAGATTTTCGTTTTTTTAGCTAACATTCAACTCGAAGATGTGAAGTACCCACTCGTTATTTTTCCGAACAGTTTTACGTTCATTAAATAAGTGTAATCTATAACACAATGACTTCGTTTCTTGTTGTTTGATGGGGATTCATTATCTTTGATGGGGATTTTCTCTGCTTAGTGATTTCAGGTGTAGCAACTTTCAAATACTCATGTCGTCTTCAATTTGTTTCCGATTTCAATGTATGATGCATCATTTGAAAGCTTACAATCGGTAGTTTAAGCACATGTAAAAAACAGAAAAATGATTTCGCCTACAGGTAGCACTTTTCATTGGGCTGTGTCACAAATGTCCACTTCTTGCTGTCTCTTTGGTGTGCTGACTCCATCCTGCTCTCTCTCCTCCTCCTCTCCCTCTCTCTCCTCCTCTCTCCCTCTTTTGCTGTCAACCAAAAGGCAAACATAACAACCAGAGTATTTATAATCTAATAAGAGGTATACATTGATCCATATCAATTTATAACATCATTCTAATTGTATATTGGGTTGCTGTGGGCAATGCAGTCAGATAATGTCATTTTGACTTGACTCTCTCACCTGAAAAACAATCTTATGTCCATCTATGGAAAAACAGACATTTCCAATGAGTGAGGATTTGTTCCAATGCTTCAATCCACTTGTTTATTGTATTTTATTACCATAAAGCCCAATTCTAGCAGAATAAGACATATTGTATTATTATTACTACTACTATCTATTATTACTAATCACCTCTGAGCTAGCTAGCTAGCTTGCTAGTTCGTTAACACTATTCACACAATGGAACTATAGCCACTTTCTAGTCACCATGGAACTATAATATGACACTTTCTAGTTAAGTCACAATAATAATGAACAATTTGAACCAATGTTTTCTGTCAGAAATACAGAAATTATATTTGCTACGATTACTTACTTTCATCTGCTGACTTCCTTCATCTGTCTCTCACACACACACTCCCGCGCTAAACAATTATTCTCCGGGCGAAGCACGAGACTACTTGCGAACCAATGAGGTGCGTGTATGTAGGCTACTGGACCGGAGTGTGTAACATCATCTGTAATTGGGCTAGAATGATTTCAGAAAATAATAATAATAATAATGATAATAATAATAATGATTATTCTCTTTTAGGTCGTGCTGAGATGAAATTTAGGGATACTCAAGCACCCCTAAAAAGCGTCTAAAATCGTCCATATCGCCAGATTCGGGTTGGGTGCGTTTAATAAACGCGGGAAGTTATCAGAGGTTTGGGGTCTACGTCCGTCCATTACTAAAACTATGATTGTTGGCCTTTATTTGCACTTCCAGCAGAGACGAATGGCTTGTTTGAGATTAGCACGTCAGAGCGTGTGTGTGGAGGGAGCTGAGCCCTGCCCTTCGTGAAACGAGGAGACAAGCGGACAAGCGTGGCAGCAAAACGCACAGAGGAGAAACATATTAAATGAGGGTGCACATAAATTAGGCAAATGACACAGAATAAACATATTTCGACCACATAAGAAACATATTTCGGCCATATACAACTGGGAGAAAAATATAATTATAAAAAAATAAATAAAAAATGAACCAAATTGACATTGAACATTTTTCTTGGGGGGGCGGCCCGCCCTCCCAAGGCAATGGTAGGGGAAACACTGGGCCTACTCTCCACCCCCCGCACCAACCTACGGACCTTCGGGGGCAGAGCTTTCAGTGTGGCAGCTCCCACCCTCTGGAACTCTCTCCCCACAACAATCCGCAATGCCCCTACCCTGGTCACTTTTAAATCAGCCCTCAAAACCCACCTGTTCTCTAAGGCCTTTGGCCCCTAGTCTAGTTTTGTCACTCTCGTTGTCTTTGTTTCTTTGCTTTGTTTTTCTGTTCTGTCTGTCTGACTTTCTGTCTATGAAATCTGTTAAGCGTCCTTGGGTTTGAGAAAGGCGCTATATAAATCTAAGCTATTATTAGGGATGTCCCGATCCGATATTGATATCGCATATCGCCGCGATATTGGTCCTGAATGCTGGATCGCAGATCGCACCAGAAAAAAAATAGGCAGCGATCTGGGGCTCGCAATCCGGCGTGTCACTCACGTGATGACAACAGTAGTAGTCAGTGGTCACGAGCATGAGAGTTGGCTAGTAGCTACCTGTGTGTAATGAGTCTCACAATGTCATGATGCTAGCTGGTGAAATCATAAACCATTTGTTTACGTAATTTTTCGGTTGTTTACATAGTCTGAAACTACAGATGGTAAGCTTTCAAATGATGCTTCATACATTGAAATCGGAAAAAAATTCAAGACGACACGAGTATTTGAATGTTTGTTTGTATCAATGTTGAATGGTGACTGCTAAAAACGCTGCTAACAGCTAGTGCCTAACGTTTCGTTCTAAAACGAAATTATGTTTACAAGCCAGGTATCACTTACCGGTAGCCTCTGGCCACAGTGAATCCAACCCACAGATTATAAGTATTTAGTGATCGTTAAACTGTTGTATATTATATCGAGTGGTACTTAAAACAAGTTGCCTGTTATGAAAAAAACAAAAAGCAGATATTGTTGACACCCCTTTGATTCTGGGACTGGTTTCTGGTCTCACCAGCAGCGTCACTAGGCTACACTTTTAAAAAGGGTGCTATAATTGATTTGCCATTTGTAAGAGAAGATAAATAGAATAAAAACATGAAGGCACTAAAACTAGAAATCAGACAGTAGGGTAAACGTTAAACGTAAACTCTTTTTTTTTTTACAATGCTGAATGCTGCAGTTTAAATTGTTTTAACTTTAAACCAGTTGGTCACTGAGTACTGCAGAGTACTGTTTTGTTGCTTGAATAAAGGCTGGCAGTCTTTAATAGCCAACTGTTGTTGTGGACTATATACTGGGGAAGTATTTGTTATTATTCAGGAGTAAAACAATAAATACAAATATCTGATTGATATCGGTATCGCAGATACCTGAAGCCCAGGTATCGGTATCGGTATCGGTAGTGAAAAAATGGGATCGGGACATCCCTAGCTATTATTATTATTATTTCAGGAGTTTCATTCCACGTGTGTTGGCAATTCAGAGTAATGCATATCCTATCTGTGGGTCCCATATCTTATCTGAAAGGTTTTTATAATCTTAATTTACCCTCCACTGTTTGTGCCTCTACCTTTGTTTACCACACAGATCCACCTCACAGCCCAGCTACCATGTCTGAACACAAGTCCACAGAGTCCCTGGGCTCTGGCTGTGGTTCTCCAGCCCAGACAAGCTCACAGCGGGGTCCAGAGATGGTGGCAGTGAAGCTGGAGGACTGCAGTCAAACACTGGAGCATAATGTGGTAGTGAAAGAGGAGGAGGAGGAGGAAGTGATGGTGAAAGAAGAGGAGGAAGAAGGAGAGGAAGTGGAGGAGGAACATGCCATGGTAAAAGAAGAAGGAGGAGGAGGGGGTGTAGAGGAGAAAGATAGTGAGTTGGATGGTAAGTTCATGCGATGAATTTGGCCAATGTTAAAATGGTATTTACTGTTGAACCCCTAGTCAATGGCCCAATCCCGATTATCTTTTCTACCACTTCGGCTCGTTTTGGAGTCACTCGCTTTGGAGGGCCTCCGAACAGAGCCACAAGCCGTAGTGGTTCCCCGGGGGAAATGGGACAACCCTTCACGACTAATACGTCATCCGTAGTGTAATGAATGGGTTAATTCATAGTCAGGACAGCGCATGCGCCTTAGAGAGAGTTCATGATATACCAGTAGGTGACTGACAGGTGTCGAGAGAACCGAAGTAAACTGGTTATACCTTTGTTGAACCCAGACTCAAGTGTCTTATTATTCTATGTCCAAGTGACATTACACATAGTATCGTAGAAAAGCATTGACGCTCACACAACTTGAATGAACTTGAACGCTATCAATCGATCAAACAAGTCATCAAATAAAAAAGAACAATGCTTCATTATCAGACCATGACAGAATAAGCTCTAACCTGTATGAAACCTGTGCTCCTACCCTGCCAGTCTGCACTGATTTAGGACAACAGTGCAACAACTTCGAGGCTGAACTTTAGTTACATTTACGGCGTCATATGCCATCAAAGGGAAACATGGAAAAATGCATGACTTACAGATTGAATTTTATGACATTACGAAATCCGATGTGACAGGAACGCTGGATAAACAGCCGCTGTCCACTGCATTAGTTAACTACATGTCCTTGATGAGTCTCCCGCTCACTGCCCTCCATCAAAAATGGCACATATATAGTACTAATACATATAATAGTACATAATAACAACTGCTCGGATTAGATTGCCAGTTGTTTTGGTATAATAACAACTATAGCGTCATATACCACCAAGGGTATATTCGCGTCTATCATGCTGTCAAACACCACAGGTAATAATTTATTTCTAAATAAACATGATTGTACATCTCTGAAATGGAGATCGTGCTGTGCTTGACTGTCAGCCTGTGACAAACGCGCAGATATGAGTGCTCCGGTCTGTCCTGCTGGCTCCGGTGTCCTGGCCGCTGTCCTGAGCGCGCTGGACTGTGGAACTTTCTATGTTAAGCATAGGCACAGCACCTCGACATAAAAGCGATTTCTTTTGTTATGCTTGTTATTAGTGTTGTTCCGATACCGATACTAGTATCGGCATGGCCACCGATACGCACAAAAATGCTGGTATCGGTATCGGCGAGTACTAACAATAATAACACCCGATACCAAACTTTCACTATCGCGGAAAAACAAACACGCAACTGTGGTTGTCGAGGAGAGGAGCGGTGGAGCGGCGAGGCTCACCTCAGGTAACCTGCTGTCCCTTCCAGCTGCTCAGAGCCCAAGCTAAGCTATGCTACCGGGGCAACGTTCGGAAAGTCCCCCTGAGAGCGCCGGAGCGCACACTGGGCTCCGACGTCATAAACGGACAGAGGAATCCGATTGGACAAGAGGCGTTCCACGAGTGCAGATCAGTTTCCCAGAGCGACTTTTACCAACGCAGCCCTCAGACATATAGACTACGCCACTCCGCTTAAAGCGATACAACCCACAGCCAAGATAGGACACATTTTACAGGAAAAACAGATCGACCTTAATCGATATTTATTTCGGTTGCACAGTCTAGCACCGCCACCGGCGTGCTGGAGAGAGTTAAAATAAGAATAATAATGTCCGATAGAACACGACTGGCGCGCGGCCGCTTCTCCGAGTCCCGCCCAGCTGTTCCCCTTTCGGGATAGTTCTCGGCTCCGTCTCCGCGCCACACCCCCTTTCGGGATCTGCTGATCTGCTGTTCTCTCTCTCTCTCTTTCTCTTTCTCTTTCTCTTTCTCTCTCTCTCTCTCTCTCTCTCTCTCTCTCTCTCTCTCTCTCTCTGTCTCCGTGCGGCAGGTACTTCCTGCCTCCTTCCTTCTCCCGAGGAGAAGTTTTCTCTATGTTTGTTTTAATTGTTTACATATGCAGAACACACATGCATTAGTGGTGCAGGAAGGCCTACTGTCACAGCGGAGTGTGTGCGACGCGCTGGCCAATGGGAGAAAGATCATCGGCCACTTCAAGCATTCCCCACTGGCCACTTCACGTCTGCAAACTGTACAGACTGAACTTGGAATGCCTAAAAACATGTTTTTTTGTTTTGTTTTTTCAAACGCCGTGGTATCGGATCGGTACTCGGTATCGGCAAGTACTGCACAGTCAGGTATCGGTATCGGGATCCAAAAATGGTATCGGAACAACACTAAGGGTCTATAATAGGGATGCACGATATTATCGGCACCGATATTTATCGGCCCGATAATGGAAAATTAATGTTTATCGGTATTTATCGGTTTTATAAAATTTTAGCCGATATTTTGCCGATAATATGAAGCCGGAAATATTTCTGCTTCCGGTTTCCGCGCTCATGCTGCTGCGCCTGCGTACAGGCACGCAGTGTATAGACGAGACGAGAGCGAAACATGCCTTCCCCGGTGTGTCTGACATTCTGCACAGTTTCTGAGGCAGATAGTGCGTTTGCAATTTGCAATACATGTTCGACAAAAGTTCGGAGAGGAGGGCAAAGGTCTACGAGTTACAACACAACGAATCTCATAAGTCACCTTAAGATTCACCATTGCAAGCACGCTGTATGGAAGGAATATCAAGCACTAGTAGTAGTAGCAGAACAAGGTAGCCTAGCCGCGAAAAAAAAAGCTGCTGTGCCTATTGAACACGCATTTGAAAACTGCAGGAAGTTCACTCGAGACAGCTCAAAGGCTCAAGTAATCAATGAAAAAATAATAGAGTTGATGGCCCTCGACGACCAGCCTTTCTCTGTAGTAGAAGATAAAGGATTTCGCCAGCTAATTTCACATTTAGAGCCCCGGTATACACTCCCAAGTCGCCGCTATTTATTTATTTTTTCCTGCTATGTATGATACAGTCGCCACACACATCCATAGTCTGATCGATACTAGCGTAAGCCAGATAAGTTTTACCACGGACATATGGACTTCTGACGTTAGTCCAGTCAGTATGCTTAGTTTGACGGCCCAGTGGCTGGATGAGGACTTCAATATGAAGAAGACACTGCTGCATGCGCAGGAGTTCTCCGGTTCACATACTGCGACAGCCATCCGCGGGGCTTTTGAAACCATGTTTGGACAGTGGAAGTGACTAAGGAGCGGGTGCACGTTGTGCTGAGGTAATAAGATAATTACTCTTAGGTGAGCCTTTTTTGTTTTCATAAAAGGAGGCCAGATCTTGGCTAAAAAAAGCATTGTGCACTGTCTATAACAGATTCTGTTTGTTAGAGGAAATAATAAATGAACATTTGAAGAGTCAGAAGTGTTCTCTTTGTTGTGTTAACAATAGTGATGTAAGTTAGATTTGGTGAGATCACTATGGAATATTAAATCATCAATCTTTGCTCACTACATAGCCTTTCTTACCTTCAGGTGTGCATGAACTACAGGTTATCAACTGTAAATTATATCTGAATGGTCTTTATTGTCATTGATATAGTACAGGTACCAAACAACGAAATTTGGGAGGGGGGGCTCCCCTGGTGCTAGGAAAGAAAAAAATATATATATATCGGTTATCATATCGGTTATCGGCCACGAGAAGCGGGTAAACATCGGTATCGGTATCGGTTGGAAAAAATGCATATCGTGCATCCCTATATATTGCATTGAAATAACATTAAATTATATAACCCATCAACAATATTACATAATAACAACTGCTCGGATAGGATTGTGTGTTGTTTTGGTTTAATACGTGCCATAGCTGTAAATAAAACATGGAAATAGATCATGCGTGTCTATCATGCACACATCAGCCTAACGTTAGATAGATAACTTCACATTAAATATGTCTATCATCATCCGCTGTCAAACGCCACAGGTAATCTTTTATTTCTAAACAGGAATGTACATCTCGATGTGAATTGCGCTCCATATGGGAAGGCTGTGCTTGACGCTTCCATGGGGCTCTCCTGCATAGGCACAATAGCGGCATAATAGTGATCTTTTGTTGTTATGCTTGTTGTAAAGAAAAGGTCTATGATGCATTGAAATGACATTAAACTAAGATAATACGATGGTTATCATATTTTTTCAAGTCTTTAATTACAAGTAATTCCAGAAAAAGTAAATGACATTTCAGGCTCGCTTCCGTATTACGAGAGCGAAAAGAACATTTCTGTAGATGTTTCGCAATGCATGCCGGAAGGGAGTCTCATGGCTCCGAATCGAACGAGGGTCAAGATTTTCTCCGTTTGGAGCCAACCCTAACCCTAATCCTAACCCTAACCCTAAATGAGTATTGAATTGGGACGCCACTACGGCTACACGTAAACGCGCAAAAAGGAGATTAGGGCTGAAAACGGAGCCAGAGTGGTGAATTGGGATTCACCCTAAAGGCCGATTTAAAGTTCTGCGTCGAATTTACGTGCGTAGCTTACGTTCCCTACGTAAGGGCTCTCGCACTTTACACTTCTGCGTAGGCCGCGCTGCAATTACACAGTCACATCGCTAGGTGGCAGTGTGTTTTCTATGCCCCTGTTCTGTGCCTCTTCCGGTTAGGAAGTCAACGGAGCTCAAAGCTCAAAGCGGCATAATAGCGATCTTTTTGTTGTTATGCTTGTTGTAAATAAAAGTTCTATGATGCATTGAAATGACATTAAACTAAGATAATACGATGGTTATCATAATTTTTCAAATCTTTATTAACACTCTTTGACTGCCAGCCATGTTCAGAGCGGAGAGCTCCACACTGCCAGACTTTTGGGGCATTTTCGCTGAACTTTGAAGACCCACCAAATATTGACTTTTCGGACTACATAAACATTGAACATATCTACCAAAACTTTAGACTCTCTTCTTTCATCAGAAAAAGAAAGTTTGTTTCTAGCCTCTTTGAGTGTTTAGAAATCGTCCGTAGAACATAGGGTGCAGTGTTTCCTCCAGGAATTTTTACAATGGTGGCGGGTAGTGCTTGGCGCGCGCGCTCGCGATTTTTTCGCGTGCACGCGCATGAAACGCGCACGCGCGCTCAAAACAACAACGTAATTTCAGCCAAAACTCGAGGATGGCCCAAAAAAATAAAATGTTTTCCTGTACTTCTCCCGTGTGTCTCTTATTGTCTGTGTCTGCATGTTTTTCCAGCATGTAATTCCGTTGTCAATAAAAACAAAAACACTGATCTGACGTTTTTTTTCACAACGTTATTACTTGTCACTTTAAGCCCAGGAGGGAGTTAGCGATTAGCGATGTTTAGCTTAGCTTAGTTTAACAGAAGTATCTTCACTTTTAACATGACTTCCCGTGGTCGTAGAGGGCTGGTCGACGGCTTAAAATGACCGTGTAGACCTGTAGACCTTATCCAGCTATAGTCTTGTGTTTCTACCCCGGGCATAGCCGGTGTTATTCACGGACAAACACTCCTGTTAGAGTGGTTCTAGTACACTGGACATAGGTAACACATAGAGAGGCTTCTCCTCGCTCTCTCCATCCTACACTACACTACACTACGCATCCTATACTACACTACACTACGCTAGCTCGCGGTGTTCGGGTGACAGCCAGGGCGCGTTCGTAAATACGCTCTGGAAATCTGATCAGCACTCACGGAATGCCTCTTGTCCAATCAAATGACTTGGTCCCTTTATGACGTTGAACCCAGTGTGCGCTCCGGGGCTCTCAGAGCGAATTTACGAACGCAGCCTCAAGTTCAATACTCGCGACACACACGGACTGGTCCAGTTTCAGCGCTTGTGGGTGTGTCTAGCGCTGTGAAGGTCTGAAAAGCGGCCTAAATCCTTTTTTTTTTTTGGGGTTGAGAAATCTGAATGGTGGCGGAGGAAATTCCACCGTGGCGGTCCGCCACGATGAAATGCATGTAGAGGAAACACTGGGGTGGTTTCAGCAAAAACACCTGATTTTGACCAATAAACAGAGAAAATGAGCTTTTTCTGCAGAACTTTTTTTTTTTTTTTTTTTCCTGCACTTTTTCTGTATCATCCGACTCTGAACTGTTTGAAGAGTCGCGCGATGGCCGCGCTGCTCCGCGATGCTCCGCAATGCTCCGCGCCGCAATGCTCCGCGCCGAGTTTGGCACATACCCTGATCCGTTTCGCCATTACTACAACCCACAGCAAGCCACTTCCTTCTCCAGGCTTTTATCGAACTACTGCCCCCATCTGGGACCAAAATACATTACACCCAAGTCTGAAATTCACTCGCTAGGTGTAGAACATGTCAATAACGCGATCCCCGCGAAAAATAAATAAAATTCTATAAGACGCCAATTGGCGTCTTTGGCAGTCAACGTTACTATTCTATAAGACGCCAATTGGCGTCTTTGGCAGTCAATGAGTTAATAAGTAATTACAGAAAAAGTTAATTTCTATCATGGCTTCCGCATTTTGGCCGACGAGAGAGTCGGAATCTTGTCTGAATCATGTGCTACCAAGCGGACCAATCACAGAGCTGACGCGTACGCGTACGCTCTGACGTGTACTTAGATTTTTTTGAGAGGAGCGCGTCAAGGCTACGCACGGTCCCGCGGGACTACGTAAGCTTACGCGTAGCCTACGGCGTCGACTTTACGCAGAACTTTAAATCGGCCTTTCGTCTCCTAATCCCCAAAATGCATTTCGCGTCCAGAGTTGCAGAGTTGCGTCCAGGGTTGCCAGATGGGGCGGGTTACCGCCGAATGGGCTACTTGATTTTGAGGTTATAGAAAGTTTAGGCTGTAAATTGTCAATCCCATCTGGCAACCCTGTGCGCTTTCAGCCTCGTCAAACTGTCATACAAACTTGTCATACAGCTTTTGTTTACATTGTCCGATAGCCTGGGAACCGAAAGCTTGCAATAAACATAGTTTTTTGCACATATTTGAGTGTGCAGATGCTGCTTTCTTGCACTCTATTTGATATTCTTCAGCTGCAGCACCCCAGCTACACAGCTACTCTGATCACGGATGAGCGGTGGTATTTTCACTACATTAACATGATGAAATGCATTCTTAGACCAGGCTAGTCGTCATGATTACAAATATGCCACTTGAAATGCATGAAATCCACGTTTATTTGTGTCTTACACACATGTTCACCTAGTACAGGGGTCGGCAACCCGCGGCTCCGGAGCCGCATGCGGCTCTTTTGCCCATCTTCAGTGGCTCCCTGTGGCTTTGACCACAAATGGAAATTAACAACGATTATTTATTTTTTACGTTGCCGCGTCTCTCTCCTTGAACTACAACTCCCTGTTTACGCTGTAATGTTGTACGAGGGCCAATAGGATTCGGATATGTTGGCACATGACTAGTATTATACATTTTGACTGGACCCAACATGAGACTGGATGTGACAGTTTTTTTTCAAGAGTAGACCTATATCCACAGGGATTGACGAAGTACTGCGGCAGGCAAAGCAAGAAACTATCCACATAGATTTACTGTATATACAGACATCGGTGACGCACATCGATGAACGGGAGCTTCCCAGTGAGCGCTATTTGCCTACTTTTAAATGCAAAAAGCGGCTTGTCTTTAGCTCAAACCGTTTCCGAATTATGAACTTCTAAAGAAGGTATGATATTTGGGAGCGCCGGCGTTCCTGTGGGTCTGAGAGGGTTTAACTTAAAATAGTGAAAAGAGGACGAGGGAGGCTAGTTTTCATTTGGTACTGGAGTCTACAGTCTGTCGATTTGTCTATTTTTTGGCTGACGATCTCTTGGTTTGCTCACTTCCTCCGGATGAAATTACAAACTTATCCATATTTTTTCTCAGGCTAGTATAGCCAGATAAAAGTATCAACCCACCTGTTAAAAGGCACCAGAATACACGAAATTGCATCTACTCTGTTAAAAAAATGTTTTGGGGGGACCACCCAGACCCCCTTTACGCTATCCTAGTGTTTCACTTTTGTAAAGCACAATACGTTTGCATTCGGTTGTATGCATATGTGCTAAGGCTTATGTATTTCTAGCCTACTTAGTAATTTTGATAGTAGGCTAATATTATAGCTTATATAGACACTTACAGCATGTGTTGCCTTCATTATAAGGCTTATATAAGGCTTTACATTTTTTTGCGGCTCCAGACAGATTCGTTTTTTTGTTTTTTGGTCCAATATGGCTCTTTCAACATTCAAGGTTGCCCACCCCTGACCTAGTATTTGACTGCTTGTAGCCCAATCACGAATGATCCCAGTATTGTCGCTTCAGACTGACAGGTTGGGTTGTTATTGTGCTTGCTGCAGCCCACGATATGTTATTGCTCATATATATTTATTTTAATCATGTTATTTTACCAACTGTTAAGATAACAATATAGTAAGCTAGTTACTTGAGATATACCGTACTTAAGATATTGGCCCCCCAAATCATTTTACGTGTTGTAATTATGTTACGATATTTCTGTCGAGTGTGTGAAGGTAAACGTAGGGTGCGTTCGTAAAATCGCTCTGAGAGCGCCGGAGCGCACACAGGGTGCAACGTCATAAAGGGACCAGGTAATTTGATTGGACAAGAGGCATTCCATGAGTGCTGATCATATTTCCAGGGCGAATTTACGAACGCAGCTAGCGAACAGAATACGCAAAAAATCGTCAGATCAGATATATAAACGGGTTATTTTGGTAAACTGGACATATTTTGGGAATATATGTGGTTACTTTCTCGCCTGAAAACAAAAAAAACTGTTCTGTCTGTCTGACTTTCTGTCTATGAAATCTGTTAAGCGTCCTTGGGTTTGAGAAAGGCGCTATATAAATCTAAGCTATTATTAGGGATGTCCCGATCCGATATTGATATCGCATATCGCCGCGATATTGGTCCTGAATGCTGGATCGCAGATCGCACCAGAAAAAAAATAGGCAGCGATCTGGGGCTCGCAATCCGGCGTGTCACTCACGTGATGACAACAGTAGTAGTCAGTGGTCACGAGCATGAGAGTTGGCTAGTAGCTACCTGTGTGTAATGAGTCTCACAATGTCATGATGCTAGCTGGTGAAATCATAAACCATTTGTTTACGTAATTTTTCGGTTGTTTACATAGTCTGAAACTACAGATGGTAAACTTTCAAATGATGCGTCATACATTGAAATCGGAAAAAATTTCAAGACGACACGAGTATTTGAATGTTTGTTTGTATCAATGTTGAATGGTGACTGCTAAAAACGCTGCTAACAGCTAGTGCCTAACGTTTCGTTCTAAAACGAAATTATGTTTACAAGCCAGGTATCACTTACCGGTAGCCTCTGGCAACAGTGAATCCAACCCACAGATTATAAGTATTTAGTGATCGTTAAACTGTTGTATATTATATCGAGTGGTACTTAAAACAAGTTGCCTGTTATGAAAAAAACAAAAAGCAGATATTGTTGACACCCCTTTGATTCTGGGACTGGTTTCTGGTCTCACCAGCAGCGTCACTAGGCTACACTTTTAAAAAGGGTGCTATAATTGATTTGCCATTTGTAAGAGAAGATAAATAGAATAAAAACATGAAGGCACTAAAACTAGAAATCAGACAGTAGGGTAAACGTTAAACGTAAACTCATTTTTTTTTTTTTACAATGCTGAATGCTGCAGTTTCAATTGTTTTAACTTTAAACCAGTTGGTCACTGAGTACTGCAGAGTACTGTTTTGTTGCTTGAATAAAAGCTGGCAGTCTTTAATAGCCAACTGTTGTTGTGGACTATATACTGGGGAAGTATTTGTTATTATTCAGGAGTAAAACAATAAATACAAATATCGGATTGATATCGGTATCGCAGATACCTGAAGCCCAGGTATCGGTAGTGAAAAAATGGGATCGGGACATCCCTAGCTATTATTATTATTATTATTATTTCAGGAGTTTCATTCCACGTGTGTTGGCAATTCAGAGTAATGCATATCCTATCTGTGGGTCCCATATCTTATCTGAAAGGTTTTTATAATCTTAATTTACCCTCCACTGTTTGTGCCTCTACCTTTGTTTACTACACAGATCCACCTCACAGCCCAGCTACCATGTCTGAACACAAGTCCACAGAGTCCCTGGGCTCTGGCTGTGGTTCTCCAGCCCAGATAAGCTCACAGCGGGGTCCAGAGATGGTGGCAGTGAAGCTGGAGGACTGCAGTCAAACACTGGAGCATAATGTGGTAGTGAAAGAGGAGGAGGAGGAAGTGATGGTGAAAGAAGAGGAGGAAGAAGGAGAGGAAGTGGAGGAGGAACATGCCATGGTAAAAGAAGAAGGAGGAGGAGGGGGTGTAGAGGAGAAAGAGAGTGAGTTGGATGGTAAGTTCATGCGATGAATTTGGCCAATGTTAAAATGGTATTTACTGTTGAACCCCTAGTCAATGGCCCAATCCCGATTCTCTTTTCTACCACTTCGGCTAGTTTTGGAGTCACTCGCTTTGGAGGGCCTCCGAACAGAGCCACAAGCCGTAGTGGTTCCCCGGGGGAAATGGGACAACCCTTCACGACTAATACGTCATCCGTAGTGTAATGAATGGGTTAATTCATAGTCAGGACAGCGCATGCGCCTTAGAGAGAGTTCATGATATACCAGTAGGTGACTGACAGGTGTCGAGAGAACCGAAGTAAACTGGTTATACCTTTGTTGAACCCAGACTCAAGTGTCTTTATTTATTATTCTATGTCCAAGTGACATTACACATAGTATCGTAGAAAAGCATTGACGCTCACACAACTTGAATGAACTTGAACGCTATCAATCGATCAAACAAGTCATCAAATAAAAAAGAACAATGCTTCATTATCAGACCATGACAGAATAAGCTCTAACCTGTATGAAACCTGTGCTCCTACCCTGCCAGTCTGCACTGATTTAGGACAACAGTGCAACAACTTCGAGGCTGAACTTTAGTTACATTTACGGCGTCATATGCCATCAAAGGGAAACATGGAAAAATGCATGACTTACAGATTGAATTTTATGACGTTACGAAATCCGATGTGACAGGAACGCTGGATAAACAGCCGCTGTCCACTGCATTAGTTAACTACATGTCCTTGATGAGTCTCCCGCTCACTGCCCTCCATCAAAAATGGCACATATATAGTACTAATACATATAATAGTACATAATAACAACTGGTCGGATTAGATTGCCAGTTGTTTTGGTATAATAACAACTATAGCGTCATATACCACCAAGGGTATATTCGCGTCTATCATGCTGTCAAACACCACAGGTAATAATTTATTTCTAAATAAACATGATTGTACATCTCTGAAATGGAGATCGTGCTGTGCTTGACACTTCCATGGGACTGACGTCGGGGCAGCGGAACACGGTGACTGTCAGCCTGTGACAAACGCGCAGATATGAGTGCTCCGGTCTGTCCTGCTGGCTCCGGTGTCCTGGCCACTGTCCTGAGCGCGCTGGACTGTGGAACTTTCTATGTTAAGCATAGGCACAGCACCTCGACATAAAAGCGATTTCTTTTGTTATGCTTGTTATAAAGAAAGGGTCTATAATAGGGATGCACGATATTATCGGCACCGATATTTATCGGCCCGATAATGGGAAATTAATGTTTATCGGTATTTATCGGTTTTATAATATTTTAGCCGATATTTTGCCGATAATATGAAGCCGGAAATATTTCTGCTTCCGGTTTCCGCGCTCATGCTGCTGCGCCTGCGTACAGGCACGCAGTGTATAGACGAGACGAGAGCGAAACATGCCTTCCCCGGTGTGTCTGACATTCTGCACAGTTTCTGAGGCAGATAGTGCGTTTGCAATTTGCAATACATGTTCGACAAAAGTTCGGAGAGGAGGGCAAAGGTCTACGAGTTACAACACAACGAATCTCATAAGTCACCTTAAGATTCACCATTGCAAGCACGCTGTATGGAAGGAATATCAAGCACTAGTAGCAGAAGGTAGCCTAGCCGCGAAAAAAAAAGCTGCTGTGCCTATTGAACACACATTTGAAAACTGCAGGAAGTTCACTCGAGACAGCTCAAAGGCTCAAGTAATCAATGAAAAAATAATAGAGTTGATGGCCCTCGACGACCAGCCTTTCTCTGTAGTAGAAGATAAAGGATTTCGCCAGCTAATTTCACATTTAGAGCCCCGGTATACACTCCCAAGTCGCCGCTATTTTGCAGACGTGTGCCTGCCTGCTATGTATGATACAGTCGCCACACACATCCATAGTCTGATCGATACTAGCGTAAGCCAGATAAGTTTTACCACGGACATATGGACTTCTGACGTTAGTCCAGTCAGTATGCTTAGTTTGACGGCCCAGTGGCTGGATGAGGACTTCAATATGAAGAAGACACTGCTGCATGCGCAGGAGTTCTCCGGTTCACATACTGCGACAGCCATCCGCGGGGCTTTTGAAACCATGTTTGGACAGTGGAAGTGACTAAGGAGCGGGTGCACGTTGTGCTGAGGTAATAAGATAATTACTCTTAGGTGAGCCTTTTTTGTTTTCATAAAAGGAGGCCAGATCTTGGCTAAAAAAAGCATTGTGCACTGTCTATAACAGATTCTGTTTGTTAGAGGAAATAATAAATGAACATTTGAAGAGTCAGAAGTGTTCTCTTTGTTGTGTTAACAATAGTGATGTAAGTTAGATTTGGTGAGATCACTATGGAATATTAAATCATCAATCTTTGCTCACTACATAGCCTTTCTTACCTTCAGGTGTGCATGAACTACAGGTTATCAACTGTAAATTATATCTGAATGGTCTTTATTGTCATTGATATAGTACAGGTACCAAACAACGAAATTTGGGAGGGGGGGCTCCCCTGGTGCTAGGAAAGAAAAAAAAATATATATATCGGTTATCATATCGGTTATCGGCCACGAGAAGCGGGTAAACATCGGTATCGGTATCGGTTGGAAAAAATGCATATCGTGCATCCCTATATATTGCATTGAAATAACATTAAATTATATAACCCATCAACAATATTACATAATAACAACTGCTCGGATAGGATTGTGTGTTGTTTTGGTTTAATACGTGCCATAGCTGTAAATAAAACATGGAAATAGATCATGCGTGTCTATCATGCACACATCAGCCTAACGTTAGATAGATAACTTCACATTAAATATGTCTATCATCATCCGCTGTCAAACGCCACAGGTAATCTTTTATTTCTAAACAGGAATGTACATCTCGATGTGAATTGCGCTCCATATGGGAAGGCTGTGCTTGACGCTTCCATGGGGCTCTCCTGCATAGGCACAATAGCGGCATAATAGTGATCTTTTGTTGTTATGCTTGTTGTAAAGAAAAGGTCTATGATGCATTGAAATGACATTAAACTAAGATAATACGATGGTTATCATATTTTTTCAAGTCTTTAATTACAAGTAATTCCAGAAAAAGTAAATGACATTTCAGGCTCGCTTCCGTATTACGAGAGCGAAAAGAAAATTTCTGTAGATGTTTCGCAATGCATGCCGGAAGGGAGTCTCATGGCTCCGAATCGAACGAGGGTCAAGATTTTCTCCGTTTGGAGCCAACCCTAACCCTAATCCTAACCCTAACCCTAAATGAGTATTGAATTGGGACGCCACTACGGCTACACGTAAACGCGCAAAAAGGAGATTAGGGCTGAAAACGGAGCCAGAGTGGTGAATTGGGATTCACCCTAAAGGCCGATTTAAAGTTCTGCGTCGAATTTACGTGCGTAGCTTACGTTCCCTACGTAAGGGCTCTCGCACTTTACACTTCTGCGTAGGCCGCGCTGCAATTACACAGTCACATCGCTAGGTGGCAGTGTGTTTTCTATGCCCCTGTTCTGTGCCTCTTCCGGTTAGGAAGTCAACGGAGCTCAAAGCTCAAAGCGGCATAATAGCGATCTTTTTGTTGTTATGCTTGTTGTAAATAAAAGTTCTATGATGCATTGAAATGACATTAAACTAAGATAATACGATGGTTATCATAATTTTTCAAATCTTTATTAACACTCTTTGACTGCCAGCCATGTTCAGAGCGGAGAGCTCCACACTGCCAGACTTTTGGGGCATTTTCGCTGAACTTTGAAGACCCACCAAATATTGACTTTTCGGACTACATAAACATTGAACATATCTACCAAAACTTTAGACTCTCTTCTTTCATCAGAAAAAGAAAGTTTGTTTCTAGCCTCTTTGAGTGTTTAGAAATCGTCCGTAGAACATAGGGTGCAGTGTTTCCTCCAGGAATTTTTACAATGGTGGCGGGTAGTGCTTGGCGCGCGCGCTCGCGATTTTTTCGCGTGCACGCGCATGAAACGCGCACGCGCGCTCAAAACAACAACGTAATTTCAGCCAAAACTCGAGGATGGCCCAAAAAAATAAAATGTTTTCCTGTACTTCTCCCGTGTGTCTCTTATTGTCTGTGTCTGCATGTTTTTCCAGCATGTAATTCCGTTGTCAATAAAAACAAAAACACTGATCTGACGTTTTTTTTCACAACGTTATTACTTGTCACTTTAAGCCCAGGAGGGAGTTAGCGATTAGCGATGTTTAGCTTAGCTTAGTTTAACAGAAGTATCTTCACTTTTAACATGACTTCCCGTGGTCGTAGAGGGCTGGTCGACGGCTTAAAATGACCGTGTAGACCTGTAGACCTTATCCAGCTATAGTCTTGTGTTTCTACCCCGGGCATAGCCGGTGTTATTCACGGACAAACACTCCTGTTAGAGTGGTTCTAGTACACTGGACATAGGTAACACATAGAGAGGCTTCTCCTCGCTCTCTCCATCCTACACTACACTACACTACGCATCCTATACTACACTACACTACGCTAGCTCGCGGTGTTCGGGTGACAGCCAGGGCGCGTTCGTAAATACGCTCTGGAAATCTGATCAGCACTCACGGAATGCCTCTTGTCCAATCAAATGACTTGGTCCCTTTATGACGTTGAACCCAGTGTGCGCTCCGGGGCTCTCAGAGCGAATTTACGAACGCAGCCTCAAGTTCAATACTCGCGACACACACGGACTGGTCCAGTTTCAGCGCTTGTGGGTGTGTCTAGCGCTGTGAAGGTCTGAAAAGCGGCCTAAATCCTTTTTTTTTTTGGGGGTTGAGAAATCTGAATGGTGGCGGAGGAAATTCCACCGTGGCGGTCCGCCACGATGAAATGCATGTAGAGGAGACACTGGGGTGGTTTCAGCAAAAACACCTGATTTTGACCAATAAACAGAGAAAACGAGCTTTTTCTGCAGAACTTTTTTTTTTTTTTTTTTTCCTGCACTTTTTCTGTATCATCCGACTCTGAACTGTTTGAAGAGTCGCGCGATGGCCGCGCTGCTCCGCGATGCTCCGCAATGCTCCGCGCCGCAATGCTCCGCGCCGAGTTTGGCACATACCCTGATCCGTTTCGCCATTACTACAACCCACAGCAAGCCACTTCCTTCTCCAGGCTTTTATCGAACTACTGCCCCCATCTGGGACCAAAATACATTACACCCAAGTCTGAAATTCACTCGCTAGGTGTAGAACATGTCAATAACGCGATCCCCGCGAAAAATAAATAAAATTCTATAAGACGCCAATTGGCGTCTTTGGCAGTCAACGTTACTATTCTATAAGACGCCAATTGGCGTCTTTGGCAGTCAATGAGTTAATAAGTAATTACAGAAAAAGTTAATTTCTATCATGGCTTCCGCATTTTGGCCGACGAGAGAGTCGGAATCTTGTCTGAATCATGTGCTACCAAGCGGACCAATCACAGAGCTGACGCGTACGCGTACGCTCTGACGTGTACTTAGATTTTTTTGAGAGGAGCGCGTCAAGGCTACGCACGGTCCCGCGGGACTACGTAAGCTTACGCGTAGCCTACGGCGTCGACTTTACGCAGAACTTTAAATCGGCCTTTCGTCTCCTAATCCCCAAAATGCATTTCGCGTCCAGAGTTGCAGAGTTGCGTCCAGGGTTGCCAGATGGGGCGGGTTACCGCCGAATGGGCTACTTGATTTTGAGGTTATAGAAAGTTTAGGCTGTAAATTGTCAATCCCATCTGGCAACCCTGTGCGCTTTCAGCCTCGTCAAACTGTCATACAAACTTGTCATACAGCTTTTGTTTACATTGTCCGATAGCCTGGGAACCGAAAGCTTGCAATAAACATAGTTTTTTGCACATATTTGAGTGTGCAGATGCTGCTTTCTTGCACTCTATTTGATATTCTTCAGCTGCAGCACCCCAGCTACACAGCTACTCTGATCACGGATGAGCGGTGGTATTTTCACTACATTAACATGATGAAATGCATTCTTAGACCAGGCTAGTCGTCATGATTACAAATATGCCACTTGAAATGCATGAAATCCACGTTTATTTGTGTCTTACACACATGTTCACCTAGTACAGGGGTCGGCAACCCGCGGCTCCGGAGCCGCATGCGGCTCTTTTGCCCATCTTCAGTGGCTCCCTGTGGCTTTGACCACAAATGGAAATTAACAACGATTATTTATTTTTTACGTTGCCGCGTCTCTCTCCTTGAACTACAACTCCCTGTTTACGCTGTAATGTTGTACGAGGGCCAATAGGATTCGGATATGTTGGCACATGACTAGTATTATACATTTTGACTGGACCCAACATGAGACTGGATGTGACAGTTTTTTTTCAAGAGTAGACCTATATCCACAGGGATTGACGAAGTACTGCGGCAGGCAAAGCAAGAAACTATCCACATAGATTTACTGTATATACAGACATCGGTGACGCACATCGATGAACGGGAGCTTCCCAGTGAGCGCTATTTGCCTACTTTTAAATGCAAAAAGCGGCTTGTCTTTAGCTCAAACCGTTTCCGAATTATGAACTTCTAAAGAAGGTATGATATTTGGGAGCGCCGGCGTTCCTGTGGGTCTGAGAGGGTTTAACTTAAAATAGTGAAAAGAGGACGAGGGAGGCTAGTTTTCATTTGGTACTGGAGTCTACAGTCTGTCGATTTGTCTATTTTTTGGCTGACGATCTCTTGGTTTGCTCACTTCCTCCGGATGAAATTACAAACTTATCCATATTTTTTCTCAGGCTAGTATAGCCAGATAAAAGTATCAACCCACCTGTTAAAAGGCACCAGAATACACGAAATTGCATCTACTCTGTTAAAAAAATGTTTTGGGGGGACCACCCAGACCCCCTTTACGCTATCCTAGTGTTTCACTTTTGTAAAGCACAATACGTTTGCATTCGGTTGTATGCATATGTGCTAAGGCTTATGTATTTCTAGCCTACTTAGTAATTTTGATAGTAGGCTAATATTATAGCTTATATAGACACTTACAGCATGTGTTGCCTTCATTATAAGGCTTATATAAGGCTTTACATTTTTTTGCGGCTCCAGACAGATTCGTTTTTTTGTTTTTTGGTCCAATATGGCTCTTTCAACATTCAAGGTTGCCCACCCCTGACCTAGTATTTGACTGCTTGTAGCCCAATCACGAATGATCCCAGTATTGTCGCTTCAGACTGACAGGTTGGGTTGTTATTGTGCTTGCTGCAGCCCACGATATGTTATTGCTCATATATATTTATTTTAATCATGTTATTTTACCAACTGTTAAGATAACAATATAGTAAGCTAGTTACTTGAGATATACCGTACTTAAGATATTGGCCCCCCAAATCATTTTACGTGTTGTAATTATGTTACGATATTTCTGTCGAGTGTGTGAAGGTAAACGTAGGGTGCGTTCGTAAAATCGCTCTGAGAGCGCCGGAGCGCACACAGGGTGCAACGTCATAAAGGGACCAGGTAATTTGATTGGACAAGAGGCATTCCATGAGTGCTGATCATATTTCCAGGGCGAATTTACGAACGCAGCTAGCGAACAGAATACGCAAAAAATCGTCAGATCAGATATATAAACGGGTTATTTTGGTAAACTGGACATATTTTGGGAATATATGTGGTTACTTTCTCGCCTGAAAACAAAAAAAACTGTTCTGTCTGTCTGACTTTCTGTCTATGAAATCTGTTAAGCGTCCTTGGGTTTGAGAAAGGCGCTATATAAATCTAAGCTATTATTAGGGATGTCCCGATCCGATATTGATATCGCATATCGCCGCGATATTGGTCCTGAATGCTGGATCGCAGATCGCACCAGAAAAAAAATAGGCAGCGATCTGGGGCTCGCAATCCGGCGTGTCACTCACGTGATGACAACAGTAGTAGTCAGTGGTCACGAGCATGAGAGTTGGCTAGTAGCTACCTGTGTGTAATGAGTCTCACAATGTCATGATGCTAGCTGGTGAAATCATAAACCATTTGTTTACGTAATTTTTCGGTTGTTTACATAGTCTGAAACTACAGATGGTAAACTTTCAAATGATGCGTCATACATTGAAATCGGAAAAAATTTCAAGACGACACGAGTATTTGAATGTTTGTTTGTATCAATGTTGAATGGTGACTGCTAAAAACGCTGCTAACAGCTAGTGCCTAACGTTTCGTTCTAAAACGAAATTATGTTTACAAGCCAGGTATCACTTACCGGTAGCCTCTGGCAACAGTGAATCCAACCCACAGATTATAAGTATTTAGTGATCGTTAAACTGTTGTATATTATATCGAGTGGTACTTAAAACAAGTTGCCTGTTATGAAAAAAACAAAAAGCAGATATTGTTGACACCCCTTTGATTCTGGGACTGGTTTCTGGTCTCACCAGCAGCGTCACTAGGCTACACTTTTAAAAAGGGTGCTATAATTGATTTGCCATTTGTAAGAGAAGATAAATAGAATAAAAACATGAAGGCACTAAAACTAGAAATCAGACAGTAGGGTAAACGTTAAACGTAAACTCATTTATTTTTTTTTACAATGCTGAATGCTGCAGTTTCAATTGTTTTAACTTTAAACCAGTTGGTCACTGAGTACTGCAGAGTACTGTTTTGTTGCTTGAATAAAAGCTGGCAGTCTTTAATAGCCAACTGTTGTTGTGGACTATATACTGGGGAAGTATTTGTTATTATTCAGGAGTAAAACAATAAATACAAATATCGGATTGATATCGGTATCGCAGATACCTGAAGCCCAGGTATCGGTAGTGAAAAAATGGGATCGGGACATCCCTAGCTATTATTATTATTATTATTATTTCAGGAGTTTCATTCCACGTGTGTTGGCAATTCAGAGTAATGCATATCCTATCTGTGGGTCCCATATCTTATCTGAAAGGTTTTTATAATCTTAATTTACCCTCCACTGTTTGTGCCTCTACCTTTGTTTACTACACAGATCCACCTCACAGCCCAGCTACCATGTCTGAACACAAGTCCACAGAGTCCCTGGGCTCTGGCTGTGGTTCTCCAGCCCAGATAAGCTCACAGCGGGGTCCAGAGATGGTGGCAGTGAAGCTGGAGGACTGCAGTCAAACACTGGAGCATAATGTGGTAGTGAAAGAGGAGGAGGAGGAAGTGATGGTGAAAGAAGAGGAGGAAGAAGGAGAGGAAGTGGAGGAGGAACATGCCATGGTAAAAGAAGAAGGAGGAGGAGGGGGTGTAGAGGAGAAAGAGAGTGAGTTGGATGGTAAGTTCATGCGATGAATTTGGCCAATGTTAAAATGGTATTTACTGTTGAACCCCTAGTCAATGGCCCAATCCCGATTCTCTTTTCTACCACTTCGGCTAGTTTTGGAGTCACTCGCTTTGGAGGGCCTCCGAACAGAGCCACAAGCCGTAGTGGTTCCCCGGGGGAAATGGGACAACCCTTCACGACTAATACGTCATCCGTAGTGTAATGAATGGGTTAATTCATAGTCAGGACAGCGCATGCGCCTTAGAGAGAGTTCATGATATACCAGTAGGTGACTGACAGGTGTCGAGAGAACCGAAGTAAACTGGTTATACCTTTGTTGAACCCAGACTCAAGTGTCTTTATTTATTATTCTATGTCCAAGTGACATTACACATAGTATCGTAGAAAAGCATTGACGCTCACACAACTTGAATGAACTTGAACGCTATCAATCGATCAAACAAGTCATCAAATAAAAAAGAACAATGCTTCATTATCAGACCATGACAGAATAAGCTCTAACCTGTATGAAACCTGTGCTCCTACCCTGCCAGTCTGCACTGATTTAGGACAACAGTGCAACAACTTCGAGGCTGAACTTTAGTTACATTTACGGCGTCATATGCCATCAAAGGGAAACATGGAAAAATGCATGACTTACAGATTGAATTTTATGACGTTACGAAATCCGATGTGACAGGAACGCTGGATAAACAGCCGCTGTCCACTGCATTAGTTAACTACATGTCCTTGATGAGTCTCCCGCTCACTGCCCTCCATCAAAAATGGCACATATATAGTACTAATACATATAATAGTACATAATAACAACTGGTCGGATTAGATTGCCAGTTGTTTTGGTATAATAACAACTATAGCGTCATATACCACCAAGGGTATATTCGCGTCTATCATGCTGTCAAACACCACAGGTAATAATTTATTTCTAAATAAACATGATTGTACATCTCTGAAATGGAGATCGTGCTGTGCTTGACACTTCCATGGGACTGACGTCGGGGCAGCGGAACACGGTGACTGTCAGCCTGTGACAAACGCGCAGATATGAGTGCTCCGGTCTGTCCTGCTGGCTCCGGTGTCCTGGCCACTGTCCTGAGCGCGCTGGACTGTGGAACTTTCTATGTTAAGCATAGGCACAGCACCTCGACATAAAAGCGATTTCTTTTGTTATGCTTGTTATAAAGAAAGGGTCTATAATAGGGATGCACGATATTATCGGCACCGATATTTATCGGCCCGATAATGGGAAATTAATGTTTATCGGTATTTATCGGTTTTATAATATTTTAGCCGATATTTTGCCGATAATATGAAGCCGGAAATATTTCTGCTTCCGGTTTCCGCGCTCATGCTGCTGCGCCTGCGTACAGGCACGCAGTGTATAGACGAGACGAGAGCGAAACATGCCTTCCCCGGTGTGTCTGACATTCTGCACAGTTTCTGAGGCAGATAGTGCGTTTGCAATTTGCAATACATGTTCGACAAAAGTTCGGAGAGGAGGGCAAAGGTCTACGAGTTACAACACAACGAATCTCATAAGTCACCTTAAGATTCACCATTGCAAGCACGCTGTATGGAAGGAATATCAAGCACTAGTAGCAGAAGGTAGCCTAGCCGCGAAAAAAAAAGCTGCTGTGCCTATTGAACACACATTTGAAAACTGCAGGAAGTTCACTCGAGACAGCTCAAAGGCTCAAGTAATCAATGAAAAAATAATAGAGTTGATGGCCCTCGACGACCAGCCTTTCTCTGTAGTAGAAGATAAAGGATTTCGCCAGCTAATTTCACATTTAGAGCCCCGGTATACACTCCCAAGTCGCCGCTATTTTGCAGACGTGTGCCTGCCTGCTATGTATGATACAGTCGCCACACACATCCATAGTCTGATCGATACTAGCGTAAGCCAGATAAGTTTTACCACGGACATATGGACTTCTGACGTTAGTCCAGTCAGTATGCTTAGTTTGACGGCCCAGTGGCTGGATGAGGACTTCAATATGAAGAAGACACTGCTGCATGCGCAGGAGTTCTCCGGTTCACATACTGCGACAGCCATCCGCGGGGCTTTTGAAACCATGTTTGGACAGTGGAAGTGACTAAGGAGCGGGTGCACGTTGTGCTGAGGTAATAAGATAATTACTCTTAGGTGAGCCTTTTTTGTTTTCATAAAAGGAGGCCAGATCTTGGCTAAAAAAAGCATTGTGCACTGTCTATAACAGATTCTGTTTGTTAGAGGAAATAATAAATGAACATTTGAAGAGTCAGAAGTGTTCTCTTTGTTGTGTTAACAATAGTGATGTAAGTTAGATTTGGTGAGATCACTATGGAATATTAAATCATCAATCTTTGCTCACTACATAGCCTTTCTTACCTTCAGGTGTGCATGAACTACAGGTTATCAACTGTGAAATTATATCTGAATGGTCTTTATTGTCATTGATATAGTACAGGTACCAAACAACGAAATTTGGGAGGGGGGGCTCCCCTGGTGCTAGGAAAGAAAAAAAAAGAAATATATCGGTTATCATATCGGTTATCGGCCACGAGAAGCGGGTAAACATCGGTATCGGTATCGGTTGGAAAAAATGCATATCGTGCATCCCTAGTCTATAATGCATTGAAATAACATTAAATTATATAACCCATCAACAATATTACATAATAACAACTGCTCGGATAGGATTGTGTGTTGTTTTGGTTTAATACGTGCCATAGCTGTAAATAAAACATGGAAATAGATCATGCGTGTCTATCATGCACACATCAGCCTACCGTTAGATAGATAACTTCACATTAAATATGTCTATCATCATCCGCTGTCAAACGCCACAGGTAATCTTTTATTTCTAAACAGGAATGTACATCTCGATGTGAATTGCGCTCCATATGGGAAGGCTGTGCTTGACGCTTCCATGGGGCTCTCCTGCATAGGCACAATAGCGGCATAATAGTGATCTTTTGTTGTTATGCTTGTTGTAAAGAAAAGGTCTATGATGCATTGAAATGACATTAAACTAAGATAATACGATGGTTATCATATTTTTTCAAGTCTTTAATTACAAGTAATTCCAGAAAAAGTAAATGACATTTCAGGCTCGCTTCCGTATTACGAGAGCGAAAAGAACATTTCTGTAGATGTTTCGCAATGCATGCCGGAAGGGAGTCTCATGGCTCCGAATCGAACGAGGGTCAAGATTTTCTCCGTTTGGAGCCAACCCTAACCCTAATCCTAACCCTAACCCTAAATGAGTATTGAATTGGGACGCCACTACGGCTACACGTAAACGCGCAAAAAGGAGATTAGGGCTGAAAACGGAGCCAGAGTGGTGAATTGGGATTCACCCTAAAGGCCGATTTAAAGTTCTGCGTCGAATTTACGCGCGTAGCTTACGTTCCCTACGTAAGGGCTCTCGCACTTTACACTTCTGCGTAGGCCGCGCTGCAATTACACCGTCACATCGCTAGGTGGCAGTGTGTTTTCTATGCCCCTGTTCTGTGCCTCTTCCGGTTAGGAAGTCAACGGAGCTCAAAGCTCAAAGCGGCATAATAGCGATCTTTTTGTTGTTATGCTTGTTGTAAATAAAAGTTCTATGATGCATTGAAATGACATTAAACTAAGATAATACGATGGTTATCATAATTTTTCAAATCTTTATTAATAAGTAATAGTGAATTTCTATCATGGCTTCCGCATTTTGGCCGACGAGAGAGTCGGAATCTTGTCTGAATCATGTGCTACCAAGCGGACCAATCACAGAGCTGACGCGTACGCGTACGCTCTGACGTGTACTTAGATTTTTTTTGAGAGGAGCGCGTCAAGGCTACGCACGGTCCCGCGGGACTACGTAAGCTTACGCGTAGCCTACGGCGTCGACTTTACGCAGAACTTTAAATCGGCCTTTCGTCTCCTAATCCCCAAAATGCATTTCGCGTCCAGAGTTGCAGAGTTGCGTCCAGGGTTGCCAGATGGGGCGGGTTACCGCCGAATGGGCTACTTGATTTTGAGGTTATAGAAAGTTTAGGCTGTAAATTGTCAATCCCATCTGGCAACCCTGTGCGCTTTCAGCCTCGTCAAACTGTCATACAAACTTGTCATACAGCTTTTGTTTACATTGTCCGATAGCCTGGGAACCGAAAGCTTGCAATAAACATAGTTTTTTGCACATATTTGAGTGTGCAGATGCTGCTTTCTTGCACTCTATTTGATATTCTTCAGCTGCAGCACCCCAGCTACACAGCTACTCTGATCACGGATGAGCGGTGGTATTTTCACTACATTAACATGATGAAATGCATTCTTAGACCAGGCTAGTCGTCATGATTACAAATATGCCACTTGAAATGCATGAAATCCACGTTTATTTGTGTCTTACACACATGTTCACCTAGTACAGGGGTCGGCAACCCGCGGCTCCGGAGCCGCATGCGGCTCTTTTGCCCATCTTCAGTGGCTCCCTGTGGCTTTGACCACAAATGGAAATTAACAACGATTATTTATTTTTTACGTTGCCGCGTCTCTCTCCTTGAACTACAACTCCCTGTTTACGCTGTAATGTTGTACGAGGGCCAATAGGATTCGGATATGTTGGCACATGACTAGTATTATACATTTTGACTGGACCCAACATGAGACTGGATGTGACAGTTTTTTTTCAAGAGTAGACCTATATCCACAGGGATTGACGAAGTACTGCGGCAGGCAAAGCAAGAAACTATCCACATAGATTTACTGTATATACAGACATCGGTGACGCACATCGATGAACGGGAGCTTCCCAGTGAGCGCTATTTGCCTACTTTTAAATGCAAAAAGCGGCTTGTCTTTAGCTCAAACCGTTTCCGAATGAATTGAACTTCTAAAGAAGGTATGATATTTGGGAGCGCCGGCGTTCCTGTGGGTCTGAGAGGGTTTAACTTAAAATAGTGAAAAGAGGACGAGGGAGGCTAGTTTTCATTTGGTACTGGAGTCTACAGTCTGTCGATTTGTCTATTTTTTGGCTCACTTCCTCCGGATGAAATTACAAACTTATCCATATTTTTTCTCAGGCTAGTATAGCCAGATAAAAGTATCAACCCACCTGTTAAAAGGCACCAGAATACACGAAATTGCATCTACTCTGTTAAAAAAATTTTTTGGGGGGACCACCCAGACCCCCTTTACGCTATCCTAGTGTTTCACTTTTGTAAAGCACAATACGTTTGCATTCGGTTGTATGCATATGTGCTAAGGCTTATGTATTTCTAGCCTACTTAGTCATTTTGATAGTAGGCTAATATTATAGCTTATATAGACACTTACAGCATGTGTTGCCTTCATTATAAGGCTTATATAAGGCTTTACATTTTTTTGCGGCTCCAGACAGATTCGTTTTTTTGTTTTTTGGTCCAATATGGCTCTTTCAACATTCAAGGTTGCCCACCCCTGACCTAGTATTTGACTGCTTGTAGCCCAATCACGAATGATCCCAGTATTGTCGCTTCAGACTGACAGGTTGGGTTGTTATTGTGCTTGCTGCAGCCCACGATATGTTATTGCTCATATATATTTATTTTAATCATGTTATTTTACCAACTGTTAAGATAACAATATAGTAAGCTAGTTACTTGAGATATACTTAAGATATTGGCCCCCCAAATCATTTTACAACGTGTTGTAATTATGTTACGATATTTCTGTCGAGTGTGTGAAGGTAAACGTAGGGTGCGTTCGTAAAATCGCTCTGAGAGCGCCGGAGCGCACACAGGGTGCAACGTCATAAAGGGACCAGGTAATTTGATTGGACAAGAGGCATTCCATGAGTGCTGATCATATTTCCAGGGCGAATTTACGAACGCAGCTAGCGAACAGAATACGCAAAAAATCGTCAGATCAGATATATAAACTGGTTATTTTGGTAAACTGGACATATTTTGGGAATATATGTGGTTACTTTCTCGCCTGAAAACAAAAAAAACTGTTCTGTCTGTCTGACTTTCTGTCTATGAAATCTGTTAAGCGTCCTTGGGTTTGAGAAAGGCGCTATATAAATCTAAGCTATTATTAGGGATGTCCCGATCCGATATTGATATCGCATATCGCCGCGATATTGGTCCTGAATGCTGGATCGCAGATCGCACCAGAAAAAAAATAGGCAGCGATCTGGGGCTCGCTATCCGGCGTGTCACTCACGTGATGACAACAGTAGTAGTCAGTGGTCACATGCAGGAGAGTTGGCTAGTAGCTACCTGTGTGTAATGAGTCTGACAATGTCATGATGCTAGCTGGTGAAATCATAAACCATTTGCTTACGTAATTTTTCGATTGTTTACATATTCTGAAACTACAGATGGTAAGCTTTCAAATGATGCGTCATACATTGAAATCGGAAAACAATTCAAGACGACACGAGTATTTGAATGTGAAGAACGGTGACTGCTAAAAACGCTGCTAACAGCTAGTGGCTAACGTTTCGTTCTAAAACGAAAGTCTGTTTACAAGACAGGTATCACTTACCGGGTAGCCTTTGGCAACAGTGAATCCAACCCACAGATTATAAGTATTTAGTGATCGTTAAACTGTTATATATTATATCGAGTGATACTTCAAGTTGCCTGTTATGAAAAAAACGAAAACCAGATATTGTTTTACATACACCCCTTTGATTCAGCGACTGGTTTCTGGTCTCACCAGCAGCGTCACTAGGCTACACTTTTAAAAAGGGTCCTATAATTGATTTGCCATTTGTAAGAGAAGATAAATAGAATAAAAACATGAAGGCACTAAAACTAGAAATCAGACAGTAACTCTTTTTTATTTTTTCTACAATGCTGAATGCTGCAGTTTAAATTGTTTAAACTTTAAACCAGTTGGTCACTGAGTACTGCAGTGTACTGTTTTTGTTGCTTGAATAAAGGCTGGCAGTCTTTAATAGCCAACTGTTGTTGTGGACTATATACTCGGGAAGTATTTGTTATTATTCAGGAGTAAAACAATAAATACAAATATCGGATTGATATCGGTATCGCAGATACCTGAAGCCCAGGTATCGGTATCGGTAGTGAAAAAATGGGATCGGGACATCCCTAAGCAACACTTGTTCTCATGTTGTTTCTAATCCTGTATATGTTCCTATTCTTACAGGAGAGAGCTCCAACCCAGACTCAGACATGGAGCCCAGCTCCACCGGATCAGGAAGCCATAAACAACACAGACGGAGGAGGAGGAGCTCAAGACAGAAGAATCACCACTGTTTAGATTGCAGTGAGAGTTTCATTTGTCCAACTCACCTTAAATCACAACCACAGACTCAAGGAGGACAGAAGACTCACTCTTGTCTTCAGTGTGGAAAGAGATTTGGTTTCTTGGGCAACCTAAAGAGCCATCAGAGAATCCACACAGGAGAGAAGCCATTCTGCTGCTCCCAGTGTGGGAAGGGTTTCAGTCACGCAGGAGACCTAAAGAGACACCAGAGAATACACACAGGAGAGAAGCCATTCTGCTGCTCCCAGTTTGGGCAGAGTTTCAGTCACGCAGCAAACCTAAAGAGTCACCAGAGAATACACACAGGAGAGAGGCCATTCTGCTGCTCCCAGTGTGGGAAGAGTTTCAGTCTGACAGGACACCTAAAGAGTCACCAGAGAATACACACAGGAGAGAAGCCATATCACTGCTCCCAGTGTGGGAAGAGTTTCAGTCGACTAGATACCCTAAAGTCACATCAGAGAATTCACACAGGAGAGAAGCCATTCTGCTGCTCCCAGTGTGGGAAGGGTTACAGGTGGGCAGGAAACCTAAAGACACACCAGAGAATACACACAGGAGAGAAGCCATTCTGCTGCTCCCAGTGTGGGAAGAGTTTCAGTCAGTTAGGAGTCCTAAAGACACACCAGAGAATACACACAGGAGAGAGGCCATATCACTGCTCCCAGTGTGGGCAGAGTTTCAGTGAGGCAGGATCCCTAAAGAGGCATCAGAGAATACATACAGGAGAGAGGCCATATCACTGCTCCCAGTGTAGGAAGGGTTTCAGTGACGCAGGAAACCTAAAGAAACACCAGAGAATACACACAGGAGAGAGGCCATATCACTGCTCCCAGTGTGGGAAGGGTTTCAGTCAGGCAGGAGAGCTAAAGAGTCATCAGAGAATACACACAGGAGAGAAGCCATTCTACTGCTCCCAGTGTGGGAAGGGTTTCGGTCACGCAGGAGACCTAAAGAGACACCAGAGAATACACACAGGAGAGAAGCCATTCTACTGCTCCCAGTGTGGGAAGGGTTTCAGTCAGGCAGGAAACCTAAAGACACACCAGAGAACACATACACTAGTTAACATGACTGGTCCCAGTGTGGGAGGTGTTTAAAGGAGGCAGGAGCCCTAAAGAAGAAGGGGGGGGGGGTCTGCTGGCTGCACCATCATATACTGTATGGCTATTTACTTGTTGATCGGATCAATATGTGCCCGCCGCACAGGATCTCAGGCAGCAAGGCAGGATGGGCGGATTATATGTGGCGCACGGAGTGGGAGGCAAACACCTCCAAACTCCGTGACCACATCCCATCGCCGGCCCTGAGCCCCTCGGGGTGGACTTGCCAAGGCTATCCTGGGTGAGGCTCAATCGTCTCCGGACCGGCGTCGGGCGTTTCCGCTCATCAATGCCCAGATGGGGCTTGGCCCCAAACGCGTCGTGCGAGTGTGGCGCAGAGGACCAAACCGCAGACCATGTCATCTTGGATTGCCCGGTGTACCACCCACCCAACGGGATGCATGGTCTGTCGGTATTAGATGACGAGACGATGACGTGGCTTCTGGAGGGGTGTTCAGAAATATAGCCCGGGTGATCCCCTCAACCAGGTCTCGGGGTGGTAAAAGGGTAGCCCCTCGGCCCCGAGCCTGGTGGAGTGGAGAGGAAACAACAACCCATACGCCGAAGAAGAAGGATCAGGGAGAAGGTTGTGTCATGACATGAGCCTATTCTAGATTTTTTTTCTCTCAATTCCTCCCGTCTTCTTCTCATACCCTCCCTTCCTCTCCTCCCTTCCCTTCCCCCCAGGAGTTGAGATGTCCTTGTCCCCTCCTGCGTCATGTGGTCACCGCTCCCCCCACATTTGTTAGATTGGCCTCTAGCCTGTGTGGACACATTGACATTGTTTAATGATGGGGGGGGGTTTAAATGTGATTTTCTTATTTTTGATGTTATGAAAGTTTAAAGGTTGAAGAGCCTCAATGTAACAAACTACAGTTTTAAGATCACTTTCTTATACTTATAGTTTGTTGTCTCAGTGTTATGTCTGTATTTCTGTTCAGTTCAGTTGTGTACGTGTTTTTGTAGTCCACTAAATCTAGGACTACAATTCCCCAGATGTCTAGCCATTAGGTGAAATATTTGACACATGTGTTGTGCATTGGCTAATAAAGTGATGCTGTTTGAACCCTTTATACTCCTGCATTCACTTGTCACTGCTTTATGCCTGAAGAAGGTCTATGGCCGAAAGCTTGCAATAAAATAATGGTTTTTGCACAGATTTCAGTGTGCGGATGCTGCTTTATTCACTCTAAAACAATTCATAATCAAAGAGTGTAAAAGCTGTACAGTTGATTTTGATTTCTATTTCTACTAATGCTTTCTTCATCCCTCGAACGACGTGGGTCCCAGGTATGTGAGTAGGCCTATTTGTTGTGTGCAGACGTTTAACACAGTGGCGGTTGCCTATGTAGGCTACAGGTTGCAAATGTTGCATAGTTCATGATTACCGGTACATACTTACGTTTAAGTGGTTAGTACTTTGTAAAAAAGCTAGTCGGAGCTGAAGAGAATAACTTAAAGCTAGAGAGAGACTCGCTTTGGCTATAAGCGGTAGTTATAGAGTGGGAGGGGAGGGGGGGACGTCCAGAGGACATGTCATGGGCTTTTTCACATGGGATTCGGGGTGTTTTTTGGTTTGTTTTGTTTTGTTTTTATATGTGGGTGTGGTTTGTCAGTGCATTCTATCAAAGCGATTCTTAAAGATACATTGTACTACTGTAATCAATGTCTGATAGTTGTAAGGTAAAATTTACCTCATGGAACTGTAGGGGTCTGAACAAACTTACAAAGGTGAAGCAAGTGATGAGCAGGATAAAACTCTTGAAATCAAAGGTAGTTTTTTTACAAGAAACTCTTGTAATCTTCTGAGTGAGGATGTTTCTAAAATAAGAAACAGATGGCAGGGTCAGGTGCTGTCTGCTTCCTATACCACTGGCTAGAGGGGTTATGATACTGATCCATAAATCTGTCCCACTACAGAATCCAAATATAGTTAAGGACCCTGCAGGTAGATATATCATGGTCCAGGGCACTTTATTGTCCGAAAGTATACATTTGATAAATGTGTACAATGACGATGACCCTAAATTCTATGATAATTTATTTCTGACTATTTCAAATCTCCCTGGGCGATACATAATAGGTGGCGACTTTAATTGCACGTTGGATTCATTAAGAGACAGATCAACTGGTTTAGATGATACTCATATCAGGTCGAGAAAGACAATACAACATTTTATGAAAGAATTGAATTTATTGGATATTTGGAGACATGGTAGACCAAATGCAATAGAATATTCCTGCTATTCCAGCACTTATAAAACTCATTCACATATAGACTACTTTTTGGTTTCAGCCCTACTTCTTTCCAAAATTGATGAATGTCAATATAGCAGCATAGTTTTATCTGACCATGCAGCCGTATCCTTGACTTATAAAGTGAAAAAATTAGTGAGTGATCCCCAAGATGGCGCTTTCAGTCGGGATGGCTTATGGACCCCACATTCATCGATTTTTTTAGATGAACAAATTGATTTGTATGTTGAATGTAACACTTCCCAAACATCTGCTAGCACGAGATGGGAGGCATTCAAGGCCTTCATTAGGGGTCAAATCATTTCTTTTACTAGTTCAAAGAAAAAGAAGGCACAACTTGAAATGAAGACATTAGATGAGGAAATAAAAAAAATTGAAATGGATATCTACCATAACAAACATATCTCTATAGACAAACATACAAAATTACTCCTACTACTACTTAATATAATGAATTGTCAGCTAATAAAGCAGCTGCCGATTTACTGAGACTCAAGCAGTCCTACTATGACCAGGGGGAAAAGCCCGGAAGACTCCTAGCATGGCGTATTAAACAACAACAAACAGAAAGGTCTATCAACAGTATTGAAGCTCCAAACGGTAAAACTATAGTGGACCCTACAGAGATTAATGAGGCCTTCAGAGTCTTCTATGGGAAATTGTATAGCTCTGAGTGCTCTTCTAACCTGGATATGCAGACGCAATTCCTAAACAACCTTAATATTCCCAGAATCTCTGAAGAGGAAAGTAGAGCATTAGACAGACCTTTTACAAAGTTGGAAATTGTTGAAGCGATTGGCTGTATGCAAGCTGGCAAAACAGCGGGTCCAGATGGTATCCCTATAGATATTTATAAAAAATGTAAATCCAAATTACTTTCACCTCTTATGGTGATATGATGATGGTTTCTCCCCCAATGAATGAATCAATCGAAATCACCAAGGTCGGCTCAGGTTGGACAGTTATTTAAGATATTTATTTATCTGATCAGAGATCCACATCTTCCATGCACCAAATGTGAATGAGTCTTCTCTCCTTCGTGCACAGTTCTTATGGCCCAAATTACTGCTGAGTTAGCCATCAGCTGTTCAGTGTCAATCATGATTCTGCTGTCAACTCACTAACATGAGATTCCCTTTTCTCCCCCTTTACCCCTTAACGGGCTGTTCTCCCTGGCAACCTCAGTCATACGATTCCTACCTTTCCCTAAATATATTGACCTCTTGACCCACTCTCCTCGCTGGCCCCTTGACCCACTTTCCTCGCTGAGCAACAATTCTCCTGACACACACATGGGACAGACTAGCTGGCAGTTTCACAACATATAGCTGACTAGTGAGTTCATGCTTAATGTCTACAATTTATCTATGCACACTTGAAAACACATCATAACATGTGGAGATGTTTCAGGAATCCTTCGAGAATGGTCTTCTCCCCACATCCATGAGGGGCGCCCTAATCACATTACTTCCAAAACCAGGAAAACCAAATACTAAATGTGAAAACACAGAGCTGCCAAGTCTCACGCAATCGCCGTGAGACTCACGCATTTCAACCAGTTCTCACGCTCTCACGCCACACCTCTATTTCTCACGGCGAGAAATAACAATTGTTATACGGGACTTTTATTTTTTAAATTCCTTGAAAGAAAGCTACCGGACATGAGTTTCGTGGCATCTTTCTGCACGCGCGTTAACTTGAGTCTACAATCGAAGCGGCAGGCGAGCGCTGATGGAAGAACCTGTGTTCACTCAAGCTGCAAGAACGTAGCAAGCAGTGTTGCCAGATTGGGCTACTTTTGGTCACACTGGACGGGTGGATTGGATTCGGCAGCTTTTAGACCGGTTGGGCTGGACATTGTCAATTCCGTCTGGCAACCGTGGTAGCAAAATATGTGCATACATTACAACATCGTATCTGGTAGCCTACTGGACTGGGTTGCACCAATTTGGCGTAAGTCATTACTAAATGCAGGCATTTAGTAGTTACTAAACCCCTAGTTGTTACTAGCTAGTTTCAAACTAGTTGTTTACTCATTTCGGTTGCACCACGACAATCTTTTGCCAATCTTAGCTAGTAAATACTCCGTTTTGGTAACTGTTTTTTGTTTCTCTACTGTAACATAACCAGGTACATTAATAATAATAATAAAAGTTAATAATAATTACAATTTACGATACAAATACAACAATTGGGAGTCACTCCCAAAAAATTTGGGCGCGCGCACAACATCAACCAACAAGCCCTTATTCTGACCTAGGAAAAACCCTGGTATGTACTGTATAACATGATAGCCATCTATGAGCAATGCACTGTATATAAGATGATGATCAAGGGTCTTTCTGCTGCTGACCAAGGGGCTGTGTCCTGTTGATGGGGCCCATTTTTCTTTTAGAGTCTGTAGGCTACTGTATTTGTTTATAAAGATTTCATAAATATGATATATTGTCTGAATTTTTTTCTTGTTTTATAACATGTTAATTATTTTAATTTCCTGTGCTGGTTTATTATGAACAACATGTAAAATTGCAGGAAACTAGCACAAATAACTTGATGGGAGAGAGGGGCCGCCGTTGCCAAAACGCGCACAGTTTTGGGTCGCTCCACCGCCAAAAAATCTCACTCCAAACTTTTGGTGAAACTTGGCAGCCCTGTGAAAACATGAGGCCAATTAGTCTTTTAAATTCAGAAACTAAAATTCTCTGTAAAGTTCTTGCAAAATGATTAGAGGGCTTGCTTCCTCGGGTGGTGGGGGAAGATCAAAACGGATTTATTCAAGGTAGACAAGCATTTCATAATGTCAGACGAGTGCTCAATATTTTGCACAGCCAGAAGGGGGCGACATATACGGCATTACTCTCACTTGATGCTGAGAAGGCCTTCGATCGTGTTGAGTGGCCGTATCTGTTTGAGGTGCTTACCCGATTTGGCTTTGGAGATACATTTTGCAAATGGGTTAGATTGCTTTGTACTGGGCTTACTGCAGAAGTCTTGACTAATAGTATGATTTCCAAACCTTTCAACATCTCTAGAAGTTGCCCGCAAGGGAGTCCTTTATCTGTGATAACTGGCCGAAACACCCAATGAGGTCGGGGACCACAACTGAAGATGTGTCGTACTGGTGGCACCACGTGATCATTGCCAAATTCCACTCCAACCAAGAGGACATCTCCAACTCCACTCAATTGTTGTGCTGAATATTTAGGGACTTTAACAACCAGTCCTATTAAGAATCCATTGCTTTTTGTCCTTGCAATAGAACCATTTGCTATAGCGGTGAGGATGCACAGTGACATCTGTGGAATTTGTATAGGTCATTTGGAACATAAAATGGCACTCTTCGCTGATGATGTAATTTTGCTTCTAAAGAATCTACAGAGCTCTGTCCCCGCACTTCTAGGTCTTATTGAAACTTTTGGGAAAATATCCGGGTATAAAGTGAATCATTCAAAATCATCTATAATGTTACTTAATGAATCGGAGAGGAAAAGTAACCATGTTTATGCCTCTACTTTCAACCCTACAGATAACTTCACATATTTGGGAATAAAGATTGTCCCTGAGGTGAATAGGATTGCGCAGATAAATTATGACCCAATTTTGGAGGCTAGTATACCATCAGTAGAACGTTGGACATCTTTACCTATTTCAATGATTGGCAGGATAAATATTCTAAAAATGAACATACTCCCTACATTTCTTTATTTGTTCCAGAATATCCCCCTGCCCCCTCCCTCATCTTTGTTTACTAGAATCAAGAAATTATTTACCAACTTTATTTGGCAAAATAATCGGTCCAGATTGCGTCTAACTTTACTTTATCTACCATATGAACAGAGGTGGCCTTAAATGCCCAAACATCCAATGGTATTACTGGGCAGCTCAATTGCGGTCCATTATGTTTTATTTTTCATCTAGAAGCCCTCCTGCTTGGATGGATTTGGAATCCTGTTCTCTTACACAAAGCTTACCACTGCACTTATATCTGTATTCAGCGGAGCGTAAATATCTGAAGAAAAATACAGACAACCCTATTATATTGAATATGATTGATGTTTGGTTTGATACATGCAAATATTTTAATATAACCTCTTCCATGTCACGTTTCAGTCCTATTTGGGGTAATGCCACTTTTAAACCGGGGACAAGTGATACGGGATTTCGAATATGGGCTGGAAAAGAGTTAAGGAAAGTACAAGACATGTACAGTGAGGAGGAAGTATTTATGTCCTTTGCAGAAATATCAACCAAATATGACATTCCCAAAAATATTTTTTTCAAATATCTTCAAATTAGGAGCTTTATATCCTCATCACAAAATCATTCGTTAGATATACCTGTCCTTTCCACATTGGAGTTAGCAGTCACAAGACATTGTTATGAGAAAATTAATTAATTTCAACTATGTATAACTTGTTTGTGTCTGGATCTGATGAATCGTCAGAATCAAAACTGAGGTTATGGAAGGAAGACATAGAGGAGGAAATATCTGTAGAAGACTGGAGTGAGGCATGTAATAGTCCTTGGGCCAAACCATTTTTCATTACCAAATTCTGGGCAAATTTTAGTGTGATTTTCCCTAGATTATGTTTTGATATGATAGACCTTTTGGTTTGGCAGTTTATTAGTGGTTATCACCTCTTAAAGGTATGGAGTGCTTTTCTTCAAAACCGGAGGTTTTGGTCTCTACTTGTTCAGGAGACCCAGGCGCATAAAGGACATCTGGCTCATGTCTCTATCACAAGCACAGCCCGAGCTACGTGCGACTCACGCGAAGGGGAGCAGAATATGGCAGGGGACTTTTTGATGGGTAAAACATTTTACCTAATAGATATCACCATGAAACTTCCCCAGTTGATTACTTACATTGAGACAATAATTTTTTGTATTACAAGTTTTCAGAAATGTTCTGTTTAAATATGCAAATGATGCATTATCTACTTAAAATATGAGTTAATTTGCATATCTTTAAAGAACATTTGGACCACAGATTGGATAAAGACAGTAATTAATTACTATACATCCCTAGATTATTATTTGATGTGATAGACCTTGTTGGACCTTGTTGTTGGTAGTTTAATACCTTATCCCCTCTTAAAGTATGGACTACTGTCATTTAAAATGTGTGTTAGCCTACGTTCTGTACGGGAGTGGACCCGAATGCAGGACACTGAGGCGGAGGCAGATGAACAGTTACATTTATTTAGCCCACAAGGCAGTGAAAGCTGTAGGTGTATGGAGTCCGGTGGTAGGTGTGGTCCAAAATTGGGAGATGTTTTCTGATTTCTGCCACCCTCAACAAAGTTCTCCATGAGTCCAGGTTTTGGGGTGACACCAGGTTTGAGTTGGAGTCATCATCAGAGCAGTGGATGATGCTGTCCATCATCAGAGCAGTGGATGATGCTGTCCATGATCAGAGCAGTGGATGATGCTGTCCATCATCAGAGCAGTGGATGATGCTGTCCATCATCAGAGCAGTGGATGATGCTGTCCATGCCGCTTTCTTGGCAGGTTGCTGCTGCATTCACCTGAAGTTGGATCCATCATTAGACTTACACTTACTGCTGATGATGTGGGTCTCTGAAATAGAGGAATACATCTAGTTTGACATTAAATTACCAACCTTATTCTAAACTAAAATATTGTAATTGGGGCAGATCTCATTGCAATTTAGAGGGGCTACAAACAAGGAATCTTCTTTTTTGTCTAGTTTTAAGATATATTTTACTTGAATGCTGGTCCTTCCGGTCGCGAGTGAACGCTGGCGCGATTAGCTGCCGCTGCTCCGGTTGTTTTGAATGTTTTTATTATTATTAGTTTGCAGCAGATCATCTACTCCTGGCGAACGTGGTACCATTGGTCTCTACCCTGGGCTTACTGTCAAATCGATCTGTTTGTCAGTATTGTGTTTGTGTTTGCTCAAACGTTACCTAGCGTGTTGACGCGCCACTCACCCAGCCTCTGCTGCCGCTGTTCGGTGAACGTAACGTCTGCCAGTTCATCATGTGGATCTACAATCTCGCTGTGAGCTTTATGCTCCTGTGGACTGTCCTGTCCTTCTTGATATACCCAGCGTCAACTCTGATCCAATACATGAGTGCGGAGCTCCACCAACTCCGTTCCTACCAATCTGCTCCCCCGTCTGTGCTGCATCGTTTTCCGGACGTCGCTCGCCTTCCCCGTCGGAGGTACATCCATCGAGGAGCCGGACGAAGCTACCACATCGACGACTCCACTGCAATAAGCTCCATCTGGTCCTCCACCCGCCGCCACCCTCCGAGAAACACCTGCAGGAGAGTGGACCGTGGCGCGCTGGCTGGCCTGGCCAGGTCGGCTAGCGTCGGCTTCTCCAACCAGCACTCCGATCTCAAATTTGGTTTAATTAACATCCGCTCCCTCACTGGCAAGGGACAACTACTGCAGGACCTCCTCCTCGACCGCAAGTATGACTTTCTTTGTTTAACAGAGACTTGGCAACAACCCAATGACTTCTCTCAGATGAACGAGTCTACTCCACCTGGGTTTGTTTACAACTGCCAGCCCCGTCTCACCGGCAGAGGGGGGGGTCTCGCGATAATCCACCGCGAGTCCTGGAAGGTCTCTCCTGTCACTCTGCCAGTGTCTCATTCTTTTGAGTCTGTGGCTCTACAACTAAATGGACCTACCCCAACTGTTTTAGTTAATATCTACCGCCCACCCAAACCAAACAAGGATTTCTTTGATGAATTCAACACATTTCTCACCCACATCTGTTCACTCTCATCCAACATAATTCTGTTAGGTGATTTAAATATTCACATGGATAATAGTAATCATGCTCTCACTAAGGACTTCATCTCTTGCCTGGACAGTTTTGGTCTCCAACAATATATTGATTTCCCTACCCATTCTAAAGGTCATATTTTGGACTTGGTCTGTTGCTCAGGTGTCACTCCCCTCAACTGTTCTGCTGTTGACCTCCCCATCTCTGACCACATGCTTGTTTCATTTAACTTAAGTTTGTCTCTATCCAAAACCAAACAGTCACGTACTATGTCCTTCCGCAACATCAAACATATTAATTTAGCAGATCTCATAACAGGCATCGACACTTTCCCCATCATCACCCCCCCATGCACCCCTGATCAGCTCGTCTCTCATTACAATGATGGACTCCAAACTCTGCTGGACTCACTCGCGCCCCTCAAAACCCGGACTGTCTCATTCCCCCATTCTGCCCCCTGGTTTTCCCCTCACCTACGTCTGCTGAAAGCCAAAGGACGTCAGCTGGAGCGGCTTTCAAGAAAAACCGGTCTCACTGTTCACAAACAGATGCACCATGCCCACATCCTCCTTTACAAAGACGCCCTCTCCTCAGCCAAATCCCAATATCTTACAGACAAAATCACTGCTGGTGCTGGGAACACCAGGGCCCTGTTCTCAGTGGTCAACAACTCACTCCGCCCCCCCGACTCCCTTCCCCCACACTTCTACTCCACTGACCACTGTAACTCCCTGATGTCATTTTTCAACTCAAAAATAGCCAACATCCACCAGCAACTGACCCCTCTTATGTCCAGTTGTCCATCTCCCCTATCTCCCCATCCCCCCCTCTCTGTACCTCTCTCCTGCTTCCATCTCCCCTCTGCTGCCGATTTATCTAAACTCATCCGGAAATCCAAGCCATCCTCCTGCCAACTTGACCCCCTGCCCTCCTCCCTGGTCATAGCCTCCCTCCCCTCTCTCCTGCCCCTGATAACTACAATCATCCATTCCTCCCTCACCTCTGGTTCTGTCCCATCATCTCTCAAATCCGCAGCCATAACACCTATTCTGAAGAAACCTGGTTCAGACCCCAACATCTTCAATAACCTCCGTCCCTAGGCTAGGCTAACCATTTAGTAGTAACTTTACCCGGCTGCCCTCGAAAAGGCGGTTCAGGACCATGGCCGCAAGGACAAACAGACTGAAGAACAGCTTCTACCCCAGGGCCGTCCAGGCCCTGAACACAGCAAAGACCTAGGTTCTGGGCCCTGGACAGTCTGGACGGATTGATGGCAGCTGCTGGACTGAAAAAATCAGGTGTAGTGCTGAGGCACAAATATGTACATTTCAAGCCTGCAAACTGCGACACTTTAAATAAATGTGCAATAACACTATGTGCAATATGACAACCCTAGTCGTCTATCTGTACAGTATAGTATAGTGGATAGTGTACATAGCCTTTATTTATGTAAACCAGCTCCTTCCCTTCTTGTGTTTTTTTAAAGTTTTTTTTCTTTCCTAACACCAGGGGAGCCACCCCTCCTAAATGTCGTTGTTTGGTACCTGTACTGTAGCAATGACAAATAAAGACCATTCATTCATTCATAACTATAACGTGCATTGAATCTAATGTTTTACAGTTGACAAGAAGGGTACAAGGGACCTTTGTTACATAGGGAATTCCTAATAAATGATGTGCCTGTCTCTAAATCTTGCCACTTAACCTTCTACCAAGAACCATATTTGATCTGTTCCACCACCAGCACACCTGATTCAACTAATCAAGTACAAATCATAAGAGGGTTGAAAACCACTGCTCTAAACCATAACCCGGCCTTGACCAACCCTCTCAGAGGGTCACGGCTACCTTAAACCCTCTCAGAGGGTCATGGCTACCTTAAACCCTCTCAGAGGGTTACCATGGCTACCTTAAACCCTCTCAGAGGGTCATGGCTACCTTAAACCCTCTCAGAGGGTTACCATGGCTACCTTAAACCCTCTCAGAGGGTCAAGGCTACCTTAAACCCTCTCAGAGGGTCATGGTTACCTTAAACTCTCTCAGAGGGTTACCATGGCTACCTTAAACCCTCTCATAGGGCTTTCACACCGGCAAAGAACCGTGCCGGTTCGCGTTCGCGTTCGGAAACCTCTGAACCTTGGTGCTGTCTGGCGAACGAGCCCGCGTTCATACCAGTGTAACCTGAACCATCCGCGTCATCAACGCTGGGTGATGAAGGGGCGGGATAAACAAAACAATTTGATTGATTGATTGAAAACTTTATTAGAAGATTTGCAGAAGTAGGTACATGAAAGTACATATTACATACAAGGTCAACTAACAGGATAAAAACCCAAGAAAGCCACTGGCTTATTTCAATTGGGGTCCTTGATACTCAATTCATCGTTACATGTAAGAATTCACAACTAGATGGCAGCTACTTCACTGGAAAAGAGGATAATATCTTCCACTACTACAGTATCTGAAATAAACACAATTTTCTGTGAAACAAAACAAAAGACACTTTCTATATGCGTTCTTTTACTAATCAGCTGCTCCATTACTGGAATAGAAATGGCTTACGAAATTCGCGTTCGCGCATGTCCGCGCGCGTGTGCGTGTGTGTGTTTGCTGAGCATGTGAGGAAGATAGAGAGAATAATGACACTTTTGATATTGTTTTTGATCACTAATGATTAGATTTAGATTAGATTACATTGTGTCTACTTCCTCCTTGCTGGTCTCTGAAGCCTAGAATAGGACACACCCACTGACGACGTGACTGTTCTACGTTTTGGTTTGCGCTTGAGAACCACTATTTTTTGGTGCCCGCTGCGAACCAACTTTTCAGGTTCCGAACCAATTGAGCTTCGGTCTGAACGCGCCGGCCGGTTCCAGACTTGGTTTGCGAACGCGAACCAGCACGGTTCTTTGCCGGTGTGAAAGCCCTATCAGAGAGTCATCTTAAACCCTCTCAGAGGGTCAAGGCTACCTTAAACCCCCTAACCCTAACCCTAAAACCCTCTCTGGTGATTCTTCAATCCACCCTGATATAGGATTGAATTCACCCTTCTAAATATGTTTTTTTTATTTGTTTTAATTATTTGTAAATATTTTATTCTCCTTGGAATGATACATGCACTCCATACACCGCACAGTCGCATGTAATTCCAAGTTTGTGAATTGTAAAACATCTGGAACATCTGTAATCAAGACACCAGATGTTTCAATTCATAAATACCCTAATAATAATAATCATCCTAATACCTTGTCAAATCATTGAACCCCTCTTGTCAATTGCTCAAGTAATACTTTATTATTCATTAAGTGATGGTAAAAATGCCAGCACATGGATATATAAATATATATCATCCCATAAGTGGGTAAAATGTATAAAAAAAAGAAATTAAAGAAATGAAATAAAATCATCGAGTAATTTAAAAGTCATACTAAATGTTAAAAATAATCATAAAAGGAAATTAAATGAATGACCAACATTGTTCTTCCCATACTCTGCCTATCTGATATACAGTATATACAAAAATAATGGAGAAGTTCGGCTTTGACCGATGCCCTAATTCCTCCTTTCAGCCACCAGCCTGTATCCTCAGAGTTGAAATCGGCCCTCGGCAGAGCCTCGTTTCACTTCCCCAATACAAGTGAAGGCGGTTCCAAAAATAATCCAAGGCTGAGACCAAGTATCATTCAGTACGAAACGTTTTACAGCCCAATTGGCTGGGATCACTCCAAACTATAAGCTACTAGCTAAAAAGAGGAAGTTCTCCTCTCCCGGAGACCATCTGGTCAAGAAGGGGAAAGTTACTTGCTCTTACGCCTAGTGAGCTTATTTTAGTAAAAGGGGAACTCCTTTGTCCTCAAGCTCTGTCCCTAGTTCAACATAAGACATTGTTTTAATCAACATCAAGCACACATCCTATCTCAAGTCTCAGCTACATCACATTGGTCCTATCTCACATTTCTTATACATCTTGCAACACAATCAATCCCATTCTAGTGGGTATCTTGGATATGTTGATTTCTCTCAGAGTGTATGTGTTCAATGTTTCACTTCCTGATTCTATTCCTATGCAAGCAGGTCTACGTTTCATAGCAAATCAGTCTGGCAGATCATGGCAGAAACATTCATCATAATAATAATAATAATACATTTATTTTATAAGGCGCCTTTCATGGCACTCAAGGTCGCCGTACAACATAGTTACAAAAATACAGTAAACAGTTAAAAAATGACAATCAAACAATTACAAATTACAATATAAAAAGCAGCAGCAGCAGGGCATTCAATAGTCGGGAGGGTGGCTCAGAGATAAGCCTGCCTGAAGAGGTGTGTTTTGACGTGTGTTTTGAATGGGTTTATGGTGTCAATGTTCCTAATGTCGGGGGGGGGGGGGAGTTCCAGAGGCGAGGGGCAGAGCGGCTGAAAGCTCTTGCCCCCATGGTGGACAGACGGGCAGGGGGGACAGTGAGGTTGATGGCGGAGGCTGACCTGAGGGACCGGGTGGGAATGTTGAGGTGGAGGAGGTCGGACAGGTAAGGGGGGGCGAGGTTGTGAATGGCTTTGAATGTGTGGAGGAGGATTTTGTAGTCAATGCGTAGTTTAATGGGAAGCCAATGGAGTTGTTGTAGAACGGGGGTGATGTGACTGATGACAGGGGTTCTGGTGATTATACGGGTAGCAGCATTCTGGACCAGTTGGAGCTTGGAGCTTGGAGGAGTTTGTGTGGGAGACCAAAGACAAGGGAGTTGCAGTAGTCTAAGCGGGAGGTGACTAGAGAGTGGACCAGGATAGCAGCGCTGTTGGGAGTGAGTGACGGGCGGAGGCGGTTGATATTTCGAAGGTGAAAGTAGGCGGACCGGATGGTGTTGTTGATATGGGTATGGAAAGATAGGGTGCTGTCGAGGACGACACCCAGACTCTTAACCTGAGGGGAGGGAGAAACTAAGGAGTTGTCAATAGAGAGAGTGAAACTGGGTTGATTGGTGAGGGAGGATTTGGAGCCAATGAGTGCTATCTCGGTTTTGTTGCTGTTAAGTTTGAGAAAGTGGGAGGGGAACCAGGATTTGATTTCCTGTAGGCAGGCACAGAGGGAAGAGGGTGGGAAGGTGGATGAGGGTTTGGAGGAGACATAGAGCTGGGTGTCGTCCGCATAACAGTGAAAATGTATTGCAGAGTCATTGGTGGTAAAGCCAGGTTAATCATGTGGAACAGCTCGATGTCATAGTTCAAGTCCAGACCCAATGCTGGCATTGAATCCTCCTCGGACGGAGGTGGGGTCTGCTCATCGTTGCCCTCTGGTGGTGTTATAATGACCTGTGGCAGGGTGGACTGCTCGATGCCTCCCTCTGGTGGCAAGAACCGTGGAGTGATCTTCAACAACCACTTATCCGGTGTGGTGAACATCACACTCCTGCAGATTCTTCCTCTCTGATGCTTCTTCAGGCTCATGCACATGTGCTCCTAGTGAAAAAGGTTAGCGTAGAGCCCTGGGTGTGGTGAACATCACACACTCCTGCAGATTCTTCCTCTCTGATGCGTCCTTAGGGTATCTGCCCAAGTGAAACTCTTCCCACACTCTGAGCACTGGTATGGTTTCTCTCCTGTGTGTATTCTCTGGTGTGCTTTTAGGTTTCCTGCTTGACACAATTGTTACCTATGAGGAACTACAAACAGAACATACACACAAAGTCAAACCAAGAAATGGAACACGGATGGTGTTCCTAGTGCTATCCAGTTACCCCTAAACGCTGACCTTTCCTCAGTACCAAATCTTAACTCAGTAATGCAATACTGACGGCATCCTCTCGTGTTCCCAGTAGACTTCATATCAATAGGGTTTAGCTTTGTCAACAATACAGGGCAGTTCTACAAACAAGCCAGAGGATATACATACTGTATATGAGTAAATTAACTATACTTCATAAAATGTATTTTTCTTTTCTTTTTGCTCACACAATATATTAACAATATAAAACTCATAAGTAGTCACTGCAGCCGTTATCACAAGCTGCGCTCTTCTGTGTTCACTTACTTTTCCCAAAACTGACTTGTAAATCTAAGTTGCCTAAACCAGATTGTCTACTTTTAAAAGGTCAGAGGACGGAACAGGTTTATTTGTTTATTTCTTTTATTGACAATCCGTGGCAGCTAGGAAGGAGGTAGGGTTGAATAGATAGAGGGATGGATGGAGGGCGGACGAGGGCCCTGGAGGAACAGCTGGGGGACGGCCGTGGTGCTCAGGTATTGACAGGCCTGCTGTCATTATCAGCTGGACTCCTTCCCCTGCAGGAGAGAGAGAGAGAGAGAGAGAGAGAGAGAGACAGAGAGAGAGAAGTTGACAAGACCCTGGCCTGTACCGACGTTAACGGATCCTAACGCACCTGGACTGGTTCATTAAGATTGTGCTCAAGAGTCTGGAGGGGGTCAGGTTTATGTGACTGTGAGGACCAACCGTTTCTCTCTGTCTTACCAGCTGTAGAACGAGGTGGAGGAATGGCTCAACCTGTGTGTGTTATGGGGTACTACCCGGGGGGACCAAAGAGGCGGCACAGAGCGAGAATCCGTTAGCCCGTGGGCGTGTTTATTCACAGGATTTAGGGAGGGGGTATGCGGGAGAATGTGTGGTGTGCTGATAGTCTTGGAGTATGGGATATGTGGATACCTATGTGTAATGCGTAGTCAAGACTATGTGTGTGGTCTACCGTGGGTGCGGGGTGACGTAGGCGGGCAGGGTGTTGTCAGTGTGTGCGTGCGCCTGGCAACAGTACAGTCCGAGAGTCCAAAAGGGGATGTCCAAGGGAGGAGGCGAGGGTGGTACCGGGAGATCCGTCCAAGGGTGTCCAGGGGTTCGGGGGTGGCTCGAGGGGTTCTGAGGGTCCGTGGAGACAGGGCAGGGATCCGCGGGAATGCGAGAGCCGGGGCCGGGGAGACGCGAGGGAGGGTCCGTGGGAATCTTGGGAGAGAACACAAACGGGGTAAGGCAGGGTTTGGAAAGAAGGCAGGTTACTAGAAAAACACAAGGAGCAAGATAGTACCGTGAACATAAGGCTACGATCTGGCGATGAACTGCAGGTCTGGCAGGACCTCACTCTTTTTAGATTTCTCCTTGATCCACGCACCCACTACCATTTTTACCACAGCAAAGCTGGCACCAAAAACCAACCCAAAAAATACCTTTCAATATCTTCCCTTTTGCTTCATTTCTTTGGCAATCTTCCGGTCAAATTCCTCCCTTTCACTGAAATAGTAGACATAAAAATCACAACTTTGTTGACAGAAACGTTGTCAACAGTAAAAAAAAAAAAAAAAGAGTACATCAATAACAATAATCAACATAATTCTTAAGGTATTATGTAACAGTAAATAGGGCGATAAGAGTTCAGGGCATTCTGTAAAAAAAAAAATATTTACTCTCACCTCTGATGTAAACATGGACCATCAAGGAAGAGCTGTTCAGCCTGCCGCAATGTCACATTTTTGAGGAGGGCAAGGCCATGAATGATAGCCTACCAAAAAAAAGTAAGTAATTAAATTTTTACGATTTTTTATATCTGATCCAGTCTACCAATACAAAACACAAAGCCATTATATGGGTCCATACACAATGGCACTATTGCAGGCAACCTCTTTATATGTTTTGAAAGTGCAGGACCAGCAATGATTATCCCTACCTCCGGAAACAGAACATCCAGGATGAACTTCACTTCATCCGTGAATTGCACCAGACATGGTGTTCTGTGTAATATTTCTCCAAGATGGCCGAAGAGGGTTTCCTGGTGTTCCTTGGTGCAGAGGTAGACAGGCACCTTAGGGGACTTCTTTAGAAAGTACTTCGCCTTCCCATTGAGTACATCCTGACAACAATTTTGCGACAGGGGAGAGGAGACAGAGGAGAGGAGACAGGGGAGAGAGGAGACAGAGGAGAGGAGACAGGAGAGAGGAGACAGAGGAGAGGAGACAGAGGAGAGGAGACAGGGGAGAGAGGAGACAGAGGAGAGGAGACAGGAGAGAGGAGACAGGAGAGAGGAGACAGAGGAGAGGAGACAGAGGAGAGGAGACAGAGGAGAGGAGACAGGGGAGAGGAGACAGGGGAGAGGAGACAGAGGAGAGGAGACAGAGGAGAGGAGACAGAGGAGAGGAGACAGAGGAGAGGAGACAGAGGAGAGGAGACAGAGGAGAGGAGACAGGGGAGAGGAGACAGGGGAGAGAGGAGACAGAGGAGAGGAGACAGAGGAGAGGAGACAGAGGAGAGGAGACAGGAGAGAGGAGACAGAGGAGAGGAGACAGGAGAGAGGAGACAGAGGAGAGGAGACAGAGGAGAGGAGACAGGAGAGAGGAGACAGAGGAGAGGAGACAGAGGAGAGGACAGAGGAGAGGAGACAGAGGAGAGGAGACAGAGGAGAGGACAGAGGAGAGGAGACAGAGGAGAGGAGACAGAGGAGAGGAGACAGAGGAGAGGAGACAGAGGAGAGGAGACAGAGGAGAGGAGACAGAGGAGAGGAGACAGGAGAGAGGAGACAGAGGAGAGGAGACAGAGGAGAGGAGACAGAGGAGAGGAGACAGAGGAGAGGACAGAGGAGAGGAGACAGAGGAGAGGAGACAGAGGAGAGGACAGAGGAGAGGAGACAGAGGAGAGGACAGAGGAGAGGAGACAGAGGAGAGGAGAGAGGAGACAGGGGAGAGGAGGAAACCCATTTTGTGGAAATTGGATCAGTGCATTGTGTGGTGGTTATGTGAATCAAAACAGGCATGAAATGTCACTTACATTCATACATTCATTCAAAAGATACAGTACAAGAAATGAGTCATAGTTAAATGATGTAAGTTGATCCTATTCCTAAAGACCCTAGGTGAAGCTTTACTTTGAGATCAAATATGAACATTTGCAAAATACCAACAAATGCTGTTCAGCCGCCTGTGATTGGACAATGAGGTCCACCAGTCTCTTCTCCTCTGCAGAGTGGTCAATGGCTGCCTGTCCTTACATTGTAACCCACATCTGTGAATGGTATACCCTATAACAGAGCATAGAATTGTAATATTACTATTGATTATAATGATCCTTTTTAAAGTGTTACCTTATTATTCTATGATCATTTGTCAATTGAATATGCTACACAACATCTAAATCATATACCTCCCACAAATGTCACAGAAGGGTTAGTTTTGATTCATTGCTCAAATGGAATTGGTCTCTACTGCAACTCCATTTGCATTTCCCAGATAATGTTGGCCAACTTTACCTTCATGGAAAACTGCCCGGTTGAAATGGCCCTCCAAGTGCCTCTTCACCTTACTTAGAAGTGTTGGCTTGAAAACCGTTGCATCGCAGAAAGGACAGTGAAACTGCTGGCAGCAGGTGCTGCATCTTTTCAGCTCTGGCAACGACCTTTCTCTCTGACATGTAATATGCATCTAGAAAAAGAAAGGGCCTAATTGGTCAAATTGAACGTTCTTAGATGATTCCACAGACATAACTTTGACCAGAAGACTCTGGATTACCCCCCTGACAAACCCACATATAGCTCATAGTCATACCTGCATATAGCAGAGTTCATGTACAATACTGTAAAATAGCTTATAGACATAGCCTACCTGCATAGAATATAGTCATGTATAATACTGTATAATATTGCTGTTCATCTCCTATACACATATTTACCCTATACATATATTTATATTCACCATTCCTCTTATTTACCATCTGTACATACCTGCACATACATAGTATATGTTATAATAGTAATAGTTAATATAACATAATAGTTATATTTGCACTCCGGTTACATGCCAAACTTATTTTCGCTGTACTGTACATTGACAATACATTTGAATCGAATCTAATCTAATAACTAAGGCAATTGAAATATAACAGAACTTTAAACTAATGTTGGGCTAACAATTCGTTTTGCAGGGCTGCAAGTGAATACTTAAAATAATGGCACAGTAGCTCAAGTTTACATTGACTATTGCACATTTACACAATTACACAATTGTGTAAATTACACTATTACACAATCCCTTGCGGCTTCATATTGTTAATTTTGTTGTCAAATTCCATAAAGCCTGGGCTAGGGTTAGGGCTAGTCACATGTGCTGCAGACTCAGCTAGCTACGTAGCAACCTCAGCTAACAAAGGCCGTTAGCACACTAACCCAGCTAGCTAGGGATGTTAAACTATGTTTGTCACATGTAATGCAGACTCAGCTAGCTACGTCGCTAACCTCAGCTAACAAAGGCCGTTAGCACGCTAACCCAGCTAGCTAGGGATGTTAAACTATGTTTGACAAAAGCAACAACATTCCCACTGCTGAGCAGTCTGATAACACACCGCCACACAGTCCTAACCCTAACCCTAGTCTCACCTGATCTCCAATTTATATCGCTTTTTAAATGTTAAGTGTTAGTTACGCTACTTACTTTTCTTCCTTCGCGAAGTTTTTCAAACTGGTCTAGCTGGCAAGTGCTGACGCTACAAGTTCGTGCTAAACACGTGAAAGGCACATTCCATTCCGTCCTCGAAGGCACATTCCTTTCCGTCGCACATTCCTTTCCGTCCTGCGCTGCAAGGCTGCAGCGAGACCCTTCTCATCGAGACGGCAAAACAGGGAAATGTTTGTCTCAAAAATACATACGTAAATCCAAGCAGAGCAAAACACGGTTCACAAAACACGGTTCACGAATGGAGAGATATTTGCGGGTCGATAGCAGAAAACGCTTGCGTGGATCTGTTCACGCACGCATGAATTCTTTTTACGGCACACGACTCGAGAGATGTGTGCGGATAGATAGCAAAACACGGTATTATACTTTCGTACGTGTGTATTTATGATATAAATCTATCTCCATACCATTGTATCTAGCAGCTCTGTACTGACCATTGTATCTAGCAGCTCTCTGCTTCATTCATCAATCACTCCAACTCCTACCGTCAGGTCGGCGTCTCCGTTGTTGTTCAAGCTAGTGTCGCTTTCCCAGTCTTTGTGTAATAAGTGAACATGTTGTAATGTTTGCCCTCTAGCACAGTTATAAACTTAACTCATTGACTGCCATAGATAGATTCTAGATTATAGAATAGTAACGTTGACTGCCAAAGACGCCAATTGGCGTCTTATAGATTTTTTTTTCTTTCCCGCGGGGATCGCGTTATTGACATGTTCTACACCTAGCGAGTGAATTTCAGACTTGGGTGTAATGTATTTCGGTCCCAGATGGGGGCAGTAGTTCGATAAAAGCCTGGAGAAGGAAGTGGCTTGCTGTGGGTTGTAGTAATGGCGAAACGGATCAGGGTATGTGCCAAACGCGGCGCGGAGCATTGCGGAGCATCGCGGCCATCGCGCGACTCTTCAAACAGTTCAGAGTCGGATGACACAGAAAAAGTGCAGAAAAAATAAAATAAAATAAAAGTTCTGCAGAAAAAGCTCGTTTTCTCTGTTTATTGGTCAAAATCAGGTGTTTTTGCTGAAACCACCCTATGTTCTACGGCCGATTTCTAAACACTCAAAGAGGCTAGAAACAAACTTTCTTTTTCTGATGAAAGAAGAGAGTCTAAAGTTTTGGTAGATATGTTCAATGTTTATGTAGTCCGAAAAGTCAATATTTGGTGGGTCTTCAAAGTTCAGCGAAAATGCCCCAAAAGTCTGGCAGTGTGGAGCTCTCCGCTCTGAACATGGCTGGCAGTCAATAAATGACTCGTGTTGTCTTCAGTCTCAGCACTGTGTGCGTTTATTGACCCGCCATTTTAGTTTCACGTCCCGTTTCACATCCCGTTCCCTGGTCTCGCGAGAATAGCTGACGTCTATCCTAAGGCCAGTGGTGAGGTATTATGATTTATAGTATATCAGATGCGTCAGATGTTACAACTCCTTTTTTCCCCAAAAAGTGCTGCCATACACAATAATAATTAGTCTAACAGGTGGATCAATAAACCCACACAGTGCTGAGACTGAAGACAACACAAGCCATTTATTGTGTGTGTGTGTGTGTGTGTGAGTGCGTGTGTGTGCGTGCGTGTGTGTATAAGCATATGTTGAGTGTGTATTGTGTGTGTGAATGTGTGCATTGTTGTTATTATCATTATTAATGTGTCTTTCTCCTTTGTTGCCTGTTAGTTCGTTATGTGTCTTCAGTGGTATAGTCTAGTTTTTTCTAGTGGGTATACTGTGATTTTGCCCTCCCAGTCAGAGCGACACCTGTCCCGTAGCGACACCCCATAAGCACCACCACACTCACTTATGCATACAGTATGCATCTACACCAGTGTTTGCTGCCTTGGGGGGGGGGGGTGGCATGGACTGTACTTGTACATCAAGCTGCCTTACGCTACAGAAACAGGAGATAGGCTCCTGCCCCCTAAGGGCCGTTAGTCTCAAGGCTACTTATGTGGTCTTGACTACGGGTGAATCCCAATTCACCCCTCCGGCTCCGTTTTCACCCCTAATCTCCGTTTTGCGCGTTCACGTGTAGCCGTAGTGGCGTCCCAATTCATTACTCATTTAGGGTTAGGTTTAGTGTTAGGGTTATCCATGGCTCCGTTTGGAGAAAATCTTGACCCTCGTTCGATTCGGAGCCATGAGACTCCCTTCCGGCATGCATTGCGAAACAGTGTCCTCTATATGCATTTATTGGTGGCGGGCCGCCACGAATGAATTTCCTCCGCCACTAATTGATTCAGTCCACTAAAAAAAATAATAAAAAAAAAATATCCACCCTCTGAACATTTTAGCTGATTAAAATATATATATCTGATCCTAGATCAGCGCTATAATGGATGTTGACTAAAAGTGCACCTAAATCCATGCCCATCTCTCTCTAACCGCTGATCCAAAATCAGATTAATGACATTAAACATTCAGTTGACGACGTGACACAAGGGCTACTCCTGATTGGTCTAAATGTGAACCATCTAAAAGATACAAAAAGCTGATCTAGCTAGCTAGGTGCACAAATAAGATATCACGTTAAATAACTTCGAAAAATTAAACGAAAACAGCGACAGATGGATGGATTTTTCAAGAAAAAAGATGTCCCAGACACTTCAAACATTGCTGAAGCTAGCAGTGGCTATGAGCGATCCGAAACGGCATGGCTGGCAGGAGCAAAGGAGCTAGTTGGTGGATCAGCTAACAACGTTTATGGCGGGGTACCACCACCACCACCAGCTACAACTACAGCGGGAGAACAAGCAGCAGCTTCTGTGCGCTGTGGTATGTACACCAACATATATTACTTTCGTTTGTTACTTTTATTTGGACTTTGGATTTTAAGACCACTTTAATTCATGAAAAGGTCCAGAGTTTCTTGTTGCAAACGGAGGAAGGACAAACAACAGGTGCGTTGAAACCAACACCCAAGCATGCCAGGACGATGGCTAATTTGATAATTTTGACAGACATGATAGACATGATAGACATGATAGCCATCACATCTAGTTGAAAAACTGTCGCAAGTTGAAGAACTCGCGCAAGTTGGAAATACTCGGAAACTTTCGCCAAGTTGGACATACTTTTCCTGTTGTGTTTGAGACGGAGCCAGACTGCTCGTTTGGAAGGACATTGGATCCGTGAGTAACGTAAACCTTCAGAGCTGATGGATGGAAACCGGTATCACAAGTTTATATTCTGTATATTATTTTATTTTTTTGCCATCCTCCCTCGAGTTTTGGTTGAAATTAGGTCGTTGTTTTGAGCGCGCGTGCGCGTGCACGCGGACAGGGCTCTCCGCCACTAATGTAAAAATTCCTGGAGGAAACACTGGTGGAGCTGCGTTAGTGATACAAGATCATTATTACATACTTATAACTTCTGATCGCCTGTATTTGATTCACACTCTACTGTGTCCCAGATGTTTCTTACAAATAGGAGGTGGCCTGCAGAGATAAAATGCTGGTGGAAACCGTCACTTATTCTTTTTGTATCCATATGATGTTAGACTGTTGTCCATGATGTGGACAGGGAGAGGAACTATTGAGTTTCAGTGATTTAACTGCTTTCCAATATGTAGTTGGATCACCACCAGAATCAGAGATGGTGTTTAAATAGTAACTTGGTTTAGACTCCATAATCATGGCAGAAGGCTACATCTATTTCTGAGCTGAAGGATAGTGTAGTATATTTTACTTAACCACACACGTACATGGACTGTATGGGCCTGTGCTCCTGACAAGGGGGGTTTTATGACACCTTGTAAACACATCCTTTGTCTTAAGGGCCATATGTTTTTGCCTCAGGAAGTGCTGTCCATATATGGGCATGTTAGAATGACTTCCTGTGAATCTGACTTGAACTTTAACCTGGAATGACTTTTAGGCCAGGGTGACATCATATTGGGGTCTCCTACTCTTCACACCTCAAGCATCTATACAGTGAAGGTGATAGGCCTATGTTTACAACTGTTTACATACTATTGTTTATAAATAAGGGAGTGGGCCCGAGCCCGCTCTCTCTCTTCTCTGGACCACGCAGCTCTCTCTCTCCTCTCTCTCTCTCTCAGACGGCCAAGACCAGAAACCAGCTCAACATTTTTGTACCTGTACTTTGTTTCAATAAATAGTCTTAAACTACTCAGAATTATATTCTTCATTTTAGTATCCAACAAGTAACTTAATAAACAACAATAGTCTATCAGTAGATCTGGCTTCAGGACAAGTGTGGTTTCTTCCTGAATTAATTCAGAGAGCTCAGTAAAGTACCATATATTTCTACCTTTTAACTGGAGACAGCTTACCGGAATACACAAAGAGGGGAAAAGTGCTAGCTCAGCATCAGGAATATAGGAAACACTAGGTAGATCACACAGATACTAGGGTTGGGCGATTTTACGGTTGTACCGTAAACCCCGGATTTTGAAAATAGCAACGGTTTTTGTCAATACCACTATAAAACTGTCATAAATCGTTCTATATAAAATAAACACCGTAATAAAAAAGAGCCATGTATTTTACACACGTTGTTCTCATTACCGTAATTCCTAAACAAAATGGGCTATTGTTGTAGAATTAATCGAACCCCATGTAGATATGTAATCAGAATGAGCACAGGATCACTGAACCAGTGTATACCGTCTTGGTTTATTAAAGAAGTTGAGCAGAGTTAGGCCTACATGTTATCAGCCAAGCCAAGCTCCCTCTCTCTATCTCCCTGCATTCCATTATATGTCAAACATCTTCCCCTCCTCCCAGTGACCTTGGTCTTCTTAGGAGACAAAAACAGGAAAGGCCTACTTGCCAGCCATACATAAATAGACCAGGGTTTCCGTTAGAAAAATTTGCCGTCGGACATCGTGTCCGGGAAGAATTCGATTTACCGGACAAACGTGATATATTCCGGTCATCATATTAAAATATAATAAAATTTTTTTTTTTCAAAATCATATTTCTTTTTTTCAAATCTAATATAGCTGTTTGTCGCGGTGATTACTGTTGTGTAGCGGCCTATATATGCCATTTAATGTCTATTTCTCATCCGATACGATTAGATGCGAGCTATATAATATATAATAATATAACATGATTTGACGCATGCGCGCTATGCCATGCGTCAAATCCAGCGCTGAACGGGCGCCTCACTGGGAACTGAACAGACAGCATCGATCAATGAACGGACTCCACATTACGTTAACTGAAGTTTGTTAAATTGTTTGGGATTAATGTGAGTTTTCTATTTTCTCTTTCCAGTTTTACCCTTTTTTTTTTAAATCAATAAAACAACGTCATTTCTATAACCAGGTCTCGCTGGTTGGGAAGGCATTTCGTTTAGCTCGGGAGTATGACAATGGGGAGAACATAACTGTTTATTGAGAAACAATTGATAGGCAGTCTGGGATACGTATATAAAGAAATACCACAATGTCTAGATGTATAACATTTTATTGAACAGTAACAGTGCAAGCATGTAGGCTTCTGGCGTGACACGGCTAGCCTAATTTCCGTTCATATGCCTTTTATCAGATAAAATAAAATAGAATAAAACTCTTTGAAAATAAATAGGCTTTAAATTAACTTGCAATGCGTATAGGCTAATTTCCGTTCGATGTTACAGCCTAGGCTATGCCTTTTCTCAGATAGATAGCAGCCCTGTAAGCTCATACGGGTCTGTATGTCGTCCTGAAGACCGGCTGTTAGATCATATCGCTGAAGTTTGTCTCCATCTTAGTGTAAATGTTGTCCGTTTTGTTTGTTATCCTTGTTATTGTGCGATAAAGTTAAAGCGCTCCGCTTCGGGACACCATTTTCAGCTGAGCACCAAACACACACACACACACTCGTGTAACACTGCCCGAGAGAGAAGGACCCGCCCCCTTTAGTTAGCCTATAGCCTATAGGCTAACTAAAGGGGGCGGGTCCTTCTCTCTCGGGCAGTGTTCTGTGTGTGTGTTTGGTGCTCAGCTGAAAATGGTTAGAGGGAATTATTTTCACCGGACATTTATGTCCGACGAGTTTTCAACTTGTCGGACTTCCACTTATTTTACCGGACAAAGACCGGTAATTACCGGTTAACGGAAACCCTGAAATAGACATTGAAAATGGTTTCATACGTTTTTCTCCAACCTACACTATCAAAACAATTCCCATGGTTCCATGTAGGGTAATACGGTAATTCAAAGCACGTAGGGTATTTTCCTTTTGGTCTCTTGAAAAAGAGGAGGCTACATTAAAGAGCTGTAATTCCTACACCCTTTCTCCAATTTGGATATTAATACCCTCAAATTAAAGACGGTATTTGAGTCTGCACTTAAGGCCATATTCATTCTATAACTGTACGTTTTGAAATATGTATGTTTTACTAAACAGCTTAAATAACAACAATTCTGTCAGAGTCCAAATATATGGACCTAACTGTAGCTTGGCTACTGTTTTCCACTTCTGATGATTACTAATTACATTTCTTCACTCTTGTTTTAATATTTTGATTATCTTTATTCGTAGGATTCCCTGCACTGTGAACTCCCCATCTGGGCAATGATGGATGCTTCTGCTTATTCAGTGTCAGAGAGCCAGAGGACACACCTTGGGTCCCCTGATGCAGAGACAGAAGGACAGAACCACCGGAAGGACAATCTTATTAGGCTCCAGCCACCACCACTACCACCACCTCCCATCCACAGTAGGAACCATCACTCTCCCAGCATTAAAGAAGAGTACGACACACCGTGGGATATGTTTTTACGGAACTACATCAAAAACCAAAAGGCCAAAGATGAGATGCTCAGCACAAATGCATCAGGGCAAGATGCACATGCTCTTAAAGAGGGGCATCGACTATCTGAAGCACCGAATTACATGGATAGTGACAGTAACGCCAGTTCAGCGGTCAAGACTAGAGGTCAAGAGGTCGAAGAGCGCTATGGTAGGAATGACTACATGCGCCAGTGCGGGAAGAAACTAAACATGGCGGATATTGTGAAAATACGGCAGCGAATAAGGAAAGGAGGACGACACCATTGTGGTACAACTGACAAGTAAGTCATACACATGCTGTGAATCCTGTCCACAAGTAGCCTATTGTGTTCACAGGGTTCGACAGTAACGCTTGTCCGGAGCAAGTAAAACATTTGCCGGGTTTGTTTGTGCGAGCCCGATGACGCTGCTGGATCCTGGATACTTTTAACTGTGTGCAGGAAGAACAACAGACGGCATAATAATAATATCTTCACTCCACGATCATCTAGTCTGATCTGGCGCCTGCGCGGTCTGTTGTTCTTCCTGCACACAGGTAAAAATATCCAGGATCCAGCACCGTCATCGGGCTCGCACAAACAAACCCGGCAAATGTTTTACTTGCTCCGGACAAGCGTTACTGTCGAACCCTGGTTCAATAATTCACCATAGGGTGCCAGGTGTACAGTATGCTAATGGTGGTCATTGAATTGATATGATGAATTATACTGCCAGGTGCATAACTATAATCTTAGCCAAGTCATTGTATTAGCTCAGTACATTTCAGCAGTAGCTAAACAGTTGGTAATTAAAGGGCAGAACTATAAGCACATCTAATAGATGAATGTCATGTATGATAACGCAGCAAGCTTGCTTGGAAGGGAGCTGCCAGTCAAGCGTGCAAAGTCCACGCCCATACAGCCCTCTGTCTGACCAGGAAGTTGAGCCTAACTAGAAGGTTATTGTAATTTTTTCTTGGACACAAAATACAATTGGAACCGTTTAATGTCTACTTTCCAGACCCTTTTTTTGGGCTGTCAATTGACCCTGCACTGTTTGTGCCTCCATTTTTTCTAGCTGCAGGTCCTCTTCAGCTCATGTAACCATGTATGAACCAGAGTCCACAGAGTCCCCCGGATCTGGCTGTGGTTCTCCAGCCCTGAAAATCACATGGTGGGGTCCAGAGATAGTGGCAGTGAAGCTGGAGGAAGAAGATGTAGAGGAGAATGGTGTGATGGTGAAAGAAGAAGTGGAGGAGAAGAGAGTGATGGTGAAAGAAGAAGTGGAGGAGAAGAGAGTGATGGTGAAAGAAGAGGACGGAGGAGAAGAAAGTAGGGAGGAGGGAGGGATGGTGAAACAAGAGGACAGAGGAGAAGTGGAGATGGAAGACAGTGAGATGGATGGTAAGTCTTTGTTGTATAGTGGTGAGGGTCATTGCACTGCTGTAAAATCAATGCTGCCAGTGCACTGTAAGTCAGTCAGTACCTCCATTGTGTGACAGTGCTGGTCTCTCCCAAGAACTTTCCACTTTTTGGTCCTTAAAAGTCCCTAGTTTCTATGGCAGCCTTGCATTTCCTTGACACCTCTTTGGTCCTCATGTTGACAGACATCACATATTTTGCACCTGCACATCATTTCTTTATAATGTAGTTTTCCTACTAGACGCATGATTCCCTCTAAACCAACATATGGAATTGGTAAATATAAACCTGTTATGTCAGATAAAAAAGACCGGTTATGATTAAATAAAGATTTAATGGTAAAAAATAAATATATATATATATATGTTACGGTACATGTGGGAATACGGTACATGTGGGAAAACTAGGGCTAGGGTGACTTGGTACATGCTGGCATGTCTAACCCTAACCCTACCCCTAACCGTAGCACCCTAGCACCTAACCCTAGTTTTCCCACATGTACCGTAACATATACAGTATATCCATAATTGCACAAGGGGTTCACATACTTTCAAGCAGCACTGTGTTTGTCACCACCCGGGTGCTCAGTGACATACCTCCAAACACACAAGACAAACAGAATGAATGACGACACCTTTAATTCAGATAACACCCTTTAGGGGACAGGTATACTATTATATATTAAAAGTGACTATGTTATGAATTGTATTGGTCTGAAAGTTAAATTGGAGAAGGTGGATAAATCACCGTACCTGCATGGCTCCAGCAGTGTTTCCAAGTTTGCCAGCCTGTCATATTCAGCTGAGGCTCCAGGGCTCCCTTGGGGGTCTTAAAAGTCTTAAATATGAGTGTGTAAGTCTTAAATATGAGTGGGTAAGTCTTAATAATGTATTCGGATTAGGAAATTGCGATAACCTCTCTCTATCGCTTTTAAATCGCTTTTCCCGTTCTGAAACGTAAGTAGTATGGTAATTAGCAGTATGGTAATTAGCCTATCAGCTCCCCCCCGACGCCCCCAACAATAGAATGGAAATAAACTGGAAACAACACACACTAGTTTGCAGCCCCCGGTGAGAGCTTTTCGGCGAACACATAGGTAGCAAACAAGGTGGTGCTGTGGGCGCTACATACCGCAGCCAAACATCAATCCTACCGCAAAGATGGCATAGGTGAGCTTTTAAAAAACATGTTCCCAGATCCCGATATCACAAAAACGTTTGCGTGCGGTGGTGACAAAACATCATACGAAGGGCACATCAAGAGAGAACTTGGCTGCGTTCGTAAATTCGCTCTGAGAGCGCCGGAGGGCACACTGGGCTCAACGTCATAAAGGGACCAAGTCATTTGATTGGACAAGATGCATTCCAAGACTGCTGATCAGATTTCCAGAGCAAATTTAGGAACACAGCCCTCGCCGTTGTACTGATGATGGACATGCAACAGCGCGGGACTTACAAAGTAAGTAATGATATATTGATAATTAAATATGTATATTTATTTAGCAAGTATTGGTATTAGCATTAACAATGCTGTGTGATCTGTTCTGTTACATATAACAGTTGCATATAGAACAATGACAATGTAAATTAGCCTATTCTATACATTTCTTGATTCATTTCTATTGCTTATCAACACAATACTAGATATAATAGAATACATTACAGAATTCTTTCTCGGGAGTGTGTGAACCAACTTAAGTAAATGTTTATTTATTAGCAAGTATTACTTAATTTTGACTGTCCCATTCATTGATTCTTTTCATTAGCAATGCTATGTCAAAGTAACTAATCAATAGATTATTGGTCATTAAATGTTTATTTAATTGTTTAAACTAGGCCTGCTTGGAGGTGCTCAGCTTGCTGCCGTGGGGAGCTGTGGACTCCACACATTACACAACTCTGCCAAACCTCAAAGTCAATGGGGTACCAGTTCTGTTTACTGTCATGTTTGTTCTTATTTGATCATGAATACATTTACTGTTATGTTCGTTCTTATGCTGAACATTAATAAACTTACTTGGTAAGTAATTCTGGTACTTATTTCTTCTTTCCTTCATACTTATTTTTTTTGCCGGTATGGCTGTGAAATAAGTATACAATTCTATTAAAAGGGGTCTTAAAAAGGAATTTTAAATTTGACTTGTTGAAGCCTGGGTTAGGAACCTTGGGTTAGCATGGCTAAGTTTTGCTTCTGCTGTGCCAGCTTTGCCTTCAGTGGGTCTTTGTTGTGTTGGACCCGCGTTATCATTAGAGAGTTGAGTTCCAGCGTGTTGGTGCATCCTGGACCAGTGACACCACTTCTTGCCTCGCTTGTTGAACTTTCAGCTCTGCTGTATTTGCAGGACTGTGTCGGCCTGTGAGGCCGTGTTCACACGGGACTTCACCGCCTTTTGAGCGCTTCTGCGCGAGTATTCTGTTTAGTTTTTTCCCCAAATATATTTATTGTTTTCCTTGAGAGTAGAACAACACAACATCCAACAAGAATGACAGACACACATTAATACCCACATCACAATCTAGAACAAAAAACAAAAAGCAAAACAAAACGGAACGAAACAAAAAACAACACAAAATGCTGAAAAAACAAACACAAACAAAAAACACAGAGGTGCTACCAGAGGGCAAGACAAACAAAATACATGTTTACAATATTCTGATCAGGTAAAGATAGGGCATAGGTTGGTTGGGATATGTTACAAATAGAGCACCTTGTCAAAAGTGTGAGTGTACATAGAGCTCTCTGTATCACCCAGAGTTCCCCATGTTAGCTAATAAGTTCCCCACATCATTTTGCGTTATCATACATTGTATAACGTATAACGTTATCGTCTACTTGTTCAACAAGTTGTGTATACTGTAGCATTTAATAATGGCGAATAAAATGCAACTACTTCCCTTAGCTTTAGCGTTTGAGGAGGAGGAGGTTGCTCCAGAACAACCAAGGCGCTGTTTATGGATGCATGACATCCTCCGCAATAGGGAGTCGCAGGGGGCTTTCCGCAACCTGGTCCAGACTACGTCGTCATGACTACAAAGATGCCACTTGAAATGCATGAAATCCAAGTTGATGAAATCAAAGTTTATTCATTATACACACATGTTCGCCTAGTATTTGACTGCCTGTAGCCCAGTCGGGTAATTTGTTTTTATACGGTGCCATTTGGACTTCATAACTTGTGAAAAATAAATTGTTGATTTATCTATATTTTAATGTTCTATTATATAATGGACACATCTAGCTTGCTGAAAAACATAGTGGTCGGGCTCAGGCACCTACATTTTATTTTATTTAGAATACCCTCTGTAGTTGAATAGGGTGAGTGTCTCCAGAACAGAGTGGACACATAACAGGGTGGACACTAACAGGGTGGACATTTTGAGTTAAAGTTAGCCTTTAGCCTGCTTGTGTTAGCATAATGCCTAGAATGACCATGAATACTTGATGAGGAATCTAATTTGCACTAAATACTTTTTTTTGAAATTATTCAATTTGATTGATCTCCTCAATATTTAGTAGGGATGTCCCGATCCGATATCGATATCGGATATCGCTGCGATATTGGTCCTGAATGCTGGATCGCAGATCGCACCAGAAAAAAAATAGGCTTCGATCTGCGTGGCCGATCTGGCGTGTCACTCACGTGATGACAACAGTAGAGTTGGCTAGTTGCTACCTGTTTGTAATGAGTCTGACAATGTCATGATGCTAGCTGGTGAAATCATAAACCATTTGCTTTAGTAATTTTTCGGTTATTTACATAGTCTGAAACTACAGATGGTAAGCTTTCAAATGATGCGTCATACATTGAAATCGGAAAAAAATTCAAGGTGACACGAGTATTTGAATGTTGGTGCACCGAATGGGAATGCGACAGGAGAAAAGTGACTCTGACCAAACCACAACAACAAACGCTGCTAGCGGCTAACAGTGGTACATCGCTACAAACGTCTAACTGCGTTTTTATAACATCACAACATACTGAGAGAACATGGACATGCTAAAAACACACACATAACTAGATGAACACACAGCCCTTGCTTTTGAACACGTCCTAAAACGAGAGTATGTTTACAAGTCATTATCACTTACTGGTAGCCTCCGAAAAACGAGAATAGTTAATCCAATCCACAGATTATAACTGTTTTTTATTATATGGACTGGGTACTTAAAACTTGAGTTGAAAAAAAAAGAAAACCAGATATTGTTGACACCCCTTCGATTTCTGGTCTCACCAGCAGCGTCACTAGGCTACACTTTTAAAAAGGGTCCTATAATTGATTTGCCATTTGTAAGAGATAAATAGAATAAAAACCTGAAGGCACTAAAACTAGAAATCAGACAGTAACTAAATTGTTTTAACCAGTTGGTCACTGAGTACTGCAGAGTACTGTTTTTGTTGCTTGAATAAAGGCTGGCAGTCTTTAATAGCCAACTGTTGTTGTGGACTATACACTGGGGAAGTATTTGTTATTATTCAGGAGTAAAACAATAAATACAAATATCGGATTGGTATCGGTATCGCAGATACCTGAAGCCCAGGTATCGGTATCGAAAAAATGGGATCGGGACATCCCTAATATTTAGGCATAACATAACATTAAACTCACTGGATAAAAACATACAAATCAGATGGTAAAAGAGGTAGAAAATCACACAGCTTACCACATTTGAAATCCCCTCCACTGATGTGATGTCACCTCATGAGAGTGATGTGATTGAGAAATATGGTTTTCTTTTAAAAGGGACATTAACACAGCATAACAGGGTGGACAGTGATCGCAGGGACAAGCAATATTGTAAGCAAAACCTTAATTTTTTGTACAAAATAAAAAAATAATGGATAAAAACTATATTTGAATTCAATAGATATTGATCAGGAAAATGAAATAAGAATAACATATTTGGAAATGTATATGTTTTTAATAGTTATTTTTTGGATTGAAGTTGAATGAACAACACTGGGGACAGAGGGAGTCGGTACAGAGTCTTAATTGGGACGCCGCCCGTTTATTACAATGAACAGAAACAAACCTCAGCACACCCCTGACAGGTGTGCTGGAATAATAACAGTCCGGTTTCTCTCCTGTGTGTACTCTCTTATGAATAGTTGGGTGCTCTGCCCGAGTGAACATTTTCTTACACTGGGAGCACTGGTACAATTTCTCTCCAGTGTGTATTCTCTGATGCTGCTTCAGGTCTCTTGCGTGACTGAAACTCTTCTCACATTGGGAGCAGTGGTATGGTTTCTATCTAGTGTGTATTCTCTGATGCTTCTTTAGTGTGCTTGCATTGCTGAAATGCTTCCCACATTCTGAGCAAAGGTATGGTTTATCATCTGTGTGAATAATCTGATGTCTTTTTAGGTGTTGTTCCCGATTGAAACTCTTCCCACAATGGGAGCACTGGTATGGTTTTTCTCCTGTGTGTAATCTCTGGTGTATAGTTCAGGTCTCCTGCCTGAATGAAACTCTTCTCGCATTGGGTGCACTGGTGTTGTTTCTCTCCTGTGTGTATTCTCTGGTGTGTCTTTAGTTCTCCTTCTTGAATAAAACTTTTCCCACACTAGGAGCACTGGAATGGTTTCTCTCCTGTGTGTATCATCTGATGTAACCTCTGGTGTATAGTTAGGCTTCCTGCATATTTGAAACCCTTCCCACACTGGGAGCACTGGTATTGTTTCTCTCCTGTGTGTGTTCTTTGGTGTGTCTTTAGTTCACCTTCTTGAATGAAACCTTTCCCACACTGGGAGCACTGGAATGGTTTCTCTCCTGTGTGTATCATCTGATGTCTCTTAAGGGATAATGCATGACAGTAGCTCTTCTCACACTGGGAGCACTGGTATGGTTTATCATCTGTGTGAATAATCTGATGTCTTTTTAGGCTTTGTTCCTGATTGAAATTCTTGCCACAATGGAAGCACTGGTATGGTTTCTCTCCTGTGTGTATTCTCTGATGCTGCTTCAGTTCTCCTGTCCGATTGAAACTCTTCCCACACTGGGTGCACTGGTATGGTTTCTCTCCTGTGTGTATTCGCTGATGCTTCTTTAGGGTGCTTGCATCGCTGAAACGCTTCCCACATTCTGAGCAGAGGTATGGCTTATCATCTGTGTGAATAATCTGATGTCTTTTTAGGTGTTGTTCCCGATTGAAACTCTTCCCACAATGGGAGCACTGGTATGGTTTCTCTCCTGTGTGTATTATCTGATGTCTCGTAAGGGATAATGCATGACAGAAGCTCTTCTCACACTGGGAGCACTGGTATGGTTTCTCTCTTGGGTGAATCCTCTGGTGTGACCTTAGGTTTTGTTCCCGATTGAAACTCTTCCCACACTGGTAGCACTGGTATGGTTTTTCTCCTGTGTGTATTCTCTGGTGTATAGTTAGGTGTCCTGCTTGAGTAAAACTTTTCTCACATTGGGAGCATTGGTATGGTTTCTCTCCTGTGTGTATTCGCTGATGTTTTGTTAGGTTGCTTGTACAATTAAAACTCATCCCACACTGAGAGCATTGGTATGGTTTCTCTCCTGTGTGTATTCGCTTATGTTTTGTTAGGTTCCTTGTACAGGTTCCTGATGTGGTGGACCTGGGCTCGCTGTCTGAACTTGGGTTGGAGCTCTGCTGATCTGTAAGAATAGGAACATATACAGGGTTTTTGTACAAAAAAGTGAGCAATGTTGCCACAAAGAATAATATACAGAAAAATAGATCGGAGATAATCGACTCGGCCAATTCGGCCCCTGGGTAAGGTAGACACGTCAGGGGTGCAAACTGGTGATGGCCCAAAAAGGTGACACATTTTTTTGGGCGGCTAACCTTAGGGGGGGATACCGCTAGCACTAATGGTGTTAAATAGATACCGCTAGCACTAACGGTGGTCTAACAATGATGCATGTGTAAGTAGCGGCAGCCCTGACCTTAACACCTGCAGAATTACTTCGAAAACAGTTTACTGTGACTGTGTTCTCTATGCTGTCTGGAATTGTACCTAGCTGCCTGAAGCTTAAGGTTATTTCAACAGCAACAGAGTTCAGCAGACAGGGAGATTAGTTAGCTCGCACATCATGTGACTTGGATGAGACTTAGACCCCCCCCCCCACCCACCCACAATATTTTTTTTGCAGATCTACACAATTCAAATGGATGACATATTTTGAGATAAAAACGGCTAATTTAGCAGAAAGGTGACAAGTTTGCACCCCTGCACGTGGTCTTCGCCAGGGGGTGCATCGGGGTGGCCTTGTGATCACTGACTTGCCCCTGACCTAATGTAACCCCCTCCCGGACAGCCAAGAACCATGGAGTGATCCTGGACAACCGCCTATCCAGTGTGGAGAACTCAAGGTGTCGGAGGCATAGGGGGAGTCATTGTATTGATATGTGGGGGTCCAGCACAAGGGGACATTTGTTTGAGCTGTTCATGTGGATTTCCTTCACTCAAAGCCTTCCTGCTACGACTGGTGGATTGATGATTCACTTGCTTAGTATTCAAATGTATTGATTGTAAGTCGCTTTGGAATAAGGCGTCTGCTAAATGCCACAAATGTTAATGTAAATGCAAAGGCCTCTGTAAGACCTATTTGGTTCAATTGGGCAAAACATATTTTTTGTCTGCTACACCAGAAATATGAACAGTTGCACACGTGGATACAGAATGAACAGCCCTCCCGTCTGTTTCTGCAAGTAACTTGAAATGTATCAATTCAACTTGTCGTTTTATATCTTTGACTCAGGGTTTGTCCCCTGTCCATTGTCCTACTGCTACTGTATGCATACTACTATTATCAATGTTTCTATTACATTACCAGGCTATAAAGCTGAGTGAATATGTTTTTAATCGTGCAAAAAACATTGAAACCTATAATTTCAGGCACTTGTAGTTACACGCATGGATCTGGGATATCCAGGGGAATGTCAGGACATTCCAGTAAAACACAGAGTTCGCTTATCCCGTCCCAATGCGCCACACGAAACACAGACGTCGGGGGGTAATTTCTAAATTACGAAGGTCACCACCTAAATCCACCTAAATCCTGTCCGAATAGGGCTTTACAGTGCATTGGTAGCATTGATTTTACAGCAGTGCAATGACACTCACCACTACACAACAAAGACTTAGGCCCAATCCCGATTCCCTTTTCTACCCCTATGGCTCGTTTTCGAGTGTGACTCGATTAGAAGCCAAGGCCTTCGAACAGAGCCACAAGCCAGAGGGGTTGAACAAGTCATCAAATAAAAAAGAACAATGCTTCATTATCAGACCATGACAGAATAACGGCGCTCTAACCTGTATGAAACCTGTGCTCCTACCCTGCCAGTCTGCACTGATTTAGGACAACAGTGCAACAACTTCGCGGCTGAACTTTAGTTAAATTTACGGCGTCATATACCATCAATGGGAAACATGGAAAAATGCATGACTTACATATTTAATTTTATGACGTTCCGACATCCGAAGTGACAGGAACGCTGGAGAAACAGCCGCTGTCCACTGCATTAATTAACTACATGTCCTTGATGAGTCTCCCGCTCACTGCCCTCCATCAAAAATGTCACATCCATCAATAATATTACATAATAACAACTGCTCGGATTAGTTTGCGAGTTGTTTTGGTATATGAGATACGAGTGCTCCGGTAGTCTAATGGAAGTGATCAGGCATAACAGCGATTTTTTTGTTATGCTTGTTATAAAGAAAAGGTCTATAATGCATTGTTATGACATTAAACTAACGTTTGATTGATAACTTTACATATGTGTACCATCATCCGCTGTCAAACGCCACAGGTAATAATTGATTGTACATCTCTGAAATGCTCGACTGTCATGCAGCCTGTAACGTTAGACACACAGCACATCGGCATAATAACGTTTTGTTGTTGTTGTGCTTGTTATAAAGAAAAGGTCTATAATGCATTTAAATGAATGATACAACCCATTAATAATATTACATAATAACAACTGCTCAGATTAGATTGCGGGTGCCGCTACATGGAAATAGGTAAAAATGTGCATCATGTACAAGTCAGCCGAACGTTTGATAGATAACTTTACATATGTGTACCATCATCCGCTGTCAAACGCCACAGGTAATAATTGATTTATGATTGTACATCTCTGAAATGCTCGACTGTCATGCAGCGTTGCGTTACTGTAACGTTAGACACAGCACCGACATAAAAGCGATTTTTTTTGGTTATGCTTGTTATAAATAAAAGGTCTATAATGCATTGTAATGACATTAAACTAAGATGGTTATCATAATTTTTTAAATCTTTATTAATAAGTAATTACAGAGAAAGTAAAATGACATTTCCGCATTGAATAGAGCGACATAACATTTCTGTAGATGATTCGCAATGCATCCTGGGATCAAGGGGTAGCGTACCCCTATGGCTTCGAAGCTAGTCTGGTTCTGAAATCGCTCGAAATGAAGCCATAGTTAGCCCTCGAAAGGAAGCCATGGCTCGATGAAATATGAATTGGGATAGCCCTCCCCCTAAACGTGAACGCGCAAATCAAGCCATAGGGGTGAAAACGAAGCCGTAGGAGTGAATTGGGATAGGCCCTTACCATCCGTGTCTTCAATCTCCACTTCTACTTCGCCCTCTTCTTCTTTCTCCATCACACCATTCTCCTCTACATCTTCTTCCTCCAGCTTCACTACCACCATCGCTGGACCCCACTGTGAGCTTTTCAGGGCTGGAGAACCACAGCCAGATTCGGGGGACTCTGTGGACTCTGGTTCATACATGGTTGCTGCTCTGAGGAGAAACTGCAGCTAGAAACAAAAGAGGCACAAACAGGTTAAACTATAAATGAACAGAAGCCAAATACCTGATGGTTCTGCGAATGGCCAATATACCAGATTATATATCTACCTATATAACCACAGTATCAGAATGACAGTTGGGACTTGATTTCCCAATTATGAAACCACATTAGCAGATAATCTTAAAGATGCCGTGCCTTAAGTTTTACACAGTTAATATCCAAACCAGTGTTCATTTTGGCAGGCTATTTTACAACCATAACCCTAAAATACACATTAGTCTTAGTCACATTTAGTCATTTTCATCCTTCTTAGTTTTAGTCAACAAAAACTAAATTATATTATATTTGTATTTGATGTTTTATATTCAAATTAATTCAACTAGGAAATTGGAAGCAAATTGTTAAAGCGACATTTAACTCTGTTAACCCTTTTATTTGTGTGACCGTAGCTGGATATCTGTACCCTAGCCTCTCTCTCCCATCGACTGTGTTGTCCTCGCTACTACTATGTAGGGATGTCCCGATCCGATATTGATATCGGATATCTGTGCGATATTGGTCCTGAATGCTGGATCGCAGATCGGACGGGAAAAGAAATAGGCTCTGATCTGCTTTCTCGATCTGGCGTGTCACTCATGTGATGACAACAGTAGTAGTCTGTGGTCACGTGCATGAGAGTTGGCTAGTAGCTACCTGTGTGTAATGAGTCTGACAATGTCATGATGCCAGCTGGTGAAATCATAAACCATTTGCTTAAGTAATTTTTCGGTGGTTTACATAGTCTGAAACTACAGATGGTAAGCTTTCAAATGATGCGTCATACATTGAAATCGGAAACAGATTCAAGACGACACGAGTATTTGAATGTTACTGAAGTGACTGATCAAACCACAACAAATGCTGCTAACAGCGAGCGGCTAACAGTGGTACATCACTAGGAACGTCTAACTACGTTTATATAACATCACAGTCATTATCACTTACCGGTAGCCTGCGGCAAACGAGAACAGTGAATCGAATCCACAGATTTTTGTTCCAAGATGGCGGCGCGATCAGACGCGAGGCTGGAGGGGCTACCGACGTCGGTGCTTTTTAGTGTTTTTAAGTACATTTGTATGTAAATTTTTATTATAGTACTTATAGGGAACGGTTGTGTAAATAGTACCTACAGCAGACTAGACTTACTAGAAGTTGGTGCGCAAAACGAGAGGACTGTAACAACGGAATTCTTGAAACAGCAGCAGATCCCACTCGACATCGCTCGAACACCGGGTGAAAAATGGTATACGATCCCAACCCTAAGGTGCAAGCGGCGGCGTCAAGATCGCAAGCAACGCCGAGGCCGCAGGGGAGGCTTGCTAGCTAGGCTGAGGAGAAGCCCGAATAAGCCTGCTTTGCCGAGTATCTTTCTCTCCAACGTCAGGTCTCTGGCTAACAAGATGGACGAACTGAGACTGCAGGTTGCTTCCAATAACAACGTGGGGGACAGCTGTGTGATTATTCTCACAGAAACCTGGCTCAACGATTCCATCTTGGACTCCGCGGTCGGGCTAGAAGGCCGGACTTTACACAGAGCGGACCCGACTTTGCTTAGTGAGAAGACGCGCGGAGGCGGCCTCATTATATCTACGAAGGACAGCAGGTGCTTAAACACAAAAACTGTAAGTAGCCACTGCTCCCCAGACCTGGAATACTTGACTGTTAAATGCCGACGCACATACCTCCCGAGGGAATTCAACGCGGTGTACATAACATCTGTTTATATTGCGCCTAGCGCGGATGGTAGCTTAGCATTGGCGCGGCTACATGACGTCATCAGTAGTGGACAGAGCGCAGACCCACAGGCAGTTCATATAATCGCCGGGGACTTCAATCATGCTGACCTGAAGGTAGTACTACCGAAGTTCTATCAGCATGTTAAATGTGCAACAAGAGGAGAAAAAACACTGGATAAGGTATACACCAACATCAAGCTTGCTTACAAGGCTAGACCGCTAGCTCATCTAGGCATGTCTGACCACGTGTCAATCCTCCTGATCCCAGCCTACACTCCCATGAGGAAAAGTGCTCCCATCACCACTAAGACTGTCAGAACCTGGCCAGCAGGGTCCGCTCCACTGCAGATCTGCCTGAATGACACCTCATGGCAGGAATATGAGCATGAGGACCTGGAACAGTTCACGTCGTCGGTTCTGAACCACATAGTGAACTGCACCAACTCAGCCACCGTGGACAAACGTGTCCGGGTCTATCCCACACCTCCACAGCCCCCCGGAGGTAACCACAACACAAACACCACTCTCTCCAGCTCTCAGCAGCCTCACCCTCACAGAGCATGAAGTGAGACACGTGCTGAAGGCGGTGGACCCCAGGAAAGCCTCAGGGCCGGATGGCGTCCTGGGACGGGTGCTGAGGGACTGCGCCGACCAGCTGGCCGGGGTTTTCACCAACATCTTCAACCAGTCCCTGTCCCAGGCCACCATCCCACCCTGCCTGAAAACCTCAACTATCATCCCAGTCCCGAAGAAAAGCACGGTGAGCTGCCTAAACGACTACCGCCCGGTGGCACTCACACCAATCATCATGAAGTGCTTCGAGAAACTAGTCCGGGCCCACATAGTCACACGCCTCCCACCCAACCTGGATCCATACCAGTTCGCCTACAGAGCCCACAGGTCCACAGAGGACGCCATCGCGCCGACTCTCCACTCCACTCTATCCCACCTGGAGAGGGGAAACAGCTACGCGAGACTGCTCTTTTTGGACTTCAGCTCTGCCTTCAACACCATCCTTCCAGACAGGCTAGTGACCAAACTACTAGACCTGGGACTATCACACTCTATATGTGCATGGATCAAGGACTTCCTGTCTGACCGCCCCCAGAGGGTGCGGGTGGGCTCCCACACCTCCACAGCCCTCAGACTCAGCACTGGGTCCCCCCAGGGCTGCGTGCTAAGCCCCATCCTCTACAACCTCTACACCTACGACTTCACCCCTGTCCACCCCAGCAACTCCATCGTAAAGTTTGCAGACGACACCACCGTAGTGGGCTGCATCTCGGGGGGGGACGAGGCGGCGTATAGGGATGAGGTGGAGCAGCTGGGCAAGCTGTGCAAGGTTAACAACCTGCTGCTGAACCAGTCAAAGACCCAGGAAATCATCGTGGACTTCAGGAGGAAAACATCTGAGGTCCAGCCCCTGCTCGTCGATGGAGGGAGCGTGGAGAGAGTCTCAACCCTCCGATTCCTGGGGGTGCACATACAGGATGACCTGTCCTGGAAGAACAACACAGCAGCCATCAATAAGTAGGCACAACAGCGGCTCTACTTCCTGAGAGTCCTCAGGAAAAACCACATCGGACAGGAGATGCTTGTGACCTTCTACCGCTGCGCAGTGGAGAGCATCCTCACCTACTGCATCTGCGTGTGGTTCTCCAGCTGCACAGCCGCAGAGAGGAATGCGCTACAGAGAGTTGTGAGATCGGCCCAGAAGATCACCGGCGCCCCCCTCCCCTCTCTGGAAGAGCTGTACAACACACGCTGCCTCAGGAAGGCCTCCAAGATCTCCAGAGACCCATCCCACCCTGGGTACGAACACTTTGCTCGGCTGCCCTCGGACAGGCGGTTCAGGACCATGTTCGCAAGGACAAACAGACTGAAGCTCAGCTTCTACCCCAGGGCCATTCAGGCCCTGAACACAGCAAAGACCTAGGTTCTAGGCCCTGGACAATCTAGACAATTTGATGGCAGCTACTAGATTGAAATCAAGTGCAATACTGAAACACAACTGTGAACATTTCAAACCTGCAAACTGCGACACTTTAAATGAATGTGCAATAACACTATGTGCAATATGACAACCCTCGAGTACATAAGGTTCAGAGAGAGGAAATGTTAGAATAGGTATAGCATAGCATAGAGTACAGCACAGTGTTTTATTTGTATAGTATAGTGGATAGTGTACATAGCCTCTATTTATGTAAACCAGCTCTTTTCCCTTCTTGTTTTTAGTTTTTTTTCCTAGCACCAGGGGAGCCCCCCCTCCCAAATTTCGTGGTTTGGTACCTGTACTATATCAATGACAATAAAGACCATTCATTCATAAGTATTTAGTGATCGTTAAACTGTTGTATATTATATCGAGGGGTACTTTAAAACGTCAAAAGAAAACCAGATATTGATGACACCCCTTCGATTCTGAGACTGGTTTATGGTCTCACCAGCGGGCATCACTAGGCTACACTTTTTAAAAGGGTGCTATAATTGATTTGCCATTTGTAAGAGAAGATGATAATAATAATAATAATAATAATAATAATAATAATAATAATAATAATAATAATAATAATACATTAGACTTATATAGCGCTTTTCTAGACACTCAAAGACGCTTCACAAACTGAAAAGACCGAGTAGTAAAATAAAAAGAAACCAAAAAAGAAATAAAAGTATAGGGGTCTAATTAATTTTTAGATAACTAAATCTAAATCTAAGTGTCTTAGTAGGACAATCTACTCTGTATACTGCAAGTATATCTAGATTTTGGGCGGAGAAGTGGCGAAAAAAAGCAGCGCCAGCCTCCTCTCTCGACCCACATTTTTTGAAAAGTGAAAAGTCTTATGAGTATGATAAATGTAATGTTAGCTAGCTACCTCTAAACATGGATTTGGCTGAGCATAAATTAGTTAATTTGAGGTGGTAAACACAGTCTGGCTATCTCATCTGTCTGGTTAACTTATCTGTGTAGTTGTGAGGTTCTCTCCAGAGCCATAGACAGATGTCTGTACTGTAGCATCTGAGAAGCGGCAAACAAGCAACGCCAGCCTCCTCTCTCGACCGACTACTAGTAGTATAGGGGTCTAATACATTTTTTGATTACTAAATCTAAATCTAAGTGTCCAATATTGTAGGACAATCTACTCTGTATATCTAACTCTGTATATCTACTGCAAGTATATCTAGATTTAGTCTAGAACCTAGAATGAATGAATGAATGCAGATAAATAGAATAAAAACCTGAAGGCACTAAAACTAGAAATCAGACAGTAACTCAGGGACAGAGACTGTGCACCCACTGCACACACAATGAGGTGGAAACAGAGCTGCACTTTTTAACTAACTGCCAACTGTACAAAAACATCAGAGAAGGTATGAAAGGAAAGGGAACGGTTTAATTATTCATCCTCAGAGAGAAAGATGCCCCAAGGCTCACCAATGGGGCATTACAAGGTTATTCAAGTCTGTGGGCAAAACAAGAATCTACTGTCATCACTTGGTGGAGGAGGCCAAGATCTTGGCTCCCAGGCTTTGGAATACTCTGCCCTTGGATCTTAGATCAGCTGGCTTGGTCGAGGTTTTTAAAAAAACAGCTAAAGACTGTCTTGTACAGACAGGCTTTTGGATAGCCCCAAGGGCCTGTCTTTCTGTGTCCTGTTGATGTTGTTGTACACCTGTTGTCTGTTACTTGTTTTTATTTTCACTTGTTTGCCTGTTTTAACCTGCTGTGGCTTTCGCTCTTGTATTATGTACATTTTTGCGTTGTGGATAGGCACGCCCCTTTTAAAACCACTAGGATAAAAGATAGGGTAGTGCCTTGGTTTTCTCATGAGCTACGTACGTATCTACCCTCTTTAATAACAGTAATAGTGCCTGGTCCCGTGCCAGACGTACTGGTGTCCCCCAACACTGGCTATACTTCAGGCAGCTCAGAAATGGAAAGGAATGGACTTTATTTATTTGTCATTGCTACAGTACAGGTACCAAACAACGAAATTTAGGAGGGGTGGCTCCCCTGGTGTTAGGAAAGGGATTTATTTTTTTTTTTACTTCAGGCAGCTCAGAAATAAGTGCACTTCAGCCTTAAGGAAGGCTAAATCCGAATATTTCCTGAATCTGATAACCACCTCATACTCTAACCCTGCCAAATTCTGGAATGCAATGAATTTGACTAAAAATCGTCCTTCCAGTGCTCTCCCCCTTAGTATTACTGTTAATGACTCTGTGATCTCTGATCCTAGCGACATTCGCCTTGCTTTTAATAAACACTTCTGCGAAGCTGGTCACCTATTTGATAGGTTGTACCCTGGACACCCCTCTATGGTGGTTTCTAATGATACTGCCCTTGTGGACCGTGTCCCCCTTTTTACCTTTCAACCATTTACTTCCGCGGAGGTCCTCAAGGTTTTAGAAACTATTGACCCCAAATCATCCACTGGTGAGGATAAACTAGACTCATTTTTTATAAAATTCAATTTTATAATTCAATTTCCTCTGGTGTATTTCCGTTGGTCTGGATGTCTGCGCGAGTCATTCCTTTACACAAAGGGGGTGATAGGGCTGATCCGGATAACTATCGACCGATCTCCACTCTCCCATGCCTGTCTAAAGCACTTAAGACCTTGGTCAATTCTCAATTGAAACGCTTTCTATCAATCCACTCAATTCTTAGTCCCCATCAATCCGGTTTCAGACCAATCCATAGTACCATCTCTGCTATCACACTTGTAACTAACGACATAGTCTCGGCCTTGGACAAGAGGAACCACTGTGCGGCCCTCTTTGTCGACCTCTCGAAGGCATTTGACACGGTCGATCACCACTTGCTCCTAGAACAGCTATCCAATATTGGATTAGATTTAGGTGCTTGTGCGGGGTTCCATGACTACCTTACCCTCAGGCGTCAGTGTATAAAATCTTCACTTGGCAATTCAGATTTTATAACGGTTACAAAGGGTGTCCCTCAAGGTTCGGTGCTGGGCCCTGTACTTTTTACCATCTATATTAATGAACTGGTATCTTCGCTAACCGGTTGCCACGTCCATTTATATGCCGATGATACCATTCTTTATAGTACAGCAGATTCCCCACATGCTGCTACTATCAACTTGCAGCTAGCCTTTAACTCACTGCAAGACGCCCTCTCGAGGCATAAGCTAGTCCTCAACTCGAAGAAAATGAAATTCATGTTGTTTACTAGGGCTAGAAATGTGGACCTTACAAAGCTTCTTATATCCAGTTGACGGCTCCTCCATTGAGAGAGTTACCGACTACAAATATCTTGGGCTGTGGTTGGATGAGAAGCTATCATTCAAAACGCATGTCGACGGCCTCGCCTCCAAACTTCGGCAAAAGGTGGGCTTTCTTTACCGTAATCGGTCTAGCTTCCCCTTGCTTTGTAGGAAGAGAGTTGTCGAGGTGGTATTCCTGTCCGTATTAGATTACGGTGATGTTATCTATAGGCATGCAGCTTCATCTACATTGAAACAATTGGACTCAGTTTATCACTCAGCTCTAAGGTTTATTACCGGGGACAGTTATGACACTCACCACTGCATACTTTATGACAAGGTTGGCTGGCCCTCTCTTTCTCTGAGGCGCAGTTACCACTGGAACTTGTTCGTTTTTAAGGCCATCTGTGGCAAGCTTCCTCCTTATATCTCATCATTATTAGACTGGAGTCTTGGTACTTATGTGACCAGATCGAATAGTTGGCTTTCTTTTCGGGTTCCGTATGCGCGTTCAGACCTGGGTAAAACAGCCTTTTTTATTGATGCCCCTAATACATGGAACACTCTGCAGCAAACTCTCCGGTTGGAGGTCCTCCCCTCTGCCTCTACCTTTAAACTCCTGGTGCAAAAACTATATTCTAATAATTGCAATTGTTTTTAGTTTTTTTCTTTTTTTCCCTTTAATCCTGTCTTGCTCACTGTTTGTTTGCCCATCTATATAAATGATCACTATTCTATTGTACACTCGACGTCACTGTAAATGAGGGTGACCTCAGTGCCTATCGAGTTTTAAATAAAGGTTTGAAATGAAATGAAATTATGTTTTATTGTTTCTTCCTTGTTATGTAAAGCACTTTGTGACCCTTGGTCTGGGAAAGGTGCTGTATAAATACATTTTACATACTTACTTAGTTATTTCTCACATTGGAGAATATCAGGACCCGACTTAGAAAATGATGTGACAATTATGAAGACTGTTGTAAGTTTTGTCTTGTCTAAAATAAATGTTATTGTTTGGTACATAAATGATATATTTTGTTGTCACATCCACATAAAAAAACGTGATCCCAGTGACTTCTGATTGATTCAGGTGACATTACAAACGTGTGATTTGAAAATGTTCCAAAAAGATGGTTTCCAAGTCTCCATAGACAGCTCATTCCAAAACGTTTGTTGTTGTTGTTGTTGTTGTTGTTGTTGTTGTTGTTGTAGTACTGACCTCATCCCTCATTTCATCTCCTCCGTCCTCTTCTTTCACCATCAGACCCTTCTGCATTACATCTTCTCCTCCATTTTCTTCTTTCACCATCGCACCATTCTCCTCTACATCTTCTTGCTCCAGCTTCAGTGCCACCATCTCTGGACCCCACTGTGAGCTTTTCAGGTCTGGAGGACCACAGCCAGATCCGGGGGACTCTGTGGACTCTGGTTCATACATGGTTGCTGCTCCGAGGAGGACCTGCAGCTAGAAACAAAAGAAGCACAAACAGGGAAAACTATAAATTACAGCCAAACATCTGATGGGACAAGTTCTGCAAAGGGGCAATACCCCAGTATCAGAATGATAATTGGGACTCGATTTGCCAATATACCAGATTATATATCTACCTATATAACCACGGTATCAGAATGACAGTTGGGACTTGATTTCCCAATTATGAAACCACATTAGCAGATAATCTTAAAGATGCCGTGCCTTAAGTTTTACACAGTTAATATCCAAACCAGTGTTCATTTTGGCAGGCTATTTTACAACCATAACCCTAAAATGCACATTAGTCTTAGTCACATTTAGTCATTTTCATCCTTCTTAGTTTTAGTCAACAAAAACTCAATTATATTATATTTGTATTTGATGTTTTATATTCAAATTAATTCAACTAGGAAATTGGAAGCAAATTGTTAAAGCGACATTTCACTCTGTTAACCCTTTTATTTGTGTGACCGTAGCTGGATATCTGTACCCTAGCCTCTCTCTCCCATCGACTGTGTTGTCCTCGCTACTACTATGTAGGGATGTCCCGATCCGATATTGATATCGGATATCTGTGCGATATTGGTCCTGAATGCTGGATCGCAGATCGGACGGGAAAAGAAATAGGCTCTGATCTGCTTTCTCGATCTGGCGTGTCACTCATGTGATGACAACAGTAGTAGTCTGTGGTCACGTGCATGAGAGTTGGCTAGTAGCTACCTGTGTGTAATGAGTCTGACAATGTCATGATGCCAGCTGGTGAAATCATAAACCATTTGCTTAAGTAATTTTTCGGTGGTTTACATAGTCTGAAACTACAGATGGTAAGCTTTCAAATGATGCGTCATACATTGAAATCGGAAAAAGATTCAAGACGACACGAGTATTTGAATGTTACTGAAGTGACTGATCAAACCACAACAAATGCTGCTAACAGCGAGCGGCTAACAGTGGTACATCACTAGGAACGTCTAACTACGTTTATATAACATCACAGTCATTATCACTTACCGGTAGCCTGCGGCAAACGAGAACAGTGAATCGAATCCACAGATTTTTGTTCCAAGATGGCGGCGCGATCAGACGCGAGGCTGGAGGGGCTACCGACGTCGGTGCTTTTTAGTGTTTTTAAGTACATTTGTATGTACATTTTTATTATAGTACTTATAGGGAACGGTTGTGTAAATAGTACCTACAGCAGACTAGACTTACTAGAAGTTGGTGCGCAAAACGAGAGGACTAACAACGGAATTCTTGAAACAGCAGCAGATCCCACTCGACATCGATCGAAAAACCTGAAGGCACTAAAACTAGAAATCAGACAGTAACTCAGGGACAGAGACTGTGCACCCACTGCACACACAATGAGGTGGAAACAGAGCTGCACTTTTTAACTAACTGCCAACTGTACAAAAACATCAGAGAAGGTATGAAAGGAAAGGGAACGGTTTAATTATTCATCCTCAGAGAGAAAGATGCCCCAAGGCTCACCAATGGGGCATTACAAGGTTATTCAAGTCTGTGGGCAAAACAAGAATCTACTGTCATCACTTGGTGGAGGAGGCCAAGATCTTGGCTCCCAGGCTTTGGAATACTCTGCCCTTGGATCTTAGATTAGCTGGCTTGGTCGAGGTTTTTAAAAAACAGCTAAAGATTGTCTTGTACAGACAGGCTTTTGGATAGCCCCAAGGGCCTGTCTTTCTGTGTCCTGTTGATGTTGTTGTACACCTGTTGTCTGTTACTTGTTTTTATTTTCACTTGTTTGCCTGTTTTAACCTGCTGTGGCTTTCGCTCTTGTATTATGTACATTTTTGCGTTGTGGATAGGCACGCCCCTTTTAAAACCACTAGGATAAAAGATAGGGTAGTGCCTTGGTTTTCTCATGAGCTACGTACGTATCTACCCTCTTTAATAACAGTAATAGTGCCTGGTCCCGTGCCAGACGTACTGGTGTCCCCCAACACTGGCTATACTTCAGGCAGCTCAGAAATAAGTGCACTTCAGCCTTAAGGAAGGCTAAATCCGAATATTTCCTGAATCTGATAACCACCTCATACTCTAACCCTGCCAAATTCTGGAATGCAATTAATTTGACTAAAAATCGTCCTTCCAGTGCTCTCCCCCTTAGTTTTACTGTTAATGACTCTGTGATCTCTGATCCTAGCGACATTCGCCTTGCTTTTAATAAACACTTCTCCGAAGCTGGTCACCTATTTGATAGGTTGTACCCTGGACACCCCTCTATGGTGGTTTCTAATGATACTGCCCTTGTGGACCGTGTCCCCCTTTTTACCTTTCAACCATTTACTTCCGCGGAGGTCCTCAAGGTTTTAGAAACTATTGACCCCAAATCATCCACTGGTGAGGATAAACTAGACTCGTTTTTTATAAAATTGGCTGCGCCAATTATCAGCGCGCCGCTAACTTACATTTTTAATCTTTCAATTTCCTCTGGTGTATTTCCGTTGGTCTGGATGTCTGCGCGAGTCATTCCTTTACACAAAGGGGGTGATAGGGCTGATCCGGATAACTATCGACCGATCTCCACGCTCCCATGCCTGTCTAAAGCACTTAAGACCTTGGTCAATTCTCAATTGAAACGCTTTCTATCAATCCACTCAATTCTTAGTCCCCATCAATCCGGTTTCAGACCAATCCATAGTACCATCTCTGCTATCACACTTGTAACTAACGACATAGTCTCGGCCTTGGACAAGAGGAACCACTGTACGGCCCTCTTTGTCGACCTCTCGAAGGCATTTGACACGGTCGATCACCACTTGCTCCTAGAACAGCTATCCAATATTGGATTAGATTTAGGTGCTTGTGCGTGGTTCCATGACTACCTTACCCTCAGGCGTCAGTGTATAAAATCTTCACTTGGCAATTCAGATTTTATAACGGTTACAAAGGGTGTCCCTCAAGGTTCGGTGCTGGGCCCTGTACTTTTTACCATCTATATTAATGAACTGGTATCTTCGCTAACCGGTTGCCACGTCCATTTATATGCCGATGATACCATTCTTTATAGTACAGCAGATTCCCCACATGCTGCTACTATCAACTTGCAGCTAGCCTTTAACTCACTGCAAGACGCCCTCTCGAGGCATAAGCTAGTCCTCAACTCGAAGAAAATGAAATTCATGTTGTTTACTAGGGCTAGAAATGTGGACCTTACAAAGCTTCTTATATCCAGTTGACGGCTCCTCCATTGAGAGAGTTACCGACTACAAATATCTTGGGCTGTGGTTGGATGAGAAGCTATCATTCAAAACGCATGTCGACGGCCTCGCCTCCAAACTTCGGCAAAAGGTGGGCTTTCTTTACCGTAATCGGTCTAGCTTCCCCTTGCTTTGTAGGAAGAGAGTTGTCGAGGTGGTATTCCTGTCCGTATTAGATTACGGTGATGTTATCTATAGGCATGCAGCTTCATCTACATTGAAACAATTGGACTCAGTTTATCACTCAGCTCTAAGGTTTATTACCGGGGACAGTTATGACACTCACCACTGCATACTTTATGACAAGGTTGGCTGGCCCTCTCTTTCTCTGAGGCGCAGTTACCACTGGAACTTGTTCGTTTTTTAAGGCCATCTGTGGCAAGCTTCCTCCTTATATCTCATCATTATTAGACTGGAGTCTTGGTACTTATGTGACCAGATCTAATAGTTGGCTTTCTTTTCGGGTTCCGTATGCGCGTTCAGACCTGGGTAAAACAGCCTTTTTTATTGATGCCCCTAATACATGGAACACTCTGCAGCAAACTCTCCGGTTGGAGGTCCTCCCCTCTGCCTCTACCTTTAAACTCCTGGTGCAAAAACTGTATTCTAATAATTGCAATTGTTTTTAGTTTTCTTCTTTTTTTTCCTTTAATCCTGTCTTGCTCACTGTTTGTTTGCCCATCTATATTAATGATCACTATTCTATTGTACACTCGACGTCACTGTAAATGAGGGTGACCTCAGTGCCTATCGAGTTTTAAATAAAGGTTTGAAATGAAATGAAATTATGTTTTATTGTTTCTTCCTTGTTATGTAAAGCACTTTGTGACCCTTGGAAAGGTGCTGTATAAATACATGTTACATACTTACCTAGTTATTTCTCACATTGGAGAATATCAGGACCCGACATAGAAAATGATGTGACAATTATGAAGACTGTTGTAAATGATCATTTGGTTTAAGTTTTGTCTTGTCTACGTCAATACGTCGACTTGCGTAATGTGCGTCGGTGCGTCGTAAATGTAAAAAAAAAACTACTTTTTATTTTTATTTTTTATAAATAAGCAAAAGAATAAGCAAAAATGAAATGGCCTATCACAGCAGTACGTCTGCAATGAACGAGCACCTCAAGCGAAAGCATCCTGGAGCTCTTTGTGAAGACAGCCGCAAGATAGCACCACCGTAAGTCACCGTTGTATTTCTGTTCACTTTTCCGGCCGTGTATGAGTGAAAAATTGATAGCTACTAGCTAATGTTACACTAGCAATGTAGCACACCACAGTTTGTATGTCTTGTCTTCTGGTGTTAGTAACGTTAGTTATGTAGCTGGCTAGCTACGGTAGCCTATTGTCATTGTGGTGCTCGCACCTACTGTACGTTATCTAGCTCGTAGCTCGCATGCTACGTTAGCATCAATTTAGCTAATCATAACATAGCAGCGAGAGTAACGTTAGCTAGCTATGTAGCTACTAGCTAGCTATGTGTTGTGGTGATGGACAGACTTCTAAATGGCCATGTTGGCATTCAAGTTGGCTAAACATAGCAGTGAGGTGGAAATTAAGGGGCCTACACATGATAATATTATTATTATATATATATATTTTTATCGAACAGTAAAAAAAAAAAAGTTTAATTAGTCGTTAGACTAATCGGAAAAATAATCGCTAGATTAATCGTTAGAAAAATAGTCGTTTGGGACAGCCCTAGTCTAAAATAAATGTTATTGTTTGGTACATAAATGATATATTTTGTTGTCACATCCACATAAAAAAACATGATCCCAGTGACTTCTGATTGATTCAGGTGACATTACAAACGTGTGATTTGAAAATGTTCCAAAAAGATGGTTTCCAAGTCTCCATAGACAGCTCATTCCAAAACTTTTGTTGTTGTTGTTGTTGTTGTTGTAGTACTGACCTCATCCCTCATTTCATCTCCTCCGTCCTCTTCTTTCACCATCAGACCCTTCTGCATTACATCTTCTCCTCCATTTTCTTCTTTCACCATCGCACCATTCTCCTCTACATCTTCTTGCTCCAGCTTCAGTGCCACCATCTCTGGACCCCACTGTGAGCTTTTCAGGTCTGGAGGACCACAGCCAGATCCGGGGGACTCTGTGGACTCTGGTTCATACATGGTTGCTGCTCCGAGGAGGACCTGCAGCTAGAAACAAAAGAAGCACAAACAGGGAAAACTATAAATTACAGCCAAACATCTGATGGGACAAGTTCTGCAAAGGGGCAATACCCCAGTATCAGAATGATAATTGGGACTCGATTTTCCAATTGGGAAACCACATTCATCAAGATATATGTTGTGCCCGAAGCTTGACACAATTAATATCCAAGTCCACACGCCATCATTTGGAAAACCCTAGGAAATCTACCCTGCTTGACATTCTATTGACTAAGGGCCAATCCCAATTCACCCCTACCCCTTCGTTTTCACCCCTATGGCTTGATTTGCGCGTTCACGTTTAGGGGTAGGGCTATCCCAATTCATATTTCATCGAGCCATGGCTTCATTTCGAGGGCTAACTATGACTTTGTTTCGAGCGATTCCAGGACCAGACTAGCTTTGAAGCCATAGGGGTACGCTACCCCTTGATTCCAGGATGCATTGTGAATCATCTACAGAAATGTTATGTCGCTCTATTCAATGCAGAAATGTCATTTTACTTTCTCTGTAATTACTTATTAATAAAGATTTGAAACATTATGATAACCATGTTATTGTTAGTTTAATGTCATTACAATGCATTATAGACCTTTTATTTATAACAAGCATAACCCAAAAAAAACGCTTTTATGTCTGTGCTGTGTCTAACGTTACAGTAACGCAACACTGCATGACAGTCGAGCATTTCAGAGATGTACAATCATAAATCAATTATTACCTGTGGCGTTTGACAGCGGATGATGGTACACATATGTAAAGTTATCCGTCAAACGTTCGGCTGACTTGTAAATGATGCGCATTTTTACCTATTTCCATGTAGCGGCACCCGCAATCTAATCCGAGCAGTTGTTATTATGTAATATTATTAATGGGTTGTATCATTCATTTAAATGCATTATAGACCTTTTCTTTATAACAAGCACAACAACAACAAAACGTTATTATGCCGATGTGCTGTGTGTCTAACGTTACAAGCTGATTTGTGCATGACAGCCGCGCATTGACATTATGGCATATCTAATGGCATATGACACGCGAAATGTAACTACAGTTAAGGATACGCGTAAAGGATGATGATCTATCACCGTTCGACTCTACTGAGAAATGTTTCCGCCTATTTGTCATCTCTCCTTCACGGGCAAATGTGGCCCGTGGAGATCCCCAAGAGATCCTCTTTCTACGTTTTTGACCACGACTACTATGATGGATTGATTTTTGGATTCTTGACGACGAATTGTTCTGAGAAAGGCGCTTGGTAACGTGATTTTTGTACAACGCTTTATGACTACTGATGGACTCGTGTGTATGTGGTGGCTGAGGATTGAGTCACGGGTATCTTTGGAGGAACATCGTGCGCTGACAGATCTGGTTAATACTCTGTGTTTTGGTTGGAGTCATTCATTGTCATTATTGCGATGTCCACAAAAAAGACATCGTTGACGGAAGAGACTAAAAAAGGAACGTCTAAACACGACAGTGTGTTGATAACAAACGAAAAAAGATTTCACACAACAGAAATAAACACAGCTGAAGGCATTGCGAGATGTGAGAATTCGCCGGCAACATAACGCGTCACCCGTACCGCGTCTATTTAAACCACTGTTGATGACGTAGCCGCCGTGAAGGGCCCTCCCAATTCATAGGGATAGATTTCAAGGGGTATGGCGTGTGGCTCTGTTCGAAGGCCTTGGCTTCGAATCGAGTCACACTCGAAAACGAGCCATAGGGGTAGAAAAGGGAATTGGGGTTGGCCCTAATAGTCCCTACAATATAGACATATATATTTTTTATAAAAGTGATCACTGTTCCATTGTGTGTCAGAGATGCTTATTTGCCTGTCAGTCACATGTATATTATACGGTAACCTATGTTCAGTGCTGTATGCGCGTTCCGCATGTTCTGCTGCAGCTGTAGGATATCTTGGTATTTGATCACCTTCTATATAAAATCACCTGCTCGGCTTTAATGGCTTAACCGCAATTAAAAACCAAAAAAAATGTTGCCATCCTCTAGTTTTTGGTGAAATTACGTCTTTGTTTTGAGAGCCAGTGCGCGTTTCATGCGAAAACTGACCACCCCGCCACTAATGTGAAAAAATCCTGGAGGAAACTCCACTAGTTGTTACGAAAACCACCACTGTAGCTTGCTATGAACAACTAACTACATTTGACTGATTGCATTTGATTATAATGAATAAGAATGTAATGATGATCTTCAGAGCTGCCAAGTCTCACGCAATCGCCGTGAGACTCACGCATTTCAACCAGTTCTCACGCTCTCACGCCGCATCTCTATTTCTCACGGCGAGAAATAACATTGTTTTACGGGACTTTTATTTTTGAAATTCCTTGAAAGAAAGCTACCGGACATGAGTTTCGTGGCATCTTTCTGCACGCGCGTTAACTTGAGTCTGCAATCGAAGCGGCAGGCGAGCGCTGATGGAAGAACCTGTGTTCACGCGAGCTGCAAGAAGCAAGTAGCAAGCAGTGTTGCCAGATTGGGCTTCTTTTGGTCACACTGGACGGGTGGATTCGGCAGCTTTTAGACCGGTTGGGCTGGACATTGTCAATTCCGTCTGGCAACCGTGGTAGCAAAATATGTGCATACATTACAACATCGTATCTGGTAGCCTACTGGACTGGGTTGCACCAATATGGCGTAAGTCATTACTAAATGCAGGCATTTAGTAGTTACTAAACCCCTAGTTGTTACTAGCTAGTTTCAAACTAGTTGTTTACTAATTTCGGTTGCACGCCAATCTTAGCTAGTAAATACTCCGTTTTGGTAACTGTTTTTTGTTTCTCTACTGTAGCATAACCAGGTACATTAATAAGAATAATTATTATTAACAATTACAATTTACAATACAAATACAACAATTGGGGGTCCCTCCAAAAGAATGTGGGCGCGCTGTGCGCGCACAAGATCAACCACCAAGCCCTCATTCTGACCCAGGAAAAACCCTGGTATGTACTGTATAACATGATAGCCATCTATGAGCAATGCACTGTATATACGATGATGACCACGGGTCTTTCTGCTGCTGACCAAGGGGCTGAGTCCTGTTGATGGGGCCAATTTTTCTTTTAGAGTCTGTAGGCTACTGTATTTGTTTATTAAGATTTCATAAATATGATATATTGTCTGTTTTTTTTTCCGTGTTTTATAAAATGTTAATTATTTTTATTTATTGTGCTGGTTTATTATGAACAACATGTAAAATTGCAGGAAACTAGCACAAATAATTGGGTGGGAGAGAGGGGAGTTTTGGGTCGCTCCACCGCCAAAAAATCTCACTCCAAACTTTTGGTGAAACTTGGCAGCCCTGAGTATGTAATAATGATCTTGTATCACTAACGCAGCTCCACCTATAGGTGGTGGGCCGAACGTGTTTATCGCGAAGTTTATCTTTTTCCATCTACAGAGTAAACGATCTCTTACATACGATATTAAGTAATTCTCTCAAGTCTATAACAATTTGTTGGCAGCTGTATTTATGTCGGAGATTTTCACACTTATTTTTTAATCGTCTGTCTGCTCAGGGACATCGCTGGTCGCTCTAGTTGATAAACCAATCAGAATTCGAGTACGGCTTCATTAGGACCCCGAAATGTAAACACTGGCTGTTAACCCTAGCAACTGACTGGATGTTAACCCTAGCAACTGCGGGAAAATAACGAGATGTGATGAATTATGGAGTGTTGTAGATAGATAGATAGATAGATAGACTTTATTTGTCATTGTTACAGTACAGGTACCAAACAACGAAATTTAGGAGGGTATGCATTTAACAAACCGAACGGACAATATTATAGCATTTTCAGATGCAAGTTGGACCAAATTTGTACATTGTTATCTACAGTGGGCGAATCTTCACACTGCAGAAAGCCAAATTGCAGAAAGAGCTGTAAAAATATATAACCTAGTAGTAGACAGTTACATTCCAGATGTGGCAGCTAATATTGGCTACCATAGACAATGCTATATGCAGTATGCCAACATACAAAACATTGAAAGAGCCCTCAAGAGAAGGGAAAAATCAGTACAGGAGGCTGCAGGTGTGTTTTATAGCAATCTAAGTTATTTATAAGAACAATATGATATAAACAAGCTAAGATTAATATGACATGATATGAAACTATTTTTTTTTCGCCGACCTCCGCTGCTTTCCCCCCCGCCATCTCCCGCCTCCACTGCCGGACTACAGTACTCACCGCCTCCACTGCCGGACTACAGTACTCACCGCCTCCACTGCCGGACTACAGTACTCCCCGCCTCCACTACCGGACTACAGTATTCACCGCCTCCACTACCGGACTACAGTGTTCACCACCACCACTAACCCCATCACTGGACCCCTAACTCCCACTGGATTCACACTTCTTGACACCATCGTTCCTGTCCCCCGGCTCTGTGTTGCTGACCGACCCGCTGCGCGCCGCTCTCAGACATCGCTAGCCTGGCCGTGCTGTGCTACTACCCTCGTCCTGGGAGGTAGCCACCACTCCCTCCCCGGTTTGGGGGTTGCCATCTCCGCAGGTGAGTGTCAGTCCTTCCCAACCCTCACTCACTCACTACTGCGGGATTTGGTCGCTGGCTTGGCACGGCTAGGCTGGCCGGCCGCGCGGGTTCGGTCCCAGGCTGGCAATACAGATGACAACGGCAACGGCGGCACCGCGCTGTCGCTCTTGTTCACTGCCATGCTTACACGGCTCGCTGCCCACCAACTGCTGGTCGCTCCCAGCCTATCCACTGACCTGCTCCCACCTGTACTCTGGTTTCATCTTCAGCTTGGTTTCGCCCTCCTGCTGCTCCTGTCGTTTTGCCCTGGACTCCCGGCCATCTCACCTGCCCCCCACCTCCCCCTGCCCTTCTCTCGTCTCACCTATACTGCCACTCTGACTCTGTGTTCCATGTTACTTGTTGTTTTTGTTTTTCCCATATCCCCTATATTGTCAGCGTCTTTGAGCCTTGGAAAAGCGCTATATAAATCTAATGAATTATTATTATTATTAGGGATGCACGATATTATCGGCACCGATATTTATTGGCCCGATAATGGGAAATTAATGTTTATCGGTATTTATCGGTTTTATAAAATTTTAGCCGATATTTAACCGATAATATGAAGCCGGAAATATTTCTGCTTCCGGTTTCCGCGCTCATGCTGCTGCGCCTGCGTACAGGCACGCAGTGTATAGACGAGACGAGAGCGAAACATGCCTTCCCCGGTGTGTCTGACATTCTGCACAGTTTCTGAGGCAGATAGTGCGTTTGCAATTTGCAATACATGTTCGACAAAAGTTCGGAGAGGAGGGCAAAGGTCTACGAGTTACAACACAACGAATCTCATAAGTCACCTTAAGATTCACCATTGCAAGCACGCTGTATGGAAGGAATATCAAGCACTAGGTAGCCTAGCCTTCAGAAGGTAGCCTAGCCTTCAGAAGGTAGCCTAGCCGCGGTGGTAGCCTAGCCTTCAGAAGCAGTAGCCTAGCCGCGGTGGTAGCCTAGCCTTCAGAAGCAGTAGCCTAGCCGCGGTGCCTATTGAACACGCATTTGAAAACTGTAGGAAGACAGCAGACAGCTCAAAGGCTCAAGCAATCAATGAAAAAATAATGGAGTTGATGGCCCTCGACGACCAGCCTTTCTCTGTAGTAGAAGATAAAGGATTTCGCCAGCTAATTTCACATTTAGAGCCCCGGTATACACTCCCAAGTCGCGGCTATTTTGCAGACGTGTGCCTGCCTGCTCTGTATGATACAGTCGCCACACACATCCATAGTCTGATCGATACTAGCGTAAGCCAGATAAGTTTTACCACGGACATATGGGGCCGGTTTCATAGACCAGGCTTAAGCCTAATCCTAGACTAAAAAGCATCTTCAATGGAGACTAATCGAACCATCTAGTAGCTGGTTCCCTCCGAAGTTTCCCTCAGGATAGCTGGCGCTCGAAGTCTCGCAGTTTTATCTGGTAAAGCGAATGATTAGAGGTCTTGGGGCCGAAACGATCTCAACCTATTCTCAAACTTTATTGAAATTGTGATTCAGTCCAGGACTAGGCTTAAGCCTTGTCTGTGAAACCAGCTCATGGACTTCTGACGTTAGTCCAGTCAGTATGCTTAGTTTGACGGCCCAGTGGCTGGATGAGGACTTCAATATGAAGACACTGCTGCATGCGCAGGAGTTCTCTGGTTCGCATACTGCGACAGCCATCCGCGGGGCTTTTGAAACCATGTTTGGAGAAGGCTTAGGTGAGCCTTTTTTGTTTCATAAAAGGAGGCCAGATCTTGGCTAAAAAAAGCATTGTGCACTGTCTATAACAGATTCTGTTTGTTAGAGGAAATAATAAATGAACATTTGAAGAGTCAGAAGTGTTCTCTTTGTTGTGTTAACAATAGTGATGTAAGTTAGATTTGGTGAGATCACTATGGAATATTAAATCATCAATCTTTGCTCACTACATAGCCTTTCTTACCTTCAGGTGTGCATGAACTACAGGTTATCAACTGTGAAATTATATCTGTTCTCATATCGGTTATCATATCATGTCCATGTTTGAATGAATGAATGAATGGTCTTTATTGTCATTGATATAGTACAGGTACCAAACAACGAAATTTGGGAGGGGGGGCTCCCCTGGTGCTAGGATATATTTTTTTATATACTGTATATATATCGGTTATCATATCGGTTATCGGCCACGAGAAGCTGGTAAACATCGGTATCGGTATCGGTTGGGAAAAATGCATATCGTGCATCCCTAATTATTATTATTATGAACATTATTAACAATATGATATAAACAAGCTAAGATATGACATGAACATTATTAACAATATGATATAAACAAGCTAAGATATGACATGAACAAGATATGAACAAGGCATCAATGGGTCAGGGTCTGCCCTGTCAGATGTGCAGTGCAGTCCAGGGCTGAGCATCTGGGGTTACCTGGGGAAACAGATTAGGAGAGTTGTAAATAAACTAGGCTATAACTTTGGAAGCATTACTATTACAATGCATAGAGTATCATATGTCTCTCTCTCTCTCCCTCCCTCCCCCCCCCCCCTTACAATGTAGTAGAAGCAGAAGGTCAAACTGAAAATGATACACCACCAAAGCCTAGACTTCTCCGCTCAAAGGCTACCACTACGTTCAGCCTAAATAAAAAACCACATCTTCTTCCCGCCCAGTGCATAATATGCAGACGGGACAAATATTTCACACTTCACCACAGCCGGAAGAGAGTCAAGGAGAATCTTCAACTGTGTGAAACACTGACAGCTGGTAAGCTGCTTGCTGCAGCAAAGGCACGTGAAGATGAAAATCTGCTCATCCAAATAGGCGGGATGGATCTTGTTGCCTCAGAGGCAATGTACCATTTCCGATGTTACCGCAACTACACACAATTTATGTACCTAAAGAAAAATGTGACACCACATGTAGTCCAAGATGAAGTTGCCACAGCTGGATCATCATCATCAGATGAAGACAACACAAACAACGACACAAAAACTGAAACAGATGACACAAATCAGACAAGACTGTTGTTCCATGCAGCCATGACACTGAAAGATGTGATAGTGGATGCATGCAAAAGAAACCCCAAACTCACCTGGCCACCAACAGCACAACAACTGACTCGGTCAGCTGCCTCAAATCTAATACCAAATAAGGTCTTCAATTTCATGGCCTGGGCCACAGGCATGTCAACCGATCCCTCTACTGATGACAAAAGAGTGAAGTGAAGAGGCGACTCAGAAGGTTATATCTACTTGCCAGGATGTCATGAACCTAACAATGAAAGGGAGATGGCTCATGCCCAAACATTGTTCGTTAGCCATGGCCGTTAGACACATGACAGGATCAGCTCAGCTGATCAGTGTATTGAATGGTCTTGGTCATTGTTCCTCAAATTCTCAGGTGTTAGAACACGACACAGCTTTAGCACAGCTACAGTTACAAAGAGGTGTCACATACATCCCCCAAAACATCCAAGTAAAGCTGCAAGCAACTCTGGTTTGGGACAATAATGATTTTGGAGAGGAAACACTATCTGGCAAGGGGACTACACACAACACTAATGGATAATATTTCAAAAAATGCATAATTATTCAAAAAAGTATTCCATGTGTTGCACCTACCCCTACTCCTGATCATCAGTATCTACTTAAAACAAGGAAGAGGTCTCTTGATCCACCCCCGACTAATCTTGAGACGTACACCAGAGGAAAGCGGAGAGGCCCACAACTTTTTGGAAAAAAAGTTAATCTAGATTTAGAGAACCACATGCTTACCAGGAAAGCAGCACAAACCTTAGACAGTGCCTACTTCTTAATGAAGACTGCAGTCCATGGCAAAGTCCTTCCTGGATGGACTGGTTTTAACACACTCATTCACGGAGGTCCAGTTCCAACACCAACAAACACTGGGTACCTTCCAGTGATTGATGCAAGTCCTACAGAACTGGGAACTGTAGAAACCATCCTTAAGAGGTCGACAGAAATTGCAGACAAATTAGAACTTCAGGAGATAGCTCTAGTCTTTGACCAAGCCATCTATGCTAAAGCTCAAGAGATACGATGGAGTAGTGAAAGATACAAGGAAAGGCTTACAGTTAGAATGGGGGAGTTTCACACATGTATGGCATTTCTGTCCTGTATCGGCAAACGTTTTGGAGATGCTGGCTTACAAGACATCCTGATCGAGGCTGATGTTATTGCTGCTGGGTCAGTTGGAGGAGTTATAACAGGTCACCAATATAAGAGAAGCATCCGTAGCCACAAGCTGACATGTGAGGCACTACACAGGTTACGCAGGCATGAATACCTTGAGACCCTACCTCAAGACTGCCGTGAAATTGCTTTAACAGTTGCCACTGATCTCCAGAGAGCCTTCCCTGAAGACCACTTTGAAGCCATTGTTGAATCACAGGAGTTCAACACAATCGTTGAAGGCTATGACAAATTCAACAAACAACAAGAAAGTAAGACATTCCAATTTTGGAATTCCTACATTGAAATGGTAGAGGACTTGCTGTCCTTTATCAGGGCTACACGAGAGGCCAATTGGGGTCTGCATCTTTCCAGCATCCGGATCATGTTGCCATGGTTCTTCTCCTATGACAGAATCAACTACAGTAGATACCTATCAGCATACTGGCAGGAGATGAGCATTCTAAAGGATACTCATCCAATAATCTACACACAGGTACAGTCGGGTGACTTTGTGGCACAGAGGCAACAAGCATATGGCTTCTCAGGCACTGCATGTGACCAGGTCATAGAGCAGACGGCTAACAGGGATTCAAAGACCAAAGGTGGGCTTACCGGTTTTTCACTGAACAAGGGTGCAGTCCACAGGTGGACACTGACACAGCATGAGAGAGCAGCCATCACAATGGAGATCAAGGATATGGCTGGGCAGAACACGACAATGAGACAGAGAACAGAATTGGATGAAAAAAGAAAGGAACATGATGAAAAAAATATGTTCAGAGCATAATGTCAACCATACAAAACATGATGAACCCATTCGAACAAACACTTGAAAAAAAGAACCTTTACCATATTACATCAGGTCAGGTAGCATCAGAAGAAGTCTCTTCTGATCTGTTGAGTGCAAAGGAGAGAGGTGAGAAGGCATTTATGAATTCTTTCAGAAACACCTCATAACAGATGAGGTGGAATTTCATGCTCCAATTAAAAAGATGAAACTGAAGACATTTAAGGACACGGCAACCTCAAGTGTAACCAAAGTGAGAGGCCAGGAGATAGCCCTCAAAGCAGACAGAGATCTCTTCGCAAGGCTTATTGTTGTGGGAACAGTGAGGAAGATAGACATAGGGGAAATGCTGGTCTATGCTATAGTCTGGGACCCTTTCCTGCAGCAATTGCGAACATAGATGGCTCTCTTGTGAAAACTGACAAAGCCAAATTAATGCACTTTCTAGAAGGATCAGTAAATCCACCAGCCACAGTTGAAATCCCTGATGGCTCAACCTGGGTGTGGGATGCAATGGCACTAGTACAGGCTATGAAACCCCAAGATACATTTGGAAGATTTGCCAACAGTGCACTAATGTACCTGATCAACACAGCCAAAGTGAGTAAATCTAAAGTGGTGCATTTTGTCCCTGACACCTACAAAACACTGAGTATAAAGAACGCAGAACGAGGTCGACGAGCAACAAAAGGATGTCAGTTGACAACAATATATTCAGCTGACCAGAAGACACCAAGACAATGGTCCAAGTTCTTGGCTTGTGGCCAAAACAAAGAAAATCTACAACAGTTTCTTTTTGAGACATGGTCCAAGTCCAGGAAAGACCAAATTCAAGACATCACTTTGATTGTTGGACATGGGTCTGAGTGTCATGTGATCAGAGTCAACAGCAGTGGCACAGAACTTGAGGTTTTACCACTGCTCACACTGTTCTCAATACAGGAGGAGGCAGACACCCGGCTGTTGCTTCACTGTGCACATGCTTCACAGTATAGCTCACATGTTGTGATCAGCAGTCCTGACACAGATGTGTTTGTACTGGCTATCGCTTTCTGTAAGGAAATAGGAGCAAACCTGTACTTCCACACAGGGAAAGGGACAAACAAACGCACCATACACGTACAGAGAATACACAGCCATCTTGGAGATGAAGTCTCTGATGCGCTAATTGGATTTCACTGTTTCACCGGCTGTGATACAGTGAGTGCACTGCACGGCAATGGAAAAGTGAAGGCCGTAAAAACACTCCTGTCCAACAAAGAGCATTGTGCTACTTTCCAAAAGTTGGGAACAGCTTTTCAACTGCCAACAGAGCTTTATGAGGAAATTGAGGCATTTACATGCGACCTCTACGACCACAAAGGCTGTAGGGATGTACATTTAGCTAGGTGTCAAATGTTTAAGAGTGGGAAGTGCAATGACCGAAGTCTACCACCAAATAAGGATGCCTTGCACAAACATACTCAGCGGGCAAACTACCAGGCAGCCATATACAGGAGGTCCCTTGAGAGCCAGCCAGACATCCCTCCGCCAATGAGCCATGGCTGGAAGATAGAGGGAGATTTCTTTGAGATTGACTGGATGTCACTTCCCCCAGCCCCAGTCGCAGTTTTAGAGCTTGTATACTGCTCCTGCAAAAAAAGTAAATGTGTGAAAGGGAGATGCACATGCAAATCTAACAACCTACCATGTACAGACATGTGTCTGTGTTTGCACTGCGAAAACACACTAGTGTTATAAATGTTCTCTAACACTTGAATCTTTGTCTAGTCTCGTCAATTATAGGCAAGGCAAGTGAAGATACACTTAGTCTTGGGTTTTGTCTTACCAGCTCACCTCGTAAAAGTGAGACGATTGACAATATCAAAAACATGCTTGCACACACATATAACGTACTCACACACAAGTTAATGTTACTGGTCCCAATTTGGCACAATTATTACTGAAATTATTGAAAATAGACATAGTTGACATAGGTAAATTAGCTATTGTACCCTTTAAAGTTAGATAACTAGCTTGTTAATTAATTAGCTTCACAATCGCGGGTGACGTTCGGTCGGATTTTTCACTAAAATAGCATATTAGAACATGTTTGTATTGATACAACATGACATGGACTTGTTCATTAATATGTGATATGAATTAGTATGACATGCAAATCTTACCTGAAACATTACTTGACAGTAAAGTCATCCGAAACAACTCAGTCTTCTCGTCTTTCCAGATAATACATTGTTTACTTCATAGATCCGTATTTTGTAGGAATATCATTGGCAGACGTCAAGTCAGGTGACGCTTTAACGGGTTTTGATTGGTTAGCGGCATAGTAGCCCCAAGCATTCTCCTTATTAACTTATGGATCGTAAGTTTACTTTTCATAAAACGTCGTTCGAAAATAAATCGGCTGCCAACAGACGGAAACATGTTCAAAACATTTTTTTTTAGCTTATATGAAAAAATCAACTAGTCTGTAGCTGTAGATCGATCATTTCACAAACGAAAGCAGATAGACAGCTTCGGCCCACCGCCTACTATGAGCGGCTGCAGCTCTGTACTGACCATTGTATCTAGCAGCTCTCTGCTTCATTCATCAATCACTCCAACTCCTACCGTCAGGTCGGCGCCTCCGTTGTTGTTCAAGCTAGTGTCGCTTTCCCAGTCTTTGTGTAATAAGTGAACATATTGTAATGTTTGCCCTCTAGCACAGTTATAAACTTAATAAATGACTCGTGTTGTCTTCAGTCTCAGCACTGTGTGCGTTTATGGATCCACCATCTTAGTTCCACATCCCGTTCCTTGGTCTCGCGAGAATAACTGACGTCTTTATGACGTCTGAAGTTTATTTGTATAGCATTTTTCATACAACAGGGGCAATTCAAAGTGCTTAACAGTTTTTTGAAATACAATTATGATACACAAACAAAATACAAATATGATGCCTTAGGTTAGGAGAGACGTCAGCTATTCCCGTGAGACCAACAAACAGGTCCACACACAGTCCGGTAGGTGGCGGTAATGCGCCTTAAGTTGGTCGCAAACCGCCATTCAAACTGAGAAGAAGCCCAACGAACAGGATGTCGAACTAAGATGGTGGATCCGTAAACGCACACGGTGTTGAGACGGAACAGTAATTTATTACGTTTATAACTGTGCTAGAGGGCAAACATTACAATATGTTCACTTATTACACAAAGACTGGGAAAGCGACACTAGCTTGAACAACAACGGAGGCGCCGACCTGACGGTAGGAGTTGGAGTGATTGATGAATGAGGCAGAGAGCTGCTAGATACAATGTAGGGTGTTCACACATATAATTTTGCTTTCACTTAAGATTAAAATAAATATGTCCATCTCACAGAGAATTTCATGAGAAAAACAATGGTCCAAACCCCATGGTTCTATCATGTACGGTTCAAAAGTTGTCAAGGTTTACCTCTTTACATACACATGTGAATTCCAGGAATTTATCTCAATAGAATCTAGACCTAACAAGTCTACTTGTTACAAGTACTACTGTACAGTACTGCTGTGCAGTAATGGAACACACAAATTATGAAATTCAACTTTATCTTTTGAACTATTCATTTTTATTACACAAACCTATATATCATTATTTTCAGAATTTTAAGACCAATATTAATAGCAAATGACATTTTTTATCGCACAATTAATATCCAAGATGGCGGATTAAATCCAATATATGGCTGTCGTTAAGACACTGGATACACCAATTATGAAATTCAAATGTATCTTTTAAACTGTTCATTTGTATTAAATAAACCTATGTATCATGTTTTTGAGAATTTTAAGACCAATATTAATAGCAAATAGAAACATTTATCACACAATTCATATCCAAGAGGGCAGACTAAATCTAACATGGCCACCGTAATGTTTTTGTTGTCTTTTGTAAATGCTGTGTTAGGTTTTTGTGTATAAATGCTATGCATACAACTATGCATAATTCAAAAAGAGAGGAAGAGTTATGACCAAGAAATTGCATAAATAATCCAGGTCCAGGCACTAAAGGTAGGTAACAAAACATTTATTCAATGGGACGGGGTGTTGGAGGGTGGGGAGTGATCAGAGAAAGTACAAATCGTGGTTTTTAATATCCTTTAAAAGAGGAAAACACCAGTGTTCCTCACAAACATCATACTTGATGTTGAACAGAGTGTTAATGACTTCCTCTGCTTGAGGCTCTTTAAGTCCACAGACTGTTGCTGGAAACCACTCTACCTTCCCATCCTCCTTGCACAGGTGCATGACCCTCCTGCCAACCAACAGCTCAGGCCTTCTACCGAACTCCTCCAGCCATGACATAGCCTGCTGTATTTTCCCCTTCTGCTCTGCCTCTTTTAATTTAAAGAGCATTTTGGCTCTGCAGTCGCTAATTGTGATTTGCTGCTCTTCCCTGGACCTATATACAAGACCACCAGGCTGAATGATCTGAGGGACACTGACATTAGCCTCCAAGATGGACATGAGTTTTTTTTTAGTTCTTCCACAGAGTATTTCCTCTTCTCCCTTGTTTCCTGGAAGAGATGCCTCTCCCCCGCAGAGTTCAGGACGGTTTTTTGAAATCTTATTTACTTGAGACGTGAGACGCGTGCTGAAGGCGGTGGACCCCAGGAAAGCCTCGGGGCCGGATGGCGTCCTGGGACGGGTGCTGAGGGACTGCGCCGACCAGCTGGCCGGGGTTTTCACCAACATCTTCAACCAGTCCCTGTCCCAGGCCACCATCCCACCCTGCCTGAAAACCTCAACTATCATCCCAGTCCCGAAGAAAAGCACGGTGAGCTGCCTAAACGACTACCGCCCGGTGGCACTCACACCAATCATCATGAAGTGCTTCGAGAAACTAGTCCGGGCCCACATACTCACACGCCTCCCGCCCAACCTGGATCCATACCAGTTCGCCTACAAAGCCCACAGGTCCACAGAGGACGCCATCGCGACGACTCTCCACGCCACTCTATCCCACCTGGAGAGGGGAAACAGCTACGCGAGACTGCTCTTTGTGGACTTCAGCTCCGCCTTCAACACCATCCTTCCAGACAGGCTAGTGACCAAACTACTAGACCTGGGTCTATCACACTCTATATGTGCATGGATCAAGGACTTCCTGACCGACCGCCCCCAGAGGGTGCGGGTGGGCCCCCACACCTCCACAGCCCTCAGACTCAGCACTGGGTCCCCCCAGGGCTGCGTGCTAAGCCCCATCCTCTACAACCTCTACACCTACGACTTCACCCCCGTCCACCCCAGCAACTCCATCGTAAAGTTTGCAGACGACACCACCGTGGTGGGATGCATCTCGGGGGGGGGACGAGGCGGCGTACAGGGATGAGGTAGAGCAACTGAGCAAGCTGTGCAAGGTTAATAACCTGCTGCTGAACAAGTCAAAGACCCAGGAAATCATCGTAGACTTCAGGAGGAAAAAGTCCGAGATCCAGCCCCTGCTCATCGACGGAGAGAGCGTGGAGAGAGTCTCAACCCTCCGATTCCTGGGGGTGCACATGCAGGATGACCTGACCTGGAAGGACAACACAAAAGCCACCATCAAGAAGGCACAACAGCGGCTATACATCCTGAGAGTCCTCAGGAAGGAACACAGCAAGCAGGAGATACTGGTGACCTTCTACCGCGGCGCAGTGGAGAGCATCCTCACCTACGGCATCTGCAACTGGTTCTCCAGCTGCACAACCGCGGAGAGAAATGCGCTACAGAGAGTCGTGAGAACAGCCCAGAAGATCACCGGCGCCCCCCTCCCCTCTCTGGAAGAGCTGTACAACACACGCTGTCTCAGGAAGGCCTCCAAGATCTCCAGGGACCTAACCCACCCTGGGTACGAACACTTTACCCGGCTGCCCTCGAAAAGGCGGTTCAGGACCATGGCTGCAAGGACAAACAGACTGAAGAACAGCTTCTACCACAGGGCCGTCCAGGCCCTGAACACAGCAAATACCTAGGTTCTGGGCCCTGGACAGTCTGGACGGATTGATGGCAGCTGCTGGACTGAAAAAATCAGGTGTAGTGCTGAGGCACAAATATGTACATTTGCCTGCAAACTGCGACACTTTAAATAAATGTGCAATAACACTATTGTGCAATATGACAACCCTAGTCGTCTATCTGTACAGTATAGTATAGTGGATAGTGTACATAGCCTTTATTTATGTAACCAGCTCCTTCCCTTCTTGTGTTTTTTTTTAAAAGTGTTTTTTTTTTCTTTCCTAACACCAGGGGAGCCACCCCTCCTAAATTTCGTTGTTTGGTACCTGTACTGTAGCAATGACAATAAAGACCATTCATTCATTCATCTTATCTGGGCCAGGAGCGCCTCCCTCCACTCACCAGAGCCTATCTCGTTGAGCCGCGACTGCACCTCCTCCTTGGACCATGGCCCCCCCAACTTGGTGACACCTTGTGTCAACTGAATTTTTGTGGTCCAAAGTGCGGCATCTTTAGCTTTTTTTTATTCTATCTTGCTCGCCATCTTCTCCTCCAGAGCCAATTGTAGTGTAGCCTTCTTTTCCTTCATTGACAAAATGAAGGAAGGAACTTGACGCCTTGCCTCATCAAGAACCTTTGTTCTCTCAGCAGGGCTCAGGCTCTCCAGATAATTGCTGGGCTTATTTTGCCACGACATGACCAGCGTCTCCAGGTTGTGATTGGAGATGGTGGGCTTGGAACGGAGCAGATCACACTCACCCAGCATGTTGGTCTTGGGGACTGTGCTTGCCATCTGCTGTACTGGAGTGCTGGGGTGCCAGTGTTTCCCCCCTGGCAGCTGGATGGAAGCCTGCCTCTGTAGCACAACCAGCATCTCCGCGCTAATGAGCTCGATGGCGAGCTGAGCTGGGTGAAGGCGCTCTCCTCCGCATTCTCCACCTCTCTGAATATCTTTGCCGTCAGCTCGTTGTCAAGGGGCTGCACGGCGAACACTGAACCCCTCTTCATCGCCATGGAGCCATCGATGGACCACACCTGGAGGGAGGAGAGCATCCTTTCAAGATCACTGTTCAGATCTAGGATGTTACCAGGCATCTTCAGGATCCTTTCGAAAGGCTCCATGAGGAGAGCATAGACCAGGCCCATGGCCCTGCACCCGGCCCTGTACAGAGGCTCCTTAATGTCATACCTCACTGACTTTACCAGGTCGTTGTCAGCAGCAGAACATAGCAGCATCTTCCCAGTGGAAGTACAGGGCCAGGGCATTTTGAAATGAAATGTTCATTCGGTGGCCATGGTAGGTCACAAGATAGTTTTTTGTCTGCCCTTTGCCTCTCAAAAAAACCTCCCACATGTCGGGTGCCCCAGCAACTGCAGACCCACGCCGTGTGAATAGGGCTGCAGCGGTTCTGATCACTCGTTGTGTCCCTGTCTCCTTACTGTGCAGACTGTGGGGATTGGTGCCCTCAGAGAGTGTGATATCCAGAGCATGGAGAGCACAGGCTGCTGCAGGCTCCATATTCACCAGCAGGTGCATTCGGCACGCAAAGGTCCCCATCTCCACGAGCTGCTGTTGCTGGTCTGTTGAAAGACAAAAACATATTTAAAAAGCTTTAGATTAGATTAATGTGTGTAAAATGTGTTTGCACAAAATAAAACACTACTCACAAGAATCAGAGTTAACAGTTAACTAACTATAATTCTTCTTGTCCTTTTCTCATTTCTTATCAATACTCATTTATTGTTTCTATTAACACACAAAACAAATTGAAGCCTCCTGGTCTTATTGAAATAACTAGCCTAATGCACTGCTATCAAACTCTGGGATTATCTAAAATCACTGCATTATACCTATCAAACGCTGGGATTATTGTTGGCAGTAGCTCTTCCCGAAACTGGGCCAGAAGTCGATTGAAGACCCCGTTGACTGCTGCTTGGTCTGACATCAAGCACTTGATGCTCGACACAAGTGATGCCACGATTACTGACTTCTCCTCCTCAGCTGATGTGATTGCTGCTGCTAGACTGTCTATGCTCTCCTTGAAAGCGGTCAGATAGGTCTCAGCATCTCCTCCTGCTACCTGCCTCAGCCCTAAGGTCAGGTGTTTCCCTGACTTCAGTGACACCTAAAACATACACGTAACCGCTTTTAAACCTCAATCATGTTCATTAATCATCATCATTAATCATCCTTAAGTTCACAATAACAATAAATGCATTTTGTATACATAAATATATTATATATTTTATGTAAATCCAGAATTGCAATCAATGTATAAATTAGTATAATAATTTACTGCCTGATTTAATTGGAAACAAGTACATGTTGTTTACACACACACACACACACACACACACACACACACACACAGACACACACACTTCAGAGGATTATGGTTATTGTTAGAGGGCTCAATGGCAGTACATACCTGCATGCCTTGGTAATGGCTGTGATTAAATGTGGTGGCATCCTGGTGTAGTGTTGTGCCTGCACCACTCTCCGGATCAAAGTCCTTCAGCATTTCCTCAGCAACCTTACCAATGGACACAATTGATTTTATTATGAATTTGCCATAAACATAATTGTGTTTAAATGGGCAAAACATTTTCAAGAAGTTGAGCAATAGACCAATATCATGTTCAGATATATTTTTACCTGCTTACTCGCCACTATTCTGGCCTCCATCATAATACGGCTGCTGAGAAGTGTCTTGCTGGGAAGCCTCTGTGGTACCTTGCCCGTCAGGTTTTTAATTACTGTAGTGAGGACCTTTGGCAGCTTTCGGATGCTCACATTCCCCTCTGTCAGTAGTGTCATGCAGACCTCCCGGATTTCATTTGTGTATCTGCCATTTTCAAATGTGGCAACCTCCTCCCTCTCAGTGCAGTCTATCACAGACTGAAGCTCTCGCTCTCTCCTTTCCAGCTGCTTTACCTCAGCTTCCAGGTGTTGAATGGAGGCCTCTGCCATATCAGCCTCATCCCTCTCCCGCCTGGCTGTCGCCACATTCCCTCTCATCACACTCAGCCTCTTCTGAAGGGCCACCTTCTCCTGCTTCCACTTGTCCTGGAGGCTCAACTTCTCAGTGAGCACCTGTATTACTCCCTCTTTCTCCTCAAGATCCTCCTTGGATAGCTTAATGGTAGTTTTTAGCCGTTTAATTGTTTTGTCTTTCATGTCCAATGCTCTTTTTCTTGGTAAAGTTGCTTTTACTCTAATTAATTGTTGTAGGCAGAGGTCATACTGTTTGGTCAGATTAGAGTTCTCAAGTTCAAATTGTTCCAATTGTAATTTCAATGATTGTCTGTCCAATGTGGCATCTATGCTGGCCTGCTGATACTGTAATATACTGGTCTGGAATTTGGTCTGACTATCAGCTGCATTTTCCTCCATGGCTGTGAGCTGTGTTTGTATTTGAGAGACCTGCTCTTCTGATGACTGAAGCTTTCTGCTTAGGGATAGGTTTTCTTTTTTGAGTTGGGTTTCAATTGAATTTGGGGTTCGGGCCTTTGGTGGAAGAAATTCAGATTGCCAAAATAATTGTAGGTCTTTACACTTGTTTTTCTTAATTTTCTTGATTTTAGAGAGGGCATCATCACATTTTTGTCTGAGGCTGTTTGAGCGTCCATATTTATTAGGAACCAATTTAATTATTTCTTCAGTTAATTCTGCTGCAGTCATCCCCTTTAAACTCTGCTCATAGAGCCAGCCGTTTGTAACGATACAGTGTTTCCTCCAGGATTTTTCACATTAGTGGCGTAGCGGTTATCTTTCGCCGCGATTTTTTTTCCGCGTGCACGCGCATAAAACGCGCACTGGCGCTCAAAACAAAGACGTGGTTTCACCAAAAACTAGTATAGAGGGTGGCAACAATTATAATTTCTTAAATAGCGGTTAAGTCATTAAAGCCGAGCAGGTGATTTTATATAGAAGGTGATCAAATACCAACATATCCTACAGCTGCAGCGGAACATGCGGAACGCGCATTACACACACACACACACACACACACACACACACAGAAAGATCAATGCGAAGTAGGCCTACGTGAGAGTACACGCACAGAACCGGTTAACGTTACTCATTAACTGTTTACACAAGTAAAATCACAGTGTGACAGTCAGATGGAGCATTCGGTAAACAACAACAGCAAGGTAATGCATCAGTTGAGTTAAAGAAAACCAACTCTTACCTTTGATGACACCAACATGAGCCCTGCTTACCCGTACCTCCGCCGTTCTGTTCGTGGTGATTTTAGAAGCAATAGATTATTTTTGCCCCGCGCATATTGCTATGAATAGTTCGATCTCCACACATGAGTTGGCGATGTTGTCATTTAGCCAGCTCTCAGAGAAGCACATCAGGCTGCACTCCCGATACACTGAATGATGCATCACGAGTGCCTCCAACTCGTCACATTTGTTGGGTAAGGAGTTAACATTTCCCATTACGATTGATGGTAGAAACGGCTTGTATCTCCACCGCCTCCTCGATTTAGCTTTTAGCTTCGCTCCAGCTTTGCACCCCCGGTATTTCTTCCGTAGTTCCGTCGGTAATGAGTGTTTGAAACCCTCATGTTTTGCAGTCTCTCTTAGTGCAAAGAGGGCACTTCTGGTATAAACAACTCTGGCTGAGGTTGTAACATTAGACATTATACAACAAAAAACCTCTGGCTGAGGTTGTAACATTAGACATTATACAACAAAAAACCGACAAACATTAAAAACAGAGCAGCGAGACCTGCTGCCGCTCAGAACGGCGCAACGTGCCGACGTCAGCTACCACCGCATTTAATTGACCATGAACATCAGAGACATACATTACGAATGTTCATTTAAAATACTCTATACTGAGCACTGGTATAAGAACATGAACCAGAGAACAGCAGTAAATGCAATAACCCACAGTCGTCGCTGATGATGTTCCGTTTTCGATTAGGATACGTATGGGATTAAAGGCACCGGCGACGGGAGAAGAGAGAGAGAGGAGAGGGATTTCCTGAAATCCAAATGTCCCGCTAAATTCGGACCAATCACAAAACTGTTTTGAAAGCGCGTCGCCTTGCGCCGCGCGCCTGTTGAGAGTCTCGATTGCAGTGCGAACACAAACGACGAGGTTAATTGCAACATTGTAACATATTGTAAATAACTACCGCTAAATCGTAACGAAATGTTGGTCTGGAAGCGGCCTAAATCTAGCTTCAATCTGCTTTTTTTCTGTTCTCCGGTCATAATAACTCGCTGCCTTTCTGCGCAGCCTGAATCAAAGTGGACTGTCTGAATCATTAGTGGCGGAGGAAATTATTTGGTGGCGGCCCGCCACGAATACATGCATATAGAGGAAACACTGCGATAGGTGTCACTTGAGGTCAAATTTGGAGAGGTGACACTTGAGGTGACACTTGAGGTGCGTTTGTGGCCATAGCTAGACTCTGTAAAAATCTAATATGAACTTATCAAAACAAAGAACCGAAATTAGGCTAGTCAGTACTGTGTGTTACATGGATTACATTTTATGTGGACATAAAACAACATATACACTTATCTAGCGATCTACCTATATATTCCAGTTGATTATTTACTATTTACTATTAACCCTTCGAAACCGGAGGGACCATTCACACAAATAGCGTCTAGCGGGCTAGAGTAGGCTCTCGAAATTACAACCGGAGCGGAGTAGACTGTATTTCTAATCAAAAGCCGCTGGATACAAGACAAACATGTAGCTATATGTATATATTTTTAGATAGAAAACAAGTTGAATTGAACAGAAAACCTACCGCGAAGACGATCAGATGTCAATAATGATGAAGATCTTTCAAGTGTCTCCTTAAATTTACCACAGGAAAAAATCCTCCAATGAGTGGAGACTGGCGGAAGACCAATAGGAAGTCAAGATGCCTTAGATACAGGTGACACGTCCATTAAAAGGATTACTATTGGTCAGAGCCGCGGAAATGGCAAGAAAGAGAGCTTGTAAATAGCCGAAAATCACTGGAGGGATTAGAACGGCGCCGCTGAAAGTGCTAGTGAGTAGCAACGGTAACATTGAAATTACATTCTTAAAACAATAAGTACATCGAAAACAAGTACACAGAGCTAAAACTATAATACATATGGACATGTATGTTGACACATGTAAGACAATATCTTCCAAAAATGTATTTTTAATGGTGATTAAGTAGCGCAACCCTGGCAAAACCCCATTTTCGCACGTTCTACGACCAGTGGGTGGACTCCCTATACAATGGTCAGTACAGAGCTGCAGCCGCTCATAGGTGGAGCTGCGTTAGTGATACAAGATCATTATTACATACTTATTCATTATAATACGCTAGTTAGAGCTGCTACCCTCTCTGTACTCTCTGCTATCCTCTCTGTACTCTCTGCTACCCTCTCTATACTCTCTGCTACCCTCTCTATACTCTCTGCTACCCTCTCTATACTCTCTGCTACCCTCTCTATACTCTCTGCTACCCTCTCTGCTACCCTCTCTATACTCTCTGCTACCCTCTCTATACTCTCTGCTACCCTCTCTATACTCTCTGCTACCCTCTCTATACTCTCTGCTACCCTCTCTATACTCTCTGCTACCCTCTCTATACTCTCTGCTATCCTCTCTATACTCTCTGCTACCCTCTCTATACTCTCTGCTACCCTCTCTGCTACCCTCTCTATACTCTCTGCTACCCTCTCTATACTCTCTGCTACCCTCTCTATACTCTCTGCTACCCTCTCTATACTCTCTGCTACCCTCTCTATACTCTCTGCTACCCTCTCTGCTATCCTCTCTATACTCTCTGCTACCCTCTCTATACTCTCTGCTACCCTCTCTGCTACCCTCTCTATACTCTCTGCTACCCTCTCTATACTCTCTGCTACCCTCTCTATACTCTCTGCTACCCTCTCTGCTACCCTCTCTATACTCTCTGCTACCCTCTCTATACTCTCTGCTACCCTCTCTATACTCTCTGCTACCCTCTCTGTACTCTCTGCTACCCACTTCCAAAATAAAAGTCCCGTAAAACAATGTTATTTCTCGCCGTGAGAAATAGAGATGCGGCGTGAGAGCGTGAGAACTGGTTGAAATGCGTGAGTCTCACGGCGATTGCGTGAGACTTGGCAGCTTTGAAGATCATTATTACATTCTTATTCATTATAATCAAATACAATCAGTCAAATGTAGTTAGTTGTTCATAGCAAGCTACAGTGGTGGTTTTCGTAACAACTAGTGGAGTGTTTCCTCCAGGATTTTTTCACATTAGTGGCGGGGTGGTCAGTTTTCGCATGAAACGCGCACTGGCTCTCAAAACAAAGACGTAATTTCACCAAAAACTAGAGGATGGCAACATTTTTTTTTTTCTTCAATTGCGGTTAAGCCATTAAAGCCGAGCAGGTGATTTTATATAGAAGCTGATCAAATACCAAGATATCCTACAGCTGCAGCAGAACATGCGGAACGCGCATACAGCACTGAACATAGGTTACCGTATAATACATGTGACTGACAGGCAAATAAGCATCTCTGACACACAATGGAACAGTGATCACTTTAATAAAAATATATATGTCTATATTGTAGGGACTATTAGTCAATAGAATGTCAAGCAGGGTAGATTTCCTAGGGTTTTCCAAATGATGGCGTGTGGACTTGGATATTAATTGTGTCAAGCTTAGGGCACAACATACAGTCTATCTTGATGAAAGTGGTTTCCCAATTGGAAAATCGAGTCCCAATTATCATTCTGATACTGTGGTATTGCCCCTTTGCAGAACTTGTCCCATCAGATGTTAGGCTGTAATTTATAGTTTTCCCTGTTTGTGCTTCTTTTGTTTCTAGCTGCAGGTCCTCCTCGGAGCAGCAACCATGTATGAACCAGAGTCCACAGAGTCCCCCGGATCTGGCTGTGGTCCTCCAGACCTGAAAATCACACAGTGGGGTCCAGAGATGGTGGCACTGAAGCTGGAGGAAGAAGATGTAGAGGAGAATGGTGCGATGGTGAAAGAAGAAAATGGAGGAGAAGATGTAATGCAGAAGGGTCTGATGGTGAAAGAAGAGGACAGAGGAGATGAAATGAGGGATGAGGTCAGTACTACAACAACAACAACAACAACAACAAAAGTTTTGGAATGAGCTGTCTATGGAGACTTGGAAACCGTCTTTTTGGAACATTTTCAAATCACACGTTTGTAATGTCACCTGAATCAATCAGAAGTCACTGGGATCATGTTTTTTTATGTGGATGTGACAACAAAATATATCATATATGTACCAAACAATAGCATTTATTTTAGACAAGACAAAACTTAAACCAAATGATCATTTACAACAGTCTTCATAATTGTCACATCATTTTCTAAGTCGGGTCCTGATATTCTCCAATGTGAGAAATAACTAAGTAAGTAAGTAAAATGTATTTATACAGCACCTTTCCCAGACCAAGGGTCACAAAGTGCTTTACATAACAAGGAAGAAACAATAAAACATAATACAAGAGCGAAAGTCACCGCAGGTTAAAACAGGCAAACAAGTGAAAATAAAAACAAGTAACAGACAACAGGTGTACAACAACATCAACAGGACACAGAAAGACAGGCCCTTGGGGCTATCCAAAAGCCACGTGTATACAAGACAGTCTTTAGCTGTTTTTTCTAGGTCGAAGAGGCTGGCTTCTGAGGGTGGTCTATATCACCATCTGCCCCTTATATAGACCACCCTCAGAAGCCAGCCTCTTCGACCTAGAACCAGAGATGCGGGCATGGCTACGCGACACCGAGTTGGACCTCTGACGTTACACGAAAGAAGAGCTGTTTTTTTAAAACCTTGACCAAGCCAGCTGATCTAAGATCCAAGGGCAGAGTATTCCAAAGCCTGGTAGCCAAGATCTTGGCCTCCTCCACCAAGTGATGACAGTAGATTCTGGTTTTGCCCACAGACTTGAATAACCTTGTAATGCCCCATTGGTGAGCCTTGGGGCATCTTTCTCTCTGAGGATGAATAATTAAACCGTTCCCTTTCCTTTCATACCTTCTCTGATGTTTTTGTACAGTTGGCAGTTAGTTAAAAAGTGCAGCTCTGTTTCCACCTCATTGTGTGTGCAGTGGGTGCACAGTCTCTGTTCCCTTGGGAACCGGGTTTGCCTGCTTCTGGCCCTTCTCCATGGCGAGGCTGTGCTCGCTGAGTCTGTACATAGTCATGGATTTCATTAGTTTTGATTCTTTCTCATGAGGTTTCTGTCTGGTGGCTCTGTTTGTGTTTGTGAACAGAGTCCCAGAACCAGCTGGCTGAGGGGGCATCTCCCTAGAGTCTCTCTGTAGGTATGGGCGTTGTTGTGGGATGTGTCAGGGTCGCTTTGTTTTAGGTGGTTATATTATGAAAGCGGCAAGTAACAAGTGTGCGCATCAAAGGTCTAGGCATTAGGCACGGAACATCCATATGCTGTATAAATAAAGTTTGAATGATTGATGTATGTGCACATTGCGTGCGAACCAACCATTCAGCAAGTCTTGTACTATAAATAACTTACACTTTATAAACCAGTGCTGTGATATTATTTATCGTCTTAGAAACATCTTAGCAAGAGGCACTCCAACAATTATCATAACGTTTATTATGCATCAGCTCTTTTTATGCAACCTAAATTTACACAGATGAATAACGTATACATGCCATATCTTGGATTCATTGTAGAAAAAAATAGTTTCTGTCTGATTTCTAGTTTTAGTGCCTTCAGGTTTTTATTCTATTTATCTGCATTCATTCATTCATTCATTCTAGGTTCTAGACTAAATCTAGATGTACTTGCAGTAGATATACAGAGTATATGTGTGGTGGCCTGGGAAAACCCTTCACATGGTGGCATTTTGACATTTTCATTTTTAAATATTTCCATAAATTAGAAGTTCTCAGCTATTCATAACTGGTTAAATGACTGAGATAGCCCTTTATTTTAAAAAGTTATGAGCATTTTAATGTATCATGTCAAAAAAAGTGAAAGATGAGAAATGCTGCCCCCATGCTGCCCCCGACCCCTTTCTCCTCCGGGTCGGGGGAGGAGCCTATGCAGATCGGCCGGTCTCGTTTGTCTGCTTGTGATGCAGACAAACTACCCACCACAAAAACATAAAAATAAGTACTTTCTCTTTTGTTTTCTTAAAATGTTTATTTACCATAATGTAGTATGGAGTTCAAAGTACTAGAATACCACATAATATCAAAATCGCCAAAATCGCGATTTCCATCTATTTTTGCTCTTTGCCACAAACGAACGCCAGCGACATCCGACTGGTTTTCCCAGGCCACCACACATATAGTATATAGTATTATATATAAATATATATATATATATATATATTAGCTATATATATTATATGTTATGTTATGTTAATTTTATTTATAATGCGCCCCCCATCCAACTTTTACATCGGCCCGGGGCGCAGCCCGGGTAAAGGAACAGATAAAGACAAAGACAAGGAACACAGAAAGCAATCAGACACAGACGACTTAAACGTAAATCTCAGGCATACAATTCACAACAAATAGGGAGTAGACTAAGGGAATATCATTTAGGAAGAGGTGGGTTTTTAATAGGGATGCACGATATTATCGGCCCGATAATGGGAAATTAATGTTATTAAATATTTATCGTTTTTATAACATTTTTGCCGATATAGAGCCGATAATATGAAGCCGGAAATATTTCTGGTTCCGGTTGTAGCGCTCATGATGCTGCGCCTGCTTACAGCCACGCAGTGTAGAGACGAGAGCGAAACATGTCTTCCCCCGTGTGGACATTCTTCAAAGTTTCTGAGGCAGATAGTGCGTTTGCAATTTGCAATACATGTTCGACAAAAGTTTGGAGAGGAGGGCAAAGGTCTACGAGTTACACAACGAATCTCATAAGTCACCTTAAGATTCACCATTGCAAGCACACTGTATGGAAGGAATATCAAGCACTAGTAGCAGAAGGTAGCCTAGCCGCGAAAAAAAGCTGCTGTGCCTATTGAACACGCATTTGAAAACTGCAGGAAGTTTACTCGAGACAGCTCAAAGGCTCAAGCAATCAATGAAAAAATAATGGAGTTTATGGCCCTCGACGACCAGCCTTTCTCTGTAGTAGAAGATAAAGGATTTCGCCAGCTAATTTCACATTTAGAGCCCCGGTATACACTCCCAAGCCGCCGCTATTTTGCAGACGTGTGCCTGCCTCTCTTTTGTCCAACAAGACGTACCAACGCGATGGAACAGCACGTTTTATATGCTTAGGAGTTTGTTGGAGCAGAAGCGAGCGCTCGCAGCATATGGAGTAGATTACGCGTTACCTGCGTTTCTAAACGCATACCAATGGGCGCTAGTTGAAAACATGTTGACCATCCTCGATCCGTGCGAACAGGTGACTAGAGATATTAGTTCAGCTACGGCCACAGCAGCAGACGTGATCCCCTCCGTCGAAGCCTTAAAACGTCTGTTAAACAAGGCCGTTGCAACAGACCAGGGAGTGAAAACTTCCAAGAGCACCCTGTTACAAGCAGTAGACCAGCGATTCGGTCACATCCATGAAGAGCCCCTGTATTATCTCGCAACAATCTTGGACCCTAGATACAAGGACCGCTTCTTCAAGCTTGGAACAAAAGTGCAAGCAGCAGACATGTTGCTAGAGAAGATGATCAGCTGTGCAACAGCTGACAAGCCAGCCGAGCCGCAAGCAAAGAAGACAAGGACAGACGGTAACCATTCTTTGCTGGAAATGTACAACGAAATCTTGGAAGAAAACACTGAACCCACAGAAAAGCAGGCGAGGACTCAAACGGAAGTGCAGGTAATTTATTCAATTTAATGTTTAGCTTTCAACTTGTTAAAAAATACACCACATCACGATAATGTGACATGTGCGCTGCTATGTAGGGTGTTACGTAAGGAGGGGCGGATGTTTATGAGGAAGTGGAGAGCTTGGCTAATCTAGCGACATCTGTACTTACAGTATATTGTGATTTTGTTGTCCTTTTAGATGTACCTCTCACAGTCAACGATTCCCAGGACTCAGAACCCAATGGAATACAGGAGAAGCAACAAATCCCGTTTCCCGACCCTGGCCCTGCTTGCAAGGAAGTACCTGTCAGCCCCTTGCACTAGCGTCGACAGCGAACGTTTATTTTCTGCAGTTGCTCATGTGATCGATGAAAAAAGAAACAGACTCGGATGCGAGAGAGCAGAGATGCTTCTTTTTATGAAGAAAAATATTCACCTGATGCCCTCAAAGTAGGCTAGCATAGTGTAAAGTAGCCTCAGAGTGGTAGGCCAAGGCCAAATGTAGGCCTACATTGCAAAGGAGGTAGGAATTGTATTCAGTTTGTATATTAGGGAACACCAATGGAAAACGTGTCTATTATTTAGGTGAGAATGTGAATGTAGGCTATACAAGACCAGTTGTTTACAAGGAAAACATGCACTTTTTGTTTTTCCATGTCAGTGCAATTTATTTAGAATTCTTATGCAAAACGTTTGATGGGCTTTATCACAACCTACCTCATCCTCATGCACTAAAAGTAGCATAGCCCAGCCCTTTTCAGTTGCTTTATTAAGCATACTAGTGTAGCCTACTATGTGCCTTGTGTCATTCTGTTTATCTGCAGACTAAGCAGCCATTTGGCACTAGCTTCTGTAAAAGTTCTATAAAACTTTTGGTTCTATAAAAGTCTTTATTTTTGTATTGACTGATGCACTTTATTTATTTATTTTTTGATATTTTATTTATGCATTTTCAATTTACAGGGATAGACAAGATGCACTTTATTTTTGACACTTTTTTTGATCTAATTACTCTTATGTGAGCCTTTTTTGTTTTCATAAAAGGAGGCCAGATCTTGGCTAAAAAAAGCATTGTGCACTGTCTATAACAGATTCTGTTTAGAGGAAATAATAAATGAACATTTGAAGAGTCAGAAGTGTTCTCTTTGTTGTGTTAACAATAGTGATGTAAGTTAGATTTGGTGAGATCACTATGGAATATTAAATCATCAATCTTTGCTCACTTTTCTTACCTTCAGGTGTGCATGAACTACAGGTTATCAACTGTGAAATTATACATATACATGTGCAAAATGAATAAGTATTAATAAAAAATAATATAAATAAAAAAGGCTTTGCTACATCAAATAGGTATAACAACAGGCCATGGACTATGGCGGTAGATTGTTTCAATAAAGTAGTTGAACTCTAGCTCAATACATGCATTGTTTTAGGTAATAACTTTGCTTAATGTAAAGGTCAGTAACCCAAAGTGCAATATAGGCTACAGACAAGACACTAATGTTTTTATATAACAGATATGCTCCAAAACAATGCAATGTGTCCTCTCACTCAATACAATAGGCTAGGCTACAGTCAGTGCCTCACTCTAACTCACGGGTAGCTTGGTAGGCTACCACTAGCTAGCCTTTAGCTTATCACCTCTGCTCTACCACTGACGTTAGCCAGCTAGCTAAATACACTTGTCATGCAATATTGAATTCATGAATGCGAGCAAACACTCACTGGCTATCGCATTACATTACAGTCATTTAGCTGACGCTTCGCCAGAACTCACACTAACGCATTTGCATGGAGAGCAGGAGACCATGGAAGGGCTGAGCCCAGCAGGACTTATATAATAAAACAATAGGAAGTTAGCTGTAACCCTCCTCTATAGAAACATAGTTAGTGCTCTGGTTCTCAGCACAGCTACGCAGACTACAGCTGGACGAGCAGCGTAGTGACAGTCAGCTACCGGCAGCAGCGAGCTAACTCACTAGCATGTCCTGACAGCCGACAGCAGACAGCAGACAGCTTCACTCTCAAGGCTTTTGAGTAGCATGATTTAAATGTAGCCGCAGCGCCGGTGTAGGTACCGGATTTTCCCACTTTTCCGGTTCCGGTCATAGGTTCTGCCCTTTCCGGCTATGATTCGCTATGATTCGCGATGCCTACACCGGCCGCAAGACAGCGTGGCGTGCGTCAACAGGAAGTAGGTTTGTTATGGAAACAAAACCCGACCAAAAAATAAATAATAATAATACGACGAATCGATAATGGCATTCGTCGCCAACGAATTTCATTATCGATTTTTATCGATTTCATCGATTCGTTGTTGCAGCCCTATTAGCTACCTGGAGAGAGTGGAGAAGAGAAATACTGATTGAGACGCCTTATCTAGAAGAGAACCCCTGGCTTGGACAATTATTATCAAGACTATTACCGTGTGGAATATTGGATTACCCCCGAGGTCGTGTTGTGTCGTGTCCGGTTTTGTTTGTTATGTTATATGTCAATACTGAATGGGAAGGAACACCCCACTGAACGAACGTGCGGGCTGTTCAGGATCCCCGCGGACCACGCCACGATACATCGGAGCCAGGTAAGCCATTTCCCCTTTACATCTACCTGAGTGCTGTCAGCTAACCCTGAGCTAATCTACCTGTGTCCGGCCTCGGCTCTGTGTGGGAACGAGCCCATTGACTATCAATGTACGCACAAGTCGCACATTGCTGTTGGGTCGTGACAGTACGTGGGACCCTCAGGCTGAGTTGGGCGTCGGACCTGAGCCTGGGTCTGGGCCTTGAGGAGGTAGACTGGTCCAGGAGGTCCTTGATGTAGGGTGGGGCGAGACTGTTAAAGACAAAGGTGCAGATTTTGAACTTCACTCTCTTCTTCACTGGGAGCCAGTGAAGGGAGATGAGGACAGGGGAGATGTGGTCCCTCATTTTGGTGCCTGACACCAGCCTGACAGCGGCATTTTGGACTAGCTGCAGGCGGTAGATGGTCTTATCAGGAAGTCCAGCATAGAGTGAGTTGCAGTAGTCGAGCCTAGATGAGATTAGCATGAGGACGACCCTCCTCAGGTCGCTGGGGGTGAGGAAGGACTTAATCTTGGCTATGATGCGTAGTTGGTAGAAACATGCCTTCACGACGGAGCTCACTTGTCGGTCAAGGTTGAGCTCGGAGTCAAAGATGACACCGAGGTTCTTGATATGTGGTCTAACAAGGGTGGACAGGCTTCCCATGTTGGTTCTGAGCTGAGTGATGGCGGTGGTGTTGCCGATGAGGAGGATTTCCCCCTTTCTCTCATTCAGCTGTAGGAAGCTCTGGGCCATCCACTCCTTCACATCGCGGAGGCAGTCCATCAGGCGCTTCAGATCGGCAGGGTCGTCAGTGTTGATTGATAAGTAGAGCTGGGTGTCGTCCGCATAGCAGTGGAATGAGATCTTGTAGCGTTGAGGGATTAGACAGAGGGGGAGCATGTAGAGGGAGAACAAGATGGGACCGAGGATGGAGCCCTGAGGGACCCCACAGGTGAGGTTGGCTTGTCTGGAGGAGCTGTCTGCTATGTGGACGGCGTGGGTTCTATTGCTGAGGTAAGACTTGAACCACGACAAAGCGGTGTCGGTGATGCCAACCTCCTGCTGGAGGCGATCGAGGATATATTAATATATAATATTACACAGTGTCGGAAAGAGACAACAAATATGCAGTTTGTAATGTCTGCTCAAAAGAAATTCCTCGCGGAGGAACGCACGCAAGGTCTTTCAATACCACAAATATCATACGGCATTTACTGCGTTCGTCGATTCGCTCCGAGAGCGCCGAAGCGCACACTGGGCTCGACGTCATAAAGGGACCGAGTGCTTTGATTGGACGAGAGGCGTTCCACGAGTGCTGGTCAGAGTTCCAGCGCGACTTCACGAGCGTAGTGTAGACGCTGAGATGCTTGTATTTCTCAAGGCTAATCTGCCAGTGATGCTGCTTAATCAGAAGTAAGGTTTGAGTCTGAAATCTCCTTAGGTGCAATGTTTTGTTTTTTTGTTTTATTGATTATTGCTGACTTGCTGTCTTATCTCCTCCTAAATATGACTTGAAACTGACTGACTTGAAACAGTATTTTATATTTGGCTATAGCCTGTTTATGTTGCAGTTTAGTTTGGGTATGTTTATTGTTCCTCAGGAAAGCTACAGTATAAGCTCCAAGTTCTCTAAGAGCCCCTAGTTCCTCTCATTCGAGTGGAATGTTGCACATTTGATGTGACAGTGTACATTTTATTTATTATGATTTTTATTTTCACATTTTATTTGTTTTTCCTGAAGTAAGCTACAGGTGGTTGTGAATTCAATAAAACAGATGGTTGTCAATTCATGATACTTTCTCATCTCCTAATTTCATTTGAATACTTAATATACAATGTCAATGGTGTTAAGAATAATTAAAAACATAAATAATGCTACACAATAAATAGAATGCTTCAATTGCCATTTTCGACGCTGTGATCGGTGATATCGGATCGGCAGATCACTGATTCCAGTGATCGGTGATCGGCACCAAAAACCCTGATCGGAGCATCTCTATTATTATACTAAATCATTTCTCTTTTAGATTAGATTAGATTCAACCTTATTGTCATTGAGAAGTACTAAGACAAGGAAACGCAGATGCATTTCATGTTCGTCGTCCCAGACCGAGGGCGATTGATGGTTATTTTGTCTTTCTGTCATTTTCCAATAATCGCACAACAGTAACAAGCTGCTTGCTGATGGTCTTGTAGCCCATTCCAGCCTTGTTCAGGTCTACAATCTTGTCCCTGACGTCCTTATACAACATTTTGGTCTTGCCCATGATGGAGAGGTTAGAATCTGATTGATTGATTCTGTGACTTGCGTACGTACATGCGTACAATGACAATAAGATTGAATCTAATCTAAAAGAAAAAACATGATTTAACATAATAAATACAAAGGGAGATATGTTGTACAGTTTAATCGGGAATCATATGTAATTGAATCTGTAATTATTAAACAATACTTTGTAGTGACCGCTCGTTAGTGAGCAGAGTATTCGTAATTCACGGCGTTCCAGCCTGTACAAAGCACTGTTGATATGTTTGTGTTCACTCAATTACCCAGGCTGCTTAGCGGGTGATATGACGGGATATAAGTGGGACAAAGATGGATGAATGTTGTTGTTGTCAGTACGCATTAGGGGTGCAACGGTTCTCGGTTTTTTTACGGACGGTACGGTTTGCGTTCCACGGCTCAATTCACTAGTGAACCGTGACGGTTTTCGGTTTATGCTGCGATTTGGCTGCGTTCGTAAATTAGCTCTGAGAGCGCCGCAACAGTTTGAGGAAGCCCCGGATTCCTACAAGTCTGCGGTGTGGGGTCATTTCGCTTTTCCCGTTGAATACGACAATAAGGGGGGGAAAACAGTGGACAGAAATATTACTGTCTGCAAGCTCTGCTTAAAGCGTGTGCCATATGCAAATGGTTGCACCTCTAACATGAACCAGCATATTCGCCGCTACCACTCAACGATAACACTGACTGGGAGCAGGAAAGCCAGTCAGGTAGCGTCAGTGAGCAGACAGCAGTCTGATGCGTTCGGACAGACGTACACTACCACTTCAGAGAAACACAAAAAAATAACCAATGCAGTGGAGATGTTCATTGCAAAGGATTTGCAGCCCTTTTCGGTGGTTGGAGATTTGGGTTTTCGAAATCTGATAAAAACTCTCGAGCCCCGTTACAGTGTCCCCTCCCGTACATCATTCAGCACCAAAATAATCCCCGGTATTTACCAAACAACGCGCAGAGGCATTGAAGACGATTTGGCAAAAACACAGAGCTTTGCACTGACTACGGAGGGTTGGACCTCCCGGGCAACGGAGAGTTACCTCACTGTCACGGTCCACTACATGTCACCGGATTGGGAGATGAAGAGTGCAGTACTGCAAACTCGTCCACTATACGAAAGCCATACCAGCGCGCACCTGGCAGAGGAACTAACAAATGCAGTGACTGAGTGGAAGTTGGAGAGGCCAAACATAACAATTCCCGTAACAACAGACAACGCAGCAAATATCGTAAATGCGATCCATGAAGCTGGTGGACTGGGGCCACAGATCGGCTGCTTTGCGCACGTCGTAAATCTCGCCGCCAAGAAGGCAGTGGCAATAACCCCGGTGTCCCGCCTCCTGGGTAAGATCAGACATGCAGTCACTTTCTTCCACAAAAGCACCACAGCCCACCATATTCTGACAATTAAACAAGATATGTTAGACTTACCAAAACACAAATTAATCCACGATGTCGCAACTCGTTGGAATACAACACATGACATGTTGGAACGCTATGTGGAAAGTGTTACTTTTGTAGTGTGAATTTGTTTTCCTCCTGTTTGTATACGGGCTACCAGCTGTCAAGGCTAAAGTGCACTTTTACTTTCGAAAGTGTTTATTTATTTTTGGACATTTGAAAGTGTTTTTTGTTTATATACAATTATTATTACAATACATATTATGTATAAGCAAAATAAAGTAAAGTAACAGTTTGTAAATAAATAGTAGCATTTGTTTCTGAACCGAACCGTACCGAAAACCGTGACCCAAAATACCGAACCGTACCGAACCGTGGGCCAACTGAACCGTTGCACCCCTAGTACGCATGCAGAGAGTGAGAATAAAGCACATGATTGTTTTTCTACCGGCAAACCGACTACATCGTCCAGTTATTGCCGTCACTCCTACATTGGTGACCCTGACATTCTCTCGAACGTTTTCGGAGATCATTTGAACATGACAACAAACGCAGTTTCACTCAATCTGCCCGTTTTTTGGGAACAAAATGCCAACGCATGGTTTGCACAAGCTGAAGCTCAATTCGCCCTCAGGGATATTACCGTGGATCATACCAAATACTACTACGTGGTAGCAGCTTTAACCAATTCAACGGCAGCGAGAGTGGTGAGTCTTATTGAAAACCCACCGGCACAGCACAAATATGTTACCTTGAAGGCGCACCTTATAGATACGTTTTGTTTGTCTGAATCTGAACGTGCACGCCAGCTCCTCTCTCTCCCTGGGCTCGGTGACACAAAACCCTCTGAACTGATGGACCACATGCTAGCTTTGCTGGGTGACCATCAGCCGTGTTTTCTTTTTAAAGAGCTTTTTCTGCAACAGTTACCAGACCAGGTTCGTTTTTCAATGGCTAATTCCATCAAAACAGACTTTCGTCAGATAGCCAAGGAAGCGGATATATTTTTCTCAGCTGGGAAGAAGTGTTTTACAGCCACCATGGATGAGTTTGGGTTCCAACCACTCTCCATCTCCGCTACTGCTGTGGCCCGACGGGTGAGGCCGTCGGGGTTGTGCTTTTACCATATGAAATTCGGGGACAAAGCTAAGAAGTGCCTACCACCATGCAACTTCAGTGTGTCGGGAAACGCACAGGCCGCCACTCATTAGCAGCTGTGGGTGCCGGCCATTCTGCAGGCTTGCTGTACGTCACTGACTCCCTCTCCGGCCGCCGTTTTCTGTGTGACACAGGTGCCCAGGTGAGCGTGCTGCCCGTATCGGCAATAGACATTAAAACAGCGAAACGAGGACCCTCCCTTCAGGCTGCCAATGGCAGTGCTATCGCTACCTTCGGCAGGCGCACTGTGGGTTTGTGTTTTGCTGACCAGCGTTTTACCTGGAGTTTTGTGTTGGCCAAAGTGTCTACTCCCCTCTTAGGCGCTGACTTTCTCTGCGCTAACAGCCTCCTGGTGGACGTGGGGAACCGCCGACTCGTCAACGCTGAGACATTCGGCTCTTTGTCATGTGAGCGCAGTGACGCAGCCACAATGAAGCTGTCCAGTGCTGTCTCGCCGGCTGACGATTTCTCTCCTCTTCTATTGGAGTTCTCAGACATCACAACACCTACCTTCTCGGCTGCTACCACCAAACACGGCGTCATGCATTACATCTCCACGGAAGGCCCACCAGTGCATGCCAGGGCCCGTCGCCTCGGCCCACACAAGCTCACCATCGCGAAAGAGGAGTTTGCAGCCATGGAGGCACTTGGCATCATTCGCCGTTCTGACAGTCCTTGGGCCTCGCCTCTCCATCTCGTTCCCAAGTCCAACGGAGGCTGGCGTCCGTGCGGCGACTACCGGCGTCTAAATGATGTCACCACACCTGACCGTTACCCCGTTCCACACATTCAAGACTTTTCAGCCCATCTAGCGGGCGCGTCTATTTTTTCTAAAGTGGATTTGGTACGGGGATACCACCAGGTGCCAGTTAGCCCTCAGGACGTCCCCAAGACAGCGGTTATAACACCATTCGGACTTTTTGAGTTTTTGAGGATGCCGTTTGGCCTCAAGAATGCTGCCCAGACCTTTCAGAGGTTGATGGACGCCATGCTGGGCAACCTCCCTTTTGTGTTTGTCTACCTAGACGATATCCTGGTAGCTAGCACGTCCAAGGCAGAGCACCTATCCCACCTCCGTCTCCTCTTCAGTCGCCTCCGGGAACATGGATTAATCATCAACCCAGCAAAGTGCCAGTTTGGACTGCCTGCCATGGATTTCCTCGGCCACCACATCACTACTGCTGGGGCGGTCCCGCTGCCATCAAAGGTGGACGCTGTGCTGCAGCTCCCACGCCCTACCAGCATTAGAGCTTTACAGGAGTTCCTGGGGATGGTGAATTTCTACCATCGATTCATCCCCCAGGCTGCCCACCTAATGCGACCCCTGTATAGGGCTCTCAAGGACAAGACCCCTAAGCACATCATTGCATGGTCCGACGAAATGTCAAAGGCATTCTCAGACACCAAGGAGGCCCTCGCGAGCGCGACCATGCTGACTCACCCCGTGCCTGAAGCTTCCGTGGCCTTGACAACTGATGCCTCAGATTATGCCGTTGGAGGCGTTTACGAACAGCTGGTCAAGGGGGTTTGGCAACCCCTGGCATTTTTCAGCCGACAACTCCGCTCCAGTGAGCAAAAATACAGCACCTTTGACCGAGAGCTCCTCGCTCTGTACTTGGCAGTCAGGCACTTCCGTTTCCTGCTGGAGGCTCGTCCATTCACAGTTTTTGTGGACCACAAACCCTTGATTTTTGCCATGGCTAAGGTGTCGGAGCCGTGGTCTGCCAGGCAGCAGCGTCATCTGGCTTATATCTCAGAGTTCACTACAGACATTCGGCATGTGGCGGGGAAGGACAACCCTGTAGCTGACTGCCTCTCTCGTGCCACTATCGGGGCTGTCCACCTCGGCATCGACTACGCCGATATGGCTGCGGATCAGGTTTCGGACCCAGACATCCAGGCATGCAGGACTAAAGTTTCTGGCCTCCAGCGCAGCCGCGCCCCGTGGTTCCACATGCATGGAGACGGCAAGTTTTCGAGGCCAAACCGACTACATCGTCCAGTTATTGCCGTCACTCCTACAACTTGAATGTTATGAAATGTATTATCATAAATAATAAGGTGAACACGTTGTCGATACAGTCTGGAACATAGATATTATAGAGAGTTTCATATTGTTATGTGTTCGTTAAGCGGAACTACTGCGCAGAAATTGAGTGGGTGAAATTTTTTTCGCCTTCTGTCGGGCATTTAACTGACCAATAATAGGCAAAGCATGGGTGTTAAAAAGGGTGGGGCGAGACGCTCGTTCCCGTGCGCAACATTTAGGGTTGATTGGGATAAAGGGAAGCAGGTGTGGGAAGAGTGGCCCGCAAATTCCACTTGCGTGCGGTGCGCCTTTTATAAATCAGAATCCAAATGTTCTTGCTTTCCGTACGCACCGAAACTCTCTTCTCTCGTCTATATAATATCTATGTTCCAGACTGCTTCAACAACGGAGTCAGTTTAAACGTGATTCGTCCTACTGTTCACCTTAATATTCATGATAATACATGTCATAACATCCAAGTATTGTTTACTAATTACAGATTAAGTAAGACAAGATACACTGGTGGTGCAATTAGTAATAATAGATAGCTCAGTAATAAAGTGTCTGTGCACTTAAAATGTTCGTAGTCCGTATACATGGGGTGTGCTTGGGGATGATAGTCAATTGTCTACAGTGGGCTAGTTCATGTTCTTCAATGTATGGATATTGCAATCATTGGACTTATCGGGACGTTACCCACTGAGCACTCGGGAACAGTGAATCAGGAACGGTGCTCAACTTGTCCAGCCTCGCGCTATGTGCAATGAATATGAATATAAAAAGTTAATATATTTGCATGAATATCTATATGACACGAACAAAGATATATGTAGGCTACATTGTGATGGGTACAGGACAAGGGAGAATAAGATATGTGCAGTGTGCACGTATATTCTTTGTGTGCACTCGCATAATATGTGAGGTAATATTTCGATTTATGTTGAATGAATGAATAAATGGTCTTTATTGTCATTGATATAGTACAGGTACCAAACAACGCAATTTGGGAGGGGGGGCTCCCCTGGTGCTAGGAAAAAAAACAAAAAAACAAGAAGGGAAAAGAGCTGGTTTACATAAATAAAGGCTATGTACACTATCAGAATCAGAAGACTTTATTGCCATGACATGTAAACATGTTAGGAATTTGGTTTGGGACAATGGAGCACGGTTTACAGCAGGACAGGTGCAGGACAGGTGCAAGACAGGACAAGACAGTGCAAACCAACATCATATTTGTATCCACTATACTATACTATACAAATAAAACACTGTGCTGTACTCTATGCTATGCTATACCTATTCTAACATTTCCTATCTCTGAACGTTATGTACCCGAGGGTTGTCATATTGCACATAGTGTTATTGCACATTCATTTAAAGTGTCGCAGTTTGCAGGTTTGAAATGTTCACAGTTGTGTTTCAGTATTGCACTTGATTACAATCTAGTAGCTGCCATCAAATTGTCTAGATTGTCCAGGGCCTAGAACCTAGGTATTTGCTGGTAGAAGCTGAGCTTCAGTCTATTTGTCCTTGCGAACATGGTCCTGAACCGCCTGTCCGAGGGCATCCGAACAAAGTGTTCGTTCCCAGGGTGGGATGGGTCTCTGGAGATCTTGGAGGCCTTCCTGAGGCAGCGTGTGTTGTACAGCTCTTCCAGAGAGGGGAGGGGGGCGCCGGTGATCTTCTGGGCCGATCTCACGACTCTCTGTAGCGCATTCCTCTGTGCAGCTGGAGAACCACACGCAGATGCAGTAGGTGAGGATGCTCTCCATTGTGCAGCGGTAGAAGGTCACAAGCAGCTCCTGTCTGATGTGGTTTTTCCTGAGGACTCTCAGGAAGTAGAGCCGCTGTTGTGCCTTCTTGATGATGGCTGCTGTGTTGGTCTTCCAGGACAGGTCATCCTGTATGTGCACCCCCAGGAATCGGAGGGTTGAGACTCTCTCCACGCTCCCTCCATCGACGAGCAGGGGCTGGACCTCAGATTTTTTCCTCCTGAAGTCCACGATGATTTCCTGGGTCTTTGACTGGTTCAGCAGCAGGTTGTTAACCTTGCACAGCTTGCCCAGCTGCTCCACCTCATCCCTGTACGCCGCCTCGTCCCCCCCCGAGATGCAGCCCACCACGGTGGTGTCGTTTGCAAACTTTACGATGGAGTTGCTGGGGTGGACGGGGGTGAAGTCGTAGGTGTAGAGGTTGTAGAGGATGGGGCTTAGCACGCAGCCCTGGGGGGACCCAGTGCTGAGTCTGAGGGCTGTGGAGGTGTGGGAGCCCACCCGCACCCTCTGGGGGCGGTCAGACAGGAAGTCCTTGATCCATGCACAGATAGAGTGTGATAGTCCCAGGTCTAGTAGTTTGGTCACTAGCCTGTCTGGAAGGATGGTGTTGAAGGCAGTTGTATCCATGTTGGTGGAAATTGTATCCATTTCAAAGCGTTTCTCCTGTTTCATCGTTCTGCCAGCGGAGTCGCAGTTGACATTTCTCCAGTTTCTATGCGTACGCATGGATCACAGTGTGCGTAGCCTAGAGGTGCGCACAGTTTTTATAAATCCCAAAATTGCGGGAAAATTTGCTTACGCAGCTTAGTGTGCGTACGCAAGCTTTATAAATGAGGCCCCAGGTGTTTGGTCCTGCCTATCAACAGCCAGGTAGCCTAACAACAGCCAGGTAGCCTATCAACAGCCAGGTGGAGAGCATCCTCACCTACGGCATCTGCAACTGGTTCCACAGCTGCACAACAGCGGAGAGAAACGCGCTACAGAGAGTCGTGAGAACAGCACAGAAGATCACCTGCGCCCCCCTCCCCTCTCTGGAGGAGCTGTACAACACACGCTGTCTCAGGAGGGCCTCCAAGATCTCCAGGGACCCGACCCACCCTGGGCACGTTCACTTTGTCAGGCTGCCCTCGAACAGGAGGTACAGGACCCCGGCCGCTAAGACAAACAGACTGAAGAACTGCTTCTACCACAGGGCCGTCAAGGCCCTGAACACAGAAAAGGCCTAAGTTCTGGGCCCAGGACAGTCCGGACGGATTGTATGGCAGCTAGTGCTGAGGCACAAACATGTACATTTCAAGCCTGCAAACTGTGACACTTTAAAATAACGTGAAAAAAATACTTTTGTGCAATATGACAACCCTAGTTGACTATCTGTGCTTTATAGTACAGTGGATTGTGTACATAGCCTTTATTGATGTAAACCAGCTCCTTACCTTCTTGTGATTCTTGTACCTTTATGCTTTTTCTAAAAAAAAAAAATGTTTCCCTTTCCTAACACCAGGGGAGCCACCCCTCCTAAATTTCGTTGTTTGGTACCTGTACTGTAGCAATGACAAATAAAGTCCATTCCATTCCATTCCATTCCATTCCAGGTAGCATATCAATAGCCAGGTAGCATATCAATAGCCAGGCAACACACCGGTCCTGCATATCAATAGCCAGGTAGCCTATCAATAGCCAGGCAACACACCGGTCCTGCATATCAATAGCCAAGCCATGAAGTCGTCAGCCAAGTCGTTGGCCATGGCTTTGTCAGTCAGCCGGTAGCAGAGAGTTCTCACGTGACTGACTAGCAGACCCATTTCTTATCCTAATGCCTGCAGATACACAACCACATTTCCTTACAATACAGTTCATGTAGAAAAACCTGTGCATCAAAATGCTTAAAGTTTTTTTTTGAAATGATACAGGGATTAGACTTCTGGTAAATAAGAATATCTGACCCATAGTGGGGCAGTGACTCAGGGCCTATGTCATTTGCTAAAACACTGCTGCATGTATATTTGAGGGTCTGTTAGTCAATAAAATATCAACCAGGGTAGATGTCCCAAGGTTTTTCAAATTATGGCGTGTGGACTTGGATATTAATTGTGTCATGCTTAGGCCACGGCATAGCCTACATCTTTAAGATTATCTGCTAATGTGGTTTCTTAATTGGGAAATTGAGTCCCAACTATCATTCTGATACTGGGGTATTGCCCCTTTGCAGAACTTGTCCCATCAGACGTTTGGCTGTAATTTATAGTTTTACCTTGTTTGTGCTTCTTTTGTTTCTAGCTGCAGGTTCTCCTCAGAGCAGCAACCATGTATCAACCAGAGTCCACAGAGTCCCCCGGATCTGGCTGTGGTTCTCCAGCCCTGAAAAGCTCACAGTGGGGTCCAGCGATGGTGGTAGTGAAGCTGGAGGAAGAAGATGTAGAGTTGAATGTTGTGATGGTGAAAGAAGAGGATGGAGGAGAAGATGTAATGCAGAAGGGTGTGATGGTGAAAGAAGATGACAGAGGAGGAGAAAGGAGGGAGGAGGTTAGTACTTTACTACTAGAATTCCAGGTTTTTGAATGAGCTGTCTATGGAGACTTGAAAACCATCTTTTTGGGAAAATTTCCAACACACGTTTGGAATGTCACCTGAATCAACCAATTGGAATCAACCAAATTTCTTTTCATGTGGATGTTAGTGCCCTCTGGTGACGGGGTTCACCAGTCACACAAAAGCCAGGAAACCAAATATGCAATAAATGAATATTTATTGATAAAGCAACACAGGGAACAGAGAGGACTAACAGTGGCACCAAATACTGGAACTGGACTGGAGCTTCTCCTAACACACTTGAAAACAGACATGTGGCTTTTGGTCCTTTGACGGTAGTCAGGGATATTTTTTTAATGAGAAGCCATCGAAAATAAATAGAAATATACATACTGCACACATCCAGTAGCCAAGCAGGCAGTCTCTTTTTAGAGACTAAGTGGTTGTCATCAAAATGCTTAAAGTTTCTTGTTGAAGTGATACAGGGATTATACTTCTGGCAAATAAGCATCTCTGACACACAATGGAACAGTGATCACTTATATCATCACATTTGCTAAAATGCTGCTGGATATGTATTTTACGGTCTATTAGTCAATAGAATGTCAACCAAGATAGATTTCCCAGGGGTTTTCAAATTATGCGTGTGGACTTGGATATTAACTTTGTCCAGCTTAGGCCACGTCATACATCTGTAAGATTATCTGATAAATGTGGTTTCTCCAAGTCCCAACTATCATTCTGATACTGTGGTTATTGCCCATTTGCAGAACTTGTCCCATCAGATGTTTTGCTGTAATTTATAGTTTAACCTGTTTGTGCTTCTTTTGTTTCTCGCTGCAGTTTCTCCTCAGAGCAGCAACCATGTATGAACCAGAGTCCACAGAGTCCCCCGGATCTCCAGCCCTGAAAAGCTCACAGTGGGGTCCAGAGATGGTGGCAGTGAAGCTGGAAGAAGAAGATGTAGAGGAGAATGGTGTGATGGTGAAAGAAGAGGTGGAGGAGAAGAGAGTGATGGTGAAAGAAGAAGATGGAGGAGAAGAAATGAGGGAGGAGGTTAGTACTTTGCTACTAAATTTCTTTTTTTACGTTTTTGAATGAGCTGTCTATGGACACCTGGAAACCATCTTTTTGGTGTGTGTGTGTGTACGGCACTGAATCATAACGCAAGCTAGACATTATGATGTTCCGGACCTTTGCTTGAGGACATTTTCTATAACTGGACCTTGTTGAATTTTAATTGGGAAATGTAATTGAATACCTCTGGTCTTGATGTAGAAAACACTGTGCATCAAAATGCTTAAAGTTTCTTGTTGAAGTGATACAGGGATTAGACTTCTGGCAAATAAGCATCTCTGACACACAATGGAACAGTGATCACTTATAGTACATTTGCTAACATGCTGCTGGATATGTATTTTAGGGTCTGTTAGTCAATAGAACCAGGGTAGATTTCCCAGGGTTTTTCAAACGATGGCATGTGGGTTTGGATATTAACTGTGTCAAGCTTAGGGCACGGCATACGTCTTTAAGACTATCTGATGAATGTCCCAACTGTCGTTCTGATACTGTGGTATTACCCATTTGCAGAACTTGTCCGATCAGATGTTTGGCTGTAATTTATAGTTTACCCTGTTTGTGCTTCTTTTGTCTCTAGCTGCAGGTTCTCCTCAGAGCAGCAACCATGTATGAACCAGAGTCCACAGAGTCCCCTGGATCTGGCTGTGGTTCTCCAGCCCTGAAAAGCTCACAGTGGGGTCCAGAGATGGTGGCAGTGAAGCTGGAGGAAGAAGATGTAGAGGAGAATGGTGTGATGGTGAAAGAAGAAGTGGAGGAGAAGAGAGTGATGGTGAAAGAAGAAGTGGAGGAGAAGAGAGTGATGGTGAAAGAAGAAGTGGAGGAGAATGGTGTGGTGGTGAAAGAAGAGGATGGAGGAGAAGAAATGAGGGAGGAGGGAGTGATGGTGAAAGAAGAAGTGGAGGAGAAGAGAGTGATGGTGAAAGAAGAAGTGGAGGAGAAGAGAGTGATGGTGAAAGAAGAAGTGGAGGAGAAGAGAGTGATGGTGAAAGAAGAGGATGGAGGAGAAGGTGTAATGCAGAAGGGTGTGATGGTGAAAGAAGAGGACGAAGAACAAGAAATTAAGGAGGAGGGAGTGATGGTGAAAGAAGAGGTCGGAGTAGAAGTGGAGATGGAAGACAGTGAGATAGTTGGTAAGTCCTTGCTGTATAGTGGTGAGTGTCATTGCACTGCTGTAAAATCAGTGCTGCCAGTGCACTGTAAGTCAGTCAGAACCTGCATAGTCTGACAGTCCTGGTCTCTCCCCTTGTGTGGGATTGATTTATCAGGGCTGGTTCCCCAGTCTAACCTAGTCCTGACTTGCAGCCCAATTGACCAGACTTTGTCACATTTGTCTAAAGTAAGTGAGTCATCTACACTGTATATCTATGATAGGACCCGGAGCCAGTCAAAAAAATGTTCCACTTTTTGGCTCTGAAAAACGTCCTAGTTGCTTTGGCAGTATGTTTTGCATCATCAACTTACTGTATGATGGCATCCTTTTCAGTTGATATTTCTAAATACAATAAGTAATACTCTTAATATACATATTATAGTCACGTATAGTGAGTTCATGACTAACTATAATATCCATGGGAAAAGATGCCCTTGAAAGGAGAAGATGAAACGGCTTGGTAAATGGTATCAACGATTTCCATTCACTTAAGCGAGACGGCTTCACTGTAAATTCCAACCTCACCACCGCAGGGTCTTTAAAAAGATGTTTGTGTTTGGGTGTTTGTTTAACGTAAATGGAAGCTAATGAAACATGATATGGGCACCAATATTTGAAATCTGTTAATTTTACTGTATATATCTCGATCTTGTATATATTTTGATCTATATTGTCGAAATGACTGAACAGTTGAATACCAAAAACCATTGTAGGGTCAATCCTGTTAACTGGTGCCTTTTGGACCCCTTAAAAAAAAAAAAGTATTTAATAGTATAGTTTTTAAATGTGTACCAAATGCAAAGTGGTTAAAATACAAAATAATATCTATATAAGACCCTTTTTTGTTATTTATATGACAAGGAAGACCTAAACCTATAATTGAAGCCCTTTAGAATAAACATTTTAAACATTTTACTTCAAATATGAAGTAGGATTTCCGCGCACACTAAAATAATTAATGTTTAACTGGACTGTGTGGGAGTTGTAACAATGAGACGACAGACGTAGGTTGGAGTCGAGGTTGTTTACTTCTCCTCACTTTCTGATACATGCCAAACATACACTCAGTGACAACAACAATAACATTACCCGGAGCCGGAAACCCTTGCCCCTTTAACCCCCACTCTTAAAGGTACAAGCTCTCCTTGGTGAATGTCTCTCCTACTGACTTAACGTGAATCACCACACAGGCCTCCCCAGAATTCACCAGCCCAGAAGGTAAAAAAAAACAAAGATAACCATTAACAGTCCAACTGAACAGGCAATCAATGAACAGTACACACAGTTAACGTGGCGGGGGGCGGATCACGCGGCCGAAACGGCTGCGCTTTGCAGGAGGGGGATTAAGGGTGAGAACTGGGACTGGAGCCCGGGCCATGGAAGGGACTGGGGCAGGGCCGCGGGGGTAGGGCCAACTGAACTGGCTCGTCAATGTTCAAGTGAGCAGGCTTGAGACGGTCTATAGCGACCCGCTCTGACCTGCCCCCCATGTCTACCACAAAGTGCTTAGCGCCCGCCTCCAGGACACGGAAGGGCCCGTCGTAGGGGGGCCGCAGCGGAGCCCGATGGCTGTCGTGTCGGATGAAGACGTACTTGGCCGATGGCAGGTGCCTGGGTACGTAGGACTGGGGGAGGCAGTGGCGTGATGTCGGAATGGGGACGAGGTCATCCACAATGCCCCGGAACACAGTTCTATGAGAGGCGGCCGACCAGGCAGCTGCAGCATCTGGAAGAAACTCCCCAGGGACCCGCAGTGGCTGGCCATACACCAGCTCGGCGGACGAGGCCTGGAGGTCCTCTTTGGGGGCAGATCGAAGACCGAGCATGACCCACGGGAGGCGGTCCACCCAGCCACTGTCCACCAGGCTGGCCCGAAGAACGGCCTTCATGTCCCGATGGAACCGCTCACAAAGTCCATTGGCCTGCGGGTGGTACGCCGTAGTGCGGTGGATCTTCACCCCCAGGTGCTCAGCAACCGTAGTCCAGAGCTCCGAGGTGAACTGGGGGCCCCTGTCGCTCGTGATGTCACCTGGTGTGCCAAAGCGGGCCACCCAGCACCCAATGAACGCCCGGGCCACCTCCGCTGCCGTAGTAGAGGCCAGGGGAACAGCTTCTGGCCACCTGGTGGTCCGGTCCACCATGGTGAGGAGGTAGGTATATCCGCGAGATGGGTGCAGGGGGCCTACCAGGTCCACATGCACGTGGTCAAAACGCCTCTCTGGCACCACAAACGGTGCCAAAGGGGCTTTGGTATGGCGGTGCACCTTAGCGCGCTGACATGCCACACACGAGCCAGCCCAGGTTCTAACGTCCCTCCGGAGGCCAGGCCAAACAAACTTAATCCCCACCAACTTAGCCGAGGCTTTCACCCCCGGGTGGAAAAGGCCGTGGATGGTGTCGAAAACCCTGCGCCGGCAGGCAGCCGGCACCATAGGACGTGGTTGGCCGGTGGAGACGTCGCAAAGGAGAGTGGCTTTGGCCGCGTCGAACACCACGTCCTCCAGCTGCAGTGCAGTAGGAGAGACCCGGTAGGCCTGAATGTCAGAGTCTGCGGCTTGGTCCGCCGCCATGGCGGCATAGTCGAGTCCCAAGTGAACAGACCCGACGACCGCCCGTGAGAGGCAGTCGGCGACGAAGTTGTCCTTGCCCGCCAAGTGCTGGATGTCCGTGGTGAACTCGGAGATCGCCGAGAGCTGACGCTGCTGACGCCCAGACCATGGCTCCGAGGTCTTGGCCATGAAGAATGTCAGTGGCTTGTGGTCCACGAAGGCGGTGAACTGGCGGCCCTCTAACAGGAATCTAAAGTGTCTGGTGGCAAGGAATAGACCCAGCAGTTCCCTGTCAAAGGTGCTGTACTTGCGCTCGTTGTCGCGGAGCTGTTTGCTGAAGAAGGCCAGCGGCTGCCAAGCCCCGTTCACCCACTGCTCGCACACCGCCCCCACTGCATAGTCAGAGGCGTCCGTTGTGAGGGCGACCGGGGCCGTGGGAGACGGGTGCGCCAGTAGAGCAGCGTTGGCCAGCGTGTTCTTAGCAGCCCCGAAGGTTTTGTCCATCTCCGGGGACCAGTCCAACACGTCCTTGGGCCCTTTACCCCGCAGGGTCTCGTACAAGGGACGCATGAGGTGGGCGGCATGGGGAATAAAACGGTTATAAAAATTCACCATGCCCAGGAACTCTTGTAGAGACTGTATCGTTCGGGGACGGGGGAAACTAGTGATGGCCTCCACCCTGGCGGGAAGAGGGGCGGCTCCCTGCGGAGCGACATGGTGTCCAAGGAAGGTGATGGATGACTGCCCGAACTGGCACTTGGCTGGGTTTACAATGAGGCCGTCGGCCCTGAGCCGCTCAAACAACTGCCGGAGGTGTGTCATGTGCTCCTCCATGGACGCGCTGGCCACCAGAATGTCATCCAGGTCAACAAACATGAATGGCATGTCTCGGAGCACAGAGTCCATCAGGCGCTGAAACGTCTGCACCGCCCCTTTGAGGCCAAAAAGCATTCGAGAAACTCAAAAAGTCCAAAGGGTGTGATGACAGCCGTCTTTGGCACATCCTGCGGATGGACCGGCACCTGGTGGTACCCGCGCACCAGGTCCACCTTGGAAAAGATGACGGCCCCCGCCAGGTGGGCAGAGAAGTCCTGTATATGTGGAACGGGGTACCGGTCGGGGGTTGTGGCGTTATTCAGGCGACGGAAGTCGCCGCAGGGGCGCCAACCCCCGTCGGCCTTAGTCACCATATGTAGGGGGGAAGCCCACGGGCTGTTTGAGCGGCGCACGATGCCGAGTCGCTCCATGGTCGAAAACTCCCCTCTGGCGATTGCAAGCTTGGCCGAGTCGAGGCGTCGGGCCCGGGCATAGACTGGGGGGCCCACGGTGGTAATATGGTGCTCCACGCCGTTCTTAGCCACCTCAGCTGAGAACGTGGGTGTAGTGAGGTCAGGGAAACCGGCGAGCAGGCGTTGATATGGATCCCCGGTGGCCAGTGTGTTTGCCAGGCAAAGCGCTCCAGCCCCCCCTCAGCGTACAGGGGTACGAAGCAAAAGAGAGGGCATCGATCAGGCGACAGTTCTTAATATCCACCAGCAGGTTAAAAGCACAGAGGAAGTCCGCGCCCTGAAGTGGCGTGGATACAGCAGCCATAACAAAGTCCCAGCCGAAACGGAGCCCGCCAAAACACACTTCCACATACCTGATGCCAAATGTTCGTATGGGTGTGCCATTAGCGGCGTCCATCTGGGGGCCGTGTCCGCCGGCCATGGTGTCCACGGCCTGCGCTGGCAGGATGCTGCATTGAGTGCCCGAGTCGACCAGCAACCGCCGGCCAGATAAGGAGTGGGCGACGAACAACAGCTTGCAGTCACGGCCGGCGCCCATAGCCGCTAATGAGCGCCGGCCCTGGCGTTTCCCTGTACCCTGAAACTGCATGGCTTGCGACACTGCTTGGCCTTGGACCCAAACCTTGCATGGTAGTAACAGAGCCCGTCGTCGGTTTGGCGGCGGGCCGTCACCGCAGCCGCGGTGTCTGTATAGTCCTCCAGGGGTGGAGGTGGGGTCGAGTGGTCTGGGTGGGGCAGCAGCGCATGGATAAACTGCTGCCGGTTAGCGAGGTACACCCTGTCGGCCTCTGCAGCCAGAGAACGATAATCCTTGGTGGAGGAGAGGGGGGAACTGGCCAGTGCTGTGCGCACAGGCGCCGGGAGCTGCCGCAGAAAAATGTGTGTGAACAGGAACGAGGGATCAGCCGATCCCAGCACAGACAACATTCTCTCCATCAACTCAGACGGTTTGCCGTCACCGAGGCCATTGAGTGACAGCAGGCGGTCCGCTTTCTCTAGTTCCGACAGTTCACAAAGTTTTAGCACAAATGTCTTTAGTGCATCGTACTTGCCGACAGCCGGTGGATCCTCCAACAGCATCATCGCTCGTGCCGTTGTCGAAGCATCTAACGCAGAAACCACATGGAAGTATTTAGTCCCATCCTGCATTATTCCTCTCAGCTGGAATTGGGCTTCGATGTGATGAAACCACGGTCGTGGGTTCTGCTGCCAAAAGTCGGGCAGCTTGACGGTTGCAGCGTAGATGTTAGCATGTATGTTAGCATTGTCCGGTGCGGGCGCTGTGGGCACTGCGGCGTCGTTACCGGCGTTTTCGTTGTCAGACATCTCGTTCGCTTTCGTCAGGGTCACCAATGTGGGAGTTGTAACAATGAGACGACAGACGTAGGTTGGAGTCGAGGTTGTTTACTTCTCCTCACTTTCTGATACATGCCAAACATACACTCAGTGACAACAACAATAACATTACCCGGAGCCGGAAACCCTGGCCCCTTTAACCCCCACTCTTAAAGGTACAAGCTCTCCTTGGTGAATGTCTCTCCTACTGACTTAACGTGAATCACCACAACTGACCCTTTACTGAACATGGGTAACTGACCTGGCAAACGGGAAGAAAACAGGGAGCGTAGTAAGAAATCTAAATCATTATTTTAAGGATATAAATTGTAATTTTAGAGTGATTTTGAGATTCATATTTGTTCCATGCACATACTATTGTTAAATACAAAAATATATAATGATTTTACAGTTTACATTTTATTTCCCCAGAAATCATAAAAAAAAGGTTTGACCTGCCTAAATGCTGCGGAATGAAATTTACCAATATAAAACGTTATGCTATTGGTAATTTTGCCATTCAAAGAAGTGCTGATACAGCATGATTTTGTTGTACTTTTTCTTTAACAACATATTTGAGAAACCAGACAGACAGAATCATGTTTTTACTGTAACATGTTTTGCAGTATAAACTATAGTTGTGGTATTCAAAACCCCCATTCGATTATCTCCAATCTTTAAATAAATAAAACAATATTATTCTTTTGGGCAACTTTTCTCATTGTTTTGCACAAAATGTGTTTGTAACCCTGTATATGTTCATATTCTTACAGATGAGCAGAGCTCCAACCCAGGTTCAGACAGCGAGCCCAGCTCCACCACATCAGGAAACCATAAACAACACAGGAGACACACAGGAGAGAAAACACACCACTGCTCCCAGTGTGGGAAGAGTTTCAGGTGGTCGGGATATCTAACTATACACCAGAGAATACACACAGGAGAGAAACCATACCAGTGCACACAGTGTGGCAAGAGTTTCAATCAGGAACAAAACCTAAAGAGCCACCAGAGAATTCACACAGGAGAGAAACCATACCAGTGCACACAGTGTGGCAAGAGTTTCAATCAAGCAGTAGACCTAAAGACACACCAGAGAATACACACAGGAGAGAAACCATACCAGTGCTCCCAGTGTGGGAAGAGTTTCACTCGGGCAGGAAGCCTAAGGACGCATCAGAAAATACACTCAGGAGAGAAACCAAACCAGTGCTCCGAGTGTGGGAAGAGGTTCAGTCAAGCAGGAAGTCTGAAGAAGCATCAGAGAGGAAGAATCTGCAGGAGTGTGTGATGTTCACCACACCGGATAAGTGGTTGTTGAAGATCACTCCACGGTTCTTGCCACCAGAGGGAGGCATCGAGCAGTCCACCCTGCCACAGGTCATTATAACACCACCAGAGGGCAACGATGAGCAGACCCCACCTCCGTCCGAGGAGGATCCAATGCCAGCATTGGGTCTGGACTTGAACTATGACATCGAGCTGTTCCCCATGATTAACCTGGGTTTACCACCAATGACTGCAATGATGAATGTTTCTGCCATGATCTGCCGGACCGATTTGCTATGAAATGTGGACCTGCTTGCATAGGAATAGAATCAGGAAGTGAAACGTTGAACACATATACTCTGAGAAATCAACATATCCAAGTGTGACGGCCATCAGTAGCCTGGTTGTCTGTCTATATGTTTGTGTCTGTTGTAGTGTCTGTTCTGGTTGTCTGTGTCTATCTCTTTAACAGCCATAAGCCCAGTCCAGGGGATCCACCCAAATAGCTACTCACGTTGGTCTTACATATGAGAAAAGGATAACAAAGAAGGAGCTGAAACTTCTTCTGGTGGGGGAACTGGTTGAGAAGGGTGTGATTGAAGAGGCTAAGGATGACAATTATGGGGAGGAGGAGTCTGGGGGCTCTCTACCTTCAGAGGGAGAGGAGCTTCTTCAGACGCCCGTCCCATCCTTTAAGACACCACTGAAAAAAGTGGATATCACTTTGGAGCAGTTTGACCCATCTCCTATTGGTAGTGCCAGTACTGGGGCTCTTGGAGAGGAGGCGAAACAGCAGTTTCAGTTAGCCTGTCTCCAAATGGAGGCCCAGGAAAGGGCAGCCATCAGAGAAGAGAGGGCTCAGGAGAGGTCTGAGGCCCGACAGCATGAGCTGAGGATGTGTGAGATCGAGTCTGCTAAAGTGATCAAGTTACGTCAGCTAGAGCTCGAGAGTCAAGCTCTCAATCAAGCCCCATCTCCCAGTACCACCCCAAAACCTTTTGATGTCAGTAAGCATATTTCTTTGGTGCCTCCTTTTAAAGAGACTGAGGTGGATTCCTATTTTATTGCGTTTGAACGCACCGCTGCCGCCTTAAACTGGCCCGAAAATGTTTGGGTATTACTGCTAAACTGCAAGTTGCAGGGAAAAGCTCGGGAGGCAGTAACTGCGCTTCCCGTTGCTGATAGTTTAGATTACACTAAGGTTAAGGACGCCATTTTTCGCGCCTATGAGTTGGTTCCTGAGGCATATAGACAAAAGTTCAGAAATCTTAAGAAGACCCCCACCCAAACGTTTGCGGAGTTCGCTAGGGAGAAGGGAATTTTATTTGATAAAAGGAGCAATGCGTGTAAAGCAAATGATTACGAAACCTTGAAAGAGTTCATTCTTCTAGAAGAATTTAAGCAAAATTTGCCTGATCGCATTGTTGTATATTTAAATGAACGAAACATAGAGTCCCTCTCCCTTGCTGCTGTGCGCGCAGACGAGTATATGCTCATGCACAAAACACATTTCCCTTCTGTTCCTGCTGAGAAGCCTCGTAATGTGCCGGCTACTCAGTTTCATTCCGTGAACACTTCTTCCTTTAGGACGCAGAGCTCGAGGAAGGAAGATAGGGAATGTTATTACTGCCACAAACCAGGACATGTCATTGCCGATTGTTTAATTCTTAAAAACAAAGATCAGCAGTTGTCTACGAAGGAACCACAAGTGCAGGGTATTGGATTGATTAGGGCGGTATCATGTTCTGACATTGAGATGACCACCGGCACTGAAAGTGATAAATGTTTTGATCCATTCATATTTACTGGCTTAGTGTCATTGACGAGCGAACAAAAAGATCAGTGTCCAGTACGTATTTTACGAGACACCGGGGGGTCACAGTCTGTAATTCTATGTAGTGTCCTGCCATTCTCTGATCAGTCTGCGTGCGGAAATGAAGCTGTGTTGTGTGGTATTGAAATGGGTTATGTCTCGCGGGCTGTACACCGCATTCACATACAATCTGAGTTGGTTACTGGTTTTTATTCGGTTGCTGTATGTCCAGCGTTACCCATTAAAGGAGTGACATTTTTGTTGGGCAATGATATTGCTGGGGGTAAGGTGACTCCTACGTTGGAGGTACTGGATTCGCCTCAATGCAGGGAATCTGAGACAAAAGATTCAACAAATGTTGATTTGTTTCCGGTGTGCGCCGTAACTCGTGCACAATCGAGTCGAGGCAGAGAGGAGGATAGCGATGTTTCTCTCTGCGATAGTGTGATTATGCAAGCCTTGTCTGAAAGGAATGAAAACCCGATTGTTTTAGTTTCTCCCAGGGAGAAAGTGGTAGAGTTACCATCCTCCCCGAGTCCTACCATACCATCCGCTGACAGCCTATCTCTCCCTGTAACCGGCGAGAGATTGCGTGTCGCTCAGGTAGATGATCAGTCATTAAACAAATGTTTTGTAAATGCAGCAAGTGAAAAATCTGAAATAGGGGAGCCATGTGAACGTGTAATAATTGATTGTGTTGGACCTTTGCCTAGGACTAAAAGTGGAAGTCAGTATTTGCTCACTATTATGTGCGCTGCTACTCGTTTTACCGAAGCTGTTCCGTTGCGTAACACATCAGCTAGCTCAGTGGTGGAAGCTTTAACAAAGTTATTTTCCACATTCGGTCTTCCTCTTGTTATACAATCTGACCAGGGCAATAACTTTCAGTCTAAGCGTTTCAAACAAGCCCTAAGAACGTTAGGGGTACGACATGTTGTTTCCAGTGCCTATCATCCTGAGAGTCAGGATGCATTAGAACGATGGCATCAGACGTTAAAGGCGATGCTTCGTAAATACTGTCTAGAGAGTGGGAAGAGTTGGGATGAAGGAGTGCCATTCATGTTGTTTGCAGATCGTGAAGCTGTTCAGGAATCTTTAGGATTCAGTCCCGCGGCACTTGTCTCTGAACATACGCCTCGCGGTCCGCTCAAATCACTGCAGGATAAGTCCCTCTCAGTTGAGTTTAGTGCGGAGCGGAATGTGTTAGATTACATTAGTCATTTTCGTGAGCGTTTGCATCAGGCTAATACCATTGCAAAAGAGTCTCTTGTTAGTTCGCAAACAGTGATGAAGCGTCATTATGATCGCACTGCTGTTTCTAGAAAGTTTCATGTAGGTGATAAAGTTTTAGCTCTATTGCCTATTTCAGGCGCTGCGCGGTCGGCGAAATTCTGTGGTCCGTATGATATTCGTGAGTGTCTTAGTGACACTGATTATGTGATCAGTACTTGTTCTGTCTACTGACGCCGACAGAAAGGCTGGACTGAGGGACACGGATACCATTCAACTCGTTTTTCTTACTTTTACTGAAAATTGAATAGATTGTAAAACCTGCGAATGCAGACAACAAAACGTACATAAATACACAGCTCTGACACATTCAAAGACTAAAACAAAGCATATAAATGTTACACAAAGCACGCATCAAACACACTAACCGTGGCATCCCTCACGTCCTGGCATCACACACTGAACCCATACGCACGGTATCCCACTATTTAAGCACCTAATCACACCCCCCAATATCCCTACGCACAACTGATCTATATAATCAAACAATTCCCACGCAGTTATGAGGCATAAGTCAAAATAATGTTACAAGTTAAAAATTAAAGTTAAAAATTATTTAAATAACATTCAAAATAACATTTCACATTTGTCCCATTTTATAGGCTAAAATATGCACACTGAACACACTCCATCCTAACTGGACAGTACACCTCCCACCTAGCCGATCTAGCTACTAGTCTAGGGAGGCTACCAATGTCCCTTGTTCCTCAATGGGGAGGAGAACAACCATCCTTCTGACATCCCGGTGGAGGACGACCCCGGGCAGCTTGCCAGAGCCTTTCTTTTCTTTTGTTTTGGCTCCTCCTGGAGAGGCAGGGCCCTGGTGAGCGCTCCTGAGAAGGCCTTCCGTTTGAGCTTGTTCACACTTTCTCGAGCATCAGCTGCCACTTCTACCGCTGATTTCACGGGCCACTCCTCAAAAGGCTTCTCCAGGAATCCAGGTCCATTCTGCCACAGAGAATTTTCGCTCAGTTCTTCAGGAACTGCTCCTCTTGTGATGATGTCGGCCACATTGCACTCACCGGGGATCCACGACCACTCGGTTGGAGACCCTGTCTTCCCAGGGTCCCACGTTTCCTTGGCTGAGTTCCCGCCTCCTGCCTCTTGGAAGGCTCTTCTTACAAGGATGTTTCCTTTTTGTTTGGCCGGGGCCACCAGGCCAATTGGATTGTATAGGCCAGCCACTTGGCTCAGCAGCTCTCTCCTCGACAAGCCGTTGGGTGTACTCTCCCGGACTTCTTCTACCTTGAGGTTGAGGCCTGTCCTCATCTTTCCTTTTCTCTTGGAGAAGTATACTGATGTCATCACGTAGAGCTGGTCGGAATCCACGAGATACCCAATGCCAAGGGCCTTATTATCCTCGTCTTTCAGCTGATTCGGTAGCATCAGGGTTTTGGATGTCGCTCCAGGCCTCTCCCCTCCACAGGTTCTGGCGTCGTCCTTTCTCCTCCCACCTTGGCCAGACCGGACCCACGGCTTTAGAAAGAATCCTCCAGCGCTCAAGATCTCCTCCACTCCACTCGTGATGGTGTCGAGCATCTTCAGATCATCATGGGAAGTCAAGATGTCGTCGATGTAGCTGTCTTTCTCCAAGACACGACGCTCTTCCTCCCTTTCAATGAACTGAGGTAGCCCTGCTGTCTCCCTCATTGCCAGTTGAGCAATGCAACCAGCAGGACGGTCTCCAATGTTCACCCTCGTGATGGCGTGCTCCCCGATGTCCTCTTCAGGATCGTCTTCCAACACTTCTTTGTTGGTTGCCATTGAGCTCCGGACTCTGGAGTTGCTTTCCTGCCTCAGTCCACTCTCCCTGGTCTCTTCGCAGCACCCGATACACTTGACGATTTCCTCATACTTGGCCGCTGCTGTTCTCATTGATCGGGCGAAGTGTGTCTTGGACTCGTAGGTCACCGTCTCCACAGCTTCAAACAGATTGGGATGCGTCCCACTCACAATCTTTCCAAGTGGGCCTTCCCACAGGACCAGGTCTCCTACTACCTTCACGGGACAGGGAACCAGCCGCCCCTCTCTTTGGCTGATGAGGAGCTCAATACTCCTTGGCCGGACCAACTCCTGGGTCTTGACCTCGGGGAAGAACCTTTTCAGTTGCTGTGGCTCGATGGCATGGTGCACCTTGGCTATTTCATCTAAGCCGTAGCAGACCAACTGGTGGGCTCTTTCACCTTCCGGGGTCCTGAACCTCACCTTCAGGAGGTACCTTCTGGTGTTGGCTGTCACAGTCATCCCTCCGACGCCCTGCACCACTAGCGTGATTTTCTCGCTCTTCAGGCCAAGCCTACTTGCAGCCGCGTGGGTAATGGAATTTGTATCTGATGCTAGGTCTATCAGAGCACCAATTTGTTGCCCGTCGTTAGCAGTGACCTCCAGGAGCATCATTATTACTGGACACTCCTTTATTCCATTTTCTTCCAGGAGCTTCCCGGCTTTTGCTTTAGTGCAGCTCGTAACTGCTGTCTTATTTGTGAAGGCTTTCCTGACTTTTTGCGCAATCTCTGGAGCGAGTTGGGACAAGACCTCTTCCTGTTCAACGGTTAACCTCCTTGCACGTTCAACGCCGCTACTTGGAGTTTCTCTCTTTTCCCCACCATCCCTCTTACTGTCTCTACTGGGGCAGAGAAGGTAATGGTGGTCTGACGACTCTCCTTCTTTGCAGCCTCTCTTGGTGCAGAGGAATTTAAGGTTACACTCTCCGTCAGCGCCATGTGATGAAAGGCACAGCCGGCAGGCTCTAGACTTCTTCACCGCGGCCTTTCTTGCTGCCAAGTCGAGGCCTCTGAACTTCTTACAGGTGAACAGCCTACTTCTGTGTTTATCTTCGCACAGAACACAATTGTCATCAGCACTGCCTCTCTCAGTGGCTCTAGTGAAAGCAAACTTCTTCTCAGTCTTCTTCTCTGGGATCTCCGTGATTTCCATCTGCTCCAACTGTTCGAGGATGCTTTCCTGCTTTTGTAGGAAGTCCAGGAAGGTGTCAAAGTATCTCTCCGGCTGGAAACCATTTCGGGGGTCTATTTTGAAAGTAAGCCACTCCTTTTTCAAAGTGAGTGGCAGTTTGTTCTCAATGGCTCCAGTCACCAGAGGGTTTTTGATGGCTACTTCATTGTCAAGATCTTTAAGGTCTGCTAGAGCTTTCTCTGTGATTCGGATCAGATCAATCACCTTCCTGAATTGGTGCTCTTTGACTGGAGAAATCTTCTGCAGCTCTGCTACGATCAGGTTGGTGATTGCATTCTTGTTTCCGAAACGATTCTCTAGCACCCTGAAGACATCTTCGGCAGTATTGTGGCTCGCGAGCCTGAGATCCTTCACTATGGTCTCCTCTATACTTTCCAGAAGTTGAAACTTCTTAACTTCCGGAGACCCGGAGGGATCGCCTTGTTCCTGTAGGCTTTCCCAATCCTTCCTCCAGCGGTAGTATTCCCGAATGCTACCTCTAAACGTCGGGAGACTTGTAGGCTTCAGCCTCACTTTTGGAATGCCTCTCGTAGCTGCATTTCCACCCCGTGCGCCTGCTTGAGTCTCCTCCAACGCTTTTTGCTGGGCTTTAACAAGCTCTGCCCGTGCTTCAGTCTCCGCCTGTTGAGCCAGGATAAGCTGGGCGCGTCTGGCGCGTTCTTCCTCTTCAGCCCTCTGGCGCTCTCCTTCAGCTGTTGTGCGGCGGGCGCGGTCTTCTTCCTCAGTTGCCTTTCGAGCTTTTCCTATCTCGGCGTCTCTATCTCGCCTGAGCTTGTTCTTTGAGGACATCAAATGATGCAGCCGTCTCTCCACGTCTTCTATAGCAGCAACAGGGGCCCAGTCTCTCCAGACAGAGAGCTCTTTCTCTGCTCCTGTAGTAAGCTCCTCTAAATGGTGCACTTGTCTCTCATGGCAGTCATGGTCTAGCTGGCCCAATGGGACCTCTTCTGTCTCTTCTTTAGCTCGCTCAGCCTCCCTGATCGCGAACAACACTCTTCTTTCACCGTATCTTGACCACAGATGGAGTTTTACGAGATCGCCAACCTCCGACAATTTAGTCATGCAGTCTTTGCTCACCTTCTCGATGTCTCTCATCTGTTGTTCCGATAGTTTGGTGGGGTCCTCTTCCGCTTCTGCAAGCAGACCCTCTTCATAGCTACTATTGGCTGCCAGGAGCTTCTCAGCTTCATTAGAGAAAGCCTGCCACTGGACCTTTAATTCGCTCTCGACCATGGAGGGTATAACGCGGAGCATGAAAGCAGATTTTTTGCTTAAGTTGGATTTAGCTGAATTTCTCTCTTTTTTCAGTTGAGCTACGGACTGGTCCTCTTCAGCCATTTTCCTATTTCTTTTCACAGACTATCAATGTTTAAATTTGTATTCAAACTCTGCTGTTATTTTCTTTAACAGATTAAGGTCCCTTCAAAATGCTCACTTAGTATTTTTTATTTTCGTTTTATTCAACTGTGACGTTTTACAGTCAAAACTGACATTTATTTACTGCCAGAATAAATGGGACTCTTATTTTGAAACTCCGGATCTTCTGTGTATTTTTACTTCCTGGTTACTTCAAGAATAAATTGGACTCTTATTTTGAAATTTCGGATCTTCTGTGTATATTTACTTCCTGGTTGCTGCGACGCACTAGGGCTCCTCCTCCCACAGTTAGGATATATCACTCCGCGAGTCCGCTTAGCCACTTTAGCCGACACGGTCAGTCCCACGTTAATCACTCCGGCTAGCAAGGCAAGTCTCTATACAAGGCAAGTCTCTAAACATCCAGCTTGAACTAGTCCGCTGGTCAGTGCTGTTGCTTACCCGACCGCTTTCCTGGTCTTGCTGTCCTCTCGCGCTGTCTCGCGCTGCCGACACTGTCACTTTTCCAGTAGGCTCTGCACAGACACGCTTCACAGACAGCACACCTGGCTAGCTAGCTCCGGTTAATTGCAGCCACTTTTCCGAGTTCCCTCGACGCTTGTATTCGTCCCGCGGAGAACTCCTCTCTGAATGTGGCTGTCAATTTACTTCTCCACCACCTCGGGAATCTTTTCAAAGATATTTCTTTGACGCCCGGGCCGTAGGTTTTACAATTGTTCTGTCTACTGACGCCGACAGAAAGGCTGGACTGAGGGACACGGATACCATTCAACTCGTTTTTCTTACTTTTACTGAAAATTTAATAGATTGTAAAACCTGCGAATGCAGACAACAAAACGTACATAAATACACAGCTCTGACACATTCAAAGACTAAAACAAAGCATATAAATGTTACACAAAGCACGCATCAAACACACTAACCGTGGCATCCCTCACGTCCTGGCATCACACACTGAACCCATACGCACGGTATCCCACTATTTAAGCACCTAATCACACCCCCCAATATCCCTACGCACAACTGATCTATATAATCAAACAATTCCCACGCAGTTATGAGGCATAAGTCAAAATAATGTTACAAGTATCTAATAATCAACAATTAATAATAACTAATAATTATTTAAATAACATTCAAAATAACATTTCACATTTGTCCCATTTTATAGGCTAAAATATGCACACTGAACACACTCCATCCTAACTGGACAGTACAGTACTCCCGAGAGACGGAGAAGTACTAGAGTGTGTCATGTGAACATGTTAAAACGCTATTGCTCCAGTGAGGAATCTAAAATTAGTCAGGAGACTTGTAAAACTGTCCCTAAGCCGGTAGTCACTGGCCGCGGTGCATTCATTGTGACAGAGACGCTGTGCGTGACCGATGAGGAGTTGAGGACACGTCATTCCTCTAATCAGAATACTCGAATGGTCAACTCGAAAAGGTTGACAGTGTTGCCCACTCAGTTAACTAATTTGTCAGATGAACAGCAAGTTGAGGTGAAGAAGTTGATCGAGCGTTTTCGGTGTATATTTGGTGATATGCCGAGTCAAACTACTAAGTCATGCTCCCGTACTCACGGCTCCTGATCTTGGTAGACCAGTTAAGTTAGAGGTGTATGTAGGGTCCAGTTGTTGCCGGTGGTGGTGTTCACCGATAATAATCCCATTGTTTTCCTATCTCGCATGTGAAAGCACAATCAACGTTTGATGAGATGGGTTTTTAATAGTGCAAAATTACAGATTAGAGATAAAGCATAAAAATAGGCGGACAGGTTGGTTTGTGGTGGTAATAACATTTGTTACATGTCTGAATCCTTGGGTTTGTGTCTTAAGGGGGGGAGTGTGACGGCCATCAGTAGCCTGGTTGTCTGTCTATATGTTTGTGTCTGTTGTAGTGTCTGTTCTGGTTGTCTGTGTCTATCTCTTTAACAGCCATAAGCCCAGTCCAGGGGATCCACCCCCCCCCCCCCCCCCCGTGATAATTGCCAATCAACTCCAGCCAATCAACACCAGCCAATAATCAACACCAACCAATCATCAGAGGCCACACCCTACAAAAGATCAGGAGAGAGAACCAGCAGCAGCTGTGTGATCCAATCACACAGTTCCCACCATTTTGTGTATACCATGCGGGTGGTTTACTTTGAGAGAGCATTTTGTTATAGTTTGGTGGATACTTGTTAGAGATCCTTTTTGGTTTAGTTTGTTAGTTATGTTCTGTGTTAGTGATCTTGTTAAGTGATACCATGTTTGAAACCTTTTTATTGTTATTGTTTATTTTAACCATCCACGGGATGAGTTTATTGTTTATTTGAATAGGAGGCATTTGTTATAGTTTTAATTCTGTTTATCTGACCCATAATGACTTTAATTTACCCTTGTAGTAATAAATATCTTTATATTACTCATAACACCTGTATTTTGTTACTTCTTATTCTCCCTAGTGAATGTAGAACGTAACACCAAGATACCCACTAGAATGGGATTGATTGTGTTGCAAGATGTATAAGAAATGTGAGATAGGACCAATGTGATGTAGCTGAGACTTGAGATAGGATGTGTGCGCTATCTTGTTGTTGATTAAAACAATGTCTTATGTTGAACTAGGGACAGAGCTTGAGGACAAAGGAGTTCCCCTTTTACTAAAATAAGCTCACTAGGCGTAAGAGCAAGTAACTTTCCCCTTCTTGACCAGATGGTCTCCGGGAGAGGAGAACTTCCTCTTTTTAGCTAGTAGCTAATAGTTTGGAGTGATCCCAGCCAATCGGGCTGTAAAACGTAGAGGGTTTCTTACTGAATAATACTTTTATTATTTTTGGAACCGGCTTCACTTGTATTGGGGAAGTGAAACGAGGCTCTGCCGAGGGCCGATTTCAACTCTGAGGATACAGGCTGGTGGCTGAAAGGAGAATGCAATGAGAAACTGCTACTATGATGTGCACAAATGACTAAATGTTGTGGAGGTTGAACTAACTGTAAAGGAATAGTCAACTATATTTCCCCAGTGGCAACTGAAGGTTCTGCAGCTCCAAGATCCACCTCCCAAGTTTACAAACAAGTGCAACGGTAGCACTTAAGACCGAAAATGAAGTTGTATAGATTGCACCTTTAAGCACACATTCAAACAGTGATGTTAGTTAGGACTATGGAGCAATTATTTAAGGTAGTTGGGTAAACCAATAGGAGCATAGCTCCCCTATGGGGCGAAGCTCCATGAAATAGAGAGTGTGTGTGTGTGTGCGTGCGTGCGTGCGTGCGTGCGTGTGTTTGTGTGTGTGTTGCCTGCCGAGTGCTTTCATGCAACGTGAGAAACGGGAGCTGGCCCCTAATCAGATGTTCTCTGTCGTCGGGGGCTATCAGCCCTCCTCAGACAGATCATTAACAGCCGGAGCGTGCCGGAGTCTCACCTCCCTGCATCCCACGCCATCCTACCACGGACTGGAATGTCCACATTAAGATCCCAAGATCCTCCTCCTCAGAGGGAGAGAGAGAGATAGAGACTTCGGAGGAAAAGAACTGTGCATGACATTCTTTGTAGATAGAGACCCAATCGGGACAACCATCTTGTCAAGTCAAGAGAGTTATGGCGTGAGAAGGAGCGATATGATCTGGGGTTTTAAGAGTAGGGTGTGACAGAGATTTCTTGGAGTATAAACGGAATGCCCTCTTAAAATCGTTTATCTTCTGACCTCAGGGTCATCTGTGTGTGTGTGTGTGTGTGTGTGTGTGTGTGTGTGTTTGTCTTTGTGTTTGTAGAAGAGTCCAAAGTGTTCTTTAAGGCATACACACACATACTTCAGGGCATAAAGTTATAATTAATCAGTGTTTCCTCTATATGCATTTATTCGTGGCGGGCCGCCACCAAAGAATTTCCTCTGCCACCAATTGATTCAGACAGTACACTTTGATTCAGGCTGCGCAGAAAGGCAGCGAGTTATTATGACCGGAGAACAGAAAAAAAGCAGATTGAAGCTAGATTCAGGCCGCTTCCAGACCAACATTTCGTTACGATTTAGGGCGTAGTTATTTACAATAGTTACAATGTTGCAATTAACCTCGTCGTTTGTGTTCGCACTGCAATCGAGACTCTCAACAGGCGCGAGGCGACGCACTTTCAAAACAGTTTTGTGATTGGTCCGAATTTAGCGGGACATTTGGATTTCAGGAAATCCCTCTCCTCTCTCTCTCTCTTAGCCCGTCGCCGGTGCCTTTAATCCCGTATCCTAATCGAAAATGCAACATCATCAGCGACGACTGTGGGTTATTGCATTTACTGCTGTTCTCTGGTTCATGTTCTTATACCAGTGCTCAGTATAGAGTATTTTAAATGAACATTCGTTATGTATGTCTCTGATGTTCATGGTCAATTAAATGCGGTGGTAGCTGATGTCGGCACGTTGCGCCGTTCTGAGCGGCAGCAGGTTTTTTGTTGTATAATGTCTAATGTTACAACCTCAGCCAGAGTTGTTTATGCCAGAAGTGCCCTCTTTGCACTAAGAGAGACTGCAAAACATGAGGGTTTCAAACACTCATTACCGAAGGAACTACGGAAGAAATACCGGGGGTGCAAAGCTGGAGCGAAGCTAAAAGCTAAATCGAGGAGGCGGTGGAGATACAAGCCGTTTCTACCATCAATCGTAATGGGAAATGTTAACTCCTTACCCAACAAATGTGACGAGTTGGAGGCACTCGTGATGCATCATTCAGTGTATCGGGAGTGCAGCCTGATGTGCTTCTCTGAGAGCTGGCTAAATGACAACATCGCCGACTCATGTGTGGAGATCGAACTATTCATAGCAATATGCGCGGGGCAAAACTAATCTATTGCCTCTAAAATCACCACGAACAGAACGGCGGAGGTACGGGTAAGCAGGGCTCATGTTGGTGTCCTCAAAGGTAAGAGTTGGTTTTCTTTAACTCAGCTGATAGCATTACCTTGCTGTTGTTGTTTACCGAATGCTCCATCTGACTGTCACACTGTGATTTTACTTGTGTAAACGTTAGCCGGTTTTGTGCGTGTACTCTCACGTAGGCCTACTTCGTATTGATCTTTCTGTGTGTGTGTGTGTGTGTGTGTGTGTGTGTGTGTGTGTGTGTGTGTGTGTGTGTGTGTGTGTATGTGTGTGTGTGTGTGTGTAATGCGCATTCCGCATGTTCCGCTGCAGCTGTAGGATATGTTGGTATTTGATCACCTTCTATATAAAATCACCTGCTCGGCTTTAATGGCTTAACCGCTATTTAAGAAATTATAATTGTTGCCACCCTCTATACTAGTTTTTGGTGAAACCACATCTTTGTTTTGAGCGCCAGCTGCGCGCGCGAAAGATAACCGCTCCGCCACTAATGTGAAAAATCCTGGAGGAAACACTGTTAATGTTTTGAGAACATGATGATGTAAAAAATGTACAAATCATAAACACCATGTGTGCTTCATATGTTTTAAAGGGTTAGTTCAGGTTAGTGGGCCAGGGGAAACTGTAACCCATGGTTCAGAGTTCACTACTAACTTAAACAATAGGGTTAGGGTTAAAAAAATCACCGTTGCAAAATCACCTCAAAGTAACTTCCAACCAAGTTAGCGAGGTCATTTGAGGTCATTGTGGCCACAAATGGTGAATTTACTTTTGTTGCCCAATCACTCCAATTGTTCTTGTTTTAGTGTTGGCTACAGTTATCTGGAGTAAGTAGTGGCTATTTAAAGAGCTCTGAAGCATGGATTACAGTTTCTCCTGGCCTATAGACTACTTTCAAGGTAAGGAACCACCTGACTATACGTTGAAAAATATTGAACTAACCCTTTAAGCATCTATAAGCATAAGGTTGTTACCTTAGTTCTCTAAACTCCAAACTTCAAATGAATGATTCCCCAAGATACACATCTGATTCCACATACTGAGGTACAGAATTTAAGAGCTTCCGTTTCAGCTGTTTGGGATATATTGGTTATCAGGCTCTTTGGCAAAACATGCAGCCTCTTCATAGAAACAAGCAGTTTAACAAGGGAAACTTCTCCTATTTCAATGTATTTTCCATACTATTGATGTTACAACGCTAGGTGTTAGAGCACAACTCTATCTTTCCCCTTGATTTGTGTTCGAACAATGTTCGACTTACATCCTAACAGTGCTAGGAAGTTCACAGCTTAGGACAGATCTTTCATGCCATGACAGCTTATCTTTGAATTCTTCCGTTCATTTATTCTTAACGCCATGTGAATACAAAGCAGGAGTGACGTGGCTTTTGTTTAATATCTTATGTCAGCGACGACTTATATTCGTCTCTCTCCATAATGTTGTGAACTGCAGCTACACGGACAGCTCTTCACCCTTTCACAGTGGTCACCCTTTTTTCCCATTGAAATGTTCGCTGGCCTTCGGTGATAAGCATCTCTGGCAAGCAAAACCATTACTGAGTACTGTTGAATACTGAACTAAATACTGAATGATATTTTCTCTATTATTAGAATACTTCGAAAGAGGTTTTTATACAGTCAGAATGCTATATATTATTATCACTTTGGTTACAGTCACAGATATTTAGATTGTTGTATCTAAGGCAAGTAGAGAAAGGCGATTGGTCAAAACAGGTAATCTCACATCTGATTGGACCAGAAGGTAATCTCATCGCTGATTGGACCAGTAATAACCAGTAGTAATTCAGTCTTTGTCAACAGCGGGAATCTCCTCACTCGCGGTCTTTCCTGAGGGGATTTAGGAGAATCATCACATAGTTTGAAACCCGAATAATTACGGTAATTAATTCCCAGATACCCATCAACCCCGTTTCCTTTGCAACATTGGCATTTTTGTGAGAGTGAGGAAATGTTTTATTATCCAAATGTTCTTCGACGTCGCAGCGGCTGCTTTTCCACCATTTGGTAAGTCCATGACAACATGTAGCTAGCTAGCTAAGAGTTTAGCTTGATGCTAACAAGTTACCTCTGTAGCTAGCTTCTGATAAAAACCTCACTGAAAGGGATCTTTGTGTATCATGCTCATATAACTCAACTGGAAACTGAAGCCTGCACCTTTTCAGTTCAACCTGTGAGGAATAGCTGGATATGTATTTGTATGTAATACCGCTTACATTCTTTGGGAAGAACCCTGATGTTACAATGCTGTTGGCTGTTCCATCTGGGTGGTTTTAGGTTGGCAGCCCCGAAAGGAACCAGAATAACACGCAGGGAGCTTCTGAAGGTCAATGTTGGGAAAACATGGTATGTAACCCCCCCCCCCCCCCCCCCCATCCCCTCCACTGTCTGAGGGAATATGAGGTATTGATTTAGCATTATGGTTTTATTGAAACTTCTGTCACAGCAGTACTAATTCTTGTACAGACCTTTCTGATCTCTTCAGACTACATCTTACCTGTCCTGCATTGTAACTGCCAATGGCCCCTGGTCATAGCATAGATTACTTTCTTGTAATGACTGATGCATAGATGATTCACTTACTTCAGACAAATGTATTTGTGTAAGTCGCTTTGGATAAAGGCATCTGCTAAATGCTTAATGATGTACATTGTGTGTCAGACTTTACAGTACAGCATGAGGCCACCAGACATAGGTTTAAATAACACATGTTATATTTCAAATATCTGTGCTTGACTGATGGCGCCTGGAGCAATTTAACCATTGTTGAATAATCCCCAAAAGTGCAAATCATGCCATTCAGGGACTCCAGACAGGCTCAACTAAACGCTCAAGTATTTGAAAGGATTTCAAATAGTATTTGACCCAGGTCTGAAGGTCACACACTGGTGCTTTAGATCAGAATCTTTGATGGGTGTGTGTCTGATATGTGTCACGTTGATCCTAGTGATGACATCATGGACTATGTGATGGTGCGGGTGCCTCCCCTCCAACCAGGCCTCCCCCGGCCCCGCTTCTCCCTCTACCTGTCTTCCCAGCTCCAGTACGGCGTAGTCATCGTCTACCACTGCCAGTGTGCTTTTCTTCTGGGTGAGAGAGGGAGGGAGGGAGGGAGTGGGGCTGGGGGAAGGCAGGGCATTTTATGCCCTGAAATGAAGGGCATAACAAATGTCATTGTGGAAAGAACTGCTGTCGATACACACAGAAATGAGAGTAAGGTAAAGTAATACATCAGGTCTGACAGCTGCAAAGTGAAGGGCACTGGTTGATCTGAAATACAAACCACCAAAGCCACAGGACCTACTACTACACGCACTCACCTCCATACACACTCATTGATAAAACACAGCACATGCAGCACATTGTCATTAGAGGTAGATACAACTCACTAAAGGATGAGGCTTACCGTCTCTTCAAAACACTCTGGTACACAATAATACCTTTTATTTTATTACCTTTTAGCAGAATTAATTTGTAGTAGTAGTTTATCTTTCGTTACCAGCCAAACTGTCAGATTTATGACCTCCTCCACCGCAGAATGCAGCATAAACCATAAACACTTCAGCAAAGTTAGTTGCGATGGTACTGTAGATGCAGAATCACATCATCTTCCAGGTCACCCACGCAGAATCACCACGGTAACTGTGCAGCCTGTAAAATGAATGTGATGTCACACAGTACCTTGACCTCATGATATACTGTAGTAACTTCCCTGCTCTTTTCCAGATGAGATTCAGCAGACCATCGAGCGCCTGCTGCGCTCCAAGATACACATAAGCATCGACTTGCCTGAGCCTGACAGGTCAGGGGACACACATCATACATGCACGCTTACACACACACATACACAATGTTACCCACACACCTGCCCCAGAGTAGGCATTTACCATCGTCTCCCCTCAACACACTCAGAGTAAAGGGTTTGTTTTAGCCGTACTTCTCAGAAGTTCTCAAAGCTAAAAAGGGAAATATTAGTTTATTCGTTAACGATCGCGGTTAATTTGGCAAACCTTTACACGGTAAAAAATTATAATTATAATACGCGAATGAATCATATTACCACGGTATATACAGAACTCTATATTAGTTACTGGGTTCAGGTTGCAATCTCATCTGGAGTCATGGGTTCAAATCCTGCTTCTGACAACTTAGTTGTTTGCTTACATGTTACTAAATATGAAATACGGTGGAAATACACAGTAGTATTCGTTCAGTGGACCACTGACCAACAACGAGTGTTGGGTCATCGCAAATCTGAAGAGCCGCTCGTTTTGTATGTCCTCTCACAAGGCTAAAGTACGGACCCCCCCTGGGGTCCCTAGGGTTAGGGTTAGGCCCTACGAGCCAGAACGATCGCAAGGATTAGGGTCAGGGTTAGGGTTAGGTTTAGGGTTAGAATCCTTGCGGTCGTTCTGGCTCGTAGGGCCTAACCCTAACCATAACTAGTTACTAAACCGAGGGAACGAATTACTAAACCGAGGGAACAGATTTACTAAACCGAGGGAACGGATTCACACATAATTTTAAAAAAAACCAGGGGGGCTCCGTACTAAAGTGATCTCAAGAACGAATGGTATACTTTAACCTGTGTCCTTCTTAGTTTATGTAGGAGCTAAAGTATACAGTATTCTGTGATAGCAGTTCGAGAATGAAAACAACAGTGATCAGTTTGAAGAAAGAAACTGTCTGAAAGCAAGACATAAGCAAGACAAACTGTCGATTTCTGAAGTCCTGAAAGTCGGAACAGCGCCACAAAACCAACCAGTGGTCGAACAACAAATAAATAAAGTGTTTACAGGTTTTCGCTTTAACACTAACATCCAAACCTCAAACACAATGACCAAAACCTGAAACTGGTGTATTTTATCTCACACCAATTCTGACAAACACATTTCTTGCTTATCACTCATTTTGCCACTCTAAACCACCCAGTTAACAAAACACTAAATACAATTCTCTACATTTGGCACACACTTCCTTGATAAAATCTCTTGTGTTCACATGGAAAACACTACCATTCAGAATGCTAAACTCAAAACATCAATCACACTCCATATGGGCAAACACCTATTGCATTTGAATTAGCAATCATAGCTTAAGCAATAAGGGCTAAAGGTGAGCTCTCCTGTGTTGAAATATATCAGAAGTATGTCAGGGCTGGATTCATCATGCCAGGCGATACTTTCCCCTCTGCTTGGCCAGGGAGAACATTACCTGTGATGTTGACAAGGTCTTGTGGCCTTTGTGTAGAGTATATATGCAGAAGGCTTATTTTTTTCTTCTTCTGTTGTTTGTTCTGTATGAAGAACACTTTACAAATCCAACTGTCATTGCTGAGATGTGTACAGTATTTCAGAATAATAATAAAAAACGCAGCCAAAGTAAAGTAATTAAAAGCTAGGTTACTTTAGGGCGAAAATTATTTAATCAAAAACAACATGTACTAAGTTAATTTCATGTGTGTAGTAGTGCCTATGAAACACTTGATCGATCTAGATCTTGTGTGCAACACTGACTCTTTCAAAGTGAAATATAGGCCCTTGGTATGGCACTAAATTGATGCAGGATGGCAGGTTTTTCTCCAGTGTTTAGAAATGTTGCTGTGGAATTGCATGAAATGTACAAAATATAGATTATGAATCGCCAATGATTCTGTAATAGCTGTTTAGCTGAAATGACGGCACTATGGACAGCAGGGTTCTCCCCAGGACTCTTGAACAGTATGGCGCTGGGTTGCATGATCACAACCCGACTCACGTTTATTCTTGTCAAAAGGAACATCATAACGCTTTCACTTTTGCTTTAGTTTTAACAACAATAGTGTTGTCGATCAAAGGTAGTTACTCTATCATTACTAAATATATAGTTTAATTTGCCTTGAAATGTTTACAGCGTGTGGCAACACCACTGTGTTTTAATCATTCATCTTTGTAGGGGGAGAGCCAATGTATGTTTTTCAAGTATTCGAGGGCTATGCGAAAATATATTTTGCGTAAGGGGAGGGTCGTCAATTTTGGTATTTTAGAGGTTAAATCCATCCGTGTACCACCCCCATCATAAATAAAGATCAGTCCTGTAACCCAGAAACACAACACGCTTACTGTAAGAAATTGTTATCTTCAGGGTAAAGGTTGTGGTTAGGTATACAGTAAGTTTATGTTTGGTTAGGGATAACGTTTCAGTCTAACCGGATGAGCAGCCTATAACCCTACCTGTAGCCTCGGTCTAACCATAAACTCAAACATAAGCTTGTAACTATGCTTACACTTATGCTCTAGTATGAGGACATCTCACCCCACTCCCTGCCTATGTGTCAGACCCACCTGGGCAATGCATAGCAGCCATTTTGCATTTAACATTGGCCCTTTTGTGTCCCAGACTAGCCCTGAACGTGGCTGATTCCCTGTTCCTTCTGGAGGAGGCTGAGGGGGCTCCAGACCCCTTCTTTGGTGTGATGGGCTCAGGAGACCAGCTCCCCAGTCCCTACAGGATCCCTCAGGTACTTTCAACGTTAACCAACAACAAAACATTTTCTCTACTTTAATTAAAGTTAGAATTCAAATTCTCTGTTGATTCATCAAATGTATTTACAAAGCATTATTCTAAGGCTTAGCACACAGAAAAGGTGGTACTGTAGGAGTTGGAGCGTACAAACGAAACGGAGACTTGCTGCCAGTATAAAGCCGACCTTGTCGGCGTTTATTTAACTCATGACATAGCGCCCATAGCAACACACAACACTTCCTTATATGTTACCTGTAACCCCATACGTCACACCCCAGTGACCGGCGTTAAAGTGCCCGCACACAATTCCCCATTACCAAACACACAGGTGAATTATGTACATCATACATCATAGTATTGTCCGCTACAGACCTCCCCCCAGAATTCACCATAATTGAGAACAGTCACCATTGCGGGGCCCGGATCACCCGTCCAAAACGGCTCCGTAAAACCGGAGCAGGGACTGAAAGTTCAACAGGGGTCTGCTTATGAGGGACAGCAGGTGTTTTTTTAGAGGCTTTGCGGTGGCGTGGGGGCATAGCTGGAGGGCGGCCCCGCCTCGGGGGCCGAGCCAACCCCACGGGCTGGTCCAGATCCAGGTGAGCTGGTTTAAGCCTGTTCACTGAGATGTAATCTGGCTTACCCCCGATGTCCACCAGAAAAGCCTTGTCTCCAGCCTCCAGAACCCGAAACGGTCCGTCATAGGGCGGTTGAAATGGCCCTCGGTGGGCGTCATGGCGGATGAACACGTACTCTGCCGTTCGCAGGCAGGGTGGCATATATGACTGGGGTTGCCCATGCTGTGAGGTGGGTACAGGTGCGAAAGCCTTGGCCTTATCCCAAAGCTCGCTGTTTGAGCGCCGACCAAGGGACCGTGGCGTTAGGGACGAAATCCCCAGGAACCCGTAGCGGCTGTCCGTAGACCAGCTCGGCGGATGACGACCGAAGGTCTTCTTTAGGGGCGGTCCTAAGGCCCAACATGACCCACGGGAGCCTGTCGACCCAATCACTGTCCTTGAGGCTAGCCCGAAGTGCAGCTTTCATAGAACGATGAAACCGCTCACACAACCCGTTGGCCTGTGGGTGATATGCGGTAGTGCGGTGTAGCTTCATCCCCAGGCCTCCGGCAACCGCACTCCAGAGCTCAGACGTGAACTGTGGCCCCCGGTCAGAGGAGACGTCAGATGGAGCACCGAACCGGGCGACCCAAGTGCCAACGAACGCCCGAGCCACCTCAGCAGCCGTGGTAGATGATAGTGGAACGGCCTCCGGCCACCGTGTGGTTCTGTCGACCATTGTGAGGAGGTAGGTGAACCCATGAGAAGGTGGCAAAGGCCCCACCAGGTCCACATTGACATGATCAAACCTCCTTTCCGGCACAGAAAAATGTGCCAGAGGGGCCTTCGTATGTCGATGCACCTTAGAACGCTGGCACATGACACAGGCATCTGCCCACTTCTGAATGTCCTTTCTAAGCCCGTGCCAGACAAACTTAGCTGCCACCAGTTTTTGAGAAGCCTTCCTCCCTGGGTGGGACAGGCCATGAATAGCGTCGAAAACCTGTCGTCTCCACTCAAGGGGCACGACGGGCCGTGGCTGCCCAGTGGACATGTCACATAGGAGTGTGGTCCCGGTGTCGTCGAAGACCACGTCCTCCAACTTAAGCCCTGTGACAGCAGTCCTGAGGGCCTGAGCCTCTTGGTCAGAGGCCTGATCGCCTGCCATGCGGGCGTAGTCAATGCCCAGGTGAACCGCACTGGCGACCGCCCGTGAGAGGCAGTCAGCAACCTGGTTGTCCTTCCCTGCAACATGTTGGATGTCGGTCGTAAACTCAGAGATGAAGGACAGTTGGCGCTGCTGACGGGCAGACCATGGCTCTGAAACCTTCGCCATCGCGAATGTCAACGGCTTATGGTCCACGAAAGCTGTGAATGGCCTGGCCTCCAACAGAAAACGGAAGTGCCGAACGGCGAGGTAGAGGCCCAGCAGCTCCCGATCGAAGGTGCTGTATTTACGTTCGTTAGGGCGGAGCTGCCGGCTGAAAAAAGCGAGTGGCTGCCAAGCTTCCTTCACCCACTGCTCATGCACCGCCCCGACTGCATAGTCAGAAGCATCCGTGGTTACGGCAATCGGTGCATTCGGCGAGGGATGTGCCAGCATAGTTGCCCTAGCCAAAGCTCTCTTAGTCCCAGTGAAAGCATCGTCCATCTCCACCGACCAGCCGATGATGTGCTTGGCGGTCTTGCCTTTAAGAGCCTCATACAAGGGCCGCATGAACCAGGCTGCTCGGGGAACAAAGCGGTGGTAAAAGTTCACCATGCCTAAAAACTCCTGCAGGGCCTTGATTGTGAGTGGACGTGGAAAATCCACGATAGCGTTCACTTTTGAGGGCAGGGGCACTGCCCCGTCGTTAGTGATGCGGTGTCCAAGGAAATCAATTGACGTCAGTCCGAACTGGCATTTGGCTGGATTGATGATCAGGCCATGCTGGTTAAGCCTTTCAAAGAGAGTTCTTAAATGCGACACATGCTCTGCCATGGAAGCGCTGGCGATAAGAATGTCGTCCAGATAAACGAACTGGAATGGCAGGTCCCTAAGCACGGTGTCCATCAGCCGCTGAAAAGCCTGTGCCGCGTTTTTAAGACCGAACGGCATACGGAGGAACTCAAAAAGGCTGAATGGGGTGATCACTGCTGTTTTCGGGACGTCCTGTGAATGGACAGGAACCTGGTGATAGCCACGAACTAAGTCCACCTTAGAGAACACCAACCTCCCCGCCAGCCGGGTAGAAAAATCCTGAATGTGTGGGATTGGGTAACGGTCAGGGGTCGTAATGTCATTGAGACGGCGGTAATCGCCACATGGACGCCACCCACCACCAGGTTTTGGGACGATATGTAGTGGAGAAGCCCAGGGGCTGTTTGACCGGCGAATAATGCCAAGCCGCTCCATGGTGTCGAACTCCGCCTTAGCAACGTCGAGCTTAGCTGGATCCAGGCGCCGGGCACGAGCATAGACTGGTGGTCCAGTAGTGGCGATGTAATGCTCAACCCCATGCTTAGTGGAGGCTGACGAGAAAGTGGGCTCCGTAAGACTCGGGAACTCAGCTAAGAGGCGGGAAAACACATCAGCAGCAGAAAGAGCACTAGACAGTCTTGTCGTGCCCGTACCACTGAGTGCACATGCGAGGGAACTAAAAGTTTCTGCGTTGATGAGTCGTCGGTTCTTGACGTCCACCAAAAGGCCATTAGCGCAGAGGAAGTCGGCGCCAAGAAGGGGAGTAGACACAGTAGCCGTAATAAACTCCCAGTTAAAACGCTGTCCTCCGAAGCACAGTGGTATTTTCCTCATCCCAAACGTGCGGATGGGGCTGCCATTGGCAGCTTCTAGAATGGGGCCATGTTTATCGCTCTGGATCTCTATCCGTGATGCAGGCAGGACGCTCAGCTGAGCCCCTGTGTCACAGAGGAACCGCCGTCCCGAAACTGTGTCAGTAATGAACAACAAGCTACCTGAACGGCCGACACTCATGGCAGCTATCGAGCGCCGGCCCTGGCATTTCCCGATGCCTCAAAGTTGCATGGGGGGCGGCACCTCCTAGCTTTGGAGCCATATTGTGCATGGTAGTAACACAGGCCTGTGTCCTGCTGCCGTCGGCCCACAGCGGCCACCTCCACTGTGTCTCCAGGCCACGATGGGTTAACACTGGCTGAACCTCGAATTGCCATGCTGCACCGTTGCACACCAACAGAAAAAAACTTATCTGCCTCTCTAGCCAAAGCACGGCTATCCTTAGTAATTGTATTAGCTAATGCAGCCCGAACCTGTAATGGTAGCTGTTGCAAGAATAGTTCACTAAAAAGAAAACACGGCTTATGATCCCCTAGAAGAGCTAGCATATGATCCATCAACTCAGAGGGTTTAGCATCGCCGAGGCCGGGCAGAGAGAGTAGCTGGCGGGCACGTTCAGATTCAGTTAAAGTAAAAGTCTCTAGTAAGTACGCCTTTAATGCTCCATATTTATTGTGCTCAGGAGACTGCTCGAGAATACTCACAACCCTGGCTGCTGTCGAGCTCCCGAGAGCAGAGACGACATAGTAGTATTTCGTAATGTCCGTGGTAATTCCTTTAAGCACGAACTGTGCCTCCGTCTGAGCAAACCACACTTTCGGCTGTTTCTCCCAGAACTCTGGCAACTTCAAAGCGACATCGTTCATCGCAGCCGGTGCGTTATCCATAGTTGAAAAAAACAAAACAATATAATCCTTGGAAAGCGTCCCAAAGCGACGTCGGGGTCACCACTGTAGGAGTTGGAGCGTACAAACGAAACGGAGACTTGCTGCCAGTATAAAGCCGACCTTGTCGGCGTTTATTTAACTCATGACATAGCGCCCATAGCAACACACAACACTTCCTTATATGTTACCTGTAACCCCATACGTCACACCCCAGTGACCGGCGTTAAAGTGCCCGCACATAATTCCCCATTACCAAACACACAGGTGAATTATGTACATCATACATCATAGTATTGTCCGCTACAGTACTGTAGTGACCGCTCGTTAGCGAGCAGAGTATTCGTAATTCACGGCGTTCCAGCCTTGTACAAAGCACTGTTGATATGTTTGTGTTTACTCAATCACCCAGGCTGCTTAGCGGGTGATATGACGGGATATAAGTGGGACAAAGATGAATGAATGTTGTTGTTGTCAGTACGCATGCAGAGAGTGAGAATAAAGCACATGATTGTTTTTCTACCGGCAAACCGACTACATCGTCCTGTTATTGCCGTCACTCCTACATTGGTGACCCTGACATTCTCTCGAACGTTTTCGGAGATCATTGAAACATGACAACAAACGCAGTTTCACTCAAGCTGCCCGTTTTTTGGGAACAAAATGCCATAGCATGGTTTGGCGAGAGTGGTGAGTCTTATTGAAAACCCACCGGCACAGCACAAATATGTTACCTTGAAGGCACACCTTATAGATACTTTTTGTCTGTCTGAATCTGAACGTGCACGCCAGCTCCTCTCCCTCCCTGGGCTCGGTGACACAAAACCCTCTGAACTGATGGACCACATGCTAGCTCTGCTGGGCGACCATCAGCCGTGTTTTATTTTTAAAGAGCTTTTTCTGCAACAGTTACCAGACCAGGTTCGTTTTTCAATGGCTAATTTCATCAAAACAGACTTTCGTCAGCTAGCCAAGGAAGCGGATATATTTTTCTCAGCTGGGAAGAAGTGTTTTACAGCCACCATGGATGAGTTTGGGTTCCAACCACTCTCCATCTCCGCTACTGCTGTGGCCCGACGGGTGAGGCCGTCGGGGTTGTGCTTTTACCATATGAAATTCGGGGACAAAGCTAAGAAGTGCCTGCCACCATGCAACTTCAGTGTGTCGGGAAACGCACAGGCCGCCACTCATTAGCAGCTGTGGGTGCCGGCCATTCTGCAGGCTTGCTGTACGTCACTGACTCCCTTTCCGGCCGCCGTTTTCTGTGTGACACAGGTGCCCAGGTGAGCGTGCTGCCTGTATCGGCAATAGACATTAAAACAGCGAAACGAGGACCCTCCCTTGAGGCTGCCAATGGCAGTGCTATCGCTACCTTCGGCAAGCGCACTGTGAGTTTGTGTTTTGCTGACCAGCGTTTTACCTGGAGTTTTGTGTTGGCCAAAGTGTCTACTCCCCTCTTAGGCGCTGACTTTCTCTGCGCTAACAGCCTCCTGGTGGACGTGGGGAACCGCCGACTCGTCAACGCTGAGACATTCGGCTCCTTGTCATGTGAGCGCAGTGACGCAGCCACAATGAAGCTGTCCAGTGCTGTCTCGCCGGCTGACGATTTCTCTCCTCTTCTATTGGAGTTCTCAGACATCACAACACCTACCTTCTCGGCTGCTACCACCAAACACGGCGTCATGCATTACATCTCCACGGAAGGCCCACCAGTGCATGCCAGGGCCCGTCGCCTCGACCCACACAAGCTCACCATCGCGAAAGAGGAGTTTGCAGCCATGGAGGCACTTGGCATCATTCGCCGTTCTGACAGTCCTTGGGCCTCGCCTCTCCATCTCGTTCCCAAGTCCAACGGAGGCTGGCGTCCGTGCGGCGACTACCGGCGTCTAAATGATGTCACCACACCTGACCGTTACCCCGTTCCACACATTCAAGACTTTTCAGCCCATCTAGCGGGCGCGTCTATTTTTTCTAAAGTGGATTTGGTACGGGGATACCACCAGGTGCCAGTTAGCCCTCAGGATGTCCCCAAGACAGCGGTTATAACACCATTCAGACTTTTTGAGTTTTTGAGGATGCCGTTTGGCCTCAAGAATGCTGCCCAGACCTTTCAGAGGTTGATGGACGCCATGCTGGGCAACCTCCCTTTTGTGTTTGTCTACCTAGACGATATCCTGGTAGCTAGCACGTCCAAGGCAGAGCACCTATCCCACCTCCGTCTCCTCTTCAGTCGCCTCCGGGAACATGGATTAATCATCAACCCAGCAAAGTGCCAGTTTGGACTGCCTGCCATGGATTTCCTCGGCCACCACATCACTACTGCTGGGGCGGTCCCGCTGCCATCAAAGGTGGACGCTGTGCTGCAGCTCCCACGCCCTACCAGCATTAGAGCTTTACAGGAGTTCCTGGGGATGGTGAATTTCTACCATCGATTCATCCCCCAGGCTGCCCACCTAATGCGACCCCTGTATGGGGCTCTCAAGGACAAGACCCCTAAGCACATCATCGCATGGTCCGATGAAATGTCAAAGGCATTCTCAGACACCAAGGAAGCCCTCGCGAGCGCGACCATGCTGACTCACCCCGTGCCTGAAGTTTCCGTGGCCTTGACAACTGATGCCTCAGATTATGCCGTTGGAGGCGTTTACGAACAGCTGGTCAAGGGGGTTTGGCAACCCCTGGCATTTTTCAGCCGACAACTCCGCTCCAGTGAGCAAAAATACAGCACCTTTGACCGAGAGCTCCTCGCTCTGTACTTGGCAGTCAGGCACTTCCGTTTCTTGCTGGAGGCTCGTCCATTCACAGTTTTTGTGGACCACAAACCCTTGATTTTTGCCATGGCTAAGGTGTCGGAGCCGTGGTCTGCCAGGCAGCAGCGTCATCTGGCTTATATCTCCGAGTTCACTACAGACATTCGGCATGTGGCGGGGAAGGACAACCCCGTAGCTGACTGCCTCTCTCGTGCCACTATCGGGGCTGTCCACCTCGGCATCGACTACGCCCATATGGCTGCGGATCAGGTTTCGGACCCAGACATCCAGGCATGCAGGACTAATGTTTCTGGCCTCCAGTTGGCGGACATCCCCTTCAGTGACGACGGCACAACGCTGCTTTGTGACGTGTCCATGGAGCAGCCGCGCCCCGTGGTTCCACATGCATGGAGACGGCAAGTTTTCGAGGCCATACATGGCCTCTCACACCCAGGCAGGAAACCTTCGCAGCGCCTGATTGCGGCGAAATTCGTCTGGCCCAGGATGAAGGTTGACATTGGTGGGTGGGTCAGGACCTGCGTGCCATGCCAACGTGCGAAGGTCCATCGTCATGTTAAGGCCCCGCTGGAGCGGTTCACGGTCCCGGAAAGACGCTTCGACCACGTCAACATTGATCTGGTGGGTCCCCTTCCCGCCTCCAGGGGGTACACTCACCTTCTGACGATGGTGGACAGGACCACCCGTTGGCCAGAGGCCGTCCCACTGACGGAGACTACCACAGCTGAGGTGGCCCGCGCATTCATCGGCACCTGGGTCTCCCGGTTTTGGGTCCCCTCAGACCTTTCCTCTGATCAGGGGGCCCAGTTCACTTCTGGCTTATGGACTTCCATTACTCAGCAGCTGGGTGTCTCCCTCCACCGCACTACGGCTTACCACCCACAGGCCAATGGCCTGTGTGAACGTTTTCACCGGTCCATGAAGGCTGCCCTTAAAGCCGATCTCCGGGGCGACGGCTGGGTCGACAGGCTTCCTTGGGTGATGCTGGGACTCCGTACTGCACCTAAGGAGGACCTCCTTTCGTCCTCTGCTGAGCTGGTATACGGCCAACCCCTCCGGGTTCCGGGGGATTTCCTCCCCTGTGCTACGGTCCCCTGGTCAGCACCAGAACAGCGAAGTGCGCTGCTGGACAAGGCCAAGTCCTTCCGGCCGATCCCTACCTCATGCCACGGCGTTCCTAAGGTACGTGTCCCGCCTGATCTGAAGGCAGCGGGGTATGTCTTTATCCGCCAAGACGCCCATCGAGCCCCTCTGCAACCGCCCTATGATGGTCCCTACCGGGTCGTGGAGACAGGCGACAAATCCTTTATTATCGACATGGGGGGTAGTAAGGAACGCATCTCGGTGGATCGCCTTAAGCCAGAGCATCTGGACTTGGACCGTCCCATCGAGGTGGCCCACCCGCCCCGCCGCGGTCGCCCCCCTGTTAAAACAGTCCCGACCCTAGCTCCTGCAGACCCCCTGCCCTGCTGTCCGAGGCCGGCCAAATGTCCGCCTGTTGTTTTTCCCCTGCCTCGGTCTCCTGTGCCTGCTCAAGGGCGCCAGAGTCGCTTTGGGCGAGTTATCAGAGTCCCTGACCGTTTTTTGGGGCCGGTTCTTGTGAATTCTGGGGGGACGTGTGTAGTGACCGCTCGTTAGCGAGCAGAGTATTCGTAATTCACGGCGTTCCAGCCTTGTACAAAGCACTGTTGATATGTTTGTGTTTACTCAATCACCCAGGCTGCTTAGCGGGTGATATGACGGGATATAAGTGGGACAAAGATGAATGAATGTTGTTGTTGTCAGTACGCATGCAGAGAGTGAGAATAAAGCACATGATTGTTTTTCTACCGGCAAACCGACTACATCGTCCTGTTATTGCCGTCACTCCTACAGTACATTGATTGACCTTTTTTTATGGCGATTCTGTTACTTCCCCAGCCATGGCAGATTATGGCGGCTGTGACCACACAGCGCTCTCCAGTGGTCAGTTCCAGAACCGCATCGGAGGGGGAGGGGGAGTCAATTCCTAGCCAACCTCTACTAGTTGCAACTCTACAAGAAGCTTCTTTCTCGAGTTGCAAAAAAAAAGACAGACTGAAACAGAAAGTGGGAATAAGGTCAAAATACTCACCAGAAGTTTCCGCTAGAAAGATAATAAGACATGTTAGAGTTGCCCCCCCCCTAATATAAGCACGTGTGGATGTGACAGAATGGAATAGGTATATTGCTTCCACTTGTACAATTCTCTAAAGATCTTTACGAGTTTCAAGGGCACACCGTTGCTTCCGGACAGGGCTAAAACATAGTCTGTTATTGAGATCAGATGACAAATCTTCACCAAGAGATCAGCGTCTCTAACGTTGGTACTTTTCCTCCACTCTCCCTTTTTTCTTTTCCTTCTCTTGTCTCTATGTCCCTCTCACCTCAGGTTTTAAATCCATGCCAGAAGCCATCACCCTGAAAGAGACCTAGCCGGTCATGGTGACCACTCAGGTGAAGGCGTGGGCCTGGGAGAGGGTTCTTGGATTAGCATCGAAAATTGTCATTTTGAAATTCATTCGTTTGAACTGTTTTTCCATATTATGAAAGTGCAGATTGTAAGCTTTCAAACGATGTGTCATACATTGACAGTTGAAGAAGATATGCTTATTTGAATGCCTGACTCACTGCACTGTATAAATTGTAAATTGTAAATATGTTCTGTCTTGTCTTGTGGTTATGTGTGTTCATGTCATGTACAATGTGTGTATGTTTTTTGACACTGTTTATGAGCTGTACCGACAACAAATTCCACCGACCTAGGTCGTGTGGTCATTAAACTATTCTATTCTATTCTATTCTAATGTTGGTACCCCTCAAACCAAATACCGGAGAAAGACGCTCTGAATCAAAACACACGCAAAACAGTTGCTAGTAGCTAGCAAGGAACATCACTATGAACACCTAACTGCATTTGTAGCATCACATCACAACATGCTGATTGAACATCAACATGCTAAAAACACATAACTCCACATAATTAGATGATCACACAGTCCTTGCTTTTGCACACGTCCTAAAACGTAAGTTTGTTTACAAGCCATCTATCACTTACCTAGTAGTCCATGGCAGATGATGTAGTGAATACAATTCACAAATCATAAGTAACAAACTGTTGTTTGTTATAACCTCAGCAAATATTTTCAAGTCAAGACTAAAAACCCATCTTTTAAATATTGCCTTTAAATGACTCAATAATTAAATTATGATTATATAATGATTAAAGCAAGTTATTATTATTATTATTATTATATCGAGTGGGCTCTTCAACACTTCACATTTATATATATATTTTTTTTTTTTAAAGGTCATTTGCGTGACGTGAGAATCGCCGACATACAGACCTTTTCACCAGCAACATTATGTGACACGTTCTAATGCTCTGGTCCTCATATCGGCGACCAGTCAAAATGTTCTGACTTTTCTTTTGAAACACGGAACTACGTTTCAACATTGTTGAGAATCACAACACAAACTCGCTAGTCAAGCCAAAATACTGCAACGCAATGGATTCGGTGAGTAATCCCCACTGCTACCTAGTTAAACTATGACAATACTTAGCAGGCTCACAAAACAAGCTGCGTTAGTTGACTAGTGATGTGTCATTTATTTTTCAACAACGAGGAATTGTATTCACATTTTTCTAAAGAAAAGTCGGATCATTACATATGAGGATCAAAGCATTAGAACATGTCACATATGTGGTCTAGTAGTGGTCACTACTAGTCACTAGTAATAAAATCATAATATGAATAATTGCACTCCCAAATGGACAATTTCAAGTATTCGTTGTAGCCAACATTTTAGGATATTGCTTTTTTGGAAGGGGGGGGGTGGTATTGATAATGGATGGTCAGGGTTTTTTGGCCCACAGTTAACCACTTAGGGTTCATTTTGGCCTACCAAGCCAAACACACGGGCACTCCTGCACTGAATAATTGACTGATACCACAGTCTCCCATTAACGTTATGGGATCAGACCAGTGGGTTCTTGGCCTGATAACAACAGTAGTCCCTTACCTGATGCAACATACTTAAGACAGAAGAAATACACTGTGCAAGGACTTTGCCTTGTGTCTTCTGAATTCCCCCTTCAGAACCTGGCTGCCACCTACCAGAGCCGAAATATCAAATCGCCAAATCAGAAACTACCCAACTCGAGATCCCCAAAACAAGAACAGCAAGATACAAAACATTACCCATCCCATTCTTTACAGGTCTCCTGAACGCCAAATAACGTAGGATGAACGTTTTAGCCTTACCCACCACCGCCATAGACTGTGCTGAATAATAAATTAAGATTCACTAAGTTATTAGCACTGTTTTTATCCAAAATTGTGTTTTATATGTTGATGTTGTATTTCGTTGATGTTGACGTAAGAATACTGTTCCCCACTGAATGGCTCAAGACAAGAGTGTTGAGCTGGGTTTTTTATGGTTACTTATCTCTCTCTCCCTCTCTCTCTCCATCAGTTTGAGGGAGCGGAGCTACCTGAAGCCACAGGCAGAGAGATCAACTTGCTTCTGGAGCAGCAAGACCAATTCTACGGGGGTAAGAGAGATGAGAGAGGATAGTAGGATTCTCTAAGTAATGACAGGCGATCGATATGGACATTTGTTAGCGTGAAAGGAGTGAAAAGGTGTGTGTGTGTGTGTGTGTATGTGTGTGTGACAGACGCAGAGATTGAGGAGAGGGAAAGGGAGAGAGAGGGAGAGAGGGAGAGAACAAGGGACCAGGAGGGAGCCATGACATCTATTGACCAGTAAGTCCCCTGGGACCCTTTCACAGGCGGATCTTACTGCCACAAGGGCTGTGGTCACTGTTAGAGTCCAGCTAGGACTTGAACAGTCTTCATTTTTGTTGTGTGTGTTTTCTGATTACAATAAATGAGGAAGCTAGATGGTTATTAAGATAGTACCCACCATTGTGTGTGTGTGTGTGTGTGTGTGTGTGTGTGTGTGTGTGTGTGTGTGTGTGTGTGTGTGTGTGTGTGTGTGTGTGTGTGTGTGCATGTCCAGGCTGAAGGACACGGTGGTGGTGGGGGACAGTGTGTGGCTGCTGGACAAGGAAACGGGCCAGCCCGTGGAGATGCCACTAGAGGCCCCGTACTCCTCAGAGAGAGAGGAAGAGTCAGAGAAGGGGACAGAGAGAACACCGGAGAGAGCGCCAGAGAGAGCGCCAGAGAGAGCGCCAGTGAGAGCGCCAGAGAGATCGCCAGAGAGAGGGCCAGAGAGAACACCGGACAGAGCGCCGGAGAGAGCGCCGGAGGGCTCTTGTGGAGAGGTGTGTGTATGTGTGTTTGTTTGTGTGTGTGTGTGTTTGTGCTTGTGTGTCTGTGTGTGTGTGTGTGTGTGTGTGAGAAATGGAGACAGTTACATTCAGTTACAGTCATCAGCCTAGCCTAATAGACTATCTAAGGTTACTCTTCTGCAACTTGTCCATGTGTGTCTGCCATCATTCATACAAAATAAAGTGCCAGAAGGCTTAACTGCCCAGAAAGCAGGAGTTAAAATGTTTAAAGGAAGAACTACATACAACACTCGAATAGCCGTTTCAGTTAAATATTTTTGACACAGTATTTCATATATTGGTGCCAGTGTTATGGCGCATTCGTCGGAAACCTTCGTTTTCGACTACACTGTACGGGCAAAGGTCTTTGCGGATAAACCCAGCGATAGACTTGGTAATAGTCGTAGCCCTCGTTTCAGCCATTCATATATACCCACAGTCTTACCGTCACAACAATGATGTACCAGATATACACTCTGAAGTTCCCAGTGAGTTATGCGGTGAGCACAGTGAAAGAAAAGAGGAAGCACTTTTATTTTTATTTTATTTTTTGGAGAATAGGACACATCGTGAATAAAGAATTTATTAATTTCCAGATTTCCAGTCTTCTACCTGGACACAAACATTCCAATAACTGTTAAATAACACTTTATAACACTTTATTATTAGTAATTGTATTTTTTATTATTATTACAAATTAACAAAAAATGTCAGGTTGGAGAGGATTGGAAGGGCTAGAAGGGAGATAGTGTTCTAGAGGGGGTGGAGACAGTTTGATAGATAAGCGGAAATTTATGTAATAAAGTGTTTGACGGTTGTTTATTTCTTTTCACGGTCGCCAGTTCCACGCTTATACTATTACCGTCACAGACTCGCTGTAGTGTCTCAATAGGCCTCATTCATCAACCATGCATACACACAGCTTTGTTTGTAGATGTATATTTTTTCTCTCCCTCCTTCTCTCTGCCTCTACATCCTCTCTCCTTCTCTCTGCCTCTACATAAGTAGAGTACTGTTCAGTAGGCTGGTCACAATAAAAGGCCACTCTAAAATGTGCAGTTTTATCACATAGCACAATGCCACAGATGTCGCAGGTTTTGAGGGAGCGTGCAATTGGCAGCAATGTCCACCAGAGCTGTTGCCCGTGAATTGAATGTTCATTTCTCTACCATAAGCCGTCTCCAAAGGTGTGTCCGAGAATTGGAATTGGAAACGACTTTGGAGATGGTTTATGGTAGAGAAATTAATTTTCAATTCACCGGCAACAACTCTGGTGGACATTCCTGGAGTCAGCATGCCAATTGCACGCTCCCTCAAAACTTGCGACATCTGTGGCATGGTGCTGTGTGATAAAGCTGCACATTATAGAGTGGCCGGATCTGGCCTGCGGGCCGCCTATTGGTGATCCGTGCTTGAGGAAGTGTAGTTGACCTCTTTGCCTAGTGTTGCTGTCTCTCTCTCCCAGTCCAAGGTGCTGATAGACCCCGCCTCCCGGTCCACGGCCGCCCCCGGAGAGCTCTTCAGCGCCCCCGCCTGCCGTGAGTATCTCATACCTCTACTGAGAGAAACTTGGATGACAAGGTCTGACGTTTCAGCGTACCCAGAGGTAGACATAATGGATCTCTCCCAGCGTATATATGCCACCGCAGATGATAGTGATGATATATTGTGAGTTGGTGGACATTGCGGTCTAGGGAGGAAGTATGCAGTTCAGTCCATGATGGATAGATGGACCCAGGAAGGGACGATTGGACGGATGGGTGGATGGATGGATAGATGGATAGATAGACAACCCTTGTGGCGTTTTTAGAGAGAGCGATCACATAAGTAGATGACTACGATTAATACAAGACAAGTTTGCTTATCTTCTCTTTGCCCCCACCCCCACCCCTCCTTACCCTCTTCCCTAACACAGCTCACCTCCACCCTGACCTCCTGTCACTATGGCAACAGTGTGCTGTCCTCAGGAAGAAGAGCAGCAGGGAGGGGGGAGAGAAGGGGGGAGACTCTGAGGTCGACGTAGACATGGGGGTGGAGAAGGACAGAGAGAGGAGGGGCTCTGGCCTGAGAGGGGTAAATTCTTTATTTCTGTTGACTATGACCGCATTTGTTTTCATTACGACCATCAATGAACATTAGTTAGTAGGGATGTAACAATGCACTCAACTCACGATTCAATACGATTCACGATATGAGATTGCAGCCAAATTAGGACTATTTCTCAGACAAAAACTACAAAATACGCAGACAACAAAATAAGGAGTTATTATACTGTATTGTTTGTTTTTGTTGGCATATGGGATGTGTTCAGCTAGGCTCAAATCATATTTTCCAAAAGTATTGCTGCTGATATGTAGTTCCTGTCTATATCCATATCTATTTGCATGTTCAAATGCATTGCCATAGTTGACATTTTGATGATGACCCTGCATGCATGCAGAATCACTTCTTCAACTGCATTCCCAATGTCAATGTAGCTAGCTAGTTTAGCTGTACACTTACAATAACACACCAACACAGCACCGACAATGCACACTTCAACAACAGTATTGCAAGAGTGCATCGAGCTACAACGTTATTCCACCACCGTTCCCCACGTTGGTTTGTTTGTTGATATACACGTCGACCCATGATTCATCCAGATTATTGAGAGTACATTCTCTGTCACGACACAACATGTCTACAGTGCATGTGTCGATGAGTGTCCTCTGTACACAGGTCACACGAGAGCTGAGGGAGTCAGGACGAGCCCCCTCTGAAACCTCAGGTCAGACACCAGGGGATCTATCTCAAGTTTCAAGTTTATTGTTACATCACATTACACAAGTGTAAGAGAGTAACATTCTTAGGCTTCGGTTCCTGACATTGTGTTGCAGCACAAGACATAAGGCAATAGACATAATTCAAGAAAGTAACAGTAGTACAGGACATACATGGAGAAAAAAAATGGGCATAATACCAGATAAAGGTGACAATAGTACAGATAAGACAGAATACACTAGTGGTGCAACTAGTGATAATAGATAGTTCAGTAGTAAAGTGGCTAGGAGCTTAAGGTTTCTGTAGTCCGTTTACATGGAGTGTGCTTGGGGAACATAGTCAATTGTCTACTACAGTGGGCTTGATCATGAGCCTGATCGATCACATGTTTCTTTCAGCTGTCTCAGAGCTCCAGGAAGTGTCCAAAGAACACACTCCGGACAGCAGACGGTGAGAGATGAGAAAAAGAATTCAGTGAACATTATCTCTAGAAAGAGGATGAGAGCGACTGAAATATGAATTGAATATTAAATATAGATTTTTTTTTTAAAGGGGGGGGTTAGTAGGAGTGGCTTGACATCTATGGCCCTGTCCATAATCCCAGGTGCCATTTTTTACATTTTGTCAGGGTGTAGAGGGCAAGTAGCAACGTATACTAACATTTTCATGTCAAAAGTCAATTCTTAGAATTGTAACTGATGGCTAATGGGTGAAGATACTCTACCTATGTTGCATGATTTATTGACAGTTGAAGGAGATTGAATATGTTACATGATTGATTGACTGTTAAAAGAGATTGATTGATGTGTTGCATAATTGATTGACAGTTATGTGTTATTATTTATCGTTAAGGTTCTAGAATGCCTTGTATGCAGGATGTCATATAAGTTGACAGTTTGTTTTAAAGAAATGCAAATATTGTATATAAAGAACCTTTCTTTCAATCACCAGTCCAAACCATCCTTTAAGAAGGTAAAAATACTACATATTTAGTTATAGAAAGAGACTCTATTTTTGAAAATGTGTATATTGTAAGGAAGGGGCAGGACTAGATACGTTTTCACTTCTTCCTGTCCCCTCCCGAACGCGCTAGTGTAAATTGCACGAGGTGAATTTGTGTTGGATAAAACTTGTTTTAATTTTTAAATGTTTATGTTTTTATATGTTCATTGTGTTTGGGACAAATGAAAATCAAATAAACTCAAATCAAATCAAATCATTGGTGTATGAAATGTTCTATAGAAATCAAGTTCGTTTTTTAATTTGATTTGAAGGTGATTTGTGATGAGAACGGCTCCAAGGGCTATGGCTTTGTGGACTTTAAGAGCCAAGAGGCTGCTGGGATAGCCATCGACAGGCTGAACGGCACGCTGCTCAATGACAAGGAAGTGTTTGTCGGACGCTTCACCACCAGCAAGGTCCTCACCCCCAGCAAGCGCTGGGAGAGTCAGGCCCTCACCCCCAGCCAGGCCCTCACCCCCAGCCAGGCCCTCACCCCCAGCCAGGCCCTCTCCCCCAGCCAGGCCCTCACCCCCAGCCAGGCCCTCAACCCCAGCAAGGTCCTCACCACCAGCCAGGCCCTCACCCCCAGCAAGGTCCTCACCCCCAGCAAGGTCCTCACCCCCAGCAAGGCCCTCACCCCCAGCAAGGTCCTCACCCGCAGCAAGGTCCTCACCCCCAGCAAGGTCCTCACCCCCAGCAAGGCCCTCACCCCCAGCAAGGTCCTCACCACCAGCAAGGTCCTTACCAACAGCAAGCGCAGGGAGAGCCAGGCCCTCACCCCCAGCAAGGCCCTCACCCCCAGCCAGGCCCTCACCCCCAGCAAGGTCCTCACCCCCAGCAAGGTCCTCACCCCCAGCAAGGCCCTGACCACCAGCAAGGCCCTCACCACCAGCAAGGTCCTCACCCCCAGCAAGGTCCTCACCACCAGCAAGGCCCTCACCCCCAGCATGGCCCTGACCACCAGCAAGGCCCTCACCCCCAGCAAGGTCCTCGTCACCAGCAAGGTCCTCACCCCCAGCCAGGCCCTCACCCCCAGTCAGGCCCTCACCCCCTGCCAGGCCCTCAACCCCAGCCAGGCCCTCACCCCCAGCAAGGTCCTCACCCCCAGCAAGGTCCTCACCACCAGCAAGGTCCTCACCCCCAGCAAGGTCCTCCTTACCAGCAAGGTCCTCACCCCCAGCACGGTCCTCACCACCAGCAAGGCCCTCACCCCCAGCAAGGTCCTCACCCCCAGCAAGGTCCTCACCACCAGCAAGGTCCTCACCCCCAGCAAGGTCCTCCTTACCAGCAAGGTCCTCACCCCCAGCCAGGCCCTCACCACCAGCCAAGCCCTCACCCCCAGCCAGGCCCTCACCCCCAGCAAGGTCCTAACCCCCAGCAAGGTCCTCACCCCCAGCAAGGCCCTGACAGCCAGCATGGCCCTCACCTCCAGCAAGGCCCTCACCACCAGCAAGGCCCTCACCACCAGCAAGGTCCTCACCACCAGCAAGGTCCTCACCACCAGCAAGGTCCTCACCCCCAGCAAGGTCCTTACCAACAGCAAGCGCAGGGAGAGCCAGGCCCTCATCCCCAGCAAGGCCCTCACCCCCAGCCAGGCCCTCACCCCCAGCAAGGTCCTCACCCCCAGCAAGGTCCTCACCCCCAGCAAGGCCCTGACCACCAGCAAGGCCCTCACCACCAGCAAGGTCCTCACCCCCAGCAAGGCCCTCACCACCAGCAAGGTCCTCACCACCAGCAAGGCCCTCACCCCCAGCAAGGTCCTCACCACCAGCAAGGCCCTGACCACCAGCAAGGCCCTGACCACCAGCTAGGTCCTCACCACCAGCAAGGTCCTCACCACCAGCAAGGTCCTCACCCCCATTAAGGTCCTCACCCCCAGCAAGGTCCTCACCACCAGCAAGGTCCTCACCACCAGCAAGGCCCTCACCACCAGCAAGGTCCTCACCACCAGCAAGGTCCTCACCACCAGCAAGGTCCTTACCAACAGCAAGCGCAGGGAGAGCCAGGCCCTCACCCCCAGCAAGGCCCTCACCCCCAGCCAGGCCCTCACCCCCAGCAAGGTCCTCACCCCCAGCAAGGTCCTCACCCCCAGCAAGGCCCTGACCACCAGCAAGGCCCTCACCACCAGCAAGGTCCTCACCCCCAGCAAGGTCCTCACCACCAGCAAGGCCCTCACCCCAGCATGGCCCTGACCACCAGCAAGGCCCTCACCCCCAGCAAGGTCCTCGTCACCAGCAAGGTCCTCACCCCCAGCCAGGCCCTCACCCCCTGCCAGGCCCTCAACCCCAGCCAGGCCCTCACCCCCAGCAAGGTCCTCACCCCCAGCAAGGTCCTCACCACCAGCAAGGTCCTCACCCCCAGCAAGGTCCTCCTTACCAGCAAGGCCCTCACCCCCAGCAAGGTCCTCACCCCCAGCAAGGTCCTCACCACCAGCAAGGTCCTCACCCCCAGCAAGGTCCTCCTTACCAGCAAGGTCCTCACCCCCAGCACGGTCCTCACCACCAGCAAGGTCCTCACCCCCAGCAAGGTCCTCACCCCCAGCAAGGTCCTCACCACCAGCAAGGTCCTCACCCCCAGCAAGGTCCTCCTTACCAGCAAGGTCCTCACCCCCAGCACGGTCCTCACCACCAGCAAGGCCCTCACCACCAGCAAGGTCCTCACCCCCGGCACGGTCCTCACCACCAGCAAGGCCCTCACCACCAGCAAGGTCCTCACCCCCAGCCAGGCCCTCACCACCAGCCAAGCCCTCACCCCCAGCCAGGCCCTCACCCCCAGCAAGGTCCTAACCCCCAGCAAGGTCCTCACCCCCAGCAAGGCCCTGACAGCCAGCATGGCCCTCACCTCCAGCAAGGCCCTCACCACCAGCAAGGCCCTCACCCCCAGCAAGGTCCTTACCAACAGCAAGCGCAGGGAGAGCCAGGCCCTCACCCCCAGCAAGGCCCTCACCCCCAGCCAGGCCCTCACCCCCAGCAAGGCCCTCACCCCCAGCAAGGTCCTCACCCCCAGCAAGGCCCTGACCACCAGCAAGGCCCTCACCACCAGCAAGGTCCTCACCCCCAGCAAGGTCCTCACCACCAGCAAGGCCCTCACCCCCAGCATGGCCCTGACCACCAGCAAGGCCCTCACCCCCAGCAAGGTCCTCGTCACCAGCAAGGTCCTCACCCCCAGCCAGGCCCTCACCACCAGCAAGGTCCTCACCCCCAGCAAGGTCCTCACCACCAGCAAGCGCAGGGAGAGCCAGGCCCTCACCCCCAGCCAGGCCCTCACCACCAGCCAGGCCCTCACCCCCAGCCAGGCCCTCATCCCCAGCCAGGTCCTCACCACCAGCAAGGCCCTCACCCCCAGCAAGGCCCTGACCACCAGCAAGGCCCTCACCCCCAGCAAGGTCCTCGTCACCAGCAAGGTCCTCACCCCCAGCCAGGCCCTCACCCCCAGTCAGGCCCTCACCCCCAGCCAGGCCCTCAACCCCAGCAAAGGCCCTCACCCCCAGCAAGGTCCTCACCCCCAGCAAGGTCCTCACCCCCAGCAAGGTCCTCACCACCAGCAAGGCCCTAACCACCAGCAAGGTCCTCACCACCAGCAAGGTCCTCACCCCCAGCAAGGTCCTCACCCCAGCAAGGTCCTAACCACCAGCCAGGCCCTCACCACCAGCAAGGTCCTCACCCCCAGCAAGGTCCTCACCACCAGCAAGGCCCTAACCACCAGCAAGGTCCTCACCACCAGCAAGGTCCTCACCCCCAGCCCTCACCCCCAGCAAGGTCCTCACCACCAGCAAGGCCCTGACCACCAGCCAGGCCCTCACCCCCAGCAAGGTCCTCACCACCAGCAAGGCCCTGACCACCAGCCAGGCCCTCACCACCAGCAAGGTCCTCACCACCAGCAAGGTCCTCACCCCCATTATGGTCCTCACCCCCAGCCAGGCCCTCACCCCCAGCCAGGCCCTCACCCCCAGCCAGGCCCTCACCACCAGTCAGGCCCTCACCACCAGCAAGGTCCTCATCACCAGCAAGCGCAGGGAGAGCCAGGCCCTCACCACCAGCCAGGCCCTCACCCCCAGCCAGCCCCCCAGCCAGGCCCTCACCCCCAGCCAGGCCCTCACCCCCAGCAAGGTCCTCACCACCAGCCAGGCCCTCACCCCCAGCCAGGCCCTCACCTCCAGCCAGGCCCTCACTTCCAGCCAGGCCCTCACCACCAGCCAGGCCCTCACCACCAGCCAGGCCCTCACCCCCAGCCAGGCCCTCACCCCCAGCCAGGCCCTCACCTCCAGCCAGTGCATGCAGAGGACGGCCAGCATTGACGCCGTGCCCAACCCAGTCATCAACCCCAACCAGCCTGCAGCTCTGCCCTTCTGCATCCCCAAGGCCCAGACCTGTGCTGCCCCCCACCTCATGAACGACACGCTGCTCAATGACAAGGAAGTTTTTGTCGGAAAGTTCACTAATGTCTACATCAAGAACTTTGGAGAAGACATGGACAACCGCAGGCTGGCGAAGAGGTTCGAGAAATATGGCCCGACCCTGAGAGTCCAGGTCATGACTGATGACAGCGGGAAGTCCAAAGGTTTCGGCTTTGTCAACTTTCAAAGGCACGAGGACGCCCAGAAGGCCGTTGACGACATGAATGGTAAAACAGTCAATGGGAGGCGGGTCTATGTGGGCCGCGCCCAGAAGAGAGGAAAGCGCCAGACTGAGCTGAAGCGCCAGTTTGACAGCGAGAAGCTGGACCGTACGACCACATACAAGGTTTGTGAATTTATTAATACTAACATAGAAGTTGATGTACTTTGTAATTATTGTCTATGTATTTCAGTGGTTGAAAAATCATCTCACTAAACAGGGTCTCTCTCTACCAGGGTGTAAATCTGTATGTGAAGAACCTGGACGACAGCATGGATGACGAGGCCCTGCGCAAGGTGTTCGCCCCCTTCGGAACAATCACCAGTGCAAAGGTGGCGACGGAGGGTGGACGCAGCCAGGGCTATGGCTTTGTGTGCTTCTCCTCCCCTGAGGCGGCCACCAAGGCCATGGCTGGCATGAACGGCCGCATCTTGGCCACCAAGCCGCTGTTAGTGGCTCTGGACAATGGCAGGGAGAGAGCAAGGCCCTCACCACCAGCCAGCGCAGGGCGAGGCAGGCCCTCACCACCAGCGAGTGCATACAGAGGACGGCCAGCGCCCACGCCACGCCATTCTGCATCCCAAAGGCCCAGACACTGAGAAGTGTGTGAGGGGTTGGATTTCACTCTCATGGCCAAACACACACACACACACAGTCACACACACAGACAGTCACACAATACACAGAAGACACAATAAAATTATTTAAATTGAGATTCTCTCCTATTGACTTATTGTTTGCCCCAAATACACCTATCGCACTAAAGACACCTAACTTGGCTATATGACAAGCTCTTTTGGAGTCGGTGTGTGTACACAGGTGAAATATAATAGTGAGCCTGAGAGGTATTCCAAGAGCTTTCCACGGAAACTCATCGGATATATGTGTCTGACATGGGGAATTAGCCTCCTGTGTTTGTGTGTGAAGTCTTTCTGATCTCTGATCTCTTGGATTAGAGCTCAGATGTGCCAGAGTTAACCTGTAGCGGGGCGGTGTCCTGGTGTCATTTTACGCACACAGGGAGCCATGCAAACAGAAGAGTAGATCATGGAGAGAGACACGGACAGTACAAACACGCAGACAATGAAGACAGTAACAGCCATGTCACAGTCAGAAACAGACAAAACACAGACAGCAAGACAAGACACAGAGTGAAAAGAGGACAGATGGAGAGAGAACAGAAGTGGGTTGATAGTACAGGCATTATACAATATGACCTCAGACAAATTGCAACAGAAACTCTTTCAATTGTCCTAGTCTCATGGATATGTCCTTCATAACATATAAAAAGTCTTAAGAAATCCAAGTGGTGGAAAGTATTGAACAATTCTGAAACTGGTGATGCCACAATTTCCCCTTGACGCCCATGTTAAATAATGTTTTTATGCATGTCTTCTTGTCTGATGTCCACACTAAGTGTTCAATACTGTCCACAATCACCCAGAAACTGTTTGACATGAGACATGGAGTTGGATGCAGTACTATATGTGTGTAAAAGGAAATTCTTAACCCATAGATGCATACAGGTAAGTGGGTCAAGAGAAACCAGTGGGTTCGTTTTCTTGCAATATATTCGTAATGAAAGGTTTTTATCATTTCATATTCCAGGTATTCCTAAAAATATATATATCAGACCATCTAACCCTAACCCATTAAAAAAAAAAAGATTGACCTTTTACACTTTTTAAGTATTTTTTGTATTATTAGCCCAAGCTTCCATAAGAGGGTCAAAGATACCTGCATGCATCTGATCTGGATGAAGTTGCTGTCCTCTATGCACAGTTGATGGAGGGATCAGTGTCTGCAGAGAAGGCTTGCAATGCTGATGTGATACTCAGAATAAAGGAACAACTCAAAAGCAAAAGTGAATACTTAAAATCCTGTAGCAGGACAGCTGCCCTCTGGTTGCAGTACATGGATATGGTGGACATACTTCGCAAGTTTCTGAGAGCTGAACGTACTGGCAATTGGGCACTGCACCTTGAGGCAATATCAGAAATGCTTCCTTTCATGGCAGCATCTGGCCACAATCTCTACACGAAATCGGCTCGGATCTATGTGCAGCGGATGTGCAAGCTCCATTTACATGTCACTTTTTTTTATTTATTTTTTTTACATTTTTTGGCATTTAGCAGACACCTTATTCCAAAGCGACTTACAATCAATACATTTGACTAAGCAAGTGAATCATCAATCCACCAGTCCAAGGACGTGTCGTCCATATAAGCTTAAGCAGTGCTTACCCAACGAAAAAATAAAAAAGTACAGTGAAAATATTAAAATAAAAGTGCATGTAACCGTTTGTTTGTTTTCATTAAAAGAGTCGTATTTTAGGTCCCAGGGCAGCAGGAGTCATTCATTTTGGCGCCACCTGCAGGACTCGAACTGGTAGAGTGGTCAATACTTCCAGTCATCTCAAAGATGATTTAATATGGTTAAATGTGCGTGTGTGTAAAATAAGTATATCGTTTATATAGTATTTGCAATATAGTTTGAATGTTATATGTCTATGGGCATATTTGGTGATATGATAACATGATAAAAAATGACAAAATCTACAAATCTACAACAATAGACAATATAATCAGAGTTGAAAATGTCCCTTATCTTATCTGACAGTTGAGTCTCAATATTTTAATAGACTATTCGCACCAAAGGTCTACAAATGGCGTATACACACTTAAACACTTAATTGTTTATAAATGCTAAATAGTTTAAAGATTAGCTATTGCAAGCAAATGATGAATAAATGATTAATGAGGACAACAAATAGTTTGAACATCCATGAACATTCAGAATTAGAATCAGATCAGAATCAGAATTCTTTTTTTTGCCAAGTATATTTGCACATACAGGACATTGATTTGGTGAGGTCTGTGCATTACAGTACAATAAACATAAGTGAAATGGAAGTCCTAGACTCAATGAGAGGCATGGGGCTTGTTTGTGAGGGAACTGAAGAAACTGTTCAGGTGGCACAAGGTTTTGGTCTTGATAGACCAGAACCTGTTTCCATTTGTTAATGTTTTACACATTATTCATAAGAAGTTACAAAATCATTCTAAAATGCTTAAAGCATCATCTGTACATCATTTGAAAGTATTCATGGATGGTACTAATAGTTTATGAAGCATTTAAAAACGTTTTTAATCATTATTAATTGAGTTAATTATTTATTAATGGTTTATACATTTCTTATTAATGTAACTTTATTATAAAGGGTTACCAAAATGCCCTGCTTGTGGTCAGTGGTGGTCTTAACTAACACAAAACTGATACAGTATCTCTGTTAGTAAGGATAAACAAGTTGTCAGTACTACACCACAGCTACTGTAGCACAAAATAAGGTGTACGTCACTTTTAAGCAAACGTAAGACTTTTTTTACACTTTTTAACAAACTTGTGCGGTCCTCCAAGGACACTCTGACCCATGTGTACGGACATAAACTGAAATTAGCAACTGCAAATCCGATGAGAGAAATATGAAACTCAAGAAATGCTTTGAAATTGATACCATTGTGTAAAATAAATAGAAAAATTGCCTCTCACGTATTATGAAGAGTTCCCTGGAGTGCACACAAAAAACATGATTTAGGATAATAATACAAACAGAGATATCTGTTTTTGCAAAAAGAACCCCTCAAATGTTGCAGTTTAATCAGGAATTATATTTAATTGGATCTGTAATGATTAAACAATACTTCCATGTTATGAACAGTAACAGGTCAACGGGAGACACATTATGGCTAAAATGATGCCGCTTTCGATGCCTCAGTTGGGCAGTGCACAGTTTCCATTATTGTTATCACATGTTTGTTGCGCAGAATTTCACTGGGTGAATATATATGTTTTTGCCTTTCTGTCGGGATTTACCTTCATTGTCTTCATGTAGTCAGTATGGATGAATATTAATTAGGGGCGTTACACTGACCATTTATAGGCAACTATGGGCGTTAAAAGGGTGGGACAAGATGCTCGCTCACCTACGCAAAATGTTTACTTGATTGTGAATCATAAAGGGAAACTAGCATGGGACGTGTGTACACACTGTGTTATAAATCAGAATATTTTTGTGCATAAGCACTTTCTGTGTTTCATCTGTACTTAACCTTTTCACGTCAATCCTCCGCACAGTTTTATAAATGAGGCCCCTCAGCGAGGGACTGCACACAGCTGGTAGGGCTTGGGACAATGTGTAGCTCCTAGTTTAAAGTCTAGGCTAGGCTGGACCCCGGGGGGTGGGCTGAAGGTATACCTCTGAAGGAGGGTGGTGAAGAAGAGGAAGAGCTCCATCTTGGCCAGCTGCTCACCGAGACACACCCTCTTACCTGAGAGGAGAGACAGACCGCAACAACACACCTTTACATACCAACACATTCAAGTACCAAACAGTTGTTCTGGCTTGGGATAAGAATAAATGCACCTGTCATTCATTATATAAACACATACACTGTGCAACAACAGGCGAACGACAGCAGGAACTAAATAGTAAAAAGTGGACTTACCGAGCGAGAATGGAAGGAAGGCATCTCTCCTCCTGAACTTGCCCTCCTTGTCCAGGAAGTGTCCTGGGTTAAAAGTGTGTGGGGTCTCCCACTCAGTCTCATCAAACAGAATGGAGGTGAGACTGCCGAACACCATGGTGCCCTTGGGGGACAGAGGCAGATGCTAAGGGACATTTCAATTATAAAACCCTGAATGGTAAAACATCCCAGAAATAACTGACCTTTGGAATGGTATACCCTCTCAGCTGGGTGTCTTTAGTGGCCATGCGGGACAAATTGAGTGGTATGATATTTCCCATCCTCTGGATCTCATGGATGACTGCGTCTGTGTAGGGCATGCTGCCCTTGTCTGCCATGGAGGGCAAGCGGAATGACCCTACCACCGCATCTATCTCTGCCTGTACCTTCTCTGAATGGAACACACAAGCCATACAGAGATACAAGACACAAGACAATGGAAAGTTGTTATTATGAATCAACTCAAAGTGTGTATGTGTGTGTGTATGTGTCCGCACACAGTGTTTTTAAAACCATGTACAGTATCTGTGTGTGTGTGTGTGTGTGTGTGTGTGTGTATGTGTGTGTGTGTGTGCAGTGCTGTGCAAACCTTGTATCTCTGGGTAGTTGATCATATAGAGAAGACCCCAGTATAGAGTAGTGGAGGTGGTCTCTGTTCCTGCCACAAACAGATCCAGCGTGCAGATAATCAAGTTCTCCAAGTTAAACCCAGAGTCATTGTTGGCTTTGCACTGTGAAATAAAATAAAAGGAAGCAAAACATTTACATCACACTAAACAATTTCACCAACAATTTAACAACCTACTAGTGACACATTACATTACGTTACTATTATACAGTACGTGTGTCATACTACAGCAATAACAAAACATGTTCTTTTATATACAAGACTACAGTAATTGCATCGTAATTACACTGCAATATACTTGAGTGTTTCTATTATTACACAAGTGTAATTTTGCAGCTTAGTGGTGATGGTTTGATCATGTAGTATCAGGGTACTAGCTAGTAAACCAGAACTTGTCTGACCACATTTCACCAACTTTTCACACAGTATATGGTGTCACCTTTTCACACAGTATATATACCTTTTCCATCTCATTCAGGAAACAGTCGATGAAGTCCCTGGGAGACGAGGGGTCATAGTGTTCATTGTGCTCATTAATCATGGTCCTCACCCAGGAGATGACAGTCTCCCAGAGGGAGATGATCTTTTTGTGCGGACCAGGAACCCGTCGCATGATCCCGGGAAAAGCATTGTACACCTGAACAGAATCACCAGAGTTTCCCTTATTTCCATTACAAATATCAATACCTCAGGATTATTATTTGCCATTATTATGATTATTACATATATACTTCCATTCCTGAATCAATTATCAATCCATTTTAAAGATTGATACTTGCTTCATACTTACTTACTTTTGTCAGTCAAGGAAAACATGTACTTTTACATTCACAATCATCCTACCAAACCAAAAATATCTATACAAATTAAGGTGGTTTAAAACTAAAACAAGTCAGAGGGCAGAAATGGCCTTACCAAAGCCCAAATTCTTCCTTCCATGTTAATGGCGTTGTTGATGTTCTTCAGGAGAAGTTGGAATTGATTGTCGCTGTATTCAAATCTATCCCCAAAAACAAGGCAGCAAATGATATTGGAGACAGCGTTGTTCAGGAGAAGCTGTGGGTTGAAGGGTTTGCCTGGGGAGAAATGCGGGATTAATTCCATCACACCTGAAACAGGACCAACTCAAGTCTAAATTTGACAATAAGAGTTTAGTTTTCACTATACCTTGCTCACTCCCTATGGCCTCATTCAAAGACTGACATTCACTCTGGATGGAAGGCTCAAGGCTCTTCTTGCCCAGTCCAAAGTTTCTTAGGGTGGAGAGAGCAAACCTCCTCTGTTCCTTCCACAAATGTCCATTAGACATAATCACACCTATTATATATATATATAGAAGAAATCATAATCACTAAATAATCACATAACCACAACCTTAGCATAGCGAGTTCTTTTCCTGTTGTTCCATGAACTTGGGATTTCTTTTGAAAAATATTCAATCACTTACCTTTATTTCCCCAGAGATCTTCAAGTAAGGGTATGACTGGCCTGTCAGCAAAGTTGTCCCCATTTTGAATAAAGGCTTCTTTCACCAGCTTGTGCCCATTCAGAACAACCCACCTTGGCCCAAGTCGAAGGCTAAAGATGTTTCCATATTGTTTTGCAAACTATCAGAAAAACATTATAGACCAAATAAAAATATTTATCAATGTTTTTATTCAAAGGCCTTCTGTGCCAGTCAAGTAATGTATGATTAGACATGTCAACTACAGTATACAGTACTTAAGTAGTTGCTATGCTGTAGTGATATGGATTATAATTAATTGGATATCTAAATAATACACACTACAGTACTTTAAGGTTACCTCCTGAAATTGCAGGTGGATTTTCTTTGAATCAATGCGATGAAGGTCCCCAATCAAAGGCAAGGACCAAGGTCCAGGAGGAAAGTTTTTTGGGACTCTGTTTTTCAGGACGTTGGTAAGCAAAGCAAAAATGCAGAGAAATATCAAAATACTCTGAATGTCCATCCATTCTAAAAGGGAGCAGTTCATAAATGACTTCATCTTACTGTATGTGCCCCTGAGTGAAAATAGTAATAACTAAACATTTTCCAGTGGGCAAGCAACTTATATAACCTTTAATTAATGATTATCTAATGTGTCATTTACCTCAGTGACAACCCAGCCTTAGATTGGCAAAGTGGAATTGCACAACAGTTCACCTGCAATTCCACTTTGCCTTAGTTCCACGGTACTGTTGTACACGTTGTACAAGAGTTCGTGTTACCACATACCACAGTATGACGACCACAACAATATGCAGCATGTTAAAGGTGAAGGATGTCATTTTAGGCTTTGCTGCTTTCTTTGGCCACAATGACAATTTGAAAATATGAATATTCTATGTTTTGTAACACAGTTCCAGCAAATATGTGCATATCCTTGCAAACAAATGTCACATAAAATAGGTAGGCCTATGTAAAGGCCAGTACTCAACATCGACACCAGCTTCTTTATCATTCTTTATCATGACACGTTCTTTATCTTCTGACCTCATTCCTTGATTGCAACTGATTTCTCGTGACCATTTAGCAGTTCATACTTTTAAGACCTATTTTGTCATTGATGTTTATGCATGATGTTTGTTTATGCAATATAAGAAAGAAAATGTCATAGTAAAAAAAGTTTATGAACATCAATTCAATAGGGATGGTATGACATTTATCTTCTGTTTAAGTTAGTATTTTTTTACTGCACTGAGGATACAATGTTAGAAACACACTGCTCTCGAGTGGCCAGAAGGTAGAATGCATGTACTACATTGGATTACTGCTGCACCTGCATTTCACACAGTCATATGGCACCACCAGCCAGTAGGTCATAGGACATACATCACAAATAGGATACATCATAAACACTGTTAATGAATACAGAAAATATTCGTCATAAATGCACCTTTGACCCACAGATAGTTAAACAGAAGATACATGTCATACCCTCTCTATTGAATTGATGTTCATAAACTGTTGTTGTACTTGAGCAACAAAGATGCCAATTCCTACTGAGTAAAAGGTTAGCACACCCTATGCCCTAATAGCTGGTATTGGCTCCTTTGGCTGAAATACCCTCAATTAGACATGTATTATAATAGTCCACGGGCCAGACCACATTCCAGTGCCACTCAAGGTGGCAAAACCTGCTTATATTTTTTTTAAACATACGTCTGTAGATGATATTTTGGTATGATACCAATTCCTGAGTGGCAGCTGAGTCACTGTTATCAGCTCATGAAGTTAACCACCCCCTACGGTAAATAGCATTTCAGACGCTGGTGCCTGTCCTGGTTTAGACTCATGTAAAGACACTTTTTTGCTTTCATTAAAGACCAGTTGTGAAACTTTCTGAAAAATGTAGAGGTCACTGGAGCTCTTCAAAATGTCAATGACACAGATTTTCTTCACAATTTCTGCCTAAACTATTTTAGCCCTGTGGCATCTAGGAACATCAGAGCACAAAACAGAACAACTGGAATACTCACATGACTCTAAGGATTCAGGAAATGTATAATATACCCATACTATTTCATTGTGAAAGGTGATTGTGAGTCTTAAATTAGAAGGGCATTATTAAACTGATTATAAAACTGGTTTTATACATTTGTTTAAATACACAATGAAAATACTGGATCATAATGAATACCACAGTGAGGTAAGAAACTATTTGAATTTTATAAACAACAATATCAACATTATAACAATATTATGAACAACATTTGCATACACTTAGTCAATGATACATTTATATATATATGTATGCTATATACATGTATATATATATATATATATATACAGGCTATGGGAATAAATGTATCAGTGATGGGAATATGTGAAGGTTACATAGTTCTCAAGCTCTGTGTGTATTTAGATGGTGTTAACTAACCAAGTCCAGAATCGTCACACTGTGCATCAATGTATACTACTAGTACAGCGGCTAAGCTCTCATATTTTTTAAGAAAGCATGACATTTCTACCATAGTACATACCATACCATAAGGTTTATTTTCAGATGTGGAGGGAAGTCAGATTTTACACCAGAGGCCCGGGAGAGGTAACATTTTGGAACCAAACAGAGTAGAAAGACACTTAAGGTGTCATTTCCAACTAAGTTAGTGATGCCCATTCATTTGGTGATTCTTTTGAGATTTTCTTTTTGGTGATACTTTTGAGATTTTCTTTGTATTCTTTTTTGAGCCAGAATTCAAGAAATACAATTAGGACACGGTAAAGGTAAACATTTACCTCAGAAAACACAATTAGTTGTAGTCGAAAAAAACATACTTCAATTACTTTGATACTGACCTTCATTATTCAGTTATTAGTTATTATTTACTGGGATGTGTGGTTATTTTATTTATTCCGGCTAAGCACAGCGTTATCAGCAGATGGCCCTCTAGGGCACCAGTAGCTAACGCCAGTAGAGTAGAAGTCAGTAGGCTACGTGATGAGTGCAGTATGCACAAGACAGAGAGCACTTCTGACAGAAATATCCCAACAGGTAAACTGACTTACTATGAACAGACAATATTAGTACACTTGAGTAAAGCCTTAGTTCCTAACTGTAACATGCAAAGACATTGAATTTGATTATAGCCGGGAATGAGTTTGCTAGCTAGCTATGGCAGTGCTGATCAAAATAATTCTGCTAGCTAAACTAATGTAGGTCTGTTATTAGTCTTTATATTACTGGTTTCAAAGCTTTCAGAATAAGAGTCATAGTACCAAAATGTTGTAGTAAATACATTTCACGCAAACACTTCCAAAGAACAAGTTGCCACTTGCCACTGTTCAGTAGGCCACCTGTCAAGATAAGATCAAAAGACAAGGCACAACTTGCAGTACTGAAGAGTGACTGTGGTCTCTTTTCAAGGCTGTACATCTCCTGTCAAACACGAGATGGAGATATCCAACATTTCTTCTCCCATGAAAACCAGGCAGCCCCACCAGCTATGTCAACTGGAGGAAAACTTCGGATTGGGGTTAAAGCAGATCTTCTTCGCTGCCTGGAGTCAGATCTGCTTGAAGACAAGAGTGTGCCTGTGGCTGATGCAGTAATTCTCAATGGTGCAGCTGTGGTTCAAATGCTAAATCCTAGCACATCAAGAACATTTCAAGAGTATTGAAAAAAAGTGTTTGCACCATACATCTCTGCTCAACTTCAGAAAAGCACCCGCGTCAACCTGGTCTTGGACCTGCCAGCCTGAAAGCCTCAACCAGACAGAAGAGGGGAAAGGGCACCAGGAAAAGGGTGGCTCCTCCTACTGTGATGCCTAAGAACTAATAATAATAAAAAATAATTCATTATATTTACAGTTAGGTCCGTAAATATTTGGACATTGACACAATTTCCATACGTTTGGCTCTGTATGCCACCACAATGGATTTGAAATTAAACAGTCAAGATGTAATTGAAGTGCATCAAGGGGTTGAACAAAAATATTGTATGAAACGTTTAGGAATTGCAACCATTTTTATACACAGTCCCCTATTTTCAGGAGCTCAAAAGTAATTGGACAAATTAACATAATCATAAAAAGATCATCATGTTCATTTTTAATACTTTGTCGAGAATCCTTTGCAGGCAATGACTGCCTGAAGTCTGGAACCCATGGACATCACCAAATGCTGGGTTTCCTCCTTTGTGATGCTTTGCCAGGCCTTTACTGCAGCTGTCTTCAGTTGTTAATTAATTTAATTTTGCCATTTAGCAGACGCTTTTAATCCAAAGCGACTTACAATTACAAATTACAGGGACATTCCCCCTGGAGTAACTGAGGGCTAAGTGCCTTACTCAAGGGCACACTAGTAGTGGTGTGGTTTCAGGCGGGATTTTAACTCACAACCTTCCGATCACAAGTCCAACTCACTATCCACTAGACCACCACTACCCCTTTTGTTGTTGTTTGTTCGTGGGTCTTTCTGCCTTTAGTTTTGTCTTCAGCAAGTGAAATGCATGCTCAATCGGGTTGAGATCAGGTGATTGACTTGGCCATTGCAGAATATTCCACTTCTTTGCCTTAAAAAACTCCTGGGTTGCTTACACAGTATGTTTTGGGTCATTGTCCATCTGTTTTGTGAACCCTAACCCATCCAATCAACTTTTCTGAATTTGTCTGAATCTGAGCAGACGGAATAACCCTAAACATTTAAGAATTCATCCGTCTGCTTCTGTCTTCTGTCACATCATCAATAAACACTAGTGACCCAGTGCCATTAGAAGCCAGGCATGCCCATGTCATCACACTGCCTCCACCGTTTTTTTACAGATGATGTGGTATGCGTCGGATCATGAGCCGTTCCAAGCCTTATCCATACTTATTTTTTCCCATCATTCTGGTAGAGGTTAATCTGAGTTTCATCTGTCCAAAGAATGCTCTTCCAGAACAGGGCTGGCTTTTTTAGATGTATAGTTTTTTAGAAGTCTAATCTGGCCTTTCTATTCTTGAGGCTTATGAATGGCTTGCACCTTGTGGTGAACCCTCTGTATTTGTTCATGTGAAGTCTTGTTCACGTGCGTATACAGCAACATCTTCCAAATGCAAATGCCACACTTGGAATCAACTCAGACCTTTTACCTGCTTAATTGATAAAGAAATAATGAAGGAACAGCCCACACTGGCCCATGAAAGAGCTTTTGAGTCAATTGTCCAATTACTTTTGGTCCCTTGAAAAAGAGGGAGCTACATAAAGAGCTGTAATTCCTAAACCCTTCCTTCAATTTGGATGTGAATAACCTTACCCTAAAGCTGAAAGTCTGCACTTTAAGCCCATATTCATTATATAACTGTAACTTGATTTTTTTTTGGTAAACATCTAAAATTACAAAAATTCAGTCTGTGTCCAAATATATACAGTATGGACCTAACTGTATATAGCGCTTTTCCGAGGCTCAAAGACGCTGACAACATGGGGAAAAAATTGAAAACAAAGAAACAACAAGCAACAGATAACATGAGCATGTAGAACACAGAGTTTCTGTTAGATGAAGAAATTAGAGTTAATGAACGGGGAACACAGTAACGCAGCAATGTCCAGGGGGAGAGGGGGGTGGCAGGGTTAGGGGAGATGGTTAGGGGTAGGGGAGGTTGTATGCGTGGGAGAACAGGTAGGTTTTTAGGTGGGATTTAAAAGTGGAGAGTGAGGGTGAGTCTCTGAGTGGTTGGGGGAGAGAGTTCCAGAGGCGGGGTGCAGCTCGTGAAAAGGCACGGTCTCCGAAGCCTTTGAGTTTTTAGGGTGGGACAGTGAGGGGAACAGTGGATGAGGATTGGAGGCTACGGGTAGGGCGGTGGGGTAGAAGGAGGTCAGTCAGGTAAGGCGGGGCCAGGCTATGGAGAGCTTTGTATGTGAGGATGAGTACTTTGAATTTGATGCGTTCTTTGATGGGGAGCCAGTAGAGAGAGTGGAGGACAGGAGTGATGTGGTCACGGGACCGGGTGTTTGAGAGAAGGCAGGCGGCTGAGTTTTGGACCATCTGAAGTCAATGGAGGGAGCGGGAGGTGATGCCGGTGAGTAGAGAGTTGCAATAGTCAATGCGGGAGGAGATGAAGGCATGGATGAGGGATTTAGCAGCGGGGGGGAGAGGCAGTGTCTAATTTTGGCAATGTTTTGGAGGTGGAAGTAGAAGGTCTTGACGATGGAGCTGACGTGGGGATTAAATGAGAGGGTGGGGTCCAGGATGAAGCCAAGGTTGCGAGCCAGGGGGGAGGGGGTGATGGTAGTGTCCTCAATGGTGAGTGTGATGGGTCCGGTTTTATTTAGTGTGGATTTGGTGCCGATGAGGATGACTTCTGTCTTCTCACTGTTGAGTTTGAGGAAATTGTGGGTTAGTCAGGTTTTTATTGCAGATATGCAGTTTTCAATGTGACTGAGGGGTGGGTTCTGGGTGGATTTTGTGCTGATGTAAATCTGGGTGTCGTCAGCATAACAGTGGAAGTCCAGGTTGAATTGGGGGATGATGTGACCGAGGGGGAGTATATAGCAGAGGAAGAGCAGGGGGCAGAGGACTGAGCCTTGGGGGACCCCCTGTGTGACAGAGGAGGAGGTGGAGGGGTGACCGGAGAGGGAGATGAGAGGGAGATGAACTGTCTGTTGGTGAGGTAGGAGGTGAGCCAGTCCAGTGGAAGGACTTCCTTCGATGCGATGAGAACAAAACCAAGTTGTTTTCTTTCCTGTCACGAAAAGCTGTTCATCTACCTCAATAGCACAGGGCAAGGAACTGTATGCAACAGATGGAACTGGAGTCTTCTGCTCTCCCGCTGAGTCATGCTTGGCCTGCCTTGCCCCATGTTCGCAAGAGGAGGGCGACACTCGTCTTCTTCTGCATGTGGCAGATGCTGTGCAGAAGGGTTGTAAGAAGGTGACCATATGTGACACATGCCAATGAAAAGGGCTACCTGTAGGCGAAATCATTTTTCTGTTTTTTACATGTGCTTAAGCCTGCAAACTGTGACACTTTAAATAACGTGAAACAATACTATTGTGCAATATGACAACCCTAGTCGTCTATCTGTACAGTATAGTACAGTGGATTGTGTACATAGCCTTTATTTATGTAAACCAGCTCCTTCCCTTCTTGTGATTTTTTTAAAAGTTTTTTTTTTTTTTCCTTTCCTAACACCAGGGGAGCCACCCCTCCTAAATTTCGTTGTTTGGTACCTGTACTGTAGCAATGACAATAAAGGCCATTCATTCATTAAACTACAGATTGTAAGCTTTCAAATGATGCATCATACATTGAAATTGGAAACAAATTGAAGACGACATGAGTATTTGAAAGTTGCTACACCTGAAATCACTAAGCAGAGAAAATGCCTCGAAGATGTTGTTTTTTCCTCACCTTCACACAGCCAGGTAATGGGCGGTAACAATGTCTGGTTAACCCCGCCCCCAACCACTCAGCTGTCAATATGTCAGTGTTACTCACTGGGTCAGACAGCTACAGTATAGCTAACATTATTACCTAGCAAGGTATTACCTAAGCTAATTAGCCAGCTTATCATTATGGAGGCTTTATGGTTGTTGTAACTATTATTCTTTTAATGAAACAAAAAAGTATTGAATCAGAATCAGAATTTATTTTACAGTACACAATAATACAAATATTTGGCTGTGGTTCTTCAACATTAGCTTTGCAGCAAGGTACATAATCACAACAATACCATCATCACAATAATCACAAGTAAATAATGAATAAATGAATGAATGAATGAATGGTCTTTATTGTCATTGATATAGTACAGGTACCAAACAACGAAATTTGGGAGGGGGGGCTCCCCTGGTGCTAGGAAAAAAATAACTAAAAACAAGAAGGGAAAAGAGCTGGTTTACATAAATAAAGGCTATGTACACTATCCACTATACTATACTATACAAATAAAACACTGTGCTGTACTCTATGCTATGCTACACATATCCTAACATTTCCTATTCTCTGAACCTTATGTACCCTAGGGTTGTCATAATATTGCACATAGTGTTATTGCACATTCATTTAAAGTGTCACAGTTTGCAGGTTTGAAATGTACACAGTTGTGTTTCAGTATTACACTTGATTTCAATCTAGTAGCTGCCATCAATTTGTCTAGATTGTCCAGGGCCTAGAACCTAGGTCTTTGCTGTGTTCAGGGCCAGAGATACTTCTGTCTGGCCAGATCTTGACATCAGTGATTTTCAGCCATAACCACGCCAGGTTCCTTATATCAAAGCTGAAACAGACAAAAATAAACACAGTTAGCGTACACGGTATCAACAACACAACACAACACAACAGCATAATGTGCTATGCGATTGTTTTAGAAAGTCTTACTCAATACCACACAACGTACTAGCTAATGCTAGTAAGCTAACACGGCTAGCCCAACCCAAGTAACAAAAGACAAACAGTTAACTAACTGTACACAGTAGCAACAACACAACTTATAAGAACAGCATAATGTGCTACTATGCGATTGTTTTAGAAAGTCTTTAAAAGGCAATACGACGACACAGAACGTACTAGCTAATGCTAACGCTAACGCGGCTAGCCCAACACAAACAAAGGACTGTAGGCTAAATGTGTGGTATGTTGATCCCGTGAAATCCGTATGTTGTCCTAGTAAAGTTTCATTTCTTGGGGACTTTCTTTGTGCCTTCAGTCATTACTGAACATTTGATGAGCTAAACCGTGTTCATTCTAAACAGTGATCATTCTAAACAGAACACATTCTCAAAACAAACAGGGCTTCCTTTGTCCCTCCCCCGAGAGCTCAACAGCCAATCACACCCAAGTGTGATGCTCGTGTTATTTTGAGCTACAAGCATGACAAACAAGCCTATTTTGTTGCTAGATTACACTTATTTAATTAACGTAAAACTGTTCGGAAAAATAACGAGTGGGTACTTCACATCTTCGAGTTGAATGTTAGCTAAAAAAACGAAAATCTGAGTTTTATGTCAGAAATACTTTCAAGACGAATTTCACGTCTTTCTCATTTCCGAGCGGTGTCTGTTTACACCAAATTGTGACACAATAGCAACACGAGTTAGAACTACACTAGTAGTAGCTAGTTTGCTAAGTCCCCTGCACCCCCCGGCGAAGACCGCGTGTCTTTACGTCACTCAGAGGCCGAGCTGCGGCGTTTTAAATATGCAGGGGTGCACATAACTTTTGGGGGCCAGTGCTCAGAGGAGCACCTAGGGATGCTGCTTGGTGCTCCCCGAGCTCGCGAGTCACGACCCGTCCCACAGGATGGATAAAAAAGGGATACATGGATAACTTATATTAGCAAAACGACATTTATTCATAAATAAAGATGAACGAACAAATGATTGTGTGCAAAACAAAAGAAACAAATGCAAAATCAAATGACTGCTCTTTAAGCATGAAAGTCTGTCAGACTCCTTTAAACACAATGAAATCAACTGACATCTCTTTAAGCACTAACTGAATGTCTGTTCTTTAAACACAATGAAATCAACTGACATCTCTTTAAGCACTGCTCTGTTCTGTAAACACTGAAATCAACTTTTCAACAAAAAGTTACAGCCTAAGCATTTATTTATGCTACAAGCTTAATCATCATCATCACTGCTCTCTTGACTGCTGTAAGTTATCACTGTCCTCAATTTCAACCATGGTAGAGGATGTTGTAGGCTATCACTTTAAATAGCTAATTATTTTGATTGTGCAACAAAGTCTTCTTTTTTTTCTAATATAATTCCCAACCATATTCCCTGGGTCAGGGGTCTAGGTGCGATAATGAAGCTGTAAAACAAACGTCTGAACGTTTGAAAGCTTCAGAGAAAAGAAACGTGAAGTTCCTTGGTGTTGTCGGGACTGAATTGTCACGTGTCGGCGTGATAACCGTGCGATACGCGATACGCGGAATGAAAGTACAAGTTACGATACTTTCCGAATGTTTTCGTGAGGGGAGTCGCCGTGGTCGTTGTGATGGCGTTACGGGGCTTGCAATGATGCAGCAGTCAGCAGTCAGCAGGTGGATTTTGAGGAAGTAAATTCCTCTCCCAGCGCTCCCAGCTGTTGGTGCGCAAGAGCGCGTTCATGCCGCTGATCTTCCGCGCAGCATGCATTTTGGCGACGCATGCGCACTGGCGCACCAGTTATGTGCACCCCTGTAAATATGGCCCCATTCATTGTCTATGGACTTTTTTGGCCGCTTAACGGGGCATTGTGGGTAAACCGTAGGCCGTAACCTTCCGCCGGACAAGTTGGAACGAGCCGCACGTTTTAACACCTCTCATGTCTACCTAGTGGCAAAACTGTGGGACGAGTAGCCGGGGCAAATTTAGCTATAATGATAAATAAAGAAACTAGACAGGTACAATTCCTGTGGAAATTGTTTATTTATTTATTTTTATTTTACCTTTATTTTACCAGGCGAGACAATTAAGAACAAAATTCTTATCTACAATGCCGGCCTGCCTCATAAGGGGAAAGGGGAGGAGGGCTGAAAGATAAAACATGTTAAAAACAAAGCACTTAAAACCACAATTAAATCGACAATTAAATGAGATGCCACAATAAGCATTAAACACAGGCATGTAACACAAACAATACAACAAAAGCACTAACGGACATTAAGACTAGAATACAACAGTAAGCACAAAATGCAGACAGGCAACACAAAACAATACAATACAACAAATTGCACTGGGACACAGCCAAGCAAACACAACAATACAGCAATAAGCACTGATACATTGTGAAGTGTGCTTGCCCCCCCCCCCCCCCCCCCCTCTGGGCCACTCCACTGCATCCCCCGGCGAAGACCGCGTTTCTCTAGCTCACCCAGGGGCGCTAATAAGCTAAGTCCCCTGCACCCCCCGGCGAAGACTGCGTTTCTCTAGCTCACCCAGGGGCCGAGCTAACTAGCACTAGCTAACTAGCGCGTGCGTGTCTCTGGCCAACCTGGTCTCACACGGCAGCCGTCAGGATTCGACGTCTGTCGTTCGTCTCCAAACGTCGAATTCCAACGAGAAAACGAGCTCTGAAAGCGCAGGGGTACGCCTGTTCAAGCGCTTCAACGTTCATTCATTTGGAACTGCGAGAATGAGTAACGTTAGCCCGATTGCACTTGCATTAATAAAGCGTTATATAAATATAATTAATTATTATTATTATTGCCTACAGCTAATTGTTACAAGGTGAGAGCTAAAATAACATACGTGTAACGTTAGCCAGCAATAGCTAGACTAGATATATATAGCTAGATATAGTCACTATATAGTCTAAATGCAACCTGGTCTCACACGGCAGACGTCAGGATTCGGATGTAATATTAAACTCCCATATTTATTCTTTAAACAAACAAATCTGGGGGAGTGGTCGGAGTTAACGAGATATTGTTCCAATCCATTACCTGGCCATTACCTGCCTGTGAAAAGTATGAAAAGTTTGCATTGCCTAGCGTATCAAATACCATGACATAGATTCAGACTTTTATGTCTTGAAATCAGAAGTCCTCCCAAGCCAAAGACAAGATAGGTTGTCTTACAATCCGTGCGTTTAATTGCAAACTCCCACATACAAAACCGCCAGTTCACCGAAGCTCTCCTTTCCTCAACGCAACACCCGCCCGCCATTTTAAGCGTACCTAACTCTATGGAGGGTGGATCGTGCCACATTTAAATGCAATACACACATCGGAATGCAATACACACATCGGAATGCAATACACGTGTAACACTAAATACAATGCAAAAATACGGCATATTTGTGCCAAAATAAAATCAATGTGTATTACATTTGAGCGCAGCGTATTACATTTGGTCATGAGTGTATTCCATTGAGCATGTGTATTACATTTGGTCACGAGTGTATTCCATTGAGCATGTGTATTACATTTGAGCGCAGCGTATTACATTTGGTCAGTGGTGTGCCGTCAGGGCCAGCAAGGCCTTCTCTGCGGGCCTAAACATCATCAGAATATACATTTTATTTTAATATATTTTTTCCACAAATATGTATTAATGATTCCCCATAGTCTATTCTCTTCATTTCATAGCTTTCCTCTTGGTTGCGCTGCTTCCAGTCTCCGATTGAGATTTGGAGGGCTGGCCTTTATGTTAGAGCTTTTATCCAATCAAAATGTGTTGCCAGGGGGCTCCAAAATCTGCCCGCCTGCACAATAAACCGTGCCGCGAATACGACCTGTAACTTAACATTGAACGAGAAAACCTGTGGCGTTCCTAGTGGAAACCTACGTAGATTTCGAGTTGGTGAGCAATAGCAACAACGGCGCCTGCTGTAAGGCTCAATGATGTCAGCACCCAGCACGTCTTTTGATTGGATACACACTATTGATACGCACTATTGATATTCACTATTGAGATGCGTAACTATGCCGGTAGATGTGGGATTTTTGAACACCTTTGGGGACACCCGAGTGGATTTACAGCTCAACGAACAAGTGCGCAGGGAAACGGAGCTCCTTGACTGATCGATAATACTGATCGATTGTGTCCTGTTTTTGAAAGCGCCGAGTCCACAAACAGAGGAAACTACGTTGAGCTTCTTTCTTTTCTTGCTGAAAACAACCCAGATTTACATTACCACCTGTCCACAAACAAAGTGTTTACTGGGACGTCAGGCAAAATACAAAACGACCTGATTTTTGCTATTGCTGAAGTGATGGGAGAAGAGATCAAAATGGAGATTAAAAAGGCACCCTTTGTCGCTATTATGGTGGACGAGACGACAGACGTGGGTAATGTAGCGATCTTAAAGATGTTAGTTTAACACTCTTCATTGTAAATGCGGATTTATTGATTAAAAATGCTTCGGAAATATTAATATAACTCTTGTCTGACTATGTTAAGGTGATCTAGAGCCATGGCGTCATAACGATGGTATTAAGAGGTAGAATAATTCAGGTAGGAATGTGTCGGACATCACTGAAGGCCTAGGTGTGAAATGCACCGCCCGCCACTGCATTTGGTCATGAGTGTATTCCATTCGAGTGTCGGTGGAAGAGTTTGAAGCAGCGGAGACAGGGTTGCCAGATGGGCTGGTTTTTTGTGGATTTAGCTGTTTTTAGACTGGTTAGGCTCGAAATTGTCAATCCCATCTGGCAACCCTGAGCGGAGAGTCTACAGATAGTATGTTTACAGATATCGCACTGCTGGAGATGCACTCCACACGTTCTTAAAATAAATAAAGCTTTATTCTACTTAAAACAATCAGCTGTGTGCCAATCAATCAGGGGGGTGGCACCTGGGGTGGCCAATCAGATTTCAGGGGTGGCACATGCTACCCCAGGCCACCCCCTGGACACGCCCCTGGCTGCACTTGCATTAATTAGTTAGGCCACATCATTAGTTAGGCCACATCATTTTGAGATACAACCAACGGAGAACAGATTTTAATAGGCCACATTTTGAGATACAACCAACGGAGAACAGATTTTAATAGGCCACATTTTGAGATACAACCAACGGAGAACAGATTTTAATAACAACAGCAGAAACAATTGTCATCTTCACTGTTTTATTCGCTGTCAATAGGCCTATCAAACTAGGCTATTTTACAACCCGACGGCAGTGCGCTTCAACGTTCATTCATTTGGAACTGCGAGAATGAGTAACGTTAGCCCGATTGCACTTGCATTAATTATAGGCTACATTTTGAGACCGGTCGGATCTATTCATACAACAAGGGACACAGCACTTTCCCGTTTTCCCCATATTGTCAGGGTATTTGAGCCTCGGAAAAGCGCTATATAAATATTATTTATTTATCAAAGTGGGTGTGGCTTAGACAGTTAGGGGGAGTGGCTTGTATCAAAGTGGGAGTGGCTTGTATCAAAGTGGGTGGAGCTTGTATCAAAGTGGGAGTGGCTTAGACACTTAGGGGGAGTGGCTTGTATTAAAGTGGGTGGAGCTTGTATCAAAGTGGGTGTGGCTTAGACAGTTAGGGGGAGTGGCTTGTATCAAAGTGGGTGGAGCTTGTATCAAAGTGGGTGTGGCCTGTATCAAAGTGGGAGTGGCTTAGACACTTAGGGGGAGTGGCTTGTATCAAAGTGGGTGTGGCCTGTCGGTGGGGCCGAGCCGAGTCGGAAAATATCTGAACCGTGTCTGTGGCATCTACGGTTGCGACGCTAAAGTCCTTTAACCTTTAATGTCACACTAGGCCCCAAAAGCCTGAATTAAAGTGCTGGGGTACGTTTGGGCCCAGGGAACGGGCTGCGAAAGAGTCACACTCACCAAACTTGACACACTCCTTCCCCTTCATGGGACGATGTACCATGTCAACTTTCACCCTCCTAGGCCATTCCCTAGAGGCCTTCATAGGTCTGTGCCCTTTGACTGAAAGGTGCTCCTGCTGGGGTACGTTTGGGCCCAGGGAACGGGCTGCGAAAGAGTCACACTCACCAAACTCCACACACTCCTTCCCCTTCATGGGACATTGTACCATGTCAACTTTCACCCTCCTAGGCCATTCCCTAGAGGCCCTGCACGCGACGTGGCGGACAACTGTAGGGAGGTTCTAGTGCTTGATGTGAAGTGCCGTTTGGAATGAGACATCTTCTCACACGTACAGGCACACAACGAGTACAACATGTTGCATTTTCATGCCATTAGGCAACTTGCTTCCAGATCTATAGAGAGAACTTTATTCCACTACTCAATAACATGAAAGAGACTTTAAGTAAATGGAAAAATCTTCCTGTAAATCTGACAGGCAGAATAAACTTGTTTAGGATGGCATGGCTTCCTAAGTTTCTTTTTTTGTTTTCAATTATACCAATTACTCCACCCAAAAAGTACTTTAATATGGTATACTCAGCCATAACAGATTTTATATGGGCAGGGAAAACACACAGAATTAGAAGGAATATCTTACACCTTCCTATGTCAGAGGGGGGCTTTAACCTTCCAGACTTGGAGCTATACCAACTGGCCGCCCAGGGGTTCTATCTGAGGCATATAGTCCAACACACAGCAGAAGAACAATGGATCCACATTGAAGATTCAGGTGTACATCCCCAAAACCTCTTAACTCTTTTATTTTCAGAACATAAGACTAAGAAAAAAGGAAACTTTATTGTAAATAATATAGAAACGTCATGGAAAAAAATTCTGGGAGTGTCCCAGAGTACAGAAAACCTGGGTTGACATAGAACATTGGCTCTCAGGGGTACATAAGGAAAGATTCAAATTTGATCCTTCAATCTGTCTTTTCCAGGATGTAGCCACAGTAAGATACCCTAGGGGGTGGATAATTATGTACTCATCAATTATATTTAAAAAACTAATACTTGGAAGTTGGAAATCAAGTAAACCTCCAACACTACAACAATGGAAAAACGAAATTCTTTATTATACCAATATAGAGAAGAATTTAGCCATAGACAATAATAGGAAAGATCAGTTTGAAAAGATATGGGGAGAGATAGTGAAGGCCTTAGCTAAGACGTAAAGATAGTGCAAGAAACATAGTACTAAGAGATTAATTAGATTATGCATTAGAATTATTAGTTAGATAAGTATAGGGGGTAAACTGGGATAAACTTTAGACGGTTTAAAAAAAAGTGGGGCTTTGGGATGTTAGGATGTGTTGTGATGTTTGTCAAGGTGTGATGTGTTGTGATGTTTGTCAAGTTGTGATGTGTTATGATGTATATCAAGGTGTGATGTGTGGTGATGTATGTCAAGTTGTGATGTGTTGTGATGTATGTCAAGTTGTGATGTGTTGTGATGTATGTCAAGCTGTGATGTGTGGTGATGTATGTCAAGTTGTGATGTGTTGTGATGTATGTCAAGTTGTGATGTGTTGTGATGTATGTCAAGCTGTGATGCGTTGTGATGTATGTCAAGTTGAGATGTGTTGTGATGTTTGTCAAGCTGTGATGTATTGTGATGTTTGTCAAGTAATGTGTGTATAATGTTTTGTGTAAAAAGAAAATGGAAAATAAAATCTTACAAAAAAACAAGTAACAGTTGACATTGGACAATAAATTAAAAAGACAATAAATAGACACAACAAAACATAAAGGTGATGTACAGCAATGTAAATCTACAGCATTGTCTAAGAATCATAGTTATAGCAGTTTACTTTCACGTTTTACATTTGGGATATTGCTATTTATAAATAAATAAAATAAATAAAACATTTAAGTATTGCTATTTACATTCAGATTCAGATTCAGATTCAGATAACGTTTATTGCCATTATGCTTGACACATGTAGGAATTTGCTTTGGCATTTACAGAAGGTGCATTTATGCTGTTTTCACATACATGAACAAAACAAGTACAAATACAAATGCAAAGACAGGCAAAAACAGGACAACACAGGACAGACAGTGCATGAATAGTGCTGTATATAAAGTGCAGTGCAGAGTTATTCAAGGTCCAGTGCATGTTCAGTCCTGGGCAGACTTGGAGGCGGGGGGGAGGGGGAAGCCAGAGTCATTTAGCAGCCTGGCGGCTGAGGGGAAGAAGCTGAGCCTGTGGCGGGCCTTTAATGCCTTAGGCAGCCGCAACCTTCTTCCAGAGGGAAGCAGGGTGAGGAGGCCGTGGCCGGGGTGGAAGGGGTCTGCCATGATCTTCCTTGCCCTCCTCAGAGCCCTGGTGTCATGCAGGGAGTTGAGGGAGGGCAAGGGACAGCTGATCACCCTCTCTGCTGAGCGTATTACCCGCTGCAACTTGGCCTTGTCCTTGGTCGTTGCAGCAGGGAACCAGGTGATGATGGAGTGGGTGAGGATGGACTCTATGATGGCCGTGTAAAACTGGACCATCATGGACCTCGGCAGCCTGAATTTCCTCAGCTGCCGGAGGAAGAACATCCTCTTCTGTGCCTTCTTCGTGAGGGCCTCGGTGTTCGCTCCCACTTGAGGTCCCGGGAGATGGTCATGCCTAGAAAGCGGCATGACTCCACGGAGGCCACCGGGGTACCTCCCAGCGTGATGGGAGGGGGCAGGGCTGCTTTCCTACGGAAGTCCACCACCATCTCCACTGTTTTTAGAGCATTGAGCTCCAGATTGTTAAAACTGCACCAGCTCTGCAGCCCCTCGATCTCACCCCTGTAGGCAGATTCGTCCCCCCTGGAGATGAGGCCCACCAGGGTGGTGTCGTCTGCAAACTTCAGGAGCTTGACCGAGGGGTGGCGGGAGACACAGCTGTTGGTGTATAGGGAGAATAGTGCTGGAGACAGGACGCAGCCCTGCGGGGAGCCCGTGCTGGTGGACCTGGAGCTGGAAATGCTCTTCCCCAGCTTCACCCGCATGAGCTGGAGTTGCCATTATTTCTCGATATATGAGTGATACTGCCCCCATTTCAAGCGGTCTTCCTCCACCTTATCTAGCAGCCTATATGATAATTGTTCTAGGGCTGCCAGCTGCCCAAGGGAAATGTGCCACAGAGACGGTGCTGGTGCTGATGGGGCTTTCCACTCTTTAACTAATAGTTTCCGTCCTAGCATTAACGCAGTCTGGATCCAATTGGCGAGTGGTGGAGTCACCTCCCTTAATGCTGTGGGGTCACCCAAAATAAAAAGACTGGGGGTGAACGGAATGTCAAGGCCGACAATTTTTTCCAGAAAACCATGTATGGCTAGCCAAAACTCCTGGGTTTTTGGGCATCCCCAAAGCATATGCACTAGAGTACCATTCCTGTCACTACACCTCCAGCACTCCGAACTGTCAACCAGACCCACTCTATGTAGCCTGGATGGTGTCCAGTAGATTCTGTTAATAATCTTGAATTGGATCAATCTCGTTCGGAGTTCCCTTGACATTTTTTTTCCATTCTTGAGAATTCTTCCCCATTCTGCCTCTGTAAATGATACATTTAAATCTGTTTCCCATGTTAGTTTAAGAGACCATGGGCCAGTTTCACAGACAAGGCTTAAGCCTAATCCTGGACTAAAAAGCATCTTCAATGGAGATTTTACATTGAAAGTGTGATTTAGTCCAGGACTAGGCTTAAGCCTTGTCTGTGAAACCGGCCCCATATGTTTGGGTCTGAGGCCACTCGGATCCTCGAATAGTAAGCAGAGGCTTCATGACCTAGTCCAAAAATGTTCAGAAACCATTCAAGTGTATCACCACTAGGTGGGGCAGTTGTGGGGGAGCCAAATGTTTGCACCATTAAGTGTCTTAGCTGAAGATACTTCCAAAATTGATTGGATGGTAAATCAAATTCCCTTCTAAGAGTCTCAAAAGATTTTAGCGTTCCATCCTGATATAGGTCTCCTAGAACTTCGATACCTTTTTGAAACCAGGGCTTCCAAAAGAAGGGCGATTTATCTATACACAGCTTGGGGTTCAGCCAGATCCCAGCAGACTGGTGAAGATAGGGGTCAAATTTAGAGATGTAAGCAACTCTCTTCCAAACCCATTGTATGGGACAAGATAGGGTGCGATCGATTTTCTTGGGCTAGTCTGGCCGTAATACAGCACCTGAGTGCCAGAGGGGTGCAGATGGCACTTTCAATATGGAACCACGGGGGGGGCTCTCTCTGGAGGCAGAGTCCAGTGTGCCATGTGCCTGAGAGTGAAAGCATAATGGTAAAATAACAGGTTAGGAACACCAAGACCTCCTTGGTCTATAGGCCTCTGCAGTTTACGCAGGCTCATTCTAGGACGTTTGTTGTTCCATAAGAATTTATTACAAATTTGATCGTTTTGGTCGTATTGTAGTGGGATCAGATCAGATATATAAACGGGTTATTTTGGTAAACTGGACACATTTTTGGAATATATGTGGTTACTTCCTGGCCTGAAAACATATTAAAACTTCATAAAATGACATGTTAACACTTGTAAAGCCAAAAGTACAGGTTTTAGCTAAAGGAGGTTTAAAATGGAGGTTTAAATTTGCCGCTCCCGGCGAAATGCATTCTGGGAGGCAGTATGCATACTGTGTAAACGGTCGGCTGGTTTTCGCATACTTATTATGAATTTAGTAGGCAGTATGCAGTTTATACTCATTGAGTATGCTAGCATGCAGTATGCTAGTATACCATTCCGAACACAGCCTCTGTCTGTCTCCCTCTGTTTATTACACTGGGACACCTGCAACAGTTGGTTTCCATGGCAACTCACTGTAAGCTGAGGTGTTTCTCTCTTTTGCTAGCTCTCAAACAAACGGCTGTACCGTCAAAACTATTAATGTTTGGGCTTATATGTTGATAGTTTGAGTGACAGTAAGAGTTGCTCTACGTTTCGATGATGTGCTACTGCAAGCACACTTAATAATAATAATAAGAATGTATATGTACAATACTAATAACTGTTGCTTGCTACTGCGAGCACACTTAAATATATATGCACAATACTAATAAGTGTTGCTTGCTACTACAAGCACACTTATAATAAATATATATGTACAATAATAATAAGTGTTGCTTGCTACTGCAAGCACACTTAACTAGACAGGTACAATTCCTGTGGAAATTGTTACGTGTGCTTGCCAAGAAATTGAAAAGTGCAGTGTGTCAAGATGACTATTCTACCCAAGTTTTTGTATGTTTTTCAATGCCTTCCTCTATTTCTACCTAAGTCTTTTTTTCGCACTTTAGATCAGGCAATCACTAAATTGATTTGGGGGGGAAAGGTCCCTAGAATCAGCAACGTTATTTTGCAGACCAAGGCACTGTGGCGGCCTTGCGCTTCCTAATTTTATGCACTACTATTGGGCAGCAAACATTTAAAAAATTATCTGTTGGTTAAAAACCCCAGAGACTATTTGGTGTAGCTTAGAGGCACAGTCGTGTTAATCTTCACTGTCTGCACTGGTTTACTCCTCTCTTCCCCTATCTCCCTCCCGCCACTCCTCAAACCCTTTGGTGCTGTCCACTCTAAAGATCTGGATACAGTTCCGCCGTCACTTTAAGTATTTCTCAACATAAATTCTGGGGCCCATTAGTAATAATCATTTATTTACTCCCTCCATTCTGGACCGAACTTTCACCCACTGGAGCAGATTGGGTATCAATTGCTTCAAAGACCTTTACGATGGTGATAACTTTGCTAGTTTTGATTTTTTTATGTTCCAAATTTAGTATGCCACGCTCAAATGTGTTTCGTTATTTTCAGGTCCGTCATTTTGTACACACAAAGTTTGATTCCTTCCCTAGGCCCCTCAAGAACTACTATGGGAGACCCTCTTTAAGTTATTCCCTACTCAGAGTCGACTTACAGCTGAAATTTACAGAAACACCATGTCTCTGAACAATGACGTGTCCTCTAGGTCAAGAACTAGATGGGAGGGGGAACTGCGAGTGGAGCTGGCGGGAGATTGGTGGAAGGAAGCATTAGATAGGGTGAACTCCTCATCATCCTGTGCTCGACTTAGTCTGATCCAACTAAAGGTGGTGCAAAGAGCTCACCTCAGTAAATCCAAACTACATGACATCTACCCTGACTCCGACCCCAGATGTGATCGTTGCGGCGGTCTACAAGCACACCTCTCACACATGTTCTGGTCCTGCCCAAAACTTAGATCATACTGGTTTTCAATTTTCGATGCACTCTCAAACATACTCCATAGAGATCTACACCCTTGTCCTTTGTTGGCCATTTTCGGGGTGCCAGTTGAACCCCTCCCTCACAACTCCAATGAGATCGACACAATTGCATTTGTAATACTTTTAGCCAGGCGAAGAATACTCCTATCCTGGAAATCACCTACCCCCCCCCCCCTTATTCTCCACCTGGCTGAAAGATGTGATGTCGTTCCTACATCTGGAAAAAATAAAGTTCACACTTAAGCCCTGTCCGGATGGCATATAAATTACCTGAGGACCTCGGTAATATTTGTTTTACCCTAGGACCCCAGTGATTTTAATGACCGATCCGGATGGAATAAAAAATCTCCATGCATGTTTGCGTTTCGGGTGCAAGCTGCCATTTAACATCACAGAAGAAGAAGCTGCTCCCGCCGGATGTTTTGTCAGACCCACAACACAACGCACGTGTAGCAACAACAAGTAATTTGATTGGACAAGAGGCATTCCATGACTGTTGATCAGATTTCCAGAGCGAATTTACGAACGCAGACTCGTTTTTTTCATAACACGAAACTTTACGTTTTAAAGTACCCACTCGATATAATAAACAGCAGTTTAACGATCACAAAATACTCATAATTTGTGGATTGGATTTACTATTCTCCTTTGCCATAGGCTACTGGTAAGGGAGACTTTTTGGGATGTGTTCGCGTTTGGGGCTGTGTGATCATCTAATTTTGTGTAGTTATGTTTCTCTAGCATGTCGATGTTCTATCAGAATGTTGTGATGTTATCAAAATTAAGAAGATGAATGGCTGAAATGGCGCAAAGCGGGGAAAAACAGATACGACATCTAAAGTCTGGAACGATTATATTTCAAAACAAGGCTTCCCTTTAACTCCCCGAGGGCTACGACTACTGCCAAGTCTATCTGGGTTTATTTGCAAGGACCTTCGCCTGTAGTGTTGTGGAAAACGAAGGTTTCTGCCGAATGCTGCTAACACTGCTAATGCTAATGCTGCGAACACTAGAACCACGTTATGAAATACCAGTTAACAGATATTGTGATGTATCGTTGATGAATTGTCTCTTACAATGTATAGATTATCGGGGGGGGGGCAAAATATTGTACGGTTATCAATACGTGAGTAACCTTGCGATTCCCACCCCTGACTTCATCCCTGTGTGTTGTCAGACACCGTGATTTATAGAGTGCTAGATCCAGACCATACAAACTGCACAGTTTACAAGCTAATGTTAGGTAAATTCGCTAGAACTGGTTCAGAAGAAGAAATCAGTCCATCGTCACTTACATCGTTGTCGTCGATTAACCTTTTAGGTGGTTTGGTTATCCGATGTGGAGATTCAAAGGAGTCAATAATGTTATCCACATCCATTGTTTGCACAGAGCTCACTTAATACCTTAGATCTCACACCCCGGTCAAAATGGTAAATTCGAGTATTAATATCGCGTGCAAAATCATGCAATGCGTACCAAATACTGACATGTCAATCCGGACGGTAATATAATCATCAGAGGACCTCAGGCTTTGCTGAAAAACAGTAGGTAATTCCAGCCGGAATAATTACTGGGGTCCCCGGAGTAAATCACAGCCAATCCACTGGCTAGTGCGCCCAATCAACCAAACCCAGGGCAGCTGTGCTCACAGACGTGCCCGCAAACTACCCACGGCTAGTCCCGCTTTCATCTCGTGACACTCACCCCCCCTTTGTCCATAGTCGTCCCGACTATTAGGAGCTAAGTGCCTCCCGATATCTAAGTGGAGGCTGCCGATTTAGCCTTCTGGGCCTACCCAGTCCTTCCCCCTCCCCGGCCAGAGGTGCAACCTCCCGTCCACCCCCCTCCTCAGCTAGGGGTACAATCTCCTCACCTCTACCATCCTGACCTCCTATGGGAGCAGCAGGCAGGGCAGCTGGAAGAGCCATGGGAACACGGACAGGGTACCAGGTGTAGTTACGCCAGTCCGGTTTGGGGACCTGGTTGGGGAGCACACTGGCGGTTGGGTCTTGGCTGGGCAGCACGGCAGCCGGGGTCCGCTGGGCGGCTGGGTAGGGGCAGGGCCTCAGGTGGTTCCGGTGGATGGTCCGAACAGGTCCTCCTCCCTCTGGTCGGATACGGAGGACAGGCAGTCCAGACCGGAGTGGTCCTAAAACAACGAAAGGGTTGGGTTGCCATCGAGGGGCCAGCTTACCCTGATCACGCCGGCGAAAGTTCCTCAGGAGCACTCGCTCCCCAGCCACCAATGGAACGTCCTTGGCTCGTCTGTCATACCGTCGTTTGTCCCGCTCCTGTTGGTGCTGGGTCCTTGCCTCGACCTGGCTGTAGGCCCGGCGGAGTTGGTCATGGTGGTGCCGGACCCATCCATCCAGGTCCATCCGTGGCCTCGGGGCCTCTGCACCTACAATGACATCAACAGGGAGACGGGCATGCCTGCCACACATGACAAAGAACGGGGTGAGCCCAGTGCTACTGTGCTCGGTGTTATTATACGCTTGGAGCAACATGGGTAGGTGATCAGGCCATCGCCTTTGTTGGTCCTCCCCCAGGGACCCCAGGAGAGACAGTAATGTCTGGTTGAAACGTTCGCAGGCCCCATTGCCCTGGGGTCTGTAAGGGGTAGTGCGGATCTTCTTACACCCATATAACTCACAGAACTGGGCCACGATCTCCGACTCAAAAGCAGCCCCCCGATCACTCAGAATTTTCTCGGGGCATCCCCAGTGCTGCACCACCGCTGTCCAGAGGGCCTTCACTGTGGTCTCAGCTGTCTGATCTTTTGTCGGGACTGCCCACCCATATCTGGAAAAAAGATCGGTCATGACAAGCAAATACGGGTAGGTGTCACCGGGTCGACCCAAAGAAAGATAATCGATGGCCACGGTTTCTAGGGGATAACTGGTGGTGATCGGCACCAAAGGTGCCCTTACCTCTGGTCCAGGTTTCCTCTGTACACACTGGGGACACTCCATAATCCAATGTCGCACATCCTCCCCCAATCGGGGCCAATAGAAACCCCGCCTTAGGGCTGCTTCAATCCGACCAGCACTCAAGTGACCTAAAGAGGTGTGGTACTTCTCCCATAGGTCGTGCGTCGCCGAGCTGGGCACCAGGATCTGCCACCTCCAGGTGTCCTCGACCGTGTCCCGCACCCTCCGGCCAATGACTCCATCCCGCAGGGCTAATCTGTCCCATTCCCTCCACCACCGCCTCTCCTGTTGGGGAACACCGTCCCGGGCCCTGCCGGCGGGCAGCTTGCCCTGACTGAGCCTCTCGGACAAGACTTGGAGGTGTGGGTCCCCCTGTTGGATCTGCCTCCAGTCAGGCCCTCCCTCAACAACCCGTTCCGGCCGTGGTCCTATCTCACACCCAGCTTCCTGGCTCAGACACACCTGCCCCTCAATCCTAGGGAGTCGGGAGAGAAGGTCAGCATTTTGATTAGAGCGGCCGGGGCGGTATTTTACTTCAAACTGGTAGCAGGCCAATTGGGCCACCCATCGCTGTTCGACTGCCCCTAGCCTTGCAGTGTCTAGGTGTACCAGTGGGTTATTATCTGTATAGACTGTAACATCAGCTCCCCATAGATAGTCCCGAAACTTGTCAGTCATTGCCCACTTCAGTGCTAATAGTTCTAGCTTGAAAGAGCTATAGTTCTGGTCATTTCTCTCTGGGGGAGACAAGCTGCGGCTAGCATAGGCGATGACCCTCTCTTGGCCACCCTGGACTTGGGATAGTACCGCCCCCAGGCCATCAAAGCTAGCGTCGGTATACAGGATGAATGGCTTAGTGAAGTCCGCATATGCTAGGATCGGGGCACTCAGGAGGGCGGCCTTCAGCTGCTCGAACGCTCTCTGGCACTCTGGTGTCCATACCACGGGACGCCCCTTCTTTCCCAGAGTCGCAGTGCCAGTCAGTAAGCCATGGAGTGGGCAGGCGATCTTAGAGAAGGAAGAGATAAAACGTCTGTAATAACCCGCAAAACCAAGGAAGGAGCGTACCTGGGTGGTTGTCTCTGGCTGAGGCCAGTCGCGAACGGCAGCTATCTTTTCAGGGTCAGTGGCAACTCCAGCTTCACTCACCACGTGTCCCAGGTAGGCCACCTCCTTCTGGAGGAATTTGCATTTCGAGGGCTGTAATTTTAATCCATACTTGGCGAGCCGCTGGAACACCTGCTCCAGATGCTGTAAGTGACAGTCAAAGTCAGGGGAATAGATAATAACATCATCTAAATAGATTAAGAGGAAGTCATGTACCTTGTCTCCTAGGCACTTCTGCATAAGTCTCTGAAAGGTGGCCGGGGCATTACAAAGCCCAAACGGCATTCGGGAGAACTCGAAGAGGCCAAGGGGTGTCGTGAACGCCGTCTTTTCCCTGTCCTGGGGGTCAACCTTCACTTGCCAATACCCGGAGGCGAGGTCGAGAGTAGAATACCATGCTGCCTGCTTTAGGCTCGTCAGGGACTCCTCGATACGGGGGAGCGGGAAGGCATCCTTGTGGGTAACTGCATTTAGCCGGCGGTAGTCGACACAAAACCTCCAGGTCCCATCCTTTTTCTTCACCAGGACAATAGGGGCAGCCCAGGGGCTCAAACTCTCTGAGACGACTCCTGAGCTCAACATCCCAGCCAGCAGTTGTCGGAGCTCCGGGTACAGGGTGGGAGGGACAGGCCGGTATCGTTCACGACTTGGTGGGGCAGTCCCGGTAGGGATATGGTGCAGGACAGCATCCGTGCTGCCGTAGTCCTCATCATTGGTTGCGAACACACTGGTCCACTGGGATAAAAGCCCCTCTAGTTTCTGTTGTTGTCCTGGAGTCAGGCCCTCTACGGACGGAAGTTTTACTGGGGGGTGCCCTCCTGGTTTCAGCTGGACAGTCTGGACATCGACCTCGACCTCCCCGGGCCTCTGTTCGCGCAACACCAGGTCTCTCTCCCCACAGACCTGGGAGGGGTCGAGGGGGGTCACTGTGGCCAGTGGGCAGCGTCCAGCCAGTTCCAGGGCGTAGGGTTGCAGGTTCAACAGCCGCAATGGGAGCCGCCCTCCCTGTACTCTCACTACAGACCGAGCAATCTGCCACTCTGCCCCCTTGCCACAGTCCTCTACTAAGGCAAGATCATCTTTTGAAGGGCAGCACCCCACCACCACATAAGAGCTTCTCACAGCTGGCGGGAACCCGGTTCTCGTCCCTCTTCATCAGGCGGGCGGTGCCGGTCGTCACTTCGGGCTCGTGGGTCTGAACGACCCGCCTGCAGACCGCAAAGGCCTTCTGCCACTCCCTCCTAGCCTCTCCACTTAAGGTGGAGTTGAACCCTGTGACCCCCTGAGACGCCCCCTGAAACAACTCCTTCCAACAGTGGGCTATCACATTCATACCCAGGATACCTTGGTCTGCACCCAGACATTCGTCTTTAACAATGACTATACCCTTCTCCGGAACCCGTAACCCTCCCACGGTGAAATCTACTACGGCATAGCCTATCCTATGTAGGGGATGTTCAAACCATTCGCCGCCTTCAGGGTGAGCCAGTTTAGGTTGGAGGACTCCTGCATTGGTACAGGGCCAAGCCATTTCTGAAAAAAACTGTGACTAAACATGGTTACTTGTGATCCAGTGTCCAACATGCATGGTATTTTTACTCCGCTCACCTCCACTTCCACCCGGGGACATGTCCCCACCACTGCAGACTTCTTAGGGCTCTCTCCTTGGCTGCCCGCATCCCCGACTGCTCGCCCTACAGTAGCCGGGGTTCCTGGTTTAAAGGTACATCTCTCTGGGTGGAACAATAACGTTGGATGTGGCCTGGCTGTCCACACTGTAGGCAGATTGGCCTGCCCTGTCTGTCCCATTGGAACGGCCTCCTATTATTGGGAGCGGGGTGATACTGTCCTCTAATTACCTCTCCTCTTGGCCCAGGTCTCGGTGGGGGAGGGGCCTCGGAGCTGATGGTGGTTTGTCTGACTTCTCTCACTAAAGTCTCCGTCAGTGCGGTCAACTGTTCCTTCATCTCTTGCCTTAGCTCAGCCCGCATGGTCTCCTTCCATCTCTCCAAATCGACAACCGTTGAAGCAGCAGCTGTAGGGGGAACAACAACACGACAGGTCTGACAGTCCCGGGACCTCCCCCCTTTGTCCAATGCCTCAGCCTCCGCACTCACTTCCCGAAAAGTTGCCCCCGGCTGACGCCGTACCAACGTCATGAGCTCTCGCTTTACCTCACCCTCCTTTAGGTTCCTAATGAACTGGTCCTGTAGGGTGGATTCATTCCTAGCCGATCCATCTGGCTCTGCCCTTCGCCACCGGGAGAACAGCTCCCGAGATCGGAGGAGGTACTCCGGCACTGGACACAGTCGAAGAAGCGGGACCGGGCCTCAGCTGCCGGGGTAAGGGCCCCAAACCGTTCCTGTAATACCGTCCACAAAGCAGCAGGGGACGCCCTCTGGCCATCACTACCCAACAGGGCTTCCCTCTTAGCGCGGCCATCCAGTGCACTCATGATAAAGTCCACCTGCTGTCTTTCTGTTAATCCTTGGGCCCTCAGTATTGCCTCCATCTGTGCCTGCCATTCCCCAAACCTAACTTCTCCCTCACCAGTAAACTTGGGAACCCAGGGTGAACACATAAACCATGGCATAGTTACTGGGGTGGACTGGGGTAAGCTCATCCCTACTGAACTAGAGCTCCCTGCTGGCTGTTCTGTTCTATTCTCTTCATCCATGATCACTTGTGTAGGAATGTGTTAGGAGAATCCTGCCGACAAACGCCAAAAGAGATGTCACAGTTTGGAGTGAACACCCTTAAACCTTCCCGGCACAGAATATTTGATTCTCCAACACACACCCTCGCACAGAAGACCAAGACGAGCGTATGAAAATAATCATCTTTATTTCATGTTTCATATTACACATTGCTAAAATCCATATAAATTGACTACTTTAAAATCTACCCTTCCAACCCACCCCCAGTACACTCACTACCCTTCCCTGACTTAGAACCGGCTCGAACCGCCGATCTGCCAACCTTGTGATCATTAGACGGCGGCTCTACCTCCTGCGCCACAGCCGCCCGCCACTTACAATGTGGGGATGAGGAGCCCTTACAAGTGGGTGTACTATCAGATAATAAATAACAACTGTGAACAAGGGGAAAACACACACTGTACCCTGGTAATTTAGGGAGGACACTGCAAATATCAAAAGAGCACACTGCACTCGATAAGACAATCTCTGGCACGGCAATCATCAAACAGGAACACTGCACTCGATATAATGGTAATAATAAGGCACTGTAATCAGGAACTAATAGGGTACTACACTGCACACGTGATGATACTCCCATAAGTACCCACCCGTGGTGCTATCCGTCATCTCCCACCCATCTACAGGGACTTACAGTGCTGGACTAGGTGGAGAGGGTTTGAGGGAAGGCGCACATGACATACAAACAGAGTTCAGGTGCGTGGGGTAGGCTCTCCTCCTCAGCGCTACCCCACAAAAATCAAAACCAAAGAAATAAACAAAGAGTCTCTATTTACCTGAGTTGAAACGAGGCCTGTCGTCGTGACGTCGGCGGGGCTCCACCTCCGAGAATCCCCAAGCTCACCGGTATCTAGAGCGACTCGGCAGTAGAGTGATTTTTCCCAGCGATTTTCCCAGTAGAGTCCCCCCGTCAGAAACCACCGTCGGCTCGGCTCCACCGAATAGTCCACCGTCGGCGGCCACCACTCGACCAGGCAGCGCCTCGACCAGGCAGTCAATCCGCCACACAGGCACTCCACTAACTGCAATATAGGTTTGTCGTACAAAACAGCATGTGTCCACTCACGACAATACAACCCCCATGTCTCCCTTCCTGTCCCTCCTAAAACTCTGGGGTTTTTAAAAGGCGCAACAGCCAATCCACTGGCTAGTGCGCCCAATCAACCAAACCCAGGGCAGCTGTGCTCACAGATGTGCCCGCAAACTACCCACGGCTAGTCCCGCTTTCATCTCGTGACACAAGCACACTAACAGGGCTGCCAAGTTTCACCAAAAGTTTGGAGTGAGATTTTTTGGCGGTGGAGCGACCCACAACTGTGCACGTTTTGGCGGCAGCGGCCCCTCTCTCCCACCCAATTATTTGTGCTAGTTTCCTGCAATTTTACATGTTGTTCATAATAAACCAGCACAAGAAATAAGAAAATAATGAACATTTTATAAAACAAGACAAAAATTCAGACAATATATCATATTTATGAAATCTTAATGAACAAATACAGTAGCCTACAGACTCTAAAAGAAAATTGGGCCCCATCAACAGGACTCAGCCCCTTGGTCAGCAGCAGAAAGACCCTTGGTCATCATCTTATATACAGTTCATTGTTCATAGATGTCTATCATGTTATACAGTAGGCTACATACCAGGGTTTTTCCTGGGTCAGAATGAGGCCTTGGTGGTTGATCTTGTGCGCGCGTAGCGTGGCCACATTTTTTTTGAGGGACCCCCAATTGTTGTATTGTAAATTGCAATTACTAGAGATGCTCCGATCAGGGTTTTTGGTGCCGATCACCGATCACCGATCACTGGAATCAGTGATCTGCCGATCCGATATCACCGATCACCGATCACAGCGTCGAAAATGGCAATTGAAGCATTCTATTTATTGTGTAGCATTATTTATGTTTTAAATTATTCTTAACACCATTGACATTGTATATTAAGTATTTAAATGAAATTAGGAGATGAGAAAGTATCATGAATTGACGACCATCTGTTTTATTGAATTCACAACCACCTGTAGCTTACTTCAGGAAAAACAAATAAAATGTGAAAATAAAAATCATAATAAATAAAATGTACACTGTCACATCAAATGTGCAACATTCCACTCAAATGAGAGGAACTAGGGGCTCTTAGAGAACTTGGAGCTTATACTGTAACTGTAGCTTTCCTGAGGAACAATAAACATACCCAAACTAAACTGCAACATAAACAGGCTATAGCCAAATATAAAATACTGTTTCAAGTCAGTCAGTTTCAAGTCATATTTAGGAGGAGATAAAACAGCAAGTCAGCAATAATCAATAAAACAAAAAAACAAAACATTGCACCTAAGGAGATTTCAGACTCAAACCTTACTTCTGATTAAGCAGCATCACTGGCAGATTAGCCTTGAGAAATACAAGCATCTCAGCGTTTTTGGCACTCAGCCTGTTCCTCTTATCATCTAAAATATGTCCTGCTGCTGAAAAGTCGCTCGCTATCTACACTTGTGCAAGGTGCACAGAGGAAGACCTAAAACTCGCGCGCTAATAGTTGTTGTTGCTATGGGCCAAGTGACTTCCTGCTCGCGGGGTCACATGACGTCGGTGAACACTACCTACACTACGCTCGTGAAGTCGCGCTGGAACTCTGACCAGCACTCGTGGAACGCCTCTCGTCCAATCAAAGCACTCGGTCCCTTTATGACGTCGAGCCCAGTGTGCGCTTCGGCGCTCTCTGAGCGAATCGACGAACGCAGCAAATGCCATATGATATTCGTGGTATTGAAAGACCTTGCGTGCGTTCCTCCCCGAGGTATTTCTTTTGAGCAGACATTACAAACGGCATATTTGTTGTCTCTTTCCGACACTGTGTAATATTTCCAGACTGGCGACGCCATTTTGTAAACTGATCGGTCATGTTTGATCGGCCGTTTTGAGAACTCCGATCAAAACCGATCAAGGCCATATCGGCCGATACCGATCGGCGCCGATCAGATCGGAGCATCACTAGCAATTACTATTTATTATTACTATTGTAGGAGCCAGATATGGTCCTGTGATACGTGTTGTAATTCACTGTGTGGGCATGGGGTGGCGCTGTCACAATACCTGAGGCAGGTGTATATCAGGTAGCACATTTGTTGTTGTTGTCGTCAGGTGTTGACCCCGGAAGGACAAATCGGTTTGAGCGCAAGGGCGCTAAGTTTGTTATTGTTATTGTTTGTACCAGTGATTAAGCCATTGATGGCACATAGTAACACAATACATGTTTATTATGCAGCAAACCAACGACTACGGATCTTATATAACCAACAGCAACACAACACAAACAGACTGAAGAACAGCTTCTACCACAGGGCCGTCCAGGCCCTGAACACAGCAAAGACCTAAGTTCTGGGCCCTGGACAGTCTGGACGGATTGATGGCAGCTGCTGGCCTGAAAAAATCAGGTGTAGTGCTGAGGCACAAACATGTACATTTCAAGCCTGCAAACTGTGACACTTTAAACAAATGTGAAATAATACTATTTGTGCAATATGACAACCCTAGTCGTCTATCTGTACAGTATAGTACAGTGGATAGTGTACATAGCCTTTATTTATGTAAACCAGCTCCTTCCCTTCTTGTGATTTTTTAAAAAGTGTTTTTTTTCCCATTTCCTAACACCAGGGGAGCCACCCCTCCTAAATTTCGTTGTTTGGTACCTGTACTGTAGCAATGACAATAAAGTCCATTCATTCATTCATTCATTCATTCATTCATCAATTTAGGACGCACGGCGCGGACAATCCGTCGGGTTAGCATCTCAGTAGCAATGAAGTAGTAGACTATGCTCCTTTAATAATTATTATTTATGTACCTGGTTATGTTACAGTAGAGAAACAAATGCATTTAGTAAAGACTTACGCCATATTGGTGCAACCCAGTCCAGTAGGCTACCAGATACGATGTTGTAATGTATGCACATATTTTGCTACCACGGTTGCCAGACGGAATTGACAATGTCCAGCCCAACCGGTCTAAAAGCTGCCGAATCCACCCGTCCAGTACCAAAAGTAGCCCAATCTGGCAACACTGCTTGCTACGTTCTTGCAGCTCGCGTGAACACAGGTTCTTCCATCAGCGCTCGCCTGCCGCTTCGACTGCAGACTCAAGTTAACGCGCGTGCAGAAAGATGCCACGAAACTCATGTCCGGTAAAACAAATTGTTATTTCTCGCCGTGAGAAATAGAGATGCGGCGTGAGAGCGTGAGAACTGGTTGAAATGCGTGTGTCTCACGGTGATTGCGTGAGACTTGGCAGCTCTGCACACTAATAAAGGACGCAGGACACAGTGTGCACAATGTACAGTAAACTGGAAGCTTTTACTTCTCTCTCAATCTCCGAACTACGGAAGGCCAAGAGGGACCTTTACCCAAATACACAAGACATGTCATACACAATAGCTCCACAAGAGGCGCGTATAACACAAGACAAGCCCAATACATTGTTCAACGTTATGCTAGATAGTTAGTTCGCCTTCCATTGAAAGCCTTACGTTGTTAGTTAACTGGCTAGTGGTGAAATTGTGTGGTTTGGCAAGTTAGCTAAGCTAGTTAGCTCCAATAGTATTATAGTGTGATGTGTAATGTGTTTGATGATGGACTGTATAGCTAATTATTAGTTTCTCCAATGTCAAACGTAACTGTAATTTTCATTTCCTCTGTGGTTTTGTGGGTTTATTTGGTCATTTGAATGCTTCACTGTATGATTTTTTATATTGCACCAATGGTCTACAAGTGGTTTACAAACCTTTATACATTAGTATTTTTATACATGAGTATAAAGGGTGAATAGTTGCAACTTTAGATTAGGGACCACAAAAAACTGCAATTATATAATTGAAGGAAGTATTTACAAAGAAATCTTATCAAAAGGTCATAATTTATGTATCAAGCTTACAAACCTTTAAACCTTTATAACAAATCATAAATGTGTATGAACATATTTGCTAATAATGTTATAATACTTTAAACATGTTGGAATAATGATTTGTTTATAGCGAGTTCATTATTTATGATTGGTTTATAAATGGCTTATATATTAACATTATTATTAAGTGTTTATGCTTTTTGGAACAGTAGCACTACAATGATCTGACTCTGGGAAATTCATTGGGTGTGCTCAACTCACATGGTAAAACTGAGGGTAATACTTGTACTGTATATTCACAAGCAACTTATTTTCATCGGAGTGACTTTTATCCTTTGTGATCTTAACAATTAGGGTTAGGTAACTAACTGTGGAATGCTTGTATAGTATAACGTTGATATCTAGAAACGAATACCTACTGTAAACATCACTGCTTGTGAAATATGCATCTGCTTCTGTATGCATCGTTAGTATCCATTGCACCAATGAAGTCCACCATGGTGTCCATTGAGTAGGATAGCAGCAGGGCAAGTGAATGAAAAGAAACCTCTTTATAGTGACCTTGGCAGGGTTATGGGTATGTTGGGTATGTTTCCACATATAAAAACCAGTTTGAGCATTGAATGCTCTTGTTGACACCACAAAGAGAACACAGATTTGATACATTTAACTGGCGAAAATACACATAAAATATTGTGAATCTGCATTGTGTGTGGTGAGTAATACACATTGTGGGATCAATAGAAGTTATTCATGTGTTACATTGGCAAGAGAAAAAAAATAACGTTCTCTTTCATATTGTTCCTGGATTTTGTTTTGTTTTGTAAGATCACACCTTGCTATAGGATATTTACAGTAGGATATGACTAATATGATGAAGCTGAACTGATAGTCACTGGACCTTAACCACTGCACTGTACTGTACATTAAAGTGTGAACGCATACTGTAGTATGTGAACAAGAGGGGTCACTGTAAAATACTTGGATCACATTCACAGTGCAATACCAATGTACAGTATACAGTCATGTCAGATGAAATTCAAAAAACACTTATTTTTAATCCAATTGTTAGTCTCTCAGGAAAGCTGCCTATTGTTTCAGAGCGTCCGCACAGTGATGAATCCAGATTAATGTTGTCAATTTGCAAATAGACTGCAAATATTCCATCTCCTTTCAAACTGTTTGTGCTCTCCTCTTTGCCAAACATTACACCATCTCACTGCAGTAAGTGATGAACAGTGAATATCAGTTTGGTTTGCAACCGACTAGGTTGCTCCACTTGTAAAGGAAACACAAACCAACTTGCTGCTTAATTTCTGTTAGGCAAGAATTAACCATTAGATGACCTATCGGAGGTTGAAGTCCCATTATGTGGATCTGGAGGCAGCTGTAATGTCTCGTCTATGGTGACTACCATCTCCTCTGGTTTTGCAGTGCCCAGGCAATTACTGTGGTTATGGGTAATATAGTTCATTTCCACAAATCGTGGCCTTTTGTTGATCTCACCCATCTCATTCATGCTGTTTGTGATACAGTGTATGTCACTCTTGCTTCTGTTGGTCACTCGACGGGAGCTAAACACCCAATCTAAAGAGAGAGAGAAAGGGAGTAAGGGATGACATCTATCATTTGATACTGATTCAAATCTACCTAATCTATAAGGATGGCAACAATTGTATTATAAGGGATCAGACTCCACCCTATGGCAGACATTCACTGATATTCACATATCCCAAAATGTATGTGTTCCTTAGCTGTCACTATGTATTCACAGAACCAGTGAATTACACATAGCAGTTTGACTTTTATCTGCTACATTCCAATCTGTAACAGCTGTCGTCCTGAGGCAGAGACCCGTACCTTAGGACATAGCGGGTGTCCTTCCACAGCATGCTAATGCCAATGACACACAAAAACACATATGCACGCACGCACTCATGCACACACACACACACACACACGCAAACACACACACACACACACACATACACACACAGCATTCATTGTGCTGCTTTTGACCAATGGAGAAGGATGAGACATACCGTATGTACATAACATGGTTGAATATGAGCAAGCTTTCAATTCATGGAACTTAACAGAACAAGACTGCAAATTTGACACAGAGTTCTGATGGGTTCAGCATCCGTAATTCCATTAGAGGCAAAACACCATAAAATTGTTTCTGGGGAGACGCCTGCTGCACACCACCCCCATCATGTGCTGGGGAGTGATTCCGATTGGGAGACATCAATCACTATTGTGTCGGCTAGGGAGTTGAAATGAAGGCAGACAGACAGTGTAAAGAGCAGACAGCAGGATGGTGAAATTGTGTTCCTTAACACGGTGTCACACACACACACACACACACTGATACATTGTTAGAATGTATATTATACAGTACTGTATTATGTTTCTTTACTGTAGCTTTATGTATTAGTATGATTATAAAATGTTTGTAAAGTCTTTCCTTGTGTGTCACGTAACATGTAGTTTATACCTAAAGGATTTACAATTCAAATATCATATGTGAGAGAAGAGAAAAAACAATGTATACACACATTGGTGTGCTATGATGTGGAGATTGTGTACTAAATAATCACAGTAGAGTAGATAAATTAAGTGACTGCCAAGTTCAGGGGTGCAAACGGGTGATTGGTGTTGTTTAGCAAACTGGCAAAATTGTGTTTTTTTGCCTGAAAACGAAGAAAATGATCAATGCGCGGCTAACCTAAGAGGACAATTTTTTTCAATAGCGCTAGCAGTAATGGTGCTAAATGGATATCACTAGCACCAACGGTGGTCTAACAATGATGTCCGTGTAAGTAGTGGCAGCCCTGACCTTAACACCTGCATTATTTCTTCGAAAACAGTTTACTGTGACTGTGTTATCCACACTGTCTGGAATTGTACCTAGCTGCCTGAAGCTAAAAGTTATTTCAACAGCAGCGGAGTTTAGTACACAGGAGCTTGCGCATCATGTGACTTGGATGAGACTTGACCCCCCCCCCAAACAAACATTTTGATCTACACGATTCACATGGATGACCTATTTTGAGGTAAAAACGGCTAATTTATCAGAAGGTGACAAGTTTGCACCCCTGCAAGTTAACATATTTTACAATTGTTCCTTAAATTACATCACCTTCAATTGGCTCCAAATCTATTTGGCATGTACTTTAATGTGTATCACTAAAAATATTACATACAGTACAGTGCCATAAGTCTGACCAATGGTTTGCTTATGTGTTTTAGCTCTCCCCTATGAATCATTTTGTTATTTGTTATTCTGCAATTCATTCGCATGATTTGTATTAAAATTACACCTGATCGAGAGTTGTCTCTGAAAGCCTTGTGTGGCTCAATAATGTGTTGCATCGACTGTGAACAGTCAAGCATGGCACTGGAGCGATGGGGACTGAGAGTCTTTTTATCCCCCTCTAGGTAGGTCAGAAACAGCTACCGTAACCACACCACACCACAAGCCTCACCACACAATCTTCGCATTTACACCTCAAGAACATTCCCCAGAACCAAAACACCCTGAGCACAGGGAAGGGGGGGAAAGAGAGGGGAAAGGAAGGGAAGGGAGGAGGGGAAGGGAGGGGAGCAGTAGACAGACGCTGCCATCAGGTGATCAGGAGGGTAAATCTCTGAGGCAACCTAAGTGCTGCAGTAGGACACTCTCTGTTCCACTTCAGCATTTGGACCTGTTCACTGGTTAATTACGGAAGGCAGGGGGATTTTACCCTAACCTTACACCTGGTGGAACATTGGACAAGGGTGACAAGCACAGTCTCCGCCACCGACATGATGTATTTATCGAACACATCACAAGAGCTGACACAACATATGTCTAACTATAATCGCCCAAAAATTATTTTGTTTTCCTCTCAAGAAATTCATCTTTGCAGGAAAATCTCTTTCTGTCTTTCTGTTTTCCACCAAGGTCAACATCCTGAGGTTAAACTGTAAAATGACAGCTGCACTGGTAACACTGTAGCCTATACCTAAGATACTAAAACACATTATTTTATCTATCATTTCTGAGAGATGGCATCTGGTAGAAATAAGTGGAAAATACAGTTGTTTATTTAGGAGTCTATACATGATGAATGTTGCTGCCCAATTAAAAAATCAGCTGAAAGGAATGGACTAACCCACCCCACCAATACAAAGTCAATATTGACAGCAAGCATTGAAGCAGAGCATTGAAACAAAGATCCAAAAGTTAGCATGCTGCACATGCTGTCCAGCACACCACGATGTGTGCACTGCACTGCACTGCACACACACTCGCGCGCGCTTACACACACGCACGCGCACGCACACACACACACACACACACACACACACACACACACACACAACGCGTGACACATACCAACAAAGTCATGAACCAGATCCTTGACCAGGTGTCCAACTATAGCGTATGCCACTGCGACCACCACCAAAGCAGCCATGACCAAGTAGAGCACGGCTTTGGGTAAAGGGATAGAGTCCCGGGCGGGTGTCCTGTAGTCCGTGAACAGAAGGTCACTCTCAGAATAAGAGTACTGAAAGACGTGCTCCATACCAGAGGTATGATTCGAGTTCAGCGGGGGATTACTTGCACTAATTCCGCTCAAGTCTGGCTCAAGAGCGGTCACCATGGTGGTGGTCACAGTCTCCGCTTTGTCGATGACCTGATGGACCATGCCATCCGTTTTGTTTACAAGAGGCAATATCTGAGAGAGGAAATAACTCCAGTCCTTGACTGCACTAGTGTTACATAAAAACATATTTTTCGGCAAAATATCACTGCGAAGGTGAAGACTGCTGCAACAATCATCAATAACATGTATGTCAGACCACCCAGCCGCCAAATCCCATGCGAATAAAGCGCCAAGAACACATTCGATTCACAAAAGTTATTGGGGTTTTTCCCGACAGATTGTGTCTTTTATTTGATAAATCCAACAGGTTTCCACAAAGACGCTAGACGCACATGGAAGGTCCGTCCGTGGTCACGACTGCCAGAGTCACTGTACTCGACTGGAATCATTCAAGGGGATGATGAATCAAAAAGAAAAGAAGAAAAACATCTAAAATAAGGAATGATTAAAGTTTTCAATGCTTGAAAACTTACCTCGACTTCATTTGGCGTGTGCTACAATAATAACCGGATTAAAAACACTACAGCTTGCTGCACGATCGAGCAAATGTTACTCACACCAACACATAATATACATATCGGAAGAGTAAATTCCATAAAACGATTTGATTCTCCTTTGACTTATTGGCAGGAAAGAATGCTGTGTCATCACGTAGTTCCGGGGGAAAATAGCATTTCAGCATGTTCCTCACGACCTCAAACGCGATAAATGTGTATGCAAGAGCAAGTCAATGGAGCGTAGGTAGGCGATACTGACTGCAGACTTCAAATGGGCGTCAATTGGGTCCTGATTTGCATAGCCTATCTGCACCGAATCTGACTGGATCCCGAAAAAGTCAAGGCAATCATCGTGGTTTCAAACTACACCTCCAGCGATGCTTTCGCGGATGAAGTAACACTGGCGCTGTCCAGTGCTGAAATAGTGGCAGTGGTTTCTCCACGGAGAAGGTGAAACACCTTCCCTATGAGCCCTTCCTCGACTTCAGCTCAGCATACAACCACGAGACACTGGTGCATACCTGTCAACATTGGGATTTGAAAATAAGGGATATCCCCCGCACGCCCCCGGGCCGTCCTCCCCCCCCCCCCCCCCCGTCCACAAACCATACCCCTTACATTTAGACTAGGGTAGACACAGTCAATCCTAACATCACCACTAGACAACCATAGGATACCTCTTACATTTAGACAAGGGTACACACAGTTAATCCTAACATCACCACTAGACAACCATAGGAGACCCCTTACATTTAGACAAGGGTACACACAGTCAGTCCTAACATCACCACTAGACAACCATAGGATACCCCTTACATTTAGACAAGGGTACACACAGTCAATCCTAACATCACCACTAGACAACCATAGGATACCCCTTACATTTAGACAAGGGGACACAGTCAATCAACCACCTGCTTCAGTGCAACAAGAATTGGGTTAACTAGTTCCTATGATTAAGTAAGTGAAGTAGGTGATCAGAATCAGATACCTGGTTGAAAGTAAAATACTTTGAACATCCCTGCATATACATGAAAACACAAAAGGGCATATCAATTCAGCACATTTATTTATACATTACTTGACACGACACCATAATGTCAATGGGAAAAGAGCGGCGCAATGCTACCAGCGATCATTTCAAAACGGAGATAACCGAGGCTGCGTTCGTAAATACGCTCTGAAAATCTGATCACCACTCATGGAATGTCTCTTGTCCAATCAAATGACTTGGTCCCTTTATGACGTTGCACCTAGTGTGTGTTGCGGCGCTCTCAGAGAGGAAACAAGTCAACTCCGACATGGATATAACGATTGTGCGCATGCGCCAACGTCTAACAATTAAGTGTTATATTATATTATATTATAGGTTAAAAATACGGGAGATTTACGGGAAATATTTAAACGGGAGCACAGCGGGAAAGAAAGGTAAAATACGGGAGAATCCCGGGAAAAACGGGAGGGTTGACAAGTATGCACTGGTGAGCTATTCAAGTTGAGTTGATCATGCTGATGCTTGTCCTGTCTAAATTTCCCCACTATTTCATTGCCTTATTTTGTATTTTCGAGTAGTTTGGAGGGCACAGTTGTAAGAGGAATGTTAAGGGGAGCAATGCAAATGACATAGCGTGAGCTGTTTATTTCAGTCTATGCCATAGTGAAGTCAGCGATGAATGGCTCTGGAATGCTCTCCAATGCACTGTGTACCGGCAAAACATCGGCAAAAGACGACGCACCACACTCACGGGCGGTGGGAGTCACGTGCTCCGTTCTACGATAACATCCTGAGATTAGATATCCTCTGGCTAACACAGATAAGGCGTGAGAGGACACGCACACACACACACACACACACACACACACACACACACACACACACACACACACACACAGGCAGGCAGAGTATAGTAAATCTGTAGCTGAGAGAATACCCTAAAATCTCCCTGAAAGATTTCTGATAATAACTCCATCTACATTATCATTGATGTTGTCCATCAGATAAGTGACTAGTGATATTATTAATATAGTCAATAATGTATTTTGTTTAGATAGCCTTGACACAAGGCCATGTTTGATCTGTATTCCTTTAGGAGGCTTAACTGGATGTCTGAGTGACCCATATGTTAAATCCACACACATGCGCACACACAAACGCACACACACACGCACACACACACAAACTGAATGAATACAGAAATTAGCCATTTATCCATTTACCCTTGATGGCTCCTGAATACTGACTGCTCTGAAAATGCCTGGATGCAAGTTTGAAAATTGTGTTGTTTACCTCAGACACTCACTCTCACTCATTCAAAAATATTGATGGAGAGAGTGGGTTACAGGTGAGTATGGTTCTTGGTGTTGTCATTCTGTGCCTGTCCCCTTTGCAGTGTTGCAGTGATTCAGGTTGAAGGAATGGAGACTGTACAGAGTTTTGGAGGTGGGTGGGGGACAGGGAAACAGGGTTTATACCTGCAGGGCTACAGGACTTTCCTCTGACTCTCATCACTCACAGCTCTGACATTTATGACTTTGGGCCCCTCTGGCAAACTCTTATCTTAAAACACTGCTGCTGAAGCGGATGTTTGAAGTTTTAGAACAGGAGAACTCACAAACCAGGACCGGAGACATCCTACCATTAACACCTACCTTCTTTTTCATTTCCTTTGGTGCCATTGGCGTTCTCTGGATTGTCAATTACCTTTTGTGGTATTTAGTATACCTCTTTGGCTTTGAGGACCTTCAGTCCCCCCTCCCTCTCTATCCTGGGAAGATGAACTAGACTCAATTAAGATCACATCAGTGGTTCCAAAGAGTGGCTGGAGGAAAGGATATTGGACTAGCTGACCCCTAAATAAATCATGGCACCGAATAAGACAGAATGAGTCATTCAGTGTGGCATCATAGCCATCAATAGAGCAACCAACTGGGCCAAAGAAGTTATGGCGCTTTTCCATTATCGGCCCGGGTCGCTTCGGGTCGGTTCGGTTCGGGTCGCTTCGGCCCGCTTTTGAACAGTTCTGGTTTTCTACTATACACAACAGACCAGGAACGAGTAGGAGGAGTAGGAGATAGTGGGCGGAGTTACGCGTCATAAAAGCGCGCCATGGTGGTGACGTATATTTTCACGAGACACAACACAGCCACAACAACAGCGACATGGAGGAACTTGAAGCTATTGTATGCCTTTTCCTCGGCATGTGGTATATTATTAACCGTGGTTTTTTGGAGAGAAAGAGAAAGAGAGAGAGGAAGCTATGTACACATAATAAAGTCATGTTTTTTTAACCCTTAAAACCACTGCCTTCACTTGTCTGCTTTATGAACTGTAGTATCATTGTGTGCCGTGTTATTCACGGACAAACACGTTGCCCTTTGCGGGTTAATAACTTCGGTTTACCGTGGGTTAGGATAACAATTCAAACGTGTCCGGATAGGGGAGAGGACAGGGAATCTAAAACCATTTGAATGGTGTCGATACGACACTGTTATCACGGTTGACACAGCAAGGAGCGAATTCCCTGGTAGAAATTGTCTGTCCCCCCGCTGATATCCTCCATGACGTGCTGCTGCTTAGAGCAGCGGGTGAACGCCCGGTTCATTGAGTTTAAGGTTAAAAGCATATCTTCTCGGGGTGTCAGCGCGGTGGTTAAGGGCTCAAAATGACCGTATACCGATGGTGAAGTTAGCAAAGGAGTATTGTGTTTGTACCACCTCCACAGCCGGTGTTATTCACGGGCAAAGACGGTAAACGGAGGCACCCTTTGCGGGTTAATAACTTCGGTTTACCGTGGGTTAGGATAACAATTCAAACGTGTCCGGATAGGGGAGAGGACAGGGAATCCAAAACCATTTGAATGGTGTTGATCCTACACTCCTATCACCGTCGACACAGCGCGGAGCGAATTCACTGGTAAAACGATTATCTCGCCCCGCTGTCAACGGGAGTTTCAACCAGCAGGCGCGATGCTGCAGGCAGCAACGGGTGAACTCCCGGTTCATTGAGTTTACGGTTAAAAGCATAACGTATCGGGGTGTCAGCGCGGTGGTTAAGGGCTCAAAATGACCGTATACCGATGGTGAAGTTAGCAAAGGAGTATTGTGTTTGTACCACCTCCACAGCCGGTGTTATTCACGGGCAAAGACGGTGCATAATAGCGATTTTTGTGTTATGCTTGTTGTAAATAAAAGTTCTATGATGCATTGAAATGACATTAAACTAAGATAATACGATGGTCAGCATCATTTTTCGAATCTTTATTAATAAGCTATTACAGAAACTGTAGTGACATTTTCCAAGAGCGAATGTGGTATTTAAAGATGGCAGTTAGAGGTGTACAGTGAACACAAACGATGACGATGTTGTGACGATTTCCATTGACCAATCAACGGTGTGCAGCGTCACACGTCACACGCAGCCTGGCAAAAAGGTTCCGGGTCTAAATTTGGTTCCTGGTTAAGAAGGGTAGCTAAAGAAGCGACCCGAACCGAGCCGAGGCGACCCGGGCCGACAAATGGAAAAGCGCCAAAGAAGCAGGCCAGCCCGGGTCGACCCGGGCTGGCCCTGTAATGGAAAAGGGGCTTTAGACACCAGGTTTTCTAAAGTGACCAGAGTGAAGGAGATGTCTGTGTCTTACAGAGAGTGTCACGACCATAGGGCGGAACCCAGAAGCAGACACCAGAGAACAGGTAGTTACAGCAATAATAGTAATTTATTGATAAGGGTAGGGGTGTCAGGGGAAGTAGGCTGGAGGTTGGTAGAACAGGCAGGGGGTCAGGCAGGCGGAGTGGTCAGCAGACAGGCGGGGGGTCAGACAGGTAGCAGGTAGTCAGGCAGGCAGGGGATCAGGCAGGAGGAAGGAACGTCAGACAGGCGGTGGGTCAGGCAGGAGGAATGGTTGGCAGGCAGGCAGAGGATCAGACAGGAGGAGTGGTAGGCAGGCAGGCAGGGGTCAGGCAGGCAGCAGGGTAGTCAGGCAGGCAGGAGGTCAGCAGGCAGGGAATCCTTCAATGGGGAACAGGGGGAACAGGGAGAATAGGGTTAGGCTAGGGTAACGGGTAACAAGTAGTAACGAGGGTACGAGCACTAGAACCAACCATGAATAGCTACGATCTGGCGTTGATTGGAAGCAGGTGCAGGGCTTAAGTAGGAGCCAGTCGCGGTCTTAACCGGCCACACCTGGCACCACTGATTGAAGGCTGATGAGCCAGGGACGGAGTTGTGACAGAGAGCTAGACTGCATTACCCCTTAACCTCAGAGACACGCTTGCCGGTAATGGTTGAAAATGAAAGATTACTCAGTTGTCTTTGATTTGTAAAGACTTTAAATAGAATATGGTCCTTGGTATATCACTGATTTTATTCATCAGACACAATTTCTAATTTTCAAATCTGATGTGTTGATGTTTTGTTAATGTTTTTTGTACTGCATTAGCAATGTGCAGTCACAGTTGTGTCAATGAAAGGTTTCTGAAAGGAAACTCTGTGTGTGTGTGTGTGTGTGTGTGTGTGTGTGTGTGTGTGTGTGTGTGTGTGTGTGTGTGTGTGTGTGTGTGTGTGTGTGCGTGTGCGTGTGTGTGTGTGTGTACGTGTGTGTATGTGTATACTCTAGATGTCAGACCATTTAAAGACTCCCACCATGATCAATTACAGGGTTAGATTAAGTTCCTGCTTCCTTATCATATGAGTTACTTAAAAGGAATTTGCTGCTGAACGGGAAGTTATTTTGGTCTGATAATCCACTGGGAATATGAAAGAGTGGTTTATGCAAAAATCGAAATCCCCTAAAAAGTGTGCTAATTTGTGCCCTCTGCTTTCCACTCCTCTGGGTTCAGTGTGCTCAGGTGCACGAAGGAGATAACATAAACGCATCTCACATTGATATCTACAGTAGAAGAGTTACCATATATATTTGATATGATAAGCATCTAAGTAACATGTGCTCCAGACATAGTCTTATTTTGTTTGCAAGGGAACTTCCCCACATTTCTAGGTTTTAGATTCAGCATAACTGCAACACTTGATCATGATTGTCAAAACCTTCAGTATACAAGAAAGAATATAAGAGAGAGAAAGAGAAGAGAGAAAGAGGAGAGACAGTTAGAGACAGATGAAGAGAGAGAAAGAGGAGGAGAGAGAGAGGGAGAGGGGGAGGGAGAGGGAGAGGGAGAGAGAGAGTGAGAGTATCAACGGTGTGATTCTGGCCAGAGGGAGAGAGGGAAGGCTGCAGGGGGCTGAGGGATTGAGGGATGGAGTGTGAGAATCAGACACAAGCCCCTGATCAGGTCCTGCTGCATAATAAACAATTGTGGCCTGATGAAAATTACCCCTCCATCCATGCTCATGTACTTTAATCAGATATGACCCCAGCCAGACAAATGCTTGATTCCACCTCTCTACTTATCCATTTATTCCCCTCATTCCTTCTCTTCCCATCTTTGGGCTGAATTAAGCTCCCTCGTGTCACACCTCTCTTGTTCCTGTCATCCACAGGGAAGTATGGATAGAAAGTCATTTTCTATCCCTACGACCAGAGTGGTCAGTCCTCTCTTTCATGTCTGATCTTAATCCTCTCTAGTCCTCGGCTGGGCTCAGTCCCATGGAGTGGATTCACTTTCAATACCACAGCTCAGATCTTTATCAAACCCCCAGCCTTTTCCATGGCTGACTTAGAAAATAGAAACGATGATTGTCAATGGAATTCAGTCTTTTTTTATCTCAAGATATAACCTGTTTGTTCTATTGTTCAACAACAGTCACAAAATGATTTGCTTGTCTACTGCTCTGATCCATATTAAGAATAGAGAAAAAAACGTAGTAGTAAAAAAAAGCGTTTTCATCCTCTGTCATCACACCCCTAAGTAATGAGGCCCTTCTTCAGAATCAAACATTGCTAACTAATTACAATCACTGGCATTGTTAGTGGACTGTCAGTCCCAGCACCAATTCACATAAGGATACCTTTTTTTAAATTAATGTTCCTACTACTACGTAGTAGTAGTAGTAGGAACAGTATTGTTATTAGTGATTTACTTCTTCTTCTTCCTGGCTTTGGTCAGGAATAGCTCAAAAAGTCCCTGACCAAAAATGATATGAATTTGCATGCCACAACTAGAGAGCATCAGTAACTATGGCAGAAAGAATGACCATAGGTGGCGCCATAATAATCAAAAGTAAATAATTAACTGCTTGCTGGCATTCCCACCCCGTTGGATGAACATTTGTATTTATCTTTACTCAAGGGGAGAACCCATAAGGTCTGCCATGATGGATTTTTCTACAGGTGCAAAACTTGGCAAAACGTATAAAAATTAACTTAAAATCAAGTGTAAGTCTGATTGGTCCAAAATTGCATATGAACATGCGTGGTTCACGTCTCTCTAGGGTGTTCAAGGATAAGAGATATATTCCAAGATGGCGGGGAACATTATATGAAAAAAAAAAGTAATTCGGCCAGAATTTTCTAATTCTCATAGATTTTACTCTGCTAGGTAAAGTCCCTGACCAAAAATGCTGTAAATGTGCATGCCACAACTAGAGAGCATCAGTAACAATGGCAGAAATAATTACCATGATTAGACCATAGGTGGCGCTATAATAACAAATAGAAAATCAAGTAACTTGTTACAATGCTGGCATTTCTACCCCGTTGTATGAAAATGTATGACACTTGGTACATATGTGTCTTTCCTCATTCGGAACATATTAGCCTTAAGAACCCAAGTCCGCCATGATATATTTTTCTGCAGGTGGAAAATTTGGCCAAACGTATAAAAATTCACTTTTAAAAAATGTTTTATTTAACCTTTATTTATACAGGTAAAAACCCATTGAGCCCCAAGGGCTCATTTTCAAGTGTGACCTGTTCACAGGCATACAACATCCACCACAAACACATACAATACAAAACCTGGCCTACATAGTCTAAAACTAAACTAAAACTACATAGTCTAAAACTAAAACTAGTCTAAAACAGTCTAAGATAATCTAAAACTAAACAAAACTACAAAACCTAAAACTAGACAGCTAAAGAGCTAGGGACAGGGAGGGGTCAGCAATGGGCAAAAGGGAGGGTCAACTCAATTGCAAGAACAAATCATGGACTCGCACTGTATGTCTCTCAGCAAGAGCTTGAAACTGGAAAGAGGGATCAGATGAGACAGTTTCAGACTCTGCTGCAAAGAATTCCAAGAGGAAGGGGCTGCAAATGAGAACGCCCTTTTGCCTTTCATGGTCCGGACCAAGGGGATGGAGTATGTGATGATGTCCTGTGTGCGAAGGCCGTAGACGGATTACTTGCGTGACAGGTGGTTAGAAAGGTAAGAGGGGAGCAGACCAATGATGGATTTGTAAATGAAAATATACCAGTGAAGGGTTCGGCGGATAGAGAGAGATGACCAGTTAACCAGATAGTATAGCACACAGTGATGCATAAGGGGTTTACAGCCTGTTATAAACGTTAACGCGCCATGGTAAACTGCATCCAGATGTTGAAGAGAGGTAGCAGAGGCATTCATGTACAAGACATCACCGTAGTCTAAGAGAGGCAGAAAGGTGGCAGCAACCAGACGTTTTCTTGCAGCAGCTGAGAAACAATACTTGTTTCTAAAGAAAAAGCTTAGCTTCAATTTCAGTTTCTTTAGAAGGTTGTCTATGTGCAGTTGAAAAGAGAGGCTGTCGTCCAGTTGAATGCCAAGGTATTTGTAGTTTGGCACAAGCTCAATAGGTGAACCCTGACATGATACAATGTCAGGAAGAGCACTTGGCACCCGCTTGTTATTGGAAAAATGCATGACTTTGGTCTTCCCTGTATTCAACACCAGTCTGAGCTGAAACAGCTAGGACTGAAGGGCATCAAAAGCAGTCTGCAAAGCCTCGAAGGCACGGTTGATAGAGGATGCAAAGCAATACAAGATTGTGTCATCCGCATACAAATGAACAGCAGCATTAGAGATTAACCCTATTTCATTGATATAAATGGTGAAGAGAGTTGGCCCCAAGACCGAACCCTGTGGCACCCCATTGGAAACAGTGAGCAAGTTGGATGAGAGATCACCAAACTGCACAGACTGTTTCCGTTGTGACAGGTAGTTGGTGAATCAGCCAACAGCATGAAGGTACAGCCCAATATCAGAGAGGCGCTGGCATAAGATGGCATGATCGACGGTGTCAAAGGCTTTAGACAAGTCGATAAAAAGTGCAGCACAGTGATTCTTCTTATCCAAAGCCTCAGTAATATCATTAACCACTTTGACAGCAGCAGACACTGTGCTATGCTGCTTCCTAAAGCCAGACTGAAGGGGCGATAGGATGTTGTGTGAATCTAGGAAGTCCTTGATCTGATCGTTAATTAGTCGCTCAAGGACCTTGGCTAGGACAGAAAGCTTTGAAATTGGTCTGTAGTTGTTCAAACAACTGTAAGTCAGATTGGTCCGAAATTATATAGGAACATGCGTGGTGCACGTCTCTCTATAGGGTGTTAACACTAGGGCAGCCGTGAGGTGTCATTTGGGGCCAATCCCAATTCCCTTTTCTACCCCTATGGCTCGTTTTCGAGTGTCACTCGATTCGAAGGCAAGGCCTTCGAACACGTCACAAGCCCTACCCCTTGAAATCTAAGCCCTATGAATTGGGACAGCCCTTCACGGCGCCTACGTCATCAACAGTGGTTTAGACGCGGTACGGGTGACGCGTTGTGTTGCCGGCGAATTCTCACATCTCGCAATGCCTTCTTCAGCTGTGTTTATTTCTGTTGCGTGTGCTATAAGGATCTTTTTTCGTTTGTTATCAACACACTGTAGTTAGATGTTCCTTTTTTAGTCTCTTCCGCCAGCGATGTATTTTTTATGGACATCGCAATAATGACAATGAATGACTCCAACCAAAACACAAAGTATTAACCATCTGTCAGCGCACAATGTTCCTCCAAAGATACCCGTGACTCAATCCTCAGCCACCACATACACACGAGTCCATCAGTAGTCATAAAGCGTTGTCCAAAAATCACGTTACCAAGCGCCTTTCTCAGAACAATTCGTCGTCTAGAATCCAAAAATCAATCCATCATAGTGGTGGTCAAAAACGTAGAAAGAGGATCTCTTGGGGACACGGCCACATTTGCCCGTGAAGGAGAGATGACAAATAAGCGGAAACATTTCTCAGTAGAGTCGAACGGTGATAGATCATCATCCTTTACGCGTATCCTTAACTGTTACATTTCGCGTGTCATATGCCATCAGACATGGAAATATGTCAATGCGCGGCTGTCATGCACAAATCAGCTTGTAACGTTAGACACACTTATATCGGCATGATAACGTTTTGTTGTTGTTGTGCTTGTTATAAAGAAAAGGTCTATAATGCATTGAAATGAATGATACAACCCATTAATAATATTACATAATAACAACTGCTCGGATTAGATTGCGGGTGGAAATAGGTCAAAATGCGCATCATGTACAAGTCAGCCGAACGTTTGATAGATAACTTTACATATGTACCATCATCCACTGTCAAACGCCACAGGTAATAATTGATTTATGATTGTACATCTCTGAAATGCTCGACTGTCATGCAGCGTTGCGTTACTGTAACGTTAGACACAGCACCGACATAAAAGCGATTTTTGGGTTATGCGTGTTATAAATAAAAGGTCTATAATGCATTGTAATGACATTAAACTAAGACAATAAGATGGTTATCATAATTGTTCAAATCGTTATTAATAAGTAATTACAGAGAATTAAAATGACATTTCCGCATTGAATAGAGCGACATAACATTTCTGTAGATGATTCGCAATGCATCCTGGAATCAAGGGGTAGCGTACCCCTATCCCTTCAAAGCTAGTCTGGTCCTGAAATCTCTCGAAACGAAGTAATAGTTAGCCCTCCCCCTTACCCCTAGCCCTCGATGAAATATGAATTGGGACAGCCCTCGCCCTAAACGTGAACGCGCAAATCGAGCCATAGGGGTGAAAACGAAGGGCTAGGGGTGAATTGGGATTGGCCCTTGATCTCAGCGAGTACAAAAGAAATTCTACCTTTGCACTCGATCAAATTTCAGGACCCTCCTTTCATGACTTTTCCTAGATATGTGCGTTCTACCACCCAGCATCTTTACATTTTCAAAATCGAGTTAGTATAAAGCGATTTTGCAGTATTTATGTGTGTGTCTGTGTATTTGCCTTGGTATTCGGCTGCCATCTTTTTCTCCAAGGCTACAATTCTCTTTTATATCAGGTAGCAAGGGAACACACACTGTGCTCAATCTTCAGGCTTCAGTGCTGAATTACAGTGAATAAGACTGATAAGACTGATAAGATAATGTGTTTATATATAGGCTATACAATTATAAACTGTACAGTATGTAATTTCAAATCCTACATTTGATTATGCCTGTAATCATCAACGATATAACGGACGGATATTTATAATATTGTATATAGTGATTTTTAAATATAATGTTGTTTTCTTTCTGAGTGGGGCAGTCCCACTCATAACTTTTATGTTATTGGACAGATAGTGAAGACAGACAGGAAAGTAAGGAGAAGAAGGGAGAGTATTGATAATTGATAATAAGATATTGATCATGTATTTCAAAATCGTGTGAAATGACGTGCTTGTGCATTGAATGACACTATGTACAGCGCTGTCAATTTTCAAATAATGCAATAGGCTATATATATGAATGTTCAGTTATGATATGAAGTAGCCAACAATTCTCATATCGACCTGTCAAGACAAGACGGTTGTACACAGATATACGCAGATTCATATTTGGATAGTTGATTTTGGCACCATTGTATAGTAGCCAATTGCAGAGTGTATAAATTCTTTTGTTTGTTTACTGCACATTATAAATGAAATAGCTGTTGTGAAAAGTGAAAATATAGTGTGTTCATGTTGCAGTGAAATGTCTTTACATAGATCCCAGTGAGCAATAGACGTCTTTTCAACCTCGCGTCTACAATATAAACCAATATAGACCAGCTATATTACGGCTATATTTTCTACTTATCTTAAATGCATGAAAACCGTTATTAAACCCCTCTAAACTGTCAGAATACGTCCCAGACGTCATGTAGTATGAGATTCCATGTAGTCTAGCATAGTTATTCATGCGGAAGTGGTGGTTTAAATTGCGTCTATACGTCGCTGTCCTTTAACCCAGATAAATGCGGTCTGTGTCTAAACCTGTTTTAGTCTAGCAGCACGTTGAGTTTAAATTAATACCCTAAACGCCTGTAGATTGTCAAAATATGTACCAGACCGTCATTTAGTCTGAGATTCCATGTAGTCCAGCATAGTTATTCATGCGGAAGTGGTGGTTTAAATTGCGTCTATAAGTCGCTGTCCTTTAACCCAGATAAATGCTGTCTGTGTCTAAACCTGTTTTAGTCTAGCAGCACTTTGAGTTTAAATTAATACCATAAACGCCTGTAGATTGTCAAAATATGTACCAGACCGTCATTTAGTCTGAGATTCCATGTAGTCTAGCATAGTTATTCATGCGGAAGTGGTGGTTTAAATTGCGTCTATACGTCACTGTCCTTTAACCCAGATAAATGCGGTCTGTGTCTAAACATATTTTCTACTTATCTCAAATGCATTAAAACCGTTATTAAACCCATTCTATTGTCCTTACGCTCTACTCTATGACTATGAGGCTGGGAAGACAAATCGGCAACACACTACATGAACTGAATTGAGATTATATAGAAAAATAGTCATAGTACCAGGTGTTGATGACTGCAGAGGAGAGTCTATCATTGTAGAGTCATCAGTGGCTTTTCAAACAAAGATCAAAGCACATGAACAACTTTAAACAGGAACAAGTAGCACAGAATGAGAGGAAAGACCAGTTATATTTTAAAAATACAAACGCATTGCTTACAGGCATATTCTTCTTTGTCCTTTTCTTTTAATTCAAAGAGGTCCATAGAAACTGATCGTTAAAAGGAAATATCGTTAAAATGTGCTTTCTTAAATACAAAAAACGTCACATAATAATCGCATTACGTTTTGCTACATGTAACCGGTTGGTTATTATTTCCAGTTTGCGGTTAATGTAATTTTGGTTAACAAATGCTTTCTTTCGCTACGATTGGAGACGGGTTACCACGTGACCATGGGACGTATTGAATTTCCCGGTTGGAACAGTGAAAAGTAGTATTTTTGGGATGTTTTGTACATTGGCACTACATTATTATTGTTAAAACACTATTCCACTAATACCATTATTATTATATAGTGGAATGCCTATAGAAACTATTGTTGTGGTTAAACCGTGACCTACATTGACGTGCCAGAGAATGACTACCCTCCCTCGAAACCATCGCGGGTATCGCTTCTCGGCCTTTTGGCTAAGATCAAGTGTATCTGTTCTTATCAGTTTAATATCTGATACGTCCCCTACCCGGGGACGTTATATTAAATTGATTTTTGGAGCAGGGAGATTGAATAGGGGCTTGCTCCGTCCACACCACGCATCGACCTGGTATTGCAGTACCTCCAGGAACATAATATTTCAACGGCATTTCAAGGTCTAAATATACGCCAAATTGGAAATTGAAACAACGTCTATGTTTAGACGTTGAAATGCCGTTGAAACATAGACAGGGAAACAACGTCTATGTTTCAACGGCATTTCAACGTCTAAACATAGACGTTGTTTCAATTTCCAATTTGGCGTATATTTAGCCTCGATTTCGCCTAGACGTCTACAGGCCATTTAGACGTTGTTTAGACGTCTAATCAACGTAAAATTGCTCACTGGGATATATCAGATGTGATATTTGTACTACAAACGAACACAGACAGAGAGACAGATAATTCAAGTAACATTTTTATTTACTTGCAATGTTCACGTCATTTATTCCAAGTAAGAAGTATGGTAATTAATATAAACACCACTATATAAAAAAGTAGAAAGTGAATAGGAGGTCGCCGGAGCGCTCAGCGTGGGCGCTATCAGGTAGACAGGACAGGAGAGGCATCAGGCCTGGCCATGGGACAGTCAGCATCCCCAGCACACCGTTGCTGGCTTGGTGCATGTGCCACAGACAAATCGTCCACATGACTGGCAGTTGTTAGTTGCTTTGTTCCCTATGGCGCCTTGACACTTTTTTCTTTTCACATGTGGGGACGGAGGTGGGCGAGGAGTTTCGAGCTGCAGTCGCCTTCTCGCTGCTGGTGTAGAAGGAAGCTTGTCATTACCAGAGGCTCACACAGCTCCCCTGCCAGCTTATGGAGGAATTTCTTCCTGCTTATCCTGACGCCCATGCACTGGCTGTACAGAATGCGTGCATTAATTGCAGCCATGTCCAAAATGTTGTAAAACACAGCTACAGGCCAACGGCGGGTCCCTCCTTTTACTGTGTATTTCCTCGTCATCTGGTCCAGAACATCAACACCAAACTTAGTGCTGTTGTAGTAGGAAACCGTTTCGGGCAGTTTCTTTGGGCCATCATCAGTAGAAACTGTTGCCACATTTCCGTGTCAATCAGACACAGTAGACTGCTCAACGGACTCGTAATGTTCGATTTGGCATAACGAGTCGGGCCTGGAGCTGTCTTTATGATATTGGCCTGTCGTTCTCTGCATCTCCGAGCGCCTGGGTTGCGCCTGGTTGCTCAGTCCACACTGTGCCGTCTCGACCCTGCTCTTTCGTGGCTTCACATGCGTCCTCAATGTCAGAGTCGCATTCTGAAGCATTTGCGTCGGATTCAATGACATCGCCTGCTGCCTGTGAGACACAATAAACTATTAGTTGTTGTTTTCATGTAATCATGCACAGAAAAACAATAGCCTATATGATGCAATTTAATATTAGCACGGGACATGTCCACACACACACACAACTGACAATGTAATCTATATTAGTTTTTCATACTATAATTTACAGATTTTATTATTGATCTACTGCTCCTTTCCATCATTAAAAACTATTTTGTTCACAGTGTTGTTACCAAGTCTTACCATGTCTTTTCTCTCATCATCTCCTGATCCTCTGCCGTCCGACTGGTCCGCTGGTACGTCGTGCATGAAGGCTAAAATTTCCTTCGGGGACCAACATCGTCTCCTCTCTGGACGACTCATCACAGCAAAATAACGAGTAGTTCTGGTCTCAAACTGTAATGCAGGCTAATTTATAGGAATAAGTGTGTTCATATGCAAACTTACTCAATGGGATGGAATTAGTAGGCCATTGTTTATCAAAGATGAATCCTGACAATTGAATGCCATTGTGATTGAGACTCGGTAGCCGAATAGTGATAATGAGTTCAATCTGAGCAAATAAGTACAGTTATCGTCTCATTAGGACGGCCAATGTAATGCATTGTTTTTTTGATTTTGCATTCCTTGTTTTGTGGTAAACTAATCTCTTTCTGATCGTCCCGTTCACAAAAACCGAAGGTGATAAGTCACGTAATATGGTGAAATAAATGTTTGTTCAGACAATACAACCAAAGGCGGAAAAATACTGATGTTCTCATAATATAATTATAGATATAGCTACAGTAAATTAGACTGTAGACTGCTATGGAGGTGTTACGCTTGCCTGGCTCTTGACAAGGTAACAAAAAGGGAGACCACACATGGTTATCAATAATAGGATATTTATTAAAGAAAATAATGGAATACCACAAAATGTTGGATTGAAATAATGAAAAGAGAAAATGGTAAACACAACTAAAACGGCTGCTGGTCGACGAGGAAGAGAGAGAGTCCATGAATCTGACCCACTCTTAAAGTTCCTGGGACAATTAGGATAATCACCCACATCTGAGCTCATCTGGAACAAAGAGAGAAGGTAGACCACACAGGACAACAGATGCAATAGTGCCCACTATAGATTCAAGTGTGGAACGTCACAGGAGGTATATTGAAAAATATGATGATAAATAGGCTACATGTGTGATGGAGGTACGGGGATGGCAGATATATGTATTAAGGCAGTTTCTCGCGCCTGTCCCGTTCTGTTGTTCAAAGAATATAATATAAAACGCATCACATGTTTGTCATTGTGTGAAAATGTTTCTGTAGCGAAGAACCTTGGTTCAATCTGGAGCTGATCAACTCCTGACGGCAATAGCACGTTGTGGGTGCAATTGTGCAAAAATAACACTATTTACAGCGCTGTCATTTATTGCTATATTTATTACTGTTATATATAAATGTGAACATTACAGATACTTGGTCAACACAGCTTGGGATTCCAAGGAAATTACATGGAACTATGTGTGAAAGGGACAACATTGCAATATATATTACAGTTATTTTTTAATAATGATTATCAACTTTCATTCGTTAGTAATGAAAACTCCCGCAGTCTCGATCAATCTCCTAGATCAATCTCCTCTCCACTTACGTTACATCTACAATATGGCATGCATACGTTATTATATATATACAGTATGCCATCATTTGTTCCATAATTCCTTTTCAGCTGACTCTCTGCTCTGTCCCCGCTTCTCTGGAACTTTATGCATTTTTAGAGGTAGTGTCTTGTCATTTTCTCTTCTTGTGTGACATCGCCATCCAGCGATTTTTGTGCGTAAGTACACACTCCCCCATTGTGAAGAGTGGTCGTGTGATTCGACACCTCGTCGCGCTAAAAGTAGGTAAAAAAACTGTGCGCGTCTAGTGTTAAAGGATAAGAGATCCATTTAAAGATATTAAATTGGCTCAGAATCTTTAAATGCTCTGAGAATTTGCTCTGCTTCGTCAATATTTATAGCAGTCGACAGGCTGATAGAGGGCACTACAATGTGTTACTATGTCGAAGCATTTGAAGATATCTAAAAAAACACAACATTACAGATGTTTAAAACTTTCAATGTTAGATTTTTTTTGAAAGTTTCGACACGTCTGTGACGTAATGACACTTCATTTGGCGTGGGCACAACACATGCCCACCCTCCTCCCCTCCTCCATCTTTTATGAATACGAAAGGACAGAGGTCGCAATTAGCTAGCTATGTTTTCTGTCCAGTCTTTTCAATTTGAACCCGACCGCAGTGAGGAGGACAGCAGAGAAGACATTACACAAAATGTGGATCAAAATCAAGACGATCCGAGAGGTGAGGAGGCGCGAGTGGGACATAATCGCTGGCATGCAGCAACTGTCAACCACCTTAGCAACTGTCAACCAATGCTTTCTCCTCTTCCGCTCATTCACTAACCTTGTCATTGCCTCTATGCTGTATATTGATTCCATTCAGCTTAACTTTATATATAGCTCACAAATAGCCTACACAGACAACTTTACTCTGGTTCATATCACTTAACATCTATAAATACTCTATAACAGTGGGGAGCGGTGACCTTTTGCACTGGTCATGCTACCTCCATTTTTTATATTCGTCGGCATAACCTAACTCTCTCTGCACGCACACACACACACACACACACAGGCCTCGGCGGACCAAACTCTCTCACACAAACGTAGGCCTAAACTCTGATCACAAACCTACCACAACAAATTTAGTCCATGGTGGACCAAACCCAGGAGGAGCTACAGTACAAAAAAGCAACCCAAAAAATAGCACAATGTCCTACCTTATTTGTAGACGAAGTCCATCCTACGATCCTTCCTGGTAAATTCCGTGATGACTTTGTCATAAAAGCTGTTGGATGTCTTCATTTTATGCAGCATTCTCCTTTTAATCGACATAATTGCCAGTCCAGTCAATCGTCGCTGTCCCATAACATTGCGTTGATAGGTCTTGATCCTTTTTAATGCCGAAAATGTTCTATCTATTGACGCAGTGGTAGATGGCAGAGTTAGAAACAATTCGCACAGTCTGAACAAGGCACAACAGCGGCTCTTCTTCCTGAGAGTCCTCAGGAAAGACCACATCAGACAGGAGATGCTGGTGGCCTTCTACCGCTGCACAGTGGAGAGCATCCTCACCTACTGCATCTGCAACTGGTTCTCCAGCTGCACAGCCGCAGAGAGGAATGCGCTACAGAGAGTCGTGAGATCGGCCCAGAAGATCACCGGCGCCCCCCTCCCCTCTCTGGAAGAGCTGTACAACACACGCTGCCTCAGGAAGGCCTCCAAGATCTCCAGAGACCCATCCCACCCTGGGTACGAACACTTTGCTCGGCTGCCCTCGAACAGGCGGTTCAGGACCATGTTCGCAAGGACAAACAGACTGAAGCTCAGCTTCTACCCCAGGGACATCCAGGCCCTGAACACAGCAAAGACCTAGGTTCTGGGCCCTGGACAGTCTGGACGGATTGATGGCAGCTGCTGGATTGAAATCAGGTGTAGTGCTGAGGCACAAATATGTACATTTCAAGCCTGCAAACTGCGACACTTTAAATGAATGTGCAATAACACTATGTGCAATATGACAACCCTAGGGTACATAAGGTTCAGAGAATAGGAAATGTTAGAATAGGTATAGCATAGCATAGAGTACAGCACAGTGTTTTATTTGTATAGTATAGTATAGTGGATAGTGTACATAGCCTTTACTTATGTAAACCAGCTCCTTTCCCTTCTTGTTTTTTAGTTTTTTTTTTCCTAGCACCAGGGGAGCCCCCCCTCCCAAATTTCGTTGTTTGGTACCTGTACTATATCAATGACAATAAAGACCATTCATTCATTCATTCATTCATTCATTCATTCATTCATTCATTCATTCATTCATTCAGTTGGGCCATGCCATCACAAAGGCCATTTGAGCGCATGAAAGATGTTAATTCAGAGACGTTTCTCTTTGACAGTTCAGGAGATGCATACAATACTTTCAGTTCACTGCGCAAAAGTACATCATCGAAAAACTGTGCATATGTGTCTTTCAAAAAGTTAAATGCACTGTCTGGAAAGGCCTGCTCATACAGATGACATAGACCCAGAAACGCCATCTTCTCCAGAGATGAAAGTTGCTGTTGCATTTGGAAATCAATAGTGTCCAACACTTTGAAATAAAGATCTTGATATTCAGCCTTTCTGTCACCAGCCCCTCTGCTCCTCTTAGCTGGATTCTCCGGTTCCGGGATCTGTGCAAAAACACGGTCAAACTCTCCTCTCTGTCTTTGCAATTGCTCTGCTGTTCTCTTCATTTGACTCACACAATAGCCAATGTCCAAGCCTTTAGTTTGTAGGATGTTGAAAAGTACATCAGTGTGAGAAACAGAAAAAAGCTGCAGGAGAAACAGGACTTTGGGATCTTGCAAATATTGCAAAAAAAAAACCTGCTGAAAGAATGCACCTTTCGTCCCAGTCCAATGGATTGTTTTTTATGTGATTGAATAGTTCGATTAATGAATCGTGGTTCTCTTTTGCTGTGTTTACTAACCGAGACGTATAGTTCCACCTTGTTGGAGCAGCTCTAGGGAATCGTCTCTTCACAATGTCATCTAGAGCCTGGATGCGCTTTAAAGAAGTGGTAAAAAACGACCCTAGGCCATTTAAGGTTGAAAAGAAAAGCTTACAGTCTTTGATAGTGCTGCACGCTTGTGACAGCACTAAGTTGAGAATGTGCGCAACACAATGCATGAAACTGGCACTAGGGTATCGGTCCCTAACTTTGGTCTGCAAGCCATTCAGGTGGCCATTACTGCGGCTCCATCGTATGTTTGACCGACAAGCTTGTCACGGCATTCATTTCATCTACAGAAGCAAAAACATGCTCCGCTAAGGCAGTGACTGTTCGGTCAGCGCTTTGATTGATTGATTGAAAACTTTATTAGAAGATTTGCAGAAGTAGGTACATGAAAGTACATATTACATACAAGGTCAACTAACAGGATAAAAACCCAAGAAAGCCACTGGCTTATTTCAATTGGGGTCCTTGATTCTCAATTCATCGTTACATGTAAGACAGACAAAAAAACAAAAAAAAACAAAAAAGTACTATCTACAAGATAATACAGACAAATAACTAGTACTATCTACAAGATAAATATACATCCATCATGGGAAGAACAATACAACAAAACATTAGGTATGTACAGCGGGTAGGACAGGTGGGGACATACACCACAGGTGGGGGCGGGGGACAAAACACAAAGTATGTACAGTGGGTAGTTCGGGTCTTTTAATCTGATTTTTGATTTAGAGGGTCCAGTTACGGATTGCAGCCTCCTGTAAATGTTTTTTGAGAGTGGTTTTGAAGGTGGGCAGTGTTTTGCACTCCTTTAAGATTATAGGAAGGGCGTTCCACATTTTTACTGCATAGTTTGCAAACGAGTTTAACCCCTTGTTTGTGGTGCAATGCGGTTGAACGTGGTTCGTGGAGCTTCCTCTGGTATTGTATGTGTGGACGTTGTTCACTTTTTGGAAGTATGTTGACAGGTACTTGGGTGTCTTTGTGGTGTAGCGTATCTTGAAGACCAGGCCCAGTGCAAGCTGCTGCACTCTGTCAACTACTCGTAGCCAATCAAGGCTCAAAAAATGAGCAGCGGTTAGATGTGTCCTAGGGTTGAGGCCTAGCAGAAGCCTAACCAGTTTATTTTGGGCTGTCTGGAGTCTTGTTTTATGGGCCTTTGTGGTTCTATAGTACCATGATGTTACGGCATAGTCGAAGTGACATTGAATGAGAGCTCCTGATAGGGTCCTCAGTGTGTTTTTACTGACAAGTGAGGATATCCTGTACAAGAATCTAGTTCTATGGTTCACTTTTTTGATTACTTTTGCTGCCATTTTATCTCCGGAAAGATTTGCCTCTAAGATGGAGCCCAGGTATGTAATATCCTCTTTTCTTGTGATATTAATGTTACCCACTTTTATTTTAAAATGTTCAGCCTTTCTGAGTTTAGATGGGGATCCGTATAGGATGGTTTCAGTTTTACCTAGGTGTATTGATAGTTTATTGTCAGCTAGCCAGATGCAGATTCTACTCAGTTCAGTGCTTAGCGCATTTTCCACCTGCAATATGTCCCTGTCAGAGACCAGCAGAGCCGAGTCATCCGCGAACAGGAACAAATTGCAATCACATGCTGATGACATGTCATTCACATATATTAGGAACAGTAAAGGTCCCAATATGCTTCCTTGTGGAACGCCGCAGGTCACTGGGAGGGGGGGGGACAGTGTTCCGTTCACACTAACCACCTGTTCCCTCCCCTCTAAGTAGGATTGCATCCAGCTCACCGATGTTCTATCGAACCCAATTGCTTTCATGTTCTATCGAACCCAATTGCTTTTCCGCTGACATCGGAAAAGCCCACAAATCTCTCTTCCACCACCCCCTCTTTGGTGACGTACCTCCAGACTGTAGATAGCTGGGCGAAGTTGGACACATCTGTCCTTTCATCAAGTAGTATCGCTACAAAGCTTGTGTCTTTGATTTGAGATTTTATTTAATTCAGCATCATACATCACCACAGCTTCAATTAAATCATTCTGAATGTGGCTTGACATGCCAGAGAAGACAGTGCATGTCTCCAAATGATGGGCTAGCCTCTCATCATTATTTCTGGAGTAGGTTAACAAGTTCAATGTAATTACCGCGATTGTCTGATCTTTCCCCTTCTGAGTGCCCTCGGAATGCCCTCGGAATGCCTGCTCCTGGGCTCCAAGATATACAACAATGTCCACAAGTCTTTTCAACATGCTCTTCTTTACGCGCTCATTGTGTTGCTCCGTGGCTACGCGCAGGCCCTCGTTCAACTGATGGTCTATCCGTGTGTTGCCAAATGTCTGAAGTTTTACCAGACAAAGTATATGGGAAGATGCACGCTCATGCTTAGTCATAGCAGTATGGAGGTTGTTTAAATCACCATGGCCTGTCGTGGTCTAGACTGTGTGTTCAGTAGTAAAAAGTAGACATGGGCAACAAAACAGTTTGCTAACTTTTGGGCAGCCAGCTAGCCATGTATGTTTTTCGTAAGATGTGCTAGCCTGAATGTGACGAACAAAACTCTTAGTTGTTTTTGAGATAGCAAGTTCAGGAGTTGGACGTTGTCTTAAAATGATATCCTTTTTTTCCTCCGAGAAAACGGCACCGAACGCAACGATTCTATTGAATTAATTTCACTCATACTGACGGCGATGGCGATGAGGTGAACTGTCAAGTGCCGCTAAAAATTCAAATTCTAGTAGTGTTGCGCATGCGTGTCTGTGGATAAGCTGGGTCACAGCCAGCTTTTTTGCCTATCAAAATGATCACGTTCAGTAAACAGGCCTACTGTACTGTAACTACTCGGAGTCACAGAGCGCATGCGCGAAGTAAGCTGTCTGCCTCGCAGCCTTTCCATTAGCAGAATGGGATAGATATGTACAGCAGGGCAGCGGTTTGTAACTACTCGGAATCACAGAGCGCATGCACGAGGTAAGCTGTCTGCCTAAAAATATAGCAGTTTGTTTATCACTGAAAAACCATGTTATTATGTTTTTATAATTGTCACAATTTATCATTTGTGCTATATCAGTATCATAATGTACACAATTATGCATACTGTGAGTACAGCGCAATTTAGCACAGTCTGGAAAACAGGCCTTTTCCCCTCATGCAGCATGTATAGTATACTAACGTCATTAAAAGAGAGCCTACCTGTCATTATTGTCTACAGTATAGCATCCATTTAGTTTAATCCTCAGCACCCCTAGTGCCACATCAGAATCAAAAGGCTGTTGAGTCAAACTGTGCATCTTAGGCAGACAGAATAACAGAAGAATGCTGGCATGTTCCTACAAACACACACAGTTAGTGTGGATATTAGTGAAGCCCCCCAATTAACATAAATTAAATAAAATAAAATCACAAATGAGTTGCGAGTAATCGTAATCACATGAAAAGCTGAGTGAGCAGGTACTGCACAGCATACAGCACTATTGCAACAAAGATGTTGAATACTGACCCTTGTATGTCTGCCCTCACCAGGGCAGGTGGCGTCTCTCGTGCCATGTGCGCTTTGGGAGGAGGACCATTTGACAGTTGGTACAGGTCACCACCCTGTCTGCCTCCCAACCCCCACACCCCTCCCACCATCAAACTCAGCTGAAGATGATGCACTGAAAGGTCAGCCATGGAGTTCCTGAACTACTGACCCGAACTGAAAGTGAAACAATTAACTAAATTAACCATCAAACAAATTGAACATTACATGTAACCCTTACATGCATGATGTTGCCGGATTTCTCCCCCCATCAGTTCTTATGACTATCTAACCTGATGAGTAACACTTTCTTTGATCAATGAAAGTTATCATAAAGCGGGACATAGATTTTCTTTATGGTTTCGGAGCAAAAAATAATAATAAAAATTTCGTTATAGGATTACAATCTCATTTGGCCATTTTGTCATTGTAGAAATAATCTCTCAAAGTTTAATAGTGAATTAATGTCTGCAACGAGATTGGATTTAACAATAAACAAGTGCTGTATTACAAAATGATCATACTGCAGCACACACACACACACACACACACACACACACACACACACACACACATACATACACACACACACACACACACACACACACACACACACACACACACACACACACACACACACATCTGGTGGGGAGTCCCCTGGTGGGGAGTCCCCTAAACAAGTAGAATTTGCACACACACATTCTGCCAGTTGAAAAGGTGTGTGTTATAGATAGACTGCAGGCCTGATGAATGCAGTATTGCATGAATTGATATTGCAATATAAACAGTAACCTCACCAAAAACCTGCCTTTCCTGCCAGCTTGTTTCATCATAAAATGACATCGAGGCCTGTGTCTTAAAAGTGAGTTATGGGGTTCCAAACAATGCACAGCTTGCCTCCTCACAAAACTATCAATATCACAAATCGTAAAGCATGCTATGGTCTCCATATGGCAGTGGGGACTGCTCATCTAAACAGACTTTGTTGAGCAAACACAGATTCAAAAAAATGATGTTCCAACATTGAGGATCAATGTCAAAAAAAGTGAATAGGTTTTTTTTCATTGAGCATTCAACAAAATGTATTAGTGGGCTTGCTTCAGCAAATCAAACTATTGTTATTGCTCATGCTTATTCTTATTAGTGGGCTTGCTAGCAAAAAGTTGACTCGAGAGGAGGCTGTGTGGTCTTGGAAGTGTCTTAGTTCAACACTGAGGTGAGCCTTACCATGTACTGTTTTTGTCTGCTGACTATAGAGTAATCTTTTTAGCTCTGAAAGGGTCTCCCCACTCTTCTCACCCTCTGCGAGAGTGAGGTGTGTGTTGTCTTCATAAAATATGCCTCATGCCTACATTTTCTAAAATATGTAGGCTATGCACATACACCCCTGGAAAAGTTCCATCAGGGTAGGAAGTGGCACAAAAATTAAAAGGAATTGATCAAATAGAATTGCTTTATTTCCAGACAAAGAAAGAAAATATAATATATAATAAAAATATAATATAAAATATAATTTAATACTTAATATAATAATCATAATGATAATATACCTCTATGCCACTTGAACAGCCTAAAAGGAAATGAGAGAATAGAAGGGAGGAAGGCTCAGTGGCTAAAGGTTGCTCTCACTACAGCTTGCTGAGGCACTGGATGGGGGGGACCAACCCTACCTACACTGAATGGTTCACAGTCCTATCAGAAACTGCCTCGTACGAACGTTTGATATACAAAATAAATGGGAAAATGGACACATACACAGAAATTTGGGACCCATTTCCAACCCAGATTAGAGAAACGTAAACTAACGCACTCATAATTTAAAACCAAGCCTACAGTATACCACGTTCGACTGGCGGGGAGGGGATGGGGATGGGGTAATGGGATGGGAGAAAATAGTTTCCTTTCAGATCAAGTAGTTCACTTAGTCCTCTTTTTTTCAGATCAAGTAAGTTCACATAGTTCTCTTTTTCTTTGTGTGTGTTGTTTTTAAATGTATTTGTATATACCGGTAGGGGGAAAAAAAGAATACTAATACTGGGTAGGGCCTCCCTTTGCTCTCAAAACAGCCTCAATTCTTTGTGGGATTGATTCCACAAGATGTTGGATACATTCCTTTGAGATTTTTCAAGGTGTGAATCTCCCATTCTACCACATCCCAAAAGTGTTCTATTGGATTCAGATTCGGTGACTGGGAAGGCCACTGAAGAACACTGAACTCATTGTCATGTTTATGAAACCAGTTTCAGATTACTTTTGCTTTGTGACATGGTGCATTATCGGGCTGGAAGTAGCCATTAGAAGATGGGAAAATTGTGGCCATGAAGGGATGTACATGGTCAGCAACAATACTCAAATAGGCTGTGGTGTTCAAGCGATGATTGATTGATATTAACTGGCCCAAAGTTTAGAGAGAAAACATTCCCCATACCATTACACAACCTCCATGAATGATAAGGTGTACAGGTGTTCCTAAACAAAGTGTTTGGTGAGTGTATATATAATATAATTAAACTTGTTACAGTTTTGCAGATGCTAGATGCTTTCGAAGCTACTGATCAAGTAGGCCTAATCAGAAATGAGAGATTTGACAATCACGCCATTCTGGATTCATCCAATTAGCTCTTGTATTGCTTTGCATTCCATTGCCGACCGTCTCAATCAACTGCTTGATTAAGATGTTGTCTACAGCGTTATGTTTTATTGCAACCTATAAAGCAGTAAAATTTGCTTTTGGTTCGGACCCATCACCAGTGCACTCAATAGATCATCTTTAAAACAAAATAACATATTAAGCCTGTAATCAACTAAAGGGTTAGGGGCAACAGTCAAAACCATAGGCCAGATATGTTAAATGATATTATACAACAGTTAGTTCCGACCAAGTAATTTGATTGGACAAGAGGCATTCCATGAGTGCTGATATACAGTATAACAGCACTTGGACTTTTAACTATGTATCACTCCGAAATGACCGTTAATACAAAGTAGCTAGCCTGCAGATGTTTGTGTTCAGGTTACTAGGCAACAGTCCAGTTGCGGAACAATTTTTTGTTGACGGAGCCAAAATAAATGATTAAATAAACAAACAAATCATAATCTGTTGTCACTTATTACTGTTAACTAATACATTGCGCTGTAGAACTATTGTATAAAAGCAATATCACACGAGAGGGAGTACTGTTATACTGAATATCAGCACGGTTGTGATTCGGTCGTGAACAGCCGTGCTGATATTCAGTATAACAGCACTCCCTCTCATGTGATATTGCTTGAATAACAAACATTTTATAGGTGGCTCTTATGTATTATCCATCTGGATTTTGAGTCACTTGGTTCCTGAGTTAAAAAGGTAAAGCCTTTTCCTCACATTATTTCATGGTTTCCCTCGCCACAGAGGAGCCACTTTCAAGAGTGTGTATCTTTAACAGTTTATCTTAAATCAGCAACCCTTTTTTATTGGAGATATGTAGCATTTATTGAGTTGTCATTCTTTACCAGGTTTTCTTTTTTGATTCATTATTGTTTACAAGATATAAATCTTTGATTTTAATTGTTATGTCTAGCAAATGCATGATTTCATTTGAGGTAAAGGTTTCTGACCTGGATCCCCCCCCACCTCTCTCTTCCAAGTCACAGTACATTGTCAAATCACCCAGTCTGTTTCTGCAGGACAAGATGAATGGCTTATTCATAATGATCAAACCAATCACTTTTATCATTGCATGATTGGCTTAGGCTGCAGTACATAAAGAAAGAAGTGCTGGATTTTAGGTGACCTGTCTTTTGTAATGTAAAGGCTGACTATGACTGATGTTCCACCACTTCCACCTCTGTGTGTGTGTGTGTGTGTGTGTGTGTGTGTGTGTGTGTGAGTCAATGTGTGAATGTGTGTGTGTGTGTGTGTGTGTGTGTGTGTGTGTGTGTGTGTGTGTGTGTGTGTGAGTCAATGTGTGACTGTTTGTGTGTGTGTGTGTGTGTGTGTGTGTGAGTCAATGTGTGACTGTTTGTGTGTGTGTGTGTGTGTGTGTGTGTGTGTGTGAGTCAATGTGTGACTGTTTGTGTGTGTGTGTGTGTGTGTGTGTGTGTTCCAAAATTCATTTTGGGCGGCTGTGGTACAGGAGAGCCAGCATCTAGTGATTGGAAGATCGGACGTTTGGCAGTTCGATCCCCGGCTGGCCACGTGTCAAGGTATACTTGGGCAAGACACTGAACCCCAAATTGCATGGTAGCTTGCTGCCATTGGTGTGTGAATGTGTGTGTGAATGGGTGAATGAGAGGCCATTGTAAAGCGCTTTGGAATAAGGCGCTATATAAGTGCAGTCCATATAGTGTGTGTTTGAGGGGTGGACTGGGGACAGGGGTGGCAGGATGCTATCCAGTGAGGCTTGCGTTGTTGTTGTTGTTGTTGTTGTTGATGTTGTTGTTGTTCTTCTTGTTCTTCTTCTTCTTCCTCCTCTCTCTCTCTCTTTCTCTCTCAGTTTAGGATAGAGATGGACATACAAGGTAAAGTCAGAGTGAGTGAGAGTGACCTTTATGGCTGCCTCAGCTGATAGTAATGTCACTGTGATCAATACCACATTAATGCATTCCCCTTGCGTGCTCTCCCAAGCGCCCACTCCAAGGGTACCCGTCTCTAGGCTGCTCAGAAAGTCATTCCCTTTCTTTAGTCATCACAGTCATGAATCATTCAACGATCCATCAGGTATGAGTTTGATCTGCGTTAAGCAGAGAACTTCACCTGAACACAGGTGATTAAAAAATCTGATGGGAGACATCAACAATGGTCGTGGAATGACATCTAGAAAGTTAAGGGATTTATGGAACAATGGGATTATTGTGATTGCTTTATTTGCTTTAGACACACATGTATTAAAATGAAATCTTCAAGATACAATACATTCCTTTTTTGTGTCTTTGTTCAAATAGATGAAAAATAATAGAATAACATATCACTTTCCATTCTTGTAATCATGTTCAATGTGTCTTGGGCTTTTTCTGTTTATTTTACCTCTCGTGCTTGTGGTTCAGAGAAAATTCATTTTGCTTGTTGTGATCTTCATTCTCCTCCCCATATCTTCAATCACAGACGTGATAAAGCCCTGACAAACATAATAGTTTAGAATAGCCATTACAGGCAGTCCTCCCCCTGATGAAACAGTTATTTTTCTGGTGTCTCTCCTCAGACTTCCTCCAAAGGAAATGGTATTTTCTCAGCCTCACCTCTTGTTTCAAAGTGGTACAATCTATTCTCCAAAATGTAATTATCACAATGGAGGCCTTGGGAAGCCAGGCAGACACCTACAACATGGCCACGCCACCTTGTGCCATCACTCAGCAAGGTCACAGGCAACTCCTATAGTTTCCTGAGGAGATAGTCCGCCCCTCTATGAATAAACACTGGCATGGATTCCTGTTATTAATTAAGTGTCTTTCGAGGTAATGAGCATTGAAATGAGAACCTCCTCCCAACAAGGCATGGTGAACTGTGAAGTATATGGTCAGGGTAAAGATGTGACTCATTACTGTATTATCAATAGTATAGAGGAAGGGTGGGAGAAAGGGAACAATATAGTTCTTATATATCGCACACTGAGGGTTTTTCTTCATTATGTGAATCCAATGTATTCACTGGAATGACACCATTCATCATTGGACGATGGAAGTATTTATTTCGTATAACATTTTTTTTTCCGTATACTAGTGTATGTTTATATGCACCTTTGTGTACAGTATGTACACTACCGTTCAAAAGTTTGGGGTCACTTAGAAATGTCCTTATTTTTGAAAGAAAAGCACAGTTTTCTTCAATGAAGATAACATTAAATTAATCTGAAATACACTCTATACATTGTCAATGTGGTAAATGACTATTTTAGCTGCAAACTTCAGATTAAGGTGTATAGAGGCCCATTTCCAGCAACCATCACTCCAGTGTTGTAATGGTACATTGTGTTTGTTAATCACGTTATAAAGCTAATGGATGATTAGAAAAATCTTGAAAACCCTTGTGCAATTACGTTTCAGCACAGCTGAAAACGGTTTTGCTGGTTAGAGAAGCTATAAAACTTCCTTTGAGCTAGTTGAGTATCTGGGGCCTCATTTATAAAAAAAAGTACTTGAACGTCATCTTTGACTTTCACGTAAGCATATTTTTCTAAACGGACGTAAGCATTATTTATAAAACGGGCTGAGATGGTTTAAAGTTGCGTACGTGCTTCCTTCTATAAATACCAACGCAGGTAAAATGAACGCAGGTGAATGAGGCTTGTATTAACGCCCTGTGATAGCGGCTCAATTATAGCGGCTGAATTAAGACAAGTGCTATAATATAGGCGTTCGTCTGGAAGTGGGAGAGGGCAGAGAAGGGTGGCTTCTCGGTAAGTTGCATTTGTAACGTTTGATCATGACAACTAACCAGGCACATGCTTATACTCTACTCAAGTTGTAAAAGAAAATCAGGGGAGGTGGTAGATTTTATCATAAGAGGACAATTTTAGCATCCCCTCGTCAGTGACTTCAGTGTCAGTAACTTGATAAAAATATCATTGCATGTCCTCTTGTCCAGGGCTAGTGGTTTAAATTTCCCTCTTTCTCCAATCCCATAGGTGACGAAGTATACCAGCCACAACTGAGACAGATTCCAATCTAAGCACTAATGAACTGGAGAAATGATGTGTGTGTGTGTGTGTGTGTGTGTGTGTGTGTGTGTGTGTGTGTGTGTGTGTGTAGTTACTGTCAATCAGTCTAATAATGCTCAGTTAAGGTTTTTATGCTTAATCAGGTTTCAGTTTGTCGTAGCTTCCAATAAACAAGTTTGGTTTGGTTTATCATTCAAAAGGAGAAGTGAGTTTTTTTTTTGTTCTGTCAAGATAAGGGCTGCATTTTTAGTGTATGTCATAATAACTGTAGATAAGCGCAAGAACATGATATTTGCATAAATCAGTATATATATCCTGTTCTTATCGGTCGTATTTTTCAGGTTTTCTGCCCGAAATGACATGCCCACAGTGAATATAGAATATATCCACAATCACAAGGGCCTTCATAATGATATTGGTATCAAATGAAAGCTAACACCTGTGGGGTGACTGTAGAACTCTCCGCCCCCCAAAAATATCTGCTTTTAGAGTGAATATCAGCTTGGAAAGTAATGTGAACCAGTGCAACTTTGTACCTGTTTTAGTACAGGTACTGTATGTTTAGGCGGACAACCAAATTGTGCAATTTGGAGACATTTTGTCACCATTAGTGTATCAGACTTTCTCATGTATCAAGACTGTAAAATGTATTATATTTCATTGACATATCACTATAGGTATAAATTGCACCCAAATCCAATTGTTTAGACTCTGTTTCCACCAAGCAGGGCCCTGCTGCGCGCTTGTCTATGCGTGCGTGTGGCGCACCCGCCTCTTTCTCACACCAGGTCAAATTACGCAGTAACATTTCTCCCGAAACCATTGGTCAGAATCAGGGGCGGCGCTAGGGGGTGGCTACTGGGGCTCAAGCCCCGGATGTTTTCTGAAAAGCCCCGAATGTTTTACTTAAAAAAAAAAAAAAAAAAACTCTCGTGAGTAACGTGCAGTACCGGAGTCCAACAGAGAGGCAGCAGCTGCGCGACATTAGCCTGCATACTGCGTAGCCTACCCTGCCCTGAAGAAGAAGTGATCTCAATCAGTGCCTGACTTGCAAAAGTGTAAGGATGGATATCCGAAAGTTGTTTTCAACAAAACAAGCGCCAAGAACTGTTGCAGCAGCCGTATCAGCAGCTGACAACAATGACATCACCAGCAGTGATGACATAGATGATGTTTCAGGTTTGTGAATCTTATTAGAAAGGTGACTGACTCACTGACACTACTTTTCCGGTTTGCTAATGCTAGCTGGCTATCATAACATAACGTTATGTTATAATGAAAATGAAACATAGCAAGGTACTGTTACGGTACATGGTAAGAAATCAAACAAAGGATAATACTTATGGAATGGAATGGAATGGAATGGACTTTATTTGAAAAACAGATGGAATGAAGTGGTTATTCACTTTATACAAATAAATAAATAGTATGTATGTATACAGAACATGACTCAAATCTATCCTAAGATGTAACGCTAACTAACTAAGTTTGTTTAATGTCCCAGGGGGGATTTGATTTCACAGTACTATACACAGGCCAACAATACATGTAATATATCGTCATATAACACAGGACAAGACTCTAAATACAATATAAGTGGTGAGCACAGAGTCTGCCCTGATATACATACTGTAACATAACTAGCCTCAGCCCATCAATTATGTAATTCTATACAAATATAAATGATGGTGACTGGCAGGGGGAGCTACGTGTGCTGACCTCCCTCTGTGCCCAGAACCACCACAATTAGTTTGCTTCATTAAAGGGTGTGAATGTATATGTGTTCTCCAGTGCCTTTTGTCCGCTTTAAGGTGGTGGTAAGTTGAAGGTTGAAGGCAAAATTTTCCGGCGCGCTCTGCGCGCACATTATATTCTCCCTCTGGGCTAAGCCCCGGATCTCCTACGATCCTAAATCCGCCCCTGGTCAGAATGTCATGATTGACCCCTCATTTGAATCGTCAGAGCCAATAGAATCGAGCAGAGGCGGAAACAATTACTTTCGAGGACAAATGATATGGAAATTCGGGGTTTGAAACCAAGCATGCTTGGTTTTGCTATGTGACGTGGCTGTTAACAACAGCGTCTCACTCGCTCACTTTTTACCAGTCTAATAATAACCCGCTTTTGACATTTAGAATGGAATCTAATGAATCGTTTGCGACATCGATGAACATTATTGATAACGGTAAGCTCTTTATATCTGTTATATTAAACATAGACCCAAATCTCGGGTCACCGGTGTTGCGGTGGATAAGAACAGGATATCTCAGATTGATGATGGTGGCATTTGCTATGTGCTCACAGACATGGATGAGGATTCTTGTTGCAGTGTAAGGTTAAGGGAGAGGTGAACTTTGGGGACTCCACTGGTTGACTCCACAAAGTGATAGCGCTGTCTCTCTAGACTAGAGGTCTCTCATGGCCACAGTCTCACAACAGTGCACAGGTTTAATATAGTATTACACAATGCTAATCCAATACATTTTTAATCAGCGTTCTCTGTAGTTTCACTTTATACTTCATAAGTGGCATATACTGTATTCATAATTAATGGGTTGGTTGCACAGACACATCAAGCATCAAGCCTCCTTTTTCACTAAAAAGCTCCAAGCTTCCATTTGGATAGTAGTCCAATGAACATGCTGTTAGTCAAACGATTGACGATTCCTGGGAAATAAATGTAAACTGTAAAATCAATATATATTTAATAGTAATAGTACTATTTCAAGTACCCAAAACCGCTAAAGCGACAAAGGGCTTTTTTTTACAACCTAGCGGCGGAGGAGGTTGGAATACACACAGTGAAGCTGTCTCGCTGAAATAACTGGAAATCGTTGATACCATATCAAGCCATTTCATCTTCTCCTTTCAAGAGCATTTTCTTCCATATGGCCATTTTAGTTAGTTGTGAACTGGTATTAGTTAATACGCCTATTATAATTACACTATTATAATGCTACTTATTGTATTTTTAAATATCAACTAAAAATATGATTCGCATTACAGAGGCATTACATATTAAGTATATTGAATCTTGAATAGTAGCCGACTGACAAGTGCGCACGCACACACACACACGCGCGCGCGCGCACACACACACACACACACACACACACAGTGTTGGATTCCCCCAATATATATCTACACCTGTCTCATGTCTATGAGGCATTGGGAAGCTTTTATAAACCCCTCAAAAAAAGTTTGGAAACGTTATTTCAGTCGATTCTTCCTCCACTTTAATAATACCAAATGGTATTGTATGTTATATCGTTGGAAAGCCTGATTAGTCACCTTTACAACGAGGTACTTGTAAGGATCATGCATTCGTGGAATGAGTAACACAGCTAAACGTGTGGGTAGCGGCCCAATTCTTTTTGCCAAATCCCCTGCAATATTCTTCTGTTGGTATTCACTCTCGTTTTGAGCTTCAAGTGCTGGCAGGTGTATGTCAGTCACAGGTGTGTGACTGGCACCTGATCGGCACCTAATTGACAGGAATGATATTCTGGGGCCAGTGGAGATCCCATATCTCCAGAATCTGGGACCTAACTCCATCCTCCAGGATGACAACGCTCGCCTCCACAGAGCCAGGATCATCACAGAGTACCTCCAGAATTTGGGAGTGGAGAGGATGGAATGGCCTGCCGTGAGTCCAGACCTCAACCCAATTGAACACTTGTGGGATCAGCTTGGGCGTGCTGTACGCGCCAGAGTGACCAACGCAACCATGTTGGCTGACTTGCAGCAAATCATGGTTGAGGAATGGGATGCCGTCCCACAGCAGTGTGTGACCAGGCTGGTGACCAGCATGAGGAGGAGGTGCCAAGCTGTTGGATGGATGGATGGATCTTCCACACGCTACTGAGGTCCCTGACAGTGTAAAATTAATAAAGTGTAAAAATGGCCAATATGTGTTGTTTTTTCCTTATTACTGTGGGAGAGTGCAATCATTCAATCCACCAAGCAACTCAAAACGAGAGTGAATACCAACAGAAGAATATAGGGGATTTTGGCAAATATTTGTGGGCCGCTACCCACACGTTTAGCTGTGTTGCTCATTCCACAAAAGCATGATCCTTACAAGGACACCAATTGGTATTATTAAAGGGGAGGAATAATGGACCAAAATAACGTTTCCGAACTTTTTTTTAGGAGTTTATATGGTATATAAGATAAAATATATTTATAAACATGCCTTTATTTTAAATAGAGTACAGAGTAAAGTCATAGTACAAAACTAGCGCGGCATGGAGAGAGGATTTTTGTAGGCGAAATCAAGGGCGCAAATCTGCTATTTACACAAATTTAAAAATGCCCCAAATGGAAAGTGTTAGTGGTTTTCAGTTTGTCATAGACAAGACATTGGAAGACACTCATAACATTCGGCTTGTGAGATATTAATTCCAGAGCTGGCCATTGAGGTCAAGGTAAAACGAAACATGTTCACCTGATATCTACCAATTTCAAATTCCCACAACCAAGGTGAAAATAAGACAGGGGTTGGCTGTAGATAGAGCTATGTTCCTTAACGAAATTATCACTGCTGCACACACCCCGCTGAACTATCCCCCTCCCCCCAGATACAATGACAATGACATTGGCAATGACAATACCATTATGGTTGCACATCCCTGGTTAATGTGATCACTCTTTAACCTTTGCACTACTGATGTTTACAATACTACCTTTGCACATACCTCTTTATATAGCCTCTGATATGGCCTCTTTTTATACATCTGCACATTACTTATTGTACATAAGCTACCTTAACTGTACATAGCTCATAACTGTATATACCTCTAAACTACCATACATGCCTTACTGTACCCTTTACTATCATTGTCATGTTTTTTAATATCATGTTCTTATATATCACTATTTGCACTTCTGGTTAGATGCTGAAATGCATTTCGTTGTCTAGTACTTGTATTCTGCAATGACAATAAAGTTGAATCTAATCTAATAGAAAAAACTATTGAAAGAGTGGTTGGGGACTTTTGAGTTGAATAAGGGGAGCGACAAATATTTCTCTGGACACTTTGCTTCTAAAACAGGCCGAGAATTCGAACAGCGGTTAAGTGTTGACTGGCATCGTCGCTACAATGTTTTTTAAACCATGTTTTTAGACCAAAATAACCACTCTTAGATATCGATTGACTTGTAGTTCGCTTCACAGTTATTTTTCATGTAATAAATCATCAAGTTGCTGGTTATAAATATGTGTCTATTATTAAGCTTCATCTTTTGATTTGCTTGCTGCTTAACACTACAACAGCTGCGCCACCTGTTCACCGACGCCCCCCTCAGGGGTTAATGGCCATAGTCTTTAGAATGGGAAGATGCTACTGACACACAAAGGATGGCTCTTGTAAATTACCCTGCAAAATAGCATTATACTGGCTTATCCTGATGTGATTTAGAAAGTGTAAGGATACTGGGTGTTAGAACGCACATACTGTATCTAGGAAAAGTCTTAAAGGATATATTATTTTACTCACTTGGTGAGTGACCCCATCCGTGGCTCTTCTAGTGTTAAAGCACAACCGCTTATGCTTGTCAACAGATGCTAACTGTATATACACTATTGTTTCTAAGAAGAAAACACTGACAGTTTTAAGCAGCAAGTGTAATGATAACGTGAATTAACAGGTAAATGTACACTATTTTGCATTATTTGAAATATTTTGAACAGTTTAAAAAGTCCCGACACGGCTATTTTGCCTGACAGAGGACTTTCAACTCATCCCCATAGGGATAGTATTGCAGCCAGAATGTTTGACCACGAGTAGAGACTCAGTATGGGTCTGTCCAACTTACCCAACTTGTTTAGATAAAATCACGTCAACACATCAGAACACAGTAGTGAGTATTATTAATAGATTGACTATTGTCAATCCAATAGACAGATCCCTCCTCTCCTGACAGTGGCATTTAAGAGGAGTCAGATGTGGGCTGCCGCCCTGACCGCTGAGTAGACGAGCACAGCTCAGTGAGATCCAGGCATCATTAGCTCATCATCACAGATCACACTCCCACACACACACTGCCCCCGCTGTGGGATTTGCCGACCGCAAGCGAGAGTGTTTGCCCCTCTGACACTGAGTTATCTCCTAGCTCCATGATGATAGTCTCCTTACATACACAAGCATCAGGACAGGGATGGCATGTGTCAGTTTTGTTATTCAGGATTAAAATAACAAAGTTAGATATAACAATACTGTGTAAAGGTAGTCAAAATCTGACTATAGATTTTGGGGTTGATGTTGTTATTGGTGAGTGTGTGTGTGTATGTGTGTGTGTGTGTGTGTGTGTGTGTGTGTTTGTGTGTGTGAGTGTGTGCATGCATGCGTACATGCATGTGTCTGTGTGTGTGTGTGTGTGCACTCTTGCAAACCGATTCTCAGAAGGCTGTAGTTACTAATAACACTCCCCTAATGGAGATCATACAGGAGCATATTAATTCACATTTTAATTGTGATAAACTGTCATAAATCCGATTAATAAATACAAGACACCAAATCAGTGAATGGATGAGTGGACTGGCGCTTGATGCACAACAACTGACAAAAGGCAGGGTATATATATGGGATAGATGGGGACAAGGCATCTGGCCCTTTATAGACAGACAGATAGACAGACAGGTAGACAGGGTATATATATGGGATAGATGGGGACAAGGCATCTGGCCCTTTATAGACAGACAGATAGACAGACAGGTAGACAGGGTATATATATGGGATAGATGGGGACAAGGCATCTGGCCCTTTATAGACAGACAGATAGACAGACAGATAGACAGAGTATATATATGGGATAGATGGGGACAAGGCATCTGGTATATATATGGGATAGATGGGGACACGGCAGAGTATATATATATGGGATAGATGGGGAAAAGGCAGGTATATATATGGGATAGATGGGGACAAGGCATCTGTAAAGGCAGGGTATATATATGGGATAGATGGGGACAAGGCAGGGTATATATATGGGCTAGATGGGGACAAGGCATCTGGCCCTTTATAGACAGACAGATAGACAGACAGGTAAACAGACAGATAGACAGGGTATATATATGGGATAGATGGGGACACGGCATCTGGCCCTTTATAGACAGACAGATAGACAGACAGGTAAACAGACAGATAGACAGAGTATATATATGGGATAGATGGGGACACGGCATCTGGCCCTTTATAGACAGACAGATAGACAGACAGGTAAACAGACAGATAGACAGAGTATATATATGGGATAGATGGGGACACGGCAGGGTATATATATGGGATAGATGGGGACACGGCAGGGTATATATATGGGAGAGATGGGGACACGGCAGGGTGTATATATGGGATAGATGGGGACACGGCATCTGGCCCTTTATAGACAGACAGATAGACAGACAGGTAAACAGACAGATAGACAGAGTATATATATGGGATAGATGGGGACAAGGCATCTGGCCCTTTATAGACAGACAGATAGACAGACAGGTAAACAGACAGATAGACAGAGTATATATATGGGATAGATGGGGACAAGGCAGGTATATATATGGGATAGATGGGGACACGGCAGGGTATATATATGGGATAGATGGGGACAAGGCATCTGGCCCTTTATAGACAGACAGATAGACAGACAGGTAAACAGACAGATAGACAGAGTATATATATGGGATAGATGGGGACAAGGCAGGTATATATATGGGATAGATGGGGACACGGCAGGGTATATATATGGGACAGATGGGGACACGGCAGGGTATATATATATGGGATAGATGGGGACAAGGCATCTGGCCCTTTCACGGCTCATTGAGTTGATGGAATACTAATAAAAGCCATACTAAGTGTGCAATTAATATTCTAAAATATTCCTGCACTGCATGTGGCGAAGACCTGTTTGAGGCTCTCTCGTTCTCAAAGTGTCGGTGCTGTCTCTCCGGCAAAAGGGAGACCTTATTAACCTTATTCCCGTGCTCTGCTAGCAGACCAGCAATGCCACGTGGCAGACCGGTCAGTTTGCTCTAGGCTCTACCCTATATACAGGGCACACACAGCAACCTTTTTTTCCTTCTGTTTACTGCAAGAACTCCTGCCAGCCGATCTGTCAGTAAATAAATAACTTATTATGGGGACACAAAGCACAAAGTGTTTTTTCTTTAAGCCTCTTGGCAGAGGGTCCCAACTCAACCCAACCCAACTGTAATTTGGAAATTAATCAAGCTCTTGAGTGATGATATGGCTCTGTTCAAACTTAACCACCCAAATAAAAACACCTCAGGGTGAAACACAAGGCTGGCAGAGAAGTAGAAAAAAAAAAGTAGATTACAGTATATCTGGTATCTGGAACCCCAGCCCCCCCTTAAGCCACAGAGGAACACAATGGCAATTTTCTACACGACTGTGATGAAATGCTCTCTGCGTAACATTCATTGGAATTTCATTCCTCTTGAATAACTCCTCTATGCCATTTTCACACTTTGTCCAAATAATTCTTTGTTGTAGCGTTCCCAGTGGACTCCTGAGGTTTTAGGCCCACATCTATTAAATCTGCCTCTCCCCTGGGTGAGTTCAGGCAGACATACAGTCAGACAGACAAAGCAAGAAAGACAAGCCACACAAGTCTCTTGCTGCAGGTGATTGTCAGCTCAAGAAATATGGCTTCACATCAGACCACCCATACCTCAGTAGTCATGAATAAGTGAGATCCTTTGGGCTGAGTGCGTTGTTAAAGCTGTGCCGAGATATTGCATTGTGGAATTTGTTTTGCATCCATTAGAAGTGAGATGACTTCATAATAGTTAGAGTAATAAGGCTGATCCACAGATACATGACCTGCACTTAACCCCAGTTATCACTGTGAGCTACTTTATTGTCACAAAGCCATGAAGGCAAGCAACCTTGGCTGTGCTGTTCAATAGTCTGTCCAAGGCACTAAATGTTGTAATTCTACAAATTACTGACATGCAAAGTCCTCACCTCACTCACTCCTGCATGCCAGAAGGACCCTGCTGTACAGTTGTGTCTCTCAGGCAGGTGAATGAGACTACACCTCCAATCCTCTCATAGGGCTTTCACACGGGCAGTTCCGAACGCCGGTTCGCGTTCGCGTTCGCGTTCGGAAACCTCCGAACGTTGGCGCTGTCTGGCGAACGATACACTGGTATGAACGCGGGCTCGTTCGCCAGACAGCGCCAACGTTCTGAGGTTTCCGAACGCGAACGCGAACCGGCGTTCGGAACTGCCCGTGTGAAAGCCCTATCAGTGCTGTAACAACATCCCTGCATCTACTGTGTGAAGGCTTAAGCCCAATTTATACTTCTGCGTAAAATCGTACGCCGTAGCTTGCGTAGGCCCGCAGCCTACGACGTAGGCTACGGCGTAGGTTGACGCGCACCTCTCCAAAAATTTAACTACGCGGCAGTGCCTACGCAACCGTAAGCACTGTGATTGGTCCGCTTGGTAGCACATGATTCCGATATGATTCCGACTCTCTCGTCGGCCAAAATGCGGAAGCCATGACAGAAATGTCATTTACTTTTTCTGTAATTACTTATTAATAAAGATTTGAAAAGGATGATAACCATCGTATTATCTTAGTTTAATGTAATTTCAATGCATCATAGATAGGGATGCTCCGATTTATCGGCCACCGATTTAAATCGGCCGATTTCACTCCAAATGACTCGATCGGTGATCGGCAAAAATGGCCGATCGCAAAAAACGTTTTTTTTTTTTTTCCCTTTTTTCCTGGGGAAGACAGATAACTGAACAGAAAACATAGGAGGACGTAACAGTATGTAAACCATGAAGGCCACGTTTATGATGTCTTTTATACAGCCATATCGACTGACTTGGGCTTCAGGCCCTAACTGGGTGATAGGCCAGACCTTTACTATGCCATAAAAATGGGTCTGCGTTTGCTTGGTGCCTAATGGATCAAAACTTTTGTCTAAAAAGCTAAAAATATGTAGGCTATCCAGTCAGTAGGCCTACAGTTATGTATTTTAAAAAAAAATCGGTATCGGTATCGGTTGATCTTGAGGAAAAAAATCGGTGATCGGTATCGGCCCCAAAAATCCAGATCGGAGCATCCCTAATCATAGAACTTTTATTTACAACAAGCATAAAAAAAAATCGCTATTATGCCGCTTTGAGTACACCGTTCCAACGGAGCGCCCTATGGAAGCGTCAGGCACTATAAGGAGCGCGATTCACATTTACGAGATGTACAATCCTGTTTATTTAGAAATAAATTATTAGTTACAGGGAGCCCCATGGCTGTTCATTGGGTTTAAATTATGTTTATGATAGACATATTTAATGTAAAGTTATCTATAAGAACTGTGATTGGTCCGCTTGGTAGCGTCACATTCCGACTCTCTCGTAAATGCGGAAGTCATGACAGAAATGTCATTTACTTTTTCTGTAATTACTTGTGAATAAAGATTAGAAAAATGATGATAACCATCTTATTATCTTAGTTTACTGTCATTTCAATGCATTATAGACATTTTCTTCACAACAAGCATAACAAAAATACGTTTTTTGATCGCTATTATGCCGCTATGAGTACACTGACCCAACGCGACGCAGAAACGACCAACGCAGAAGTATAAACCGGGAGAGCCCTTGCGTAGGCCCGTGCGTAGCCGCGCGTAAAATCGACGCAGAAGTATAAATTGGGCTTTACAGTGGAATGTGAATGATTAACATTTTCCCGGTTATGTACAGACCCTCAGCCTATCAAACAGCTTCTCCTTACCTGTAAAAGGGATCTAGAGGGATATAAAGCAGAATAATGAGCTTCATAAGATTCATGTACTGTATGTACATCCTCTAAAATGAGTGTTTATGTCTGGCTGTGGCTCTATGCTGTTGTTAACTTGTAGCCTGTCTCGCCCTGTCTGTGCTTCACCCCTCCAAGTGTGTCGTCTTTTAAAGCAAAAAGCAGGTAACTCTGAACGCTACAGGCCTTCCTCTGTCCACTGTGCAGGGGTCAGGAAAAAGCCATTTGCATTTTAACACGGGGGCCAGCGTGTGGAGTGGAAGCCTCACTCTTGCACCAGGGCTCCCTGAAGGGCGGACGCTCTGCAGTCGCTTCTGACATCCCTTTAATAGAGAGGCATCGCTGCACAACACCCTTCTGACTGACAAACTAGATTTACTTTCCCACTCATGCTGATACAGGGCTCTGTGTTTTGTTATTATTCCACAGGCTGAATACGCACACAGTAAAATCTAGGCTAAGTTGTTCTATGTTACCAGCACAGATGTTGAAAACATAAGTAACTCCCCATAGTACAAGTGCAAGTTCTGAATGTTTAAACTGGGTCTGACTGAAATGTGTTTTTTGTTGGATAGTTTGAAGAAATAGTTGAGGTGACCTTCAACAAGATGGCTGTGGTATGCCTCAGTGACTTGAGCAGGTACACAAAGCTCAAGTCTAGCTGTTCCAGACATGTCCATTCGGGGCTGAGATTGTAAATGGATGATAGCTGTCATGAGGGTTACACACAATGTTGTGAAGGCCCACAGTTTAGTGCCAGTTTAGTTTCCCCAAACCAGCCCTATTTTGCCCCTGGTATTTCTTTATTGTTTTCTATACAATTCATATACGTTTCGTGAAGTGTATGTATTATTCTTGTAATGTTTATGCATATGTTTGATGACGTAGTATCCGGGGTGTGTCCGTGACCCGGATGCTACGTTCGGTGGTGTATATATAAGAAACGGAAGTAGTCCGCGAGTCAGTGTGTGTACTGAGCATCAGAACGAGAGAGACCAAATGAGAGAGAGAGTAACGCGAAGTCAATGTAAGATGGCGGATTCAGTACGACGCACACCGTGCAGAAGCTGAGGACGCCAGGAAAGCGATTATTTTAGTGTACCACTGTAGCCCGTTTAGTTGTGTTCCCGTTGGACCGCCTTGCCAGCAGCCGGCTGTTCAACGTTGGACCAAGCGAGACGCCAGCTGGACCTAATCGTCGCCTCCACAAGCGGACTGCGACCGAACACTGACTCCAGCGGAGCTTCGACGCGGACCACGCGGACTTGGGCCCTTCACCTCGTGGTGGACCACGAAGACGGCCCTTTCCCTCCGCGTTGCTACGTCACCCCCCCCTTTCGTCGGCTAACTTCATCGACGCACATGCCATCCAACCAGGCCTCAACGCGCACCACAGCCCTGGACTATAAGCCTGTTCAGGCCCGAGACTGTCAGTGAGTGATTGAGTGCGTGTGTGGCCGGCTGGGAGGGAGTGTATATTGTGGGAGATATAGACATATACCATTTGTGTAATAAATGTGTTGTTCATATGTAATACCGTGTGTTAGTTGTTTGTAGTTCCAATGCTAATGCTAATTGTATGCTAATGCTAAGTACAAGGCTAATGCTAATGCTAGTTGTTTGAATGCTAAAGGCTAATGCTAATGCTAGTTCCCATGCTAATGCTAACTATAGTAACTGCTAGTCTACCGGTTTGCTGGCGCCCCCTGCCTGTATCCTCCTACACTGCCTATTTAGCTCCATTAGTTAGATAACCAGCCCCTTCCTAAATTATACAGTCCTTTTCAGCTACTCCCTGGTTACAATTGGTCCTTCGAGCCGGATTGGTAGTGTAGTGATAGCATGGCTGAGCGCAGCCAACCAGACCAGACAGTTACCCCCCCTTCTCCGCCCCCTGAGCCAGAGCCACGACCACAGAGAGTCCCGCGGTTGCCTCCGAGGTTACAGGAGTATGAGCTTGAGCTCGAAAGCTCACTGAGTGGTAGCGAGGAGCGCACTCCACGGGATACAGTGGTCGGAGAGGCCGAGGTGTCCGCCGGCGCGCGGGTGGCTAGCACTGAGACAGCCCTCAAAGAGCACCAGCCTGAGGATGAGATGGCAGAACCGCAGGGTTTTGCCGTGGAAACGGAAGAACAGGAAGGAGAGGCCCGGTCCGACAGCGCCTGCGGGCGGAAGAGGGAGGGCCTCAGCCTTAACGATCTGCCTCCCAGTACGGCGCGCTCGAGACCTAGCTCCTGCCGCTCAGTGGCTTCCTACCGGTCCAGGGCTTCCGTGGGCAGTTATGCCTCTGGGGCGGATAGCCTGCACTCCAGAGGGAGTAGTGCCGCGCTGTCAGAATATATGCACCAACAGGCCGAGATGGCGTTAGAGCGGGAGCGCCAACAGGCCGAGATGGCGTTAGAGAGGGAACGCATCCATTTCGAGCGCGAGCGCCTCCAGATGGAGGCGGCGGGGAGACAGCGCCAGGAGGCGCTAGAACGCGAGCGCCTCCAGATGGAGGCGGCGGGGAGACAGCGCCAGGAGGCGCTAGAACGTGAACGCTTCCAGATGGACGGAGCGGAACGCGCGGCGGAGAGACAGCGCCAGGAGGCGCTAGAACGTGAACGCTTCCAGATGAACGGAGCGGAACGCGAGGCGGAGAGACAGCGCCAGGAGGCGCTAGAACGTGAACGCTTCCAGATGGAGCGCGACCGCCTCCAGGCGGAGAGACAGCGCCAGGAGGCGCTAGAACGTGAACGCTTCCAGATGGAGCGCGACCGCCTCCAGATGGAGAGAGAGCAACTGCACGCGGAGAAGATGGAGGAAGTGATGCAGACCATGCGCGACGTGTGCATCAGCAGAGGTCCGTCGGCCCGTAGCTCCAGAGCATCATCCGCACGGCCCTCTCGAGTGCCATCTCCTGAACCCCCCGCCGATGGCTCCATGACCCCCGCCATGACTGTCCAACTGCAGGCCCAGCTGACCACCTGGAAGGAAGAGGACCAGGGACCCGACCGCTACACCACCCAGAGGGAGCCAGCGTCGCTGCCCGGGAGGGGAGCCATCCCCCAAGAGCGTAGCACACCCCTAGGTCCTCCAGTGCACCAAAATGCATGCAGGCCGGACACCCAGACCGTCACTCCAGCCCCGATGATCCACTACAGGATGTTCCCCCAGGTGGAGGGACCCAAGTTCCCCTTCTTCAAGGACGAGGACAGGAGCCAGTATGTGGAGCTACGCATCTGCCTAGACACGCTCTTGGACGCCTCCTGCTCAGAGTCCTACAAGTATGCGATTCTCCTTCAGCATGTGAGGAACCCCAGAGCCCACAACATGGTACTGGCCCATGCCTCCGCACCGACACCTTACACCAGAGCGCTCGCTGACTTGGATGCCCGCTACGGTCGTCCCTGGAACCACGCCCTTGCTGAACTGCAAGCCCTCGAACAGCAGGCCCCCATCAAGGATGACCGGGCGCTGGATGACTTCGCGCTCCGCGTACACACCTTGGTTGGAATGCTGAAGACGCAGGGCCCAGCTGGCGCCAGCGAGATCAACAGCACCTCCAACGTAGAGCGGCTGCTCCGCAAGATCCCACGCTTCCGGCAGGAGAGGTTCCGGCGGCAGCAGCGCGTTCGTAACCCCGGGAAGTTGGGTCTGAGCATGGCTGCCTTCGCGGAGTTCCTACTGGAGGAAGTGCATGACACCAACGTAGACGCCATGGGTTACGCTGAGCCGAAGAAGGAGAGGGAGAAGGGAGACCGCTGGGACGGGCCGAGCTCGAACAGAGGACGCCCAGTAGGAGTGCTGCACACAGAGGAGGAGCCTCGGAGAGAGAGGACCACCCGACCTGAGGGAAAGGATTCCTCTCAACCCCCTCAAAAGGGACGGAGAGGTCCACCGCCATGTCCGTACTGCCCCAGCGAGCACTGGTTCAATGAGTGCAGTGACTTCAACAACCTGAGTACCGAGGTCAAGCAGAGGTGGCTCGAGGAGCACAAGAGGTGCTGGAACTGTGGGCGCGACCATCTGGCGAAGAACTGCACCTTGAGGAGGAAGTGCAACCGCTGTGAGGAGGTCCACCTCCACATCCTACACGAGGTCTCCCTCGCCAGGTCCACGGAGGGCAACAGAAGCCCTAGGTCCGGTCGCGCACCGGAAGAGGAAACCCCTGTCTACTACCTAGACTCGCCACAGAGCAGCGGCTCCAAGGTTCTACTGAAGGTGGTGAAGGTCCGACTTCACCACAACAACGCTGTGTACGACACGTACGCCGTTCTAGACGACGGGTCGGAACGGACCATCCTTCTCCAGGGGGCAGTGCGCCAGTTGGGGCTCCAAGGGACTGCGGAGAAGCTGACTCTGCGCACGATACGTCGCGACCTTAAAGAGGTCACCGGGGCGAGAATCAACTTCTCTATCTCCCCGGCGGGGCGGCCGTCGGATAGACATCGGCTTCAGAATGTCTTCACCGCCGACCAGCTAGCGCTCTCCCGCTACGACTACCCCCTGGAGAGGTTACGCGCAAGATATCCCCACCTACGGCGAGTAGACCTACATCCGATAGAAGGAGCGGAGCCAACCCTTCTCATCGGCTCGGACAACGCTGAACTGATCGTGTCGCTCCGTCCTCCGCTGAGAGGACCACGAGGCTGCCCGATGGCTGTTAAGACTGCGCTTGGGTGGGCCCTCCAAGGCGCTACCAAGGGGAGAGATAGAGACGGGAGAGCTACGTCATCCCTCCATGTCCGAACCGAAGAAGCAAACCAACCAACCGGACCGCCTGGAGTGGAATCTATTGCTGCCAGTGCACCTGGAACAGTTAGTACCACAAATGGTTCACCACAGGATGACCAACCAAAGAAGAAGTCTCTGTGGACAGAGCATAAGTCTCTGGATGGGAAGCCTTACTACTACAACTCCCAGACTAAGGAGTCCCGGTGGTGGCGCTACCGTGCCATGGCGGCAACAGCTGTTGCCGAGGAACACCTGCAGGTGGCCATGCACCCTCACGTGGCCGAGGTCAGCATTGACGCACCCGTCAACTCCGTCGGGTACACGTCAGCCATGAAAGTCTCAGCCAGTATTGTAGACGCCTCCAAGGAGGAAAGGCCGGAGTTGGCGAAGAAAACGTACAAGTGGAACCCAAAAGAGGAGGCCAAGCAGGCCTTCAAAGAGCTTCTGGAGGAGGATGGTGGTTCATCCGACGCGTCATGGGAGCAAACCATGAGAATGATCATCAACGACCCACGCTACAGCGCCCTGCCCAAGCTGAGTGAGAAGAAGCAAGCGTTTAAGGCCTACAAGGCTAAGAAGGAGAAGGAACAAGCCAAGCAGCTCAGGAAGAGGAACTGGGAGGCGCTGACGAGCATTCTGGACAACATGGCCAACGTCACCTACCGCACCACCTGGTCCGAGGCCCAGCAGTACCTGCTGGACGACCCCACCTTCGCTGAGTACGAGGAGCTGCAGAACATGGACCAGGAAGACGCTCTGATCTGCTTCGAGGAGCACATCCGCGCCCTGGAGAAGGAGGAGAAGCAGAAGACTCTGCTGAGGGAGAGAGACCACTTGTCCGAAGGTGCCGTGGTACTGGTGATCGACCAGTCCCTTCCACGCGCCGCCTGGCAGACAGGCAGAGTGACCAAGGTCCTATCACCTCCTACCTCACGCTGCTAGAGCAGCCTAGCCAGTGTGCCTTCTTAGTTAACTGAAACCGAGGGTTTCATGGGGCGGCTGTTGTGAAGGCCCACAGTTTAGTGCCAGTTTAGTTTCCCCAAACCAGCCCTATTTTGCCCCTGGTATTTCTTTATTGTTTTCTATACAATTCATATACGTTTCGTGAAGTGTATGTATTATTCTTGTAATGTTTATGCATATGTTTGATGACGTAGTATCCGGGGTGTGTCCGTGACCCGGATGCTACGTTCGGTGGTGTATATATAAGAAACGGAAGTAGTCCGCGAGTCAGTGTGTGTACTGAGCATCAGAACGAGAGAGACCAAATGAGAGAGAGAGTAACGCGAAGTCAATGTAAGATGGCGGATTCAGTACGACGCACACCGTGCAGAAGCTGAGGACGCCAGGAAAGCGATTATTTTAGTGTACCACTGTAGCCCGTTTAGTTGTGTTCCCGTTGGACCGCCTTGCCAGCAGCCGGCTGTTCAACGTTGGACCAAGCGAGACGCCAGCTGGACCTAATCGTCGCCTCCACAAGCGGACTGCGACCGAACACTGACTCCAGCGGAGCTTCGACGCGGACCACGCGGACTTGGGCCCTTCACCTCGTGGTGGACCACGAAGACGGCCCTTTCCCTCCGCGTTGCTACGTCACCCCCCCCTTTCGTCGGCTAACTTCATCGACGCACATGCCATCCAACCAGGCCTCAACGCGCACCACAGCCCTGGACTATAAGCCTGTTCAGGCCCGAGACTGTCAGTGAGTGATTGAGTGCGTGTGTGGCCGGCTGGGAGGGAGTGTATATTGTGGGAGATATAGACATATACCATTTGTGTAATAAATGTGTTGTTCATATGTAATACCGTGTGTTAGTTGTTTGTAGTTCCAATGCTAATGCTAATTGTATGCTAATGCTAAGTACAAGGCTAATGCTAATGCTAGTTGTTTGAATGCTAAAGGCTAATGCTAATGCTAGTTCCCATGCTAATGCTAACTATAGTAACTGCTAGTCTACCGGTTTGCTGGCGCCCCCTGCCTGTATCCTCCTACACTGCCTATTTAGCTCCATTAGTTAGATAACCAGCCCCTTCCTAAATTATACAGTCCTTTTCAGCTACTCCCTGGTTACACACAATGTTCTCTGAATAATGATACTGTCATCAGACAGTTTGGGCTATAAGATGTCCAACCACAAGCAACTTGAATCAAATATTCAGGCATCAGTGCAAGAAGGGTCCACAATGTTAGAAGTATTTCTGTCTTAGTAACAATCATAACTGTATTGTCCTAGATAAACAAAGGATTTCTTAAACCAAGGAGTGATTTGAGTGTGCAAGATTATGTCCATGGTCTCTTCCCCTTAGATACAAATACTTGCAAATGATGTTTTAAAACCAGTCAATTAATTCAGACTGTTCTGTGATTCATCAACTTAAATGTTCAGTTCTCCCCTAAGGAGGGCCTAAAGACATTTGACACTTGAAAGAAGTACAGCCGTCTTGAAGGACGTTTAAATGTGCCTTAACTTCTGGCCTGGTGTATTGAGCAAAAGGCATTTATAAAAATGTTAAATGACGATGCCCTCTGAACCAAAGGAGGGAGTGGTGATGGATCACCTGGAGCCCAGCAGTAGAGCTGGAGATTCTGGACGTGAAGCTTTGATCAATGTGTCTCTCCACATAGCCAGTCAGGAGATGTAGTACCTGCCATGTTCAGACCCCATTGTTTAATCCAAAGCGTCATTTGCACACTGACGAAGGTTAACGACAGAAAGATAACCCATTAAAATATCAATTAATCACTCAATATTTATCTCCTCTTTCGTCCTTTCCATCTCCCAAATCACTCACAAACTGTAGGCCTGCACATACACACACAGGCATACACACATGCACACACACAGGCACACACACAGGCACACACAGACAGGCACGCTCACACACACACACACACACACACACACACACACACACACACACACACACTGTTAAGAAAGCTGTCTGGCTCTTTTGGGATTTTTCCCTTGTGTAATTTGTCTGCTTTATCTTTGGCTGAGGGATTGAGCTGGCTTTCGGGTGCATGTTTAGATAGCCCGGACATCCATTATCTGTCCAAGGCAAACCCGATTTAGACCCTCTGTAAAAGAATTACTCACTCAGGAAGAGAAGTGAGCACCGTGATTCTGTCACTGTCTCCTCCACCCCAGGTCCCCATCTCCGGTGTTTAATTGGGCTGCTAATCAATTAAGCCCTGTGCACACACACTTCCCTTTGGCCAGACGCATAAATGACCAAGAATCAAAGCACATTACACAATAGGACCTGTGTAGAATAGATATTAGTAATATAAACAGACTATACAGACAGACAGCAGGGGTATTTTGCACATCAGAGGTTTGTTTTTTAACTGCTTTTCATTTGTTCTCAGATGAGAACAGTAAATGGGCTTTAACTGATCAAGGGGGCATCACATCAACAAACACATTTTTCTCTCATTTTGGTAAAGAATGTCATGGCTTTTCCTCTCTTTGGGAACAGTCAGGATCCCACAACAAGGATTATGGCAAACATGTATTCTACAATTTACATATTCCAGTCAGATTTTGTGTCAACAGAATGTCAAAACACCATCTACCAACTTTCTGTGTAGAGCACTTTATCAAGATCGGCCTCAGTAACTTTCCTGTCAAACGTCTTTTGCTGCAGCTTCTCCTGCTGAATACTAAGGAAAACAGTCTAACCAGAGTGTCATCTTATACTGTACCTATAGTTTTTGATCTATTGCTAAAGGTATCTTAATAGCCCTGTGTTATGATAACGTCTATTTTTTATGTTATGTTTAAAAGGCATTCACTGTGTATGTGTGAAACCCTGATATGCCTGTTATTGTCACAGTGGGTAGTCAAGGTCGGATACCCACAATGTCATGGCATCATTCTATGGTACACACTCATAATAAATTAGCAGACAAATACTCCTCTGTCTTTTAAATATAATGCGAAGCTGAAAAGATTGAATCTTTTTCTACATGATACAGAAATTAAAGATGAATATATAGCGATATTCACTAGTAGGTAGGTAGTCCCATGGTGGTGTGGACAGAGCTACGTACAGTAGCACAGCACCATCTGCATCTCCCAGAGAGAGAGAGAGAGAGAGAGAGTAACATAAGTGCCCTGTATGTTATGTAACATAACAGGGCATCTGGTGTGAAGGTCATCACCATACACATGGGTGATGGTCGTTGACTTTGCCATAAGGCCACTCGTGGGCCAAGTGTAAGCTTGCTATCAGGTAAAAAAAAAGATGTCAGTGCAGAGGAGTGGATTGGAAAGAATGATTCATCATCTTTCCTCTCACGGCTGCTGTGCTTCTGGTCTCCTATCTTAAACGATTTCTGGATGAAAGCTTGACGTCTTGTGAGCACAGCAGACCTTTTCTTAGGGTAGTGATTTCACACTTTACCAACACCTCTCCAGATGGGCCTTTGAGGATGCTGCCATCTGTAATCGAGCCCTTGGCTGGTGTCCCGATTCTCCTCTCCTTGTCTTTTTGTGAGTGCTCATTGGTTTGATCATTAAGATCAGAACTTTACCATTTGACTTTCACACTTCAACCGTATTAGGACATTTAAAGGGAGACGGGGGCGTGTAGAGACTGACAATGCGCTGAAGAATGAGCAGTCATTTCCACAGTCATTAGGACTGTTTCATGGCTTAATTCCTGCAAACCAAACTGAGTGGGAGACCACAGCGGTATAGTAGATTGAGCAGTGTGCAGTAGGGTTGGGTATCGTTTGGGTTTTATCCGGTACCGGTACCTAACCGATACTTTAAAAACGGTACCGGTACCGAAACGGTACTTAATTCGGTACTTTTGATTTTTTAAAATGACATAATATATATATATAATAATAACACGGTCCACAAAATTAAACAGCTTTTCACTTTTTTATTGCTGAGGCACAATATACGTATATTAGTTAAATATACACTCAAATTAAAATAAATGAAAATAAAACTCCTGCTGACTGAGGCACAATATACATATATATAATATTACAGTGAAATATACACTCAAATAAAAATAAATAAAAATAAAACTCCCACCTCAGCAATTCTTTTGCAAAAAGATCAGCATATTTGCCTTCTCTGGCAAAATACGACACCTCTCTTGACTTTTTTATTGTCATTTTGACTTTTGTTTTGTTTTGACATAATTGTCTAATGGCACAGATTTATAAACATAAAGTAAACAAATATTGTTTGCTCGTCATCTAGGCCTATAACTGATTATATATAATACCACTGGCTTGTTTCGATTATAGTTTAGTTCTGTTTGATATTTCCGTGGCTGTTATCATAGCACTTACAAGAAGATATACCGATGATTGTCCGCGGAGAGCTGCGTATGCAAGACAACACTGAGAGCGAATCGAGTAATAAATGATCATTAGGCCATTTGGCTTCATTCATTTCAAGGACTGTCACGTCCAAGAGAGAGGGATGATTCAGATAAACACAGGTGAATTGCGACGGTGGTCACAAACGCGATTGTGTGTGTGTGTTCACCTTTCCTGAATCCTGACTACTGTCTGAAGTGTTTGGGGGTGCGTTCGTAAATACGCTCAGGAAATCCGACCAGCACTCGTGGAACGCCTCTTGTCCAATCAAATTACTCGGTCGCTTTATGACGTTGAGCCCAGTGTGCGCTCCGGCGCTCTCGGAGCGAATTTACGAACGCAGCCCTCGCTGTGTTGCAGCTGGAGCCACAGAAATGGCGTCATCCCCTGCTTTATCTAGCGCAGTAGACAGCCTGTAGGAGACAATTTTGTTGGAGCTTTTGTTGTGAGGTCTTCTCGGTGACCTCGTAGCTAGGCTAGCTAGCGAAATTCGATAATATGATGATACACAACTGCTCAGCTCACTACCACGACACGCACTGAGTGGAAATTTAACAGGCGATGTCACGTCACGAGTCACCAGTTGACTGTTGCATGACACCGGACACCAGGGGGCGAGATAGAAAAGTACCGAAATGAGGCACCGAAATCTCCTTTGCAGTTCGGTTCGGTACTATACCGAATGTAAAGTAACCGGTACCTACCGGTACCGATTTTCGGTACCCAACCCTAGTGTGCAGATCTCTCTCTTGAAGGTAGGAGCACAAAGCAGTCAATGTTCTGTGGACTAAATCTGTACAAATACCAGATATGGACAAAAGCCAACCTTATAGTGGTCCACCTAGTGCTTTACTCTATGACTTAATCAAAAGCTTACAAGGTTACAGAACTTAAATAATTCAGAACGTTTTCCTTAAGGTATAGATTCATTATGGAAATTATACTCTCTCTTTATCTTTACTCAGGCTTCTTATCATGAGGTATTTCCTTATCACAAATAGACATTTAATTAGAAACCCATTAAATTTAAGGATTTAATTCATTTAAACTTTGTCGGTGTAGAACCCCCCCCCCCCCCCCCCCCCCCCCAGCAAGTTCAGCATGGGGCCATGAAACGCAGTCTCCAAAAATGTATTGATTTAATCACAGGATGATGTGAAAAACCAAAAAAAAAACTATATGGACAAAAGTATGTGGACACAATTATCGTCTGGGGCTGTTTTCATGGTTTGGGCTAGGCCCCTTAGTTCCAGTGAAGGGAAATCTTAATGCTACAGCATACAATGAGATTCTAGAGAATTGTATTCTCCCAACTTTGTGGCAACAGTTTGTGGCAACCTACATGTTGGGGTCCTAACCTAGTGTGGTACGGTACCAAATTCTTGAACGATGTGAAATCCCCTTCTCACATCACACCCATCCTCTGTCCTACTCAGTCAGTGCTTTCCCTTATTGGGGATATGTGTTATCTCACCTACTCAAGTTGAATGCACTTATTGTAAGTCACTGTGTGCTATTATGACCAACATGTTCTACTACTAACATGTCTCTGTTTCTCCCGTCCTGTTGATTTTACTTTATGTCCAACTAGTTCACCTGCACTCTTCTTCCCACCTATTACTCTGCTGGTTTTTTATCATGTTTGCACTGACACAGACAGACTCAATAAAATAATAAAAGGTCGTAAATCATGACTGTCTGTGCGCTTAAATAAGTCTCAGTCCTCAATGGAGCACTGGGTTTATGGCGTGAGTCAACCATGGTGCAGAAAGAGCACAACACACACACACATACGCACGCACATGCACGCACGCATGCGCTTGCACACACACAGACACACAGACATACACACACACACACACACATACACACACACACACACACACACACACACACACACACACACACACACACACACCTGACGCAGGAGGCTGCATTAGGAGGCTCCGTACCATAGAGTTGGCATGTATCCAACAAGGAGTATAGCCAATTGTCTGTTCACATTGTTATGTGGTAGATAATCCAACTGCTCTGTGTAATGGATACACATGAACTGATTACATTCATAATTGCTTCTTCATTATGAGGGAACAAATTGTTTTGTTGGAAGAATCCTACAAATGCAATTCCCAGACTAGTCAAGAACATAGGCAGCAAATAAGTCAAGTATTTCATTGAAGAGCTAGAAAAGTGATTTGAATAAAATCAATGGAAGAACCAGCTGTGTTCTAACACCTTTTTAAAGTGAAGCGGCCTTCTGTCTCGCCTAATTTTCGTATTGCCATACATTTGCTTCTCATGGTTTATTGTTTAATTAAACCAGTGCAAGAACCAGACCTCTTGACACTGTGGATGGCATTATAAAGGAACCCCCAGCCAAACACAGCTCTACAGTGCCAACATCTCCTAGACAGGCAATGGGTGGTGTGAGTTCAGCCCTTCAGACTCAGAAGTAGATAAGAATTATACACTTAGGTGTAATGATACAGACATATCAACCTACGTGAGCGGACAGCGTCAACATAGAGAGAGAAAAATATTGCACCTACAGAAAGGGGGAATTCGCTGCACTGTTGCTGTAGCAGCATGTTCATTTGTTTTGGTTCACGGGCCTCAAACAGACAGTACGTGACAGCGCCATCTGGTGACCGCACACTATCCTACATTCATGAGAGGGACCCTTGCTCTTATTGATTGGCAACGACACTATATCATTGTTTGCCTGACTGGCCATCGGATTTGAGATCCTAATATCTAAAAAGCGATACATTTTTTTTGTTTTATCGGATTAAAGTAGCAAATACCACAAATTTACATTGACCGCCAGTCTATTTCATAAATTGTCTCCATATAACAACGTCGATCATTGATCGGCAACGACACTATATAATAGTTTGCCTAACTGGCCATCGGATTTGGGCTCCTAATATCTAAAAAGCAATACGGTTTTCTTATTTTATCGGATTAAATAGCAAACTTTCTCAGAATTCCCCCGATCACATCTGGCAGGATGCGGCTGAAGGAGGGCTGGGATAGACCCGACCGGTCAGCCAGCTCCCTTTGAAATGCCCCCGTGGCGAGGAACCCCAGGGTGGAGAGCACCTGTACAGGGACAGGTATGGGCCTGTTGCAGCGTGTCCTCCTCCCCAAGCCTGGGGATAGTTGGTCGCACAAATCAATGAGAATGGCTCTCGGGAACCGGTAGCGGCTCGTTAGCCATTCATCGTCGTGGGCAAAAAAGTCTGCCCGGTCCCTAAACACTCTCTCCCTACGAAACGCATGGTTTGCCAAGTCCTCCAATAAAACAAGCACAGCCATGGTTGAGTGTCAATTGTTTGCTTACTGTAGTAGAGTATATGTAGGATAGTCTTTAATGTGCAACACCTGAGGAATCACAATTAATTTATCACGCCTTTATCACTTTATCACGCCTCAATTTAGAGTGATTACACCATACAATAGCCTAATGATGGCATATAAAGGAAGACTGAAATACAATTATAAACATCAGTTCCCTTTAAATATTGAATTTAACTCATTTTCTCGGCTGGTAACAACATCGCTAATCGCTAAATCCCGGGGTTTTTTGCCAGAGGGCCAAATCCAAAATACCTTTAAGGCAGGTGAATAGGGTAAAAAAAACAACTAATAGCCTTCACTATGAAACTTCCCCAGTCACTTACATTAAGACAATTATTTTTGGTATTACAAGTTTCCTGAAATTGTATGTTTAAATATGCAAATGAGGCGTTACCTAATTAAGATGGCGGCACGCACAGACGCGTGGCTTCAACACTGGTGTTTTTTAGTGTTTTTAAGTACATTTGTATGTACATTTTTATTTTAGTACTTATAGGGAACGGTTGTGTAAATAGTACCTACAGCAGACTAGACTTACTAGAAGTTGGTGCGCAAAACGAGGGGACTGTAACGGCGGAGTTCTTGAAACAACAAAGGATCCCACTCGACGTTGCCCGGTCGCCGGGTGAAAAATACTACGCTCTCCCAACACTCAAGCGCAAACGTCGGAGGCGAGACCGTAAGCAACGCCGAGGACGAAGGGGGGGCCTGTTAGCCAGGCTGAGGAGAAGCCCGGATAAGCCTGCTTTGTCGAGTATTTTCCTATCCAACGTCAGGTCCCTGGCTAACAAGATGGACGAATTGAGACTACAGGTCATCACAAATAACATCGTGGGAGATAGCTGTGTGATTATTCTCACTGAAACCTGGCTAAATGACACTATCCTGGACTCCGCGGTAAGCCTAGAAGGGAGAACCCTTCACCGGGCAGACCGGACTTTGCTTAGTGGGAAGACCCGCGGAGGTGGGCTCATTATATCTACGAAGGACAGCTGGTGCTTAAACACAAAAACTGTAAGTAGCCACTGCTCCCCAAACCTGGAATACTTGACTGTTAAATGCCGACCCACTTACCTCCCGAGGGAATTCAACGCAGTGTATATTACAAGTGTTTACATTGCACCAAACGCAGATGGTAGCTTAGCATTGGCGCGGCTATATGACGTCATCAGTGGTGAACAGAGCTCGGACCCACAGGCAGTCCACATTATCTCCGGAGATTTTAATCATGCCGACCTGAAGGTAGTACTACCCAAGTTCTATCAGCATGTTAAATGTGCAACAAGAGGAGAAAAAACACTGGATAAGGTATACACCAACATCAAGCGTGCTTACAAGGCTAGACCGCTAGCTCATCTAGGCGTGTCAATCCTCCTGATCCCAGCCTACACTACCATGAGGAAAAGTGCTCCCATCACCACTAAGACTGTCAGAACCTGGCCAGAAGGGTCCGCTCCACTGCAGATCTGCCTAAATGACACCTCATGGCAGGAATATGAGCATGAGGACCTGGAACAGTTCACGTCGTCGATTCTGAACCACATAGTGAACTGCACCAACTCAGTCACCGTGGACAAACGGGTCCGGGTCTACCCCAACACGAAGCCATGGATGACTGGGAAGGTCCAAAAACTGATCAATGAGAGGGACAACGCCTTCTTCGCAGGGAAGGGCACACTGCTGTACAGCACCACCAGGGCTAACCTAAAGCGCGGCATCCGGGAGGCCAAGGCAGACCACAGAGAGAAGATTGAGGAATGCTTCCTGAGCAACGACTCCAGGCGGATGTGGCAGGGGGTTCAGCACATGACAAACTTCAGCGCCAACAGGCTCACAGCCGCAGAGGACGACCCCCTGCTGGCGGAAAAGCTGAACTCCTTCTACGCCCGGTTCGACGAGGGGCGAACGGAGGTAACCACAACACAAACACCACTCTCTCCAGCTCTCAGCAGCCTCACCCTCACAGAGCATGAAGTGAGACGCGTGCTGAAGGCGGTGGACCCCAGGAAAGCCTCTGGGCCGGATGGCGTCCTGGGACGGGTGCTGAGGGACTGCGCCGACCAGCTGGCCGGGGTTTTCACCAACATCTTCAACTAGTCCCTGTCTCAGGCCACCATCCCACCCTGCCTGAAAACCTCAACTATCATCCCAGTCCCAAAGAAAAGCACAGTGAGCTGCCTAAACGACTACCGCCCGGTGGCACTCACACCAATCATCATGAAGTGCTTCGAGAAACTAGTCCAGGCCCACATACTCACACGCCTCCCGCCCAACCTGGATCCATACCAGTTCGCCTACAGAGCCCACAGGTCCACAGAGGACGCCATCGCGATGACTCTCCACGCCACTCTATCCCACCTGGAGAGGGGAAACAGCTACGCGAGACTGCTCTTTGTGGACTTCAGCTCTGCTTTCAACACCATCCTTCCAGACAGGCTAGTGACCAAACTACTAGACCTGGGACTTTCACACTCTATATGTGCATGGATCAAGGACTTCCTGTCCGACCGCCCCCAGAGGGTGCGGGTGGGCTCCCACACCTCCACAGACCTCAGACTCAGCACTGGGTCCCCCCAGGGCTGCGTGCTAAGCCCCATCCTCTACAACCTCTACACCTACGACTTCACGCCCGTCCACCCCAGCAACTCCATCGTAAAGTTTGCAGACGACACCACCGTGGTGGGCTGCATCTCGGGGGGGGACGAGGCGGCGTACAGGGATGAGGTAGAGCAGCTGAGCAAGCTGTGCAAGGTTAACAACCTGCTGCTGAACAAGTCAAAGACCGAGGAAATCATCGTGGACTTCAGGAGGAAAAAATCTGAGGTCCAGCCCCTGCTCATCGACGGAGAGAGCGTGGAGAGAGTCTCAACCCTCCGATTCCTGGGGCTGCACATACAGGATGACCTGTCCTGGAAGAACAACACAGCAGCCACCATCAAGAAGGCACAACAGCGGCTCTACTTCCTGAGAGTCCTCAGGAAGGAACACAACAAGCAGGAGATACTGGTGGCCTTCTACCGCGGCGCAGTGGAGAGCATCCTCACCTACGGCATCTGCAACTGGTTCTCCAGCTGCACAACCGCGGAGAGAAATGCGCTACAGAGAGTCGTGAGAACAGCCCAGAAGATCACCGGCGCCCCCCTCCCCTCTCTGGAAGAGCTGTACAACACACGCTGTCTCAGGAAGGCCTCCAAGATCTCCAGAGACCCAACCCACCCTGGGTACGAACACTTTGCCCGGCTGCCCTCGAAAAGGCGGTACAGGACCATGGCCGCAAGGACAAACAGACTGAAGCTCAGCTTCTACCCCAGGGCCATCCAGGCCCTGAACACAGCAAAGACCTAGGTTCTGGGCCCTGGACAGTCTGGACGGATTGATGGCAGCTGCTGGATTAAAAAAATCAGGTGTAGTGCTGAGGCACAAATGTGTACATTTCAAGCCTGCAAACTGCGACACTTTAAATGAATGTGCAATAACACTATGTGCAATATGACAACCCTAGTCGTCTTATCTGTACAGTATAGTATAGTGGATAGTGTACATAGCCTTTATTTATGTCTTCTTCTTCTTTCGTGTAACGTCAGAGGTCCAACTCGGTGTCGCGTAGCCATGCCCGCATCTCTGGTTCTAGGTCGAAGAGGCTGGCTTCTGAGGGTGGTCTATATAAGGGGCAGATGGTGATTATGTGGTCGGCGGTCTGCTCTGGGTCACCGCACTCGCATGCCGCACTGTCCGCCAGGCCCCACGCCTTCATTGATGTTTTAAAGCGACCGACACCAGTTCGTAGACGGTTCAGTGTGGTCCATTGCCGGCGTGGTAGGTCGTCTCCTCCAATGGCGCCATCTCCTGGGTCCCAGATGTAGCGGTGGATTCGGGAGGGCCCGGCTGACTCCCACTCCTGCTTCCAAGCTGCTGCCAACCATGCATCTCTGGAGATGTCCTCAGAGGTGAAGTTGAGCATGGCTTGTGCTGCCTTGTTGTAAGGGTGGCGGGTCTTGAGTCGGCTTGGAGGTGCTGGTGTTATGGTGGTGTTTATTTATGTAAACCAGCTCCTTTCCCTTCTTGTTTTTTTTTCTTTCCTAGCACCAGGGGAGCCACCCCTCCCAAATTTCGTTGTTTGGTACCTGTACTATAGCAATGACAATAAAGACCATTTATTCATTCATTCATAAATATGCGGTAATTTGCATAACATTCAAGAACTTAAATCTGAACATTGGATAAAGCCAGGTTAAAAATTCTTGTTTCATCTTGTTGACATATCAAAGGCTTGATTAATAATTAATAATCGTAGCGTACGATAACAATAGGTATGGGAGGTCGCTGCCTGACTTCTGGGCAATGCTGACTAGCTCTCCTTGCTGATCAGATTTGATTTCACTCAGTCCATCACAGGCAACCCCTAGTCCTACATGGCCTGGGACATGAGTGTACAATGAACAAGGGCTGAAAAATGAAGTCTGGCTGGCTCTCCATCCTCTAGAATGAGAAGCAGCTGCTAGTGCACTCCAGAAATATGAACAATGTGACCCAGATCCGGGCGGCTCACAACGCGCTGGCCAACCGAAAAGAAGCCAAGAAGAAGCACATGCAATGTGGCCACGGATGCGAGAGGATGAGCAGTGTGTGCAGGACCTGGTCGCATGCATGCATGAGTTTGACTCCTTCCCGTTCGACCCGGCCTCACCCACCCTCCGCACCCTACAGTCAGCCATGCCTGCCTCTGATGAGCTCCATGCTGACTTCAACTCAGCCCGTGCTGCAGGAGAGGAGAAGTTGACCAGCATTTTACCAGACAGAGTGTTCAGTAAGAATACCTCCCTCCATGCATCCGTCCCATTGAGCAAACGCTTGACATTTGCCAAGGGGCCATGCACGAAGAAACCCGGGGAGGAACCCAAGGTTCTGCTGAGATGGAGCAGGATGCTCTCAAGGCAGTGATCGACCTGGTTGAGGTCAGTTAACTTGTGAATCTCCCAGAGTTGTTGGAACACTGTGTTGTCGAGGAGACTTATTCAACTCCAATGGCACATACAGGAAGACGCAGAAGAGCAAGCTCATCCAGAAGCTCTCTCTCCAATCTGTAGTTCTGAAAGGACCTTACATCGCTCTCGTCGACATGGGCATGATTTGGAGGATCAGCAGAAGATCGACAGACACAAGATGACACAAGATGACACCCCATACAAGTGGTCGGACAACGTCCACAAGGTGTCATCCATCATCCTTGCCCGCCATGGTGATGCTGACCGTATCATCTGTGTGAATGACCCGTACGATGGAGCATACTCAACGAAAGATGACGAGCGGGTACAGGGTAAGGCACACGTCCCCAACACCTACATGAAATTGGGCGACCCCTTCCCCTCTGCCAAAGTGTTCAAAACGCTGCTGTGTAGCGTCAGCAACAAGGTGCGGCTGCAACAACTAATATGCAGCTACCTGACCGACCTTGCACAGACTGTAGATGCAGATATTGTTTACTCTGTTAACTCTCATCGCACCAACTTGTCAACACAACAACCAATGCAGAACTACATCTTTGACCAGTCTGAGGCTGACACCATCCTCTTCTCTGCTTATGCAGTTCTGCGTGAGTCAGGCTACAGTGGCCCTGTTGTCATAGATGCAGCTGACACCGATGCCTATGTCGCAGCAGCGGCCATCTCACAGCAGTTGCCAGGTATGTTCTATATCAATAGAAAGCAGGAGATAATTGTATGCCGTGGCCTAGTGACTGAGGAGATGGCAGACTGTATTGTGCAGCTACATTGTATTACAGGCTGTGATGCCAACTCAGGCTTCTATGGAACAAGGAAATTGTCGGTGTATGACAAGGTGGCTTAAGAGCCCTGTGGCAAGACGGCAACTCTCACGGTGTGGAGATAGCCTTCACCTTGAGGAGGAGGTGGTAGAGGAGCTCTTCCAGTTCACACAAGATGTAATCTATGGCCACAAAAAGAGCAGCACCATGGTTGAGGCCCGTGCCGAGAAGTGGAAGAGAATGAAAAACAACTCTTGGACTTCATCCGTCTCCCTCCAGATGCAGAACGCCAACACTGTCTCTGTGCCAACTACTTGGCATATCTAGTGCGCCACCCCTCCCTGAAGCACCACCCCTCGCCCCTCGGACATGGCTGGGAGCTGGTGGGTGGTCACTGTCGTCCTGTCCGCCACACACAACCTGCTCTCCCAATGAATCTACCTGCACCAGGGCCAGCTGAAGACAAGGAGGAAGATGAGAGTGAGGAGGGAGATGAGGAGGAGGGAGAGGAGGATTCAGAATCTAGTGAGGCAGAATGTTCTGATTCAGAGTGATCACATGTGTTTAAAGTGGTTCAATTGTTCTGTTATAACTATTCAAGTTACAGCTATTAAAGAGCTTATTTTGAAGTATAATTATGTCTCTTGTTATACGTTCATAATAGTTGATACCCTGGTGGCAACTAACGGGTATCCAATTTAACAAGGCAAGGCAAGTTTATTTGTATAGCACATTTCATACAACAGAGGCAATTCAAAGTGCTTTACATGCATTATTTAAAAATACAGCAAGAGGAGCATAAGAAAATAAAAATTACAATGAATAAAAGCAAATATAAGAAGTAAATAGATAAAACATTTAAAAAGACAATAGTTAATGGAAAAAAGACATTGATAGAAGTGTTTGTGTTTAATCATATCCCTCTACATCCCTCTACATCCCTCCACATCCTTCTACATTCCTCTACATCCCTCTACATCCCTCCACATCCCTCTACATCCCTCTACATCCCTCTACATCCCTCCACATCTCTCTACATCCCTCTACATCCCTCCACATCCCTCTCCAACCCTCTACATCCCTCTACATCCCTCCACATCCCTCTACATCCCTCTACATCCCTCTACACCCCTCTACATCCCTCTACATCCCTCTACATCCCTTCACATCCCTTCACATCCCTCTACATCCCTCCACATCCCTCTACATCCCTCCACATCCCTCTACATCCCTCAACATCCCTCTACATCCCTCTACATCCCTCTACACCACTCCATATCCCTCCATATCCCTCCACATCCCTCCACAAGAGGAGCATAAGCAAATAAAAATTACAATGAATAAAAGCAAATATAAGAAGTAAATAGATAAAACATTTAAAAAGACAATAGTTAATGGAAAAAAGACATTGATAGAAGTGTTTGTGTTTAATCATAACTGGTGCAAAACATGAAGGTTTTTAGCTTAGATTTAAATATTTTAAGGGTTTGGGCCTGTTTGATTTCTTCAGGGAGTTTGTTCCAGGAGCATGCAGCAGCGTGACTGAAAGCTGCTGCACCGTGTTTTGTTTTTACTCTTGGAATTATTAGCTGATTTGTCTCAGCTGACCTTAGGGACCTTGCGGGAATATAGGGTGGGAGGAGATCTGATATGTATTTTGGTCCAAGACCATTTTGTGATTTGTATGTAATTAGGAGGATTTTGAATTCAATTCTCTGAGAGACTGGTAGCCAGTGCAGGGATCTCAGGATTGGTGTAATGTGTTCAAATTTCTTTGTTTTTGTTAGGACCCTAGCAGCGGCGTTTTGGATGAGCTGCAATTTACGAACAGCTCCTTTAGATACAGGGCTCTACAGTGCGACCATTACAATAATCAAGTCTACTCGAAACAAATGCATGGATGAGTTTTTCAAGGTCTTGCTTGGACATGAAACCTCTCATTCTTGTTATGTTTTTCACGTGATAGTAGGCTGATTTAGTTATTGAGTTTATGTGGCTGTTGAAGTTTAGATCGGAGTCTAGAATTACACCAAGATTTCTGACCTGTTTTTTACTGTGAAGAGAGAGAGAATCAAGTTTTGCACTGACTTTCGATCTTTTGTCAGGTGCACCGAATACAATTATCTCTGTTTTGTCCTTGTTTAGTTGGAGGAAGTTTTGTGTCATCCAGGCGTTTATTTGCTCAATGCAATTACAGAGATTGTCAATGGGACTATAGTCGTTCGGTGAGAGGGCTATGTAGATTTGAGTGTCATCCGCATAGTTGTGGTAGGCAATTTTGTTCTTTTTTATGATGTGTCCCAATGGAAGCATGTAGAGATTGAATAGAAGGGGGCCAAGGATTGACCCTTGGGGAACCCCACATGTCATTTTAATTTGGTCAGATACAAAGTTGCCAATGGAGACATAGTAGCTTCTGTCCTGTAGGTAGGATCTAAACCAGTTTAGGGCAGTGCCCGAAAGTCCTACCCAGGTTTTTAGTCTATCTATTAGAATGTCATGGTCTACAGTGTCAAAGGAAGCACTAAGATCTAGTAGTACCAAAACTGAGATATTTCCGGAGTCTGTGTTTACGCGAATGTCATTAAGGACCTTAATAAGGGCCGTTTCAGTGCTATGTAGGGGGCGAAAGCCTGATTGAAAGTCATCAAAGAGATCATTTAGGGTCAAATTATTGCTAAGTTGTTCGTGGGCAACCATTTCAATAATTTTTCCTGTACAGGGAAGGTTTGATATGGGTCTGTAGTTGTTTAGTACAAATGGGTCTAGGCCGTTCTTTTTTAGTAGAGGCTTAATAACTGCAGTTTTCAGGGCTTCAGGGAAGATTCCTGATGAAAGGGAGGTGTTAATTATTTGTATTAGTTCACCTGCCATGCAGCTAAATATGTTTTTTAAAAAGCTTGTTGGCAGGACATCAAGGGCACAGGTGGATGGTTTAAGACGTGACATGATTTTATCTAGGGTCTTGTAATCAATGGTGTTAAATTGTGACATGGTTGTTATGTCCGCCCTATTTGGGGTTGTTAATGGGGACATGTTTTTCATGCCTGACACAGATGACCTAATGCCTTGTCTAATGGTTTCTATTTTATTGTTAAAAAAGGATGCAAGCTCATTGCATTTACTAGTTGAGTGAAATTCCTGAGCAATGGGTGTTGGGGGATTTGTTAGTCTGTCAACAGTTCTGAAAAGGATGCGGGCATTATTGATGTTATTGTTTATGATCTTAGAGAAAAATGATTGCCTGGCACTTCTTATTTCTAAGTTATAGTTCTGAAGATTCTCCTTATAGATATCATAGTGGACTTGAAGGTTTGTTTTTCTCCATCTGCGCTCTGCTTTACGACATTCTCTTTTTTGGGTCTTTACGGATGGGGCAGTTCTCCAGGGAGCTTTTTGCTTACCAGAGATGCATTTGGATCTAATGGGTGCAATATCATCAATGGTTTTTGTGATTTTTAAGTTGAAATCGTGTAGAAGGTCATTTACTGAGGTTGGAATAGAAGTTTTGGGGGGGGGGCTAGGGAAAAGGCCTGTGTGAACAGTGCACTGGTCTTTTCATTGATATTATCGTTTGGAAATAGTTTTAGACATAGTTTGAATAACAGGAAAGATAGATACGTCAAAGAATATGCAACAGTGGTCAGACAGGGCAATGTCAGTTACAACAACATTTGAAATATCTAGGCCTTTGGTGATGATAAGGTCCAGAGTGTGACCTCGATTATGAGTAGGGAGGTTCACATGTTGTTGAAGTCCAAAAACATCTAACAGAACAGAGAGTTCTTTGGCTTTGTTGTCCTCTGAGTTATCTACATGAATATTGAAATCACCAGCAATGATCAGACCATTAAATTCAGTAGTAATGATGGAGAGAAGCTCTGTAAGTTCATTAAAGAAGCTAGTAGAGTATTGGGGTGGTCTGTATAAAATTATAAAAAGAATTCGAGTGGAACATTTAAAAACAACTGAAAGATATTCAAATGATAAAAATTCCCCGAAGGATTTCTGTTTGCAGTTAAAACTGTCTCGGAAGAAAGAGGCGATTCCACCACCTTTTTTGTGGGATCTAACGACATCTAGGGCCGGTTTCACAGACAAGGCTTAAGCCTAGTCCTGGACTAAATCACACTTTCAATGTAAAATCTCCATTGAAGATGCTTTTTAGTCCAGGATTAGGCTTAAGCCTTGTCTGTGAAACTGGCTAAGGTTCTAAAATTGGGGGGTGCTGACTCAATAAGAATTGGTGTCTTGTTATCTTTATCTAACCAGGTCTCAGTGATAAATAAGAAATCTAGTTCATAGGAGCTAAACACAAAACAAACAAATTAATCAAGCCTTTTACAAAATTAATCAAGCCTTTGACTCTAATATGTCAACAAGATGAAACAATAATTTTTAACCTGGCTTTATCCAATGTTCAGATTTAAGTTCTTGAATGTTATGCAAATTACCGCATATTTAATTAGGTAACACCTCATTTGCATATTTAAACATACAATTTCAGAAAACTTGTAATACAAAAAATAATTGTCTTAATGTAAGTGATTAACTGGGGAAGTTTCTTAGTGATAGCTATTAGTTAAAATTTTTTACCCTATTCACCTGCCTTAAAGGTAACAGGTATTTTGGATTTGGCCCTCTGGCAAAAAAACCCAGGATTTTTGGGAGGGACCTGGAGGCTACATTTTTCATAAAAGGTCCCTAGAAGTCAAATAAATCATCAAAACATGTTAGCTAGAGAGTGGTCACGGAATTTTGGTTTTGGACCCTACTATTTCCACGGTCAAATTGACTAGACTTGATCTAAGCACGTTCTATAAATGAGGCCCCAGGTACAGTCCAAAACGAGAAACCACAAAGCTGTCTCAAAGGGTTTCAATCTTTTATTTGACAGGAAACACTTGTGGTTCACAACAGTATGAAACAAACACTGATGTTGGCAGTAGGCCAACAGGAAAAACAATAGAATTGATGTGTTATTAATAAGCTATAACATTTTGTGTTCACCTCAGTGTATCAATGTGAGCCTGATGTTTATACAGTACAGGCCAAACGTTTGGACACACCTTCTCATTCAATGTGTTTCCTTTATTTTCATGACTATTTACATTGTAGATTCTCACTGAAGGCATCAAAACTATGAATGAACACATGTGGAATGATGTACTTAACAAAAAAGTGTGAAATAACTCTAAATATGTCTTAGATTTTAGATTCCTCAAAGTAGCCACCCTTTGCTTTTTTGTTGTTAATAAAATTAAAAAATGTTGTTGTTAATAAAATATATAATAATAATATTATATATATATATAATAGCATTATTATTAACACATATTATATTTAATATTATTATAATATATTTTATTAACAACAAAAAAGCAAAGGGTGGCTACTTTGAGGAATCTAAAATATAAGACATATTTAGAGTTATTTCACACTTTATTGATAAATACATAATTCCTCTGTGTTCATTCATAGTTTTGATGCCTTCAGTGAGAATCTATAATGTACCAAATAGTCATGAAAATAAAGGAAACGCATTGAATGAGAAGGTGTGTCCAAACTTTTGGCCTGTACTGTATATTGTGACATTGTTCTTGTAGGTGCATTACAGAGATCTTCTACAGTTCCTAAGTAATATTTTATTCCCTGAGGAGCTACAAAAGGCTAGCAAAATAATGCTATCACAGTGTTTTCAAGGTTCAGGCATTGCAGATACAATGACAAGACAACATTTTTTATGATTATCAACTCATTATTAACATTTAATTCATTCAGTTCTCACCTCTGTAACATTCTATTTTCTATATCGTGTTGAAACTGATGGTATTATGTGCTCCTCTCATTTCACAGACAGAAGCTGGGCATGTGTCACATAAATCAGGAGTCGCCAGTGTTTCTGCCTCAGTTTGCAGTGAGCCAACACCAGCTTCCCTACAGAAACAGAGATGTGGCTCTAAAGGTTTCAGAGGTTGGAGAAAGCTGTGTGACAGCCAGAACACTGGTAACATAAACATTCAGCACTAAATGATGCCGAACTAAATTATGTGACAAATTAGGATACACATCCGTTTTATATCTATATCTCACAAAAATAAACAGCTCTGTCTGCAATTTCAGGGTAATTGTAGGTTTGTGATTGTTTACATGTGACTGTCAGCAGCAGTTGTTTAGCTACTACATCATTAATTTATAGAGCCAAATGGGCACCCACATAAACATAACTAAACATTGAGTGTTAAGAATTAAAAATAAATTATTTTTTCAGTAATGATTTTATACAGCGAGTAATAAAGAAAGACACTGTTATTTGGATATTGTAATCTTTTATGACATTAAATGAATTGAAATGCATCCTATCTGACTAGCCATTTGGTGCCACAGAAATACATACTACATGTTTCTATGCTTGGTGCATAATCTGGCTGATCGTCCCATCACTCCCAGGTCCAGTTGCATAGCTCTGTTTCCAGGTTCCTCTGCTCCTGCTGTAGGATGAGTATAGCTAGTTGAACCTGTTCCAGCAGCCCTGGGTTTCCCTGGGGCTGCTCCTCTGTCAATGTAGCTCTGAGGGGACAGACACAGATGCAGACAGCTGAGATGGAGCAGAGGGCAAAGCATGAAGGGTATGACATAATACCCTTATGTCACCCTCCCTTTCCAGGCGTATACAGTATGTCACTGTCAACAGATACATGGCTACTGAAGAAGGCATAAGAGTTGATAATTAGATATTACTGAAGTGTTGATGATGATGTATTGCCATGTGTTGTGAGTGAAAGGCTAGTGGGAGCCACTTACATATATACTGCTCTGCTATGACTAAGTAGAGATATTTTAGAAAAATGTAGTATTCCCCCAAGGAATCTCAGACACCTATGTGACACCAGACACCTATTTGTATACCTTTCTCTATATCTAACCTGTGTGTTTGTCTTTTTCTGACTCTTACCTGTATCTCTCAGCCAGAGCCTCACAATTCATCATGGTGTACAGCAGAGAGTTGCGGTAGCCAAAGAACTTCCTGCTGTTGTCTAGGAAGTGCTGGATGGACCATCTCATCATGGTCTTCACGGTGACCTCTGTCTACTCTGTGAAGCATCTGCAAGTGGTCCAACTCCTGTCTGCCCTTGAAAAAAAAAAATCAACAACAACAACTCATGTCTATTCTCAACTCAGGAGACCGAAATAAGACCACTACCAGAGGCTTTCCAGTTGCTACAGCACAGTACCTGCTCTTGGTGGTGCAATACGCTCCAACAGATCTGTACTGATCCTCATCCAGCGCATACTCAATGTCCCATAAGTATAAATTTAGCCTCCACGTCCAAAGTATCCACCACTTTCTGATTCGACTCTTCATAGCATGGATCGGGCCCATCGTGACGGCCCAGAATGCAGAGAGCACGGCCACAAGTGCCATCCCAGCCAGGTACACTGGCTAAGCTATGATCTGGGTGACCAGAGACAGCCCCTCCAACCATTTACCCAACACCTCCTCTGGGCCCCATTGCAGGACAGGCCCGATCAGCACAGTCAGCCCGTCAAAGCAGACAGCCATGGCACCCGCCACTTGACCAAATAAAACATCATAGCTGGACTGAACTGTTTAGCCAAGTTTAGAATGTGTCAATCAATACCCAAGTGTTTTCAAGTGGCACACATATGACAGACCTTTGCAATTCAAAACGTAGGGAGATGTTTTGTTGCTGTGATTTTCCGAATAGGTATATGGTGCTCTAGAATCCAGTGGTTTGGAACGTTGGAGTCATCAATTACTGTCTAGGCGGAAACTGCGCACTGCGGTCCCAAGTCGATTTCAGCACCGGATAGCATTTATTAATTAGACAGCGCAATATTCAGTGCAAGAGGGGAAATAACTGCATCGTACATTCAAATTAGACACGGAAACCATAACATAGTCAGAGATGATTTTTTTTTTTATTACAGTTTTTCTCAATTGCTTTGGTGCATTTCTCTGATCAGAATTAACATTCTCATAACTGTTAGTTCAACCTCCACAACATTTAGTCATTTGTGCACATCATAGTAGCAGTTTCTCATTGCTTCCAACAAATTGCAAATGCTTTTGGACATACATCAATTGCTGTCATACAATTCTCTGCTGTTTTATAACATTATCATTTTTTATGTCATGTCAGTCAAAATATTAACTATACTTTTGGATGCTGAATAGTCATTCCCCATAAAACTAATAGTCCTCCTTTCATTGCTTGAGTCATTACATACAAAAATGTTGAACAAGTTGTCAAAATCTGTCAAGCAAATTTTACACATTTCTTTCAATTTTTTTCCTGAAAAAACAATTTCTCTCAGGTGAACCTCAGCTTTCACTGATGTGAGGAGTGTGTGAAGCATTACATGTAATTGTAACCAATGATAAGCCACTTCTCTACAGTCACTCAGAGCTGAATCCCATGAACCCTCAATTGGCAAGCATATATGAACCGAGCAGGACATAGTGTGTACCATTTTGACAATACTGTGACACAGAAATAGAAGGTCAGCATCGTGGAAGAGGGGCGAGGATGCGGGGAGGAAGGGAAAGTGGACAAAACAGGGGAAGAGGAAGAAGAGGCCAGGTATATAGGCAGATTCCTGATGAAATTAGGGCAATTGTGGACCATGTTGTCAATCACGGCCTCACAATGGCTGAGGCTGGCCGAAGGGTGCAGCCAAATGTTGGGAGAACCACTGTAAATTCAATTATTCAAACATTTCGTCGGGAGAACAGGTGTGTATATTGGACAGTAATTCAGCACTAAATCTGTACTGCACTACTGTCATTGTGTCATACATGAAGCTTACAGTGGGACAATAACTTGTCACTTTTTACATTTTACATTTAGACTTACAGCTTTACTGCAGCACAGATTTACTGTATTGTAGTGTAAAGTAGTGTTACAGTAAAGATTTGCCATATTTACAGTATGGTACTGTACTGCAGCATTTTACAAGTGGGAAGCACTGTTATTGTACACTACAGTAATATGGGTTAAAGCAGTATATCTAATGTTTACTGTACATTACTGTAATTTTGCACCACATAGACATGACAAGGTGGAAAAGGGCCCCTTTTTACTCCACAACAAGAGGAAGCCATTTGTGCAATGGTGATTGCAAACAATGCCATAAGATTGAGAGAGATACAAAGCGCTGTTATAGAGGATGACAATATCTTTGGGAATATTGAATCTGTTTCAATCGCTACAATTGACAGAGTGCTCAGGAGAAATGAAATGCGCATGAAACAATTGTACAATGTGCCATTTGAACGGAACAGCAACAGAGTGAAGGAGATCCGTCACCAGTATGTACAGGTAAAACATTTATGTGTTCTATGCATACTCTAATGTGTAAAGGGTAGGCGCAATAAGCCACGGCTTCAGCCTACACCTTTTTGGTCCTGATGTTATAAATTGTGACTATGTACATTTTCTTATATCTGTATTGTGAATTGTATAGGGGACCAAAATAAACATTCTCAATCAATCAATGTCCAGTGCTGTAAACTGGTTACTTTGTGTAGTGCCATGCAGTACACTTACATGACAGTTCATACTGTACAATATGTTGTCCAAAATGCATTATGTTACACAGGAAAAGTTTTTATAGTTTTTTTTTCTCTCTCTCTATTCTGGGATAAAGCATGTACTGGAGCTGGAGGCCAGGGAACCGCTGCACACATTCATATACGTTGATGAGGCGGGTTTCAATCTGGCAAAAGGTAGAAGGCGTGGAAGAAATCGCATTGGACAGAGAGCAACCATTGATGTCTCAGGCCAACGAGGAGGGAATTACAATGTGTGCAGCCATCTCAGAAAACGGTATCCTCACCCATATACCCTGTCTTGGTCCATACAACACACAACATCTGCTGACTTTTTTAGACATTCTTTACAGGGACATAATCCCTGAGAATGAGAGGGGTCTAAATGGAGACCATCTGAACAAGTTTGTTGTTGTATGGGATAATGTGCATTTTCACCACTCAGATCTGGTCAGACAGTGGTTTGCAGCACATGAAAGGATGCTGGTGGAATATCTCCCTCCCTACTCCCCATTCCTGAATCCAATAGAGGAGTTTTTCTCTGCCTGGAGGTGGAAGGTATATGACCGGCATCCACATACCCAAATGGCCTTGCTAGCGGCCATGGATGCAGCATGTGATGACATCACAGCACAGCCCTGCAGAGGGTGGATTCGCCACTCAAGGAGATACTTTCCTCGCTGCATTGCCAGGGATGATATTCGCTGTGATGTCGATGAAAATATGTGGCCAGACAGACAGGAACGTCTGGATGTGAATTAATGATTTACAGTACTGTCTATGTTGTACGTTCCAATTCAGTTCCAATATGTACTGCAATATTGTTTACAGTTGTGCACAGCACTACCCAAAGGGTGTTTCTTATGTTTGTTGTAAATAAGTTTGTATTTTTCTTTTGCACAATACTGTGAACAAATTAGAATTGCAAAGAGCATATGCAGTAAAAATGTGAAACATACGTATTCAGTGTCTTGTACTCATTAACCTCACTAAATACAGTAATGTGTAACCCACTGTAGATTTCAAATTGCTGTGCAAATAGTGTTTAGTACTGTCTTGAGCATTTTCAGGTAGTGTCACCAAGATCTGACTTTTTTGCATTGGAAAACACTTACAGAGTGAACTGTCATAATGAAAACATGACAAAGCCATTGACTATCTTGTTCATAAACAATGGTGTCAGGACTTTTCATTTTGATGACACTGACACTTTCATTGACATGAATACTTGCTTTTGAGGAATGAACTATCCATTTTGAGCAAGTGACACGCTTTTGCAGGTTATCAACTAGGTTTTGCAGTTTGTACTAATTGTTTTGAGAAAAGCACTAACTGTTGTGCAAATGTTAATAGTGATGTGAGAAATGCACCAAAGCGACTGAGAAAACCTGTAAAGGAAAACCCCTTAGTAGTTGGAGCTAAACCACTCCCCCACGCGATAGACAAGGAAGTGTTTTAGAGTTTCATTTCTGAGAAACTGAATCTGAAAATAGGAGCGCATTACAGACCGACGGCATGGTACGTTTTATTTTGCACATGGAAATGTGTAAATGGCACGATCGTTATTTTAGTTTTAATTAAAATGTAGTAAAACAAGGCCGATTACAGTAGTAGTAGGCGGTCGAGAGCGTGCAACATGTGTCTCAGTAGTTGAGTGGCCAGCGGTGATGCTCATGTGCTGCAAATCAAAATACATAAATGCATCGTTTCAATAGTTAATGTCTCTAGACAATACGTTCATCACCATACCATTGCCTACGTTGTCAAATTATTCCCAATAATTGATGAAGACTTGAATATATCCACCAATAGTCATTGTTATCCAGAAAAGAGATGATGGGGAAAGAGAACCACCGTGGACCAGCAATCAAGTCCTATAGAGACGCCCTACGAACACAGACTAACAGAGGCGAGCTTCATCCTTATTTTACTCTGTATTGTAGGCTACTTTTGTATGTTTTAAACATTAGAACCTCTCAGAGTTTCAATAGGACTATTTACATCATTCATGTTCTTTACATTCATGAGAAGAAAGAGAGCGACCATGTTTCAGTCTCTCTTAGACTTTAATGTTTAATGTTCTCTACTCTTCCCAAATAGGGACCAAGTTTGTTCTACCAACTACTGCCCAAAATGCCCACTTGACCAAATTGAGGAGCTGCCTATGTGACCTTATGAGGCAGCATCCAGAGGGAATACCTTTGTCCCAGATGCCACAGGCCTGCCCTCTGCTGGTCCACCCGGAAGTCCTGCAGCCTTACCCATCCACCAGACATCTCCTGGGCTCCTTCAAAGGTGTGGTGAGGCTACATGGGATCGGGGTTCAGACAGTGATACTCCCACCCCTGGCACATAACCCAGATGGAGGGAGGGGTGGTGGTGGTGGCCTGTAGTCTCATCACCAATACCAGAGACCAGATACTATAGTCTGCAGAATGAGACCAGATTCAATTCAAGAAGATCTCATCAGACTCTAATTGACTTACATGATCCAAGATCATCCAAGGGCTAATTTGGTATTAATGTGATACTCCTGAAATTAACACATCCCTGAAATGAAGAATGAAAGCATTGGGTTTTAGGTTAATCTAGTGATGCATACAATTCCTTCAATATCAGTTCAATAACCGGATAGGAACCTTTGTTCTACAACCATTTTTATATACCTGTTTTATATACCTCTTTATCTCCAGTTATACAACGCCTCTGATAACCAAACCCATTCACCTTGAGATCACTTTAGATCATTTACCGCATTAAAACAGGTTTGCTTACTCTATCATGACAGTGCATATTATTTATTAACTGTATTATTATAGCAGTTACACAACCTGTGTATACAATTATTTGAACATCCAATTAATCATTTTACATTTTAAACCCAGCTAATCACTGAAAAGAGAGAGTCAAAAGAATACAATACAGGTCTTACAATTCATTTCTTGAGGAGAGCAAAGTGTGAGCATAGTGTAGACAAAAGTATTCTTTTTATCAAGCTCTCTCATTTATAAACATTTCTATTACTATTACATAATACCTCATTGTAGGTCTTTGGCAACAAGAATAGCCCATGGAGCTTTTGTTAATAAATCATTAAGAATTAGCTGAACATTTTTCATCATAGAATATACATGGCATTACATGCTAGTACTGTATGAAGACAATAATAACAACAGGCCTGCCCTCTGCTGGTCCACTTGGAAGTCCTGCAGCCTTACCCATCCACCAGACATCTCCTGGGGCCTCATTTATAGAAAGTACTCAGATCAAATGTTGATCTTACCCGTGTTGTACGTAGAAAACCACGTCCACGTAGTGATTTATACAATTTCAACTTGAGTCAATTTGACCGTGGAAACGATCGTAGCTCTACGTCGACTATTGACCTTGCGGACGCACATTACCTACTGTTTATGCAGAGTTATTACAGGCATGTGAGCCGCACTGCCTATACTGTAATTCATGCAAGTGACTCGTAATAAAATGAACTATGTTGTTATCAACCGAGAAAATTAGTTTAATTCAAGATGTAAAAGGAACTGATGTTTATGATTGTATTTCAGTCTTCCTTGATATCCCTGCGGAGCTGTCTATCTCCCCTTCAACATGCGTTCCACAACGGACCTTGCCCGGCCATGCGCTAAATTATACTGGATTTTCTCCGGTGTCTGGGAGTTCGCAAAGGGAGTTCGCAGCCATATAAGAATAAGACCACCCGATAAGAATAAGACCATTATATTATTACAGTATAAGCAGCACTCGAATTGAGGGGGGATGGCATCCCCCCTGAAATAAAAACAGTCAAAATCGTCCCCCTTCTAAAACGGCCATCCCCTCTTTCCATACTTTGTCATTTTATCAATGAACGTGGTATTACTGCTATTTCAAGGTGCGAGGGGGTACGCACACATGCAATGACATTTTTACCAAGTTACTGACACTGAAGTCACTGACGCTGAGGGGATGCTAAAATTGTCCTATGATCAAATCCACCACCTCCCCTGATTTTCTTTTACAACTTGAGTACTGAGTATAAGCATTTGCCTGGTTAGTTGTCATGATCAAACGTAACAAATGCAACTTACCGAGAAGCCACCCTTCTCTGCCCTCTCCCGCTTCTAGACGAACGCCTACCCTACTATATTATAGCACTTGTCTTAATTCAGCCGCTATCATTGAGCCGCTATAATTGAGTCGCTATCACAGGGCGTTAATACAAACCTCATTCACCTGCGTTCATTTTACCTGCGTTGGTATTTATAGAAGGAAGCACGTACGCAACTTTAAACCATCTCAGCCCGTTTTATAAATAATGCTTACGTCCGTTTAGAAAAATGTGCTTACGTGAAAGTCAAAGATGACGTTCAAGTACTTTTTTTTATAAATGAGGCCCCTGGGCTCCTTCAAAGGTGTGGTGAGACTACATGGGATCGGGGTTCAGACAGTGATACTCCCACCCCTGGCACATAACCCAGATGGAGGGAGGGGTGGTGGTGGTGGCCTGTAGTCTCATCACCAATACCAGAGACCAGATAGTCTGCAGAATGAGACCAGATTCAATTCAAGAACATCTCATCAGACTCTAATTGACTTACATGATAAGTAACCGCTTATCTTCTGCACCCCGGGCCGATGTAAAAGTTGGATGGGGGGCGCATTATAAATAAAATTAACAATTAACAATGATCCAAGATCATCCAGGGGCTAATTGGGTATTAATGTGATACTCCTGAAATTAACACATCCCTCACAAGAATTAATGTATGACGCACAAATGTTATCTGTTGATAATGAAGAATGAAAGCTTTGAGTTTTAGGTTCATCTCATGCTGCATACAATTCAATAGTCAGTTCAATATGTGTCCAAGTTGTGTGTCCAAGCAATGTGTCCAAGTTGTTAAATTTTGTTTTGTTTGCAGATGATACAAATTTATTTTGTTCTGGCAAAGATTTGGAGCAGCTTCTGGATACAGTGGAAACGGAACTAAAAACTATAAAACGATGGTTTGACACAAACAAGTTGTCACTGAACTTAGAAAAAACTAAACTTATGATATTTGGAAATCGAAAAATTAATAGTCAAGTACAAATCAAGATAGATAATGTTGAAATTGAAAGAGTTTATGAAAACAAATTTTTGGGAGTTGTTATAGACCACAAACTATGTTGGAAAACACACATAAACTACTTAAAGACTAAAATATCAAAGTCTATTGCAATACTGCATAAAACGAAAGACATACTTAATCCAAATTCATTACACATATTGTACCGTTCTCTAATAGTTCCATACATAACTTACTGTGTGGAAGTGTGGGGAAACACATACAAAACAATCACAAATCCAATGTATTTACTACAGAAAAGAGCTATACGAATTATAAACAGAGCTGCCTATCAAGAACCAACTAACAAATTATTCATAAACACCTATGATCTAAAATTTAAAGAATTGGTGGACTTCAAAATGGCACAAGTAATGTATAAAGTAAAAAATAAGATGCTTCCAGACTGTATCCAGAGACTATTTCAAGTTAGACAGAGTAATTATGAACTCAGAGGAATATGTATGTTTATGAAAACAAAGATTAGAACAAATGCAAAACAAAGATGTATAACAGTTAAAGGAGTTAATTTATGGAATACTTTTGAAAAGGAAATGAAAATGTGTAGTACATTAAAAGGATATAAAAAATTATTTAAAAATAAGATGATTAACAAGTATAAAACAGAGGTTTAAATATAGTTTTTGTTTGGTATTTTTTTGAACTTTTTGTTGACATGCGTCAAAAGAGAAATTTTGTTTATAAAAGTTTCAATGTTTTGATTATGCATTCATGGGGGGACATGCATACATGTAACAAGGGTAGGCGCAATAAGCCACGGCTTCAGCCTACACCTTTTTGGTCCTGGTGTTATATTGTGACTGTGTACATGTTCTTATATCTGTATTGTGAATTGTATAGGGGACCAAAATAAACATTCTCAATCAATCAAAAATAATTGATAATAACCTTTATTCTACATGGCAAAGAAAGAAATTAGACCATGCAATATTACATAATTTGTAATGACCAATAAATCTCAGGTAATTGCCATATGTTCTATAGACACAGTATATATTTTTCTTTTGTACAATCACATGAGTACAAATTCATTGAAAGCTTTCAAATAAAAAATCTCTACTTGTAATTACTAAAATGTTATAATCTCATAAAAGTAGCATTTACCGGTAGTAGCATTGCCTTTAAATTGTTAAACTTGGGTCAAACGTTTTGTGTAGCCTTACAGAAGTGCTGTTACTGAGTCCGTTTTGTAAGCCTCCTTGCTCACCCACACATTTTCTATAGGATTGAGGTCAAGGCTTTGTGATGGCCACTCCAATACCTTGACATTGTTGTCCTTAAGCCATTTTGCCACAACTTTGGAAGTATGCCTGGGGTCATTGTCTGTTTGGAAGACCCATTTGCGACCAAGCTTTAACTCCCTGGCTGATGTGTTGAGATGTTGCTTCAATAGAGTACCAGTCAAAAGTGTGTACACACTTATGGGAAAGTGTGTCCAAACTTTTGACTGGTACTGTACCCTAACTTCCCATAATGCCATCTATTTTGTGAAGTGCACCAGTCTCTCTTGCAGCAAAGCATCCCCACAACATGATGCCCCCCCCCCCCGTGTTTCACGGTTGGGATGGTGTTCTTCGACTTGCAAGCCTCCCCCTTTTTCCTCCAAACACAATGATGGTCATTTTGGCCAAATAGTTCAATTGATGTTTCATGAGACCAGAGGACAGAGGATCTTTATCCCAATGTGCAGTTGCAAACCGTAGTCTGGCTATACCTGTTTCCTCCAGCATCTTCATAATGAACCCAAAACTTGACTGTGGAATTGAACTTTCAAAGACAAGGTACCCGTTTCTATGTATCGTCATCTCTTTGTGCGCTAATGATGATCTTCCTCTACCCTCCCATCTCTCTCTCTGCGTATCTGTCTGTGTGTGTGTGTGCATGCGCGACTGCGTTGTGCTTGGTTTCACTTTTCTAATGGCTCATTAAAGTCATCCCTGAGTTCCATAGGTACATGTAAATGTCTCGTCTTGTTGAATATGGCCATCACTTTATGTTCTAGAAGTTTGTTTTAGAACATCCTATGCAAACCAAAGGAGAGTAAAATGGTACTGAGTACTGAATTGTGAAGTCAATCAAATATGTTGCTCTGAAATGTTTATTTCATTTGTAGTCTACCAACAGAAGAGTAGCATGAGATCATAGTGATGGGAACATTTGCATGCAGGATGCTTATTAATATGGGACCCTGCTGCAGACTGTGCTTTTCAGCCTGACCTCTTCAGCACCTTGATTAAAGAGGGCAGTAACTCCCACAGCCTGAAGGAGTAATGTGTTGTTTTTGGTCATGAAAACCCCCAAGTCAACAAATAACCACAAATGTTGTTTGCTTTTCTTTATTTTTTTAGGCTTTTCATACTTTTTCTCTTTTTATTTCCTTTTTTATGTTTTTTCTTCTTACTATCCGTCTTCATGGTACTATATAATTAGGGGTGGCATGTTAATATATATATTTTTTTTAAACAAATGTCTATTCAAAATGTGTTTGTTTTTCAGCAAGCAGTATGAATACAGCTAATAAAAATAAAGGAATACATTTTACCTCCTTACTTTACATAAAATAAAAACACTTTTTTGACCCCTTCAAAAATGGGGGTATTAAAATATTTAACATTTGTATCACAAATCAATGTAATGAGACAAAAGAAAAACATAAAAACTGTACAAAATGATAAAATTCATTTTTAAAAAGTCATGTGACCAAATGATGCAAAATTAGATTACATTGTGTTCTTTTCTCACAGTAGGGACCATAAGCCTAATTATTTGAAAACGCCACCATTTCATTTCTTCTGCTGGATGTAGTTGAGATTGACATGGTGCCGGCCGTGGGGGAGGAGTGGGAAATGTTGATTGGGGTGCACCACAGGACCTGAGGTACAGTACAAACAGTAAAAAATAAAAAATAAAAACGGATGGAAAATGTCCAAACAGTCATAGATGTATAAAATAAAACAATTCTAGTGACAAGCCTCTCCTACCTTGGGACATGAAGGGCTTGCCGGGCTGGTAGCCTCCGTTGCCCTGCTGGATGAAGTTCTGTGGCATGCGGTAAGGCCAGGATGGGGGTATGGAGTAATGAGCTGCGTTACTGTGCTCCCAGGACCGAGAGCCCTGGCTCACACCCCCAAACTGGGTCTGGTACCCTGGGTCTGCAGGGGGAAGCAGAGAGACAGTCAATTTGATATTCAAAATGACTGTTACTGTCTCAACAAGGCAAATTCTTCACTTTTCTGAGCAGCACTGATGTCCCATCACCAGTTTTAGTGCACAGTGCATTATAGTCCCAAACCACTAGTGTCTCTTACCTGAGCAAAGAGAGACCGACATGTACAAAGATTGTTAGGAACAAGAAAACAATCTGACCAGACTACTGACTATTTTACTACATGAAAACAAAACACATTACATAGCAGTAAGTTGGCCTATGATTACTCTTTCACACACTGACTGTTTGCACAAGACACATTTTGAGAGTCACTTTGCTTGAGGTCAGACACAATCACAAACAGACATGCTGATAGACAAGACGTAGAAATACATGCATGATCACCCGGTGAATACCTGACTTGCCCACAGTGCCATTGCCCATCAGTGCCCCCGGTTGAGTCAGGTGGTTGTGCCAGTGCCCATCCCGTCCATGCCCAGCGGCCATGCCCAGCGGCCTCCCTGCTGGCTGGGCAAAGATGATGCTTGGATCATTGAGGTTCATAGGGCTGGGGCTGCCAGTAGAGCCTCCAGCATTCCCGTTACCAGAGGCTGAGCGCAGAGGGAATTTGAGGCCAGGCGGAGAGGGGCCAGAGGGGGATGAGGTCTGGAGGACGGGGCCATGGATGGGCCAGGAGGTGGAGGGGAGGGGGACTGGGTGATGGGGTTGCCCCTGAGACTGATGTGACTGGTGCTGGTGAGATGGTAGCAGCCCCAGGGTGGTGAGAGCCGCAGGGTGGAACTGGCCCGGGTGAGAAGGAGGGAAACTGAAGAGAGACAGAGGGACCTGGGGATGCGGGGGCTGCTTGATGGGGCCTGTAGAGATGGTCTTGCTCTGGGAGGACTGGGGGGAACTGGAACACTGGGAGGAGCCCTGGGAGAACGCAGCAGGCTGAGGGGAGTAGGGCGGTGTCTGACGAGTATCAGACTGGAGCAATGGAGCACAGAGGGATAGAGAGACAAAGAATCAGTTGAAAATTCTGTATTCATAAAATATGGATTCATAAAGAATATAACAGTATAACCAGGGGTGCACATAACTTTTTGGGGCCAGTGCTCAGAGGAGCACCTAGGGATGCTGCTTGGTGCTCCCCGAGCTCGCGAGTCACGACCCGTCCCACATGATGGATAAAAAAGGGATACATGGATAACTTATATTAGCAAAACAACATTTATTCATAAATAAAGATGAACGAACAAATGCTTGTGTGCAAAACAAAAGAAACAAATGCAAAATCAAATGACTGCTCTTTAAGCATGAAAGTCTGTCAGACTCCTTTAAACACAATGAAATCAACTGACATCTCTTTAAGCACTAACTGAATGTCTGTTCTTTAAACACACTGAAATAAACGGACATCTCTTTAAGCACTGCTCTGTTCTGTAAACACTGAAATCAACTTTTCAACAAAAAGTTACAGCCTAAGCATTTATTTATGCTACAAGCTTAATCCTCATCATCACTGTCCTCAATTTCAACCATGGTAGAGGATGTTGTAGGCTATCACTTTAAATAGCTCATTATTTTGATTGTGCAACAAAGTCTTTTTTTTTCTAATAGAATTCCCAACCATATTTCCTGGGTCAGGGGTCGAGGTGCGATAATGAAGCTGTAAAACAAACGTCTGACCGTTTGAAAGCTTCAGAGAAAAGAAACGTGAAGTTCCTTGGTGTTTTTCCTTTTAGCGACGAGTCGTTCGGGACTGAATTTTCACGTGTCGGCGTGATAACCGTGCGATACGCGATAAACACGGCAAATATTGCCGTCTGGACACGTGAAAAATGTACGTGTGGACACGATGTGTCTAGACGTTTATTGCGCTTATGGCCTTCCATATGAAAGTACGAGTTACGATACTTTCCGAATGTTTTCGTGAGGGGAGTCGCCGTGGTCGTCGTCGGTCGACTGTTGTGATGGATTACAACAGGGCCTTCGGCTGAGGGGACGGCAAATAGTTACTTAGTGGGGCTTGCAGTGATGCAGCAGTCAGCAGACAGCAGTTGGATTTTGAGGAAGTAAATTCCTCTCCCAGCGGTTCCAGCTGTTAGTGCGCAAGAGCGCGTTCATGCCGCTGATCTGCCGCGCAGCATGCATTTTGGCGACGCATGCGCACTGGCGCACCAGTTATGTGCACCCCTGAGTATAACAGACATCAAATGCAAAACATTTGAGCTTGGTTTGAGAACAGAGAGCCAATGTCCTTCTGTACTCACACATTCGGAGGGTTGTCTGGTCCTTCCGGGGCGATCCTGGGCTGTCTGGGGGATGGGTATGGACTGGGAGCTCACCATGGCACGCACCATGTGGGGAACTGTGGGAACAAGGGCAAACAAATCCACTCTGTTAATGAGTCCCTGCTGCCCCCTACTGGACAGAATGTCCAAGATATGTTAGAGCAAAAGGAGGATAACCTCCCTTAGCTAAATTAAGGATTTGTTCACTTCTTCACAACATCCAGAGACACTTTGGACAGATTTTTTACACAAATTCTGAGTGTAAAAAAATGTTGACAGTATGGTTCATGACATAATGTTAAGTGATTTCCTATCTCATTACACCACAGTCTTTAGTTTAAGGCCAATAAACCGTTGCAAAATAAGCTTTTGCTCATGGGGGTTGGGAAGTATGGCCCTCTCTGTTCAATTATATAATTTCTTGACAATATTTCTATCTATTTCAGGGACACGTTTTTGGCTTGTGAGCACACATTTTAGAACTAGTGGATGAAACGTTTAAACAATCCTGTAGCATCTATTTAAACCAATATATCCCAAGTAGGGTTAAAAGTGGAACATAAATCACGATTGCTAAATAGTATGTTTCACTGTTCTGAGATGCACTAGGCTCTTCTGACACAGTAGTTGGGTGTGTACCTGGTCCCCCTGCAGCCCTCTGTCTGAGATGACGGTTCTCTGGACAGTCCCTCCGTACGTGACCCATGTCCCCACACAGGAAGCAGCGCCTCTCCCTGGGCTCACGATCCTCCTCCTTCATATCCTCTTCTTTCTCGTTCTCTTTCTTCTTCATCCTGGGGACAAAGAATAGTGGCAATTAGTGCACCCTAAAAATGCAATGACGATCACAAAAACACTCTCGTCGGCAGTGCTCAGATAAAAAAAAACGAAAGTGCTCCCTGTGTACCTGCGTCTCTTGGGACAGTCCTTCATGTAATGGCCGATCTTGCCACAGATCCTACAGCACCTGTCATTAGGTGCCAGCTCCCCGTCCGTCAGCACCTTGGAGTCAAAGAAGTAGTCCTGCCCCAGAAGAGGAAATAAGAACATTAGATCAAAGTCAAACCTCAAGCACTATAAGTTAATTAATGCAACTCTCTCTACAAGTCTAAACATTGTCCTTGGGCATGCAGTGAAACTCAGCCGTGTGAGACCTACCGCCTCCAAGCCAGGCAGGGGGTAGAAGGGAGTGCCAAACAGCCTCCTGCCATTTATAAAGGCCTTCATGATGAAGTTGGTCACTGAGGGGAGGCAGAGGGACAATGTTAGGCCATGATGGTGGCCATTACACACAACACAGAAACAACTTATAAAGCATAGCAACTTACTTTTGCGAGAAACTCCAGCACCAAGATTATGATTCAAGTCAAAGGGATCTGAGGAGAAAAGCGCAGGTTAGGTTTTGAGAGCACTGTAAACAGAGTGAGTGTAGCAGTTGTCTTGCTTGAATACCTTCGATGGCGATGCATTTGGAGGTCCACTGCTTCTCAAAAGTGGTGAGGCGTTTCCTCTGGCGGATGCTGATGACGTGCTCTTTAAAGTCAAACTCCTCTGTGTAGAAGCGCAGCAGACCTAGCCACAACTGCCCCACAGACTCACGATTTAGTTGCAGCTCTGGTAGGCGACGGCGCTGAAAGGAGAAGACAGGACAGCTGTGAAGTTGATCATCCTATTCATCACTCTCTGAGAGTATGCTTTGAACCACAGACTAGTAACAAAAGCAAACAAGCACCGTAGAAAGGCTTGCCCCTTCAACAATTGAAGCATGCATCAGTGTCAACAACTCACCAGTTCCTCAATGTCATTAAAGAAGAATGCATTCCAGCCATCTACCATCCTCTGTGGAACAGTATCTCCATCAAAGATCTAAGGAAGAGATCAAAACCAAGAGTCATCATGGGGTAACATTTGAATTTGAAACTTGAAATGTTTTATTTTAACTAATGACGTTACTTTTTAGGATGCCATGTTGCAACTGGCCGGGGACTTCAGCTGAAAATTAGCCGACTAGGCTAACGCTGCCTTTTTTACTGTATTTTATATGGTTCATGTATTTGGATTGTCCTCGATATAATAAACTAATAAACTAAACTAAACTGTTACGCGCTATATATTTTAGATTTCAAGGATAGTGTGTGGCTGGACTACCTCTTGGAGGACAGGGATGACAGGGGGCTGTCTCTGCTGCAGGAAGTAAAGCACCATGAGAATGTAGGCGTAGGATGAGAGACTTCCTCTGGATGCGTCACCTATGTCACAGCGCTGACATCACAAAGGACACACAGGATTAGATGGCAATCGTCAGGGGGGAGAAAAACGTTGTCAGTATAAGCAGCTGCTTGCCAGGATTTACCTACCTTTGCAAAGACTTTCATTGTGTATCCCAATAATTGCACTCGAGGGTCTAATGCAGCATATGTAGCCAGCATTCTGGTGTTGTGTTGAGCCTGTGGGAGATACCGATGAACCATAGAAATGCAGACTAGTTAAGCATGCAAGCTGCCGAGCTATCCTGTTTCCAGCTTGTGCCCTAAAATGTACAACACCAAAGGCCAAGAGGTTGCCCATAAATTATGTTGTTACACTAAAATGATGAAATTCCAGGCTTGGTTACAGCTAACAAAGACCCAACATAGGTTACAAGGGACCCATTTACTATTGATAGTATTCTGTCCCTTATACAGTTCTGCATTGGTTTGGTAGGGACAATGTGTGAATTATCTACCAATAAGTCACCAAGATGTATGGTGAACCAGAATTGGAGTGCCCCCTTACCAGAGTGTTGTACAGGCTGATGTCTCCCTCCAGGCCAATTTGTCTGTGTTCAAACTTCACAATAGGCACTTTAGCTGTTGTGATAGGCAAGATGTTCCTCAGACCTGAGAGGGACAACCAAAGGCAAGATAATAACCATAACACTGGTGTGACACAGACACTAAGAAATAGGCAGTGAAATCTACACTGGGGGGGGGGGGAGGGGGATATCAAAAGGTGATGTGGAGGAAATGCCTCTTACCTGTGTGTTTCTTTAGAACCTTAGCTAGCCCTTCGATGATCTCTTTGCAGTTCAACTTCTGTTGAGTAAAGATGCCGACATACAATTAAGCATAGTAAATGATTTGGGAGGTGAGAGCAGATAATTCAAACTGGCACACGTGTCCATATGTCAGAACATCAAGGGGTCTAGTCCTCCTACCTCTGCTGTGTCATGGCCCTCCAGGGTCATGCATATGTCAAGGTCACTGTCACGAAAACCAAAGCCATTCTTTGAGGAGCCAAACAAACACAGCTGGGCCTTGTCTATAGGAAATGGAAAAACGTATTTCACCATCATCCAACACAGAATGTTACTCATTAAATAGAAATAAGGTGCGGCTGTACAAGAGTGTGTGACCAATAATCGTTAGTCTCTCGACAACAGACACAGAGTACTCTGCATGTCCCACCCTAGAGATTTGGGTCTATTTGGGTCTTCACCTCAGAATGCCAATATAAGGATTATAGGCTTTGTGTCAGAGATACAACCCTGTGAAAAGAGGCAAATAAAAAAATATATATATATAAAACGGAGGTATGATATATATGGCAGTCTCACGCACCTGTCAGGTCTCCAGTACATTAGAACTTCGCATCCTTTGATAAATATGGCGGGATGTAAGGATCTGTAACTTCGCAAACAATGGCAAAATTGAAATAGTTTACTCTATGTTCAACTGCCGCGGCGTTGCCTTTAATATACAAATATTGTATGACCCTCAGCCTGCTCACACGGCGCGGCTCCACGGTTCTTTGGTGGAAAGGCATTTTTAACGAACTCCCAGCGAAATCAAAACACGAAAATCTTCTGTCACTACCTTTTCCAGTTGAACATAGAGTAAACTATTTAAATGTTGCCATTGTTTGCGAAGTTACAAGATCCTTATATGTACAAAGGATGCAAAGTTCTAATGTAGCTACTAGAGACGTGACAGGCGCCTGAGACTGCCATATTATATATATCTGCCATATATCATACCTCAGTTTTATATGTATTCATCATCATATTTTTCGGGCATTTAGTTCATTAAACGGCGAAAATCACTGGCGGACCTGGGTTGCGATTCCATTTAATTTACAGGGAACTATGTGTGAAAGGGGCTAACATCTTGCAAAATAGGCTGACAACGCTAACGTTAGTAGTTATCTGTACTGCACTTAGTAATGTTAGTACCAAATGTTAGTACCAAAGTTAGCCATCTATCGTTAGCTAGCAATTTGTGTTTTGTTAACGTTACATTCTTATCTCAGTATTTGCGACTTCAGTCCTTGTCTTCGCTCAGCATACAAAAACCGCGGCTGACGTTCTGTCACCAATTTCTTCACCAAGGAGTTTCACATTACAGTTTCAGCCCTTCACGCCTGCGCACCTGTTGCTTCTCTTTTCTGTAGCCCAAACCACCATCAACGGCCCATCTAAATCTAATCGTTCGAACGTTCAACGTGCGTTCCAGACTAAAGAGCCGCTCCGCTCCCCCCCCCCCAAAAAAAAAAACTCTGCGGATCTATATGATTCAGGGAAGTCACCTATTTTGGATTCAAAACGGCTAATTTCGACAAAAGGTAAGCGATTATCATGCCTGAGAGATGACTTGGAGAACTCATTAGCCTAGGGGTTCACATACTTTTTCCAACTTGCACTGTGAATGATGTATTCAATATGGACAATAATAAAGAACAATGCAATAATTTGTGTGTTATTAGTTAAAAGAGATTGTGTTTGTTCATTATTGTAACTTAGACGAAGTTCACTGTATATCATAATCATATGCATGTACAGGAAGTACCACACCCCTTTGGTCTGCTGTTTGTTTAGGCCTTACATACGTACCATTGTATTCTTTTCGTATGAACCTCTCCAGACTGCCCAGGATCTGCTCTCTCTTTTGCTGCTCTCCAAGAGAAGGTGACAGCTCAACTACAAATACAACAGATACATGACCATGGTTAAAATACCAATTTCAATAATTATGTAGTCATTTGAAATCATATAGTAACAAATTAGGGTTGGACAATAAAGTTGATCTTATCAACATGGAAAATGTGCAGGGACAAAAACTGAATAACACTTTTTAACACAAAACAAATTCCAGGATTCTCCCCAGGATTTTTTCAAGGGTGCAAGATACTGGATTGCGTTATCAAAACCCACATGTTGATTCATGTGAAAATGTGCAAAAATGCACTGAATTCACTGAGGAATATCATAATGCTTTCATTTTCCACTTTCATTTTTAACAACAATGTAGTTGGAGATCAAAGATAATTACTCTATCATTACTAAATGTATAGTTTAATTTGCCTTGTAAGGTTTACATAGTGGCACCGAAAAGTTCACACAGTGGGGCAGCACCACTCTAACATTCTTTGGGGATAACCCTGATTAAAGATTGTAGGATGTGCTGAAGGTGGGGATGACTTACGGTAGCAGAGTCTGCAAAGGCCATCTAGGATGTCACGGAAGCGGTCAGTCATGGGAGGCAGCAGTTTAAGCTCAATCTTCTTGAAGTCCTCGGGACACTCATCCTTCAGGTGGCCATCTCTTTTGCAGATGCTGCACACAACAGTGGGAGGCTGCAGAGGAGAGAATGAATGAATCTAAATTATTGACTAATTTGAAAACAAAGATTGTGAAAATAGATAATACCGTAGCATCTTTTCCTAGGCTAAGAAAAACACCAACTCCCAATTATACTCAAAAACTACAGCCACAATAACAACATACTCTTTCACAACAATCAAACCATTTAATCAAGGATGAATGGCAGAGATTATGCATTACCTTTCCGCCAGTGAATATCATCCTATCAAAAATATAATGCAGGTCCTCTGGTGCAATATCTCCCAGCATCTCTGAAACAAGGTTCTCTTCTTCCTCTTCCTCCTCCTCCTCCTCCTCTTCCTCTTCGTCACTGTCCAGCAGGCCGTTCTGGGTGGAGGGAGAAGAGCTTGGGGATATAGGCTCTAGGGTTGCTTGTCCGTCTTGGGCACAACAGTCAACTGTAGCCCCTTCAGTGGAACTGCTTCCCTCAATGAGGACCAAGTCCATAAGGCTCCTATTCAATGCCCTCTCTTCCTTCCCCTGTGCTGTATCCGGACACCTGCTCTCACCATCCTCATTCTCCTTCATCTTCTGCAGCCCTCCCTCAGGGTTCGGACTGGCACCTTCTTTCCCATCACTCTGTCCAGCCTTCACCAACACCTCTTCCTTTTGTTCTCCTTCTTCCCATTTCGTGCCATGTTTCCCAATATGTCTGCCTCTCTGGCGCCCCCCGCCGCCCCGGTCCTTGCTCTGAGGACAAGCAAAGTATTTGTAGGCAGTGCGGAAGCGCTCCTGGATGTACTCAAAGACCATTTGGCTGTTCAGGCTGCGGGCAACGTTCCTCTTCAGGGCAAAGGGATCTGAGAGAAAAGTAGGGACGGTAAGTTTCAAACAACTCCCTCTCACTAGTAGTTAACACCAGAAGGAGGGCCACTCACTTTTCGGCTTGCCCATCGGAACAGAGTTACAAGGGGTAGTGGTAGAAGATGTTCCCTATGGGATATGGGAAATGGGATAACCCTTCAAGACCCTGATACGTCATCAGTAGTATCATAGAAAAGCATGGACGCTCACGGTTCATTCACAACTTAAGTTTCACGCTATCAATCGATCAAACAAGTCATCAAATAAAAAAGAACAATGCTTCATTACCAGGCCAGTTCATGACAGAATAGCCTTGCTCTGTAGGCTAGCAAGCCATGTTCCTATCCTGCCAGTGTGCACTAATAGTAGAGGAGCGGTAACAAGTGCAACAACTTCACAGCTGGACATAAGTTACATTTCGACGTCATTTGCCATGAAAGGGGGGAAATGTAACATGGAAGTGTGTCAAAATGCGGGACTGTCCTGCCCAAATCAGCCGTAAAACATTGTTGTAACGTTAGCGATTTTTTTGTTATGCTTGTTATAAAGAAAAGGTCTATAATATATTGAAATTACATTAAAATAATATAGTATCAGTATAATATCAATTTCCTCTATATGCATTGATTCGTGGCGGGCCGCCACGAATGAATTTTCTCCGCCACTAATTGATTCAGTCCACGATTTCTCCTCAGGCTGCGCAACGAGAAAGGCAGCGAGGTATTATGAAAAAAAAAACAGATTGAAGCTAGATTTAGGCCGCTTTCAGACCTACATTTCGTTCCGATTTAGGGAGCAGTAAGTTACAATGTTGCAATGTTGCAGACTTAATCGCCGCGACGCGCTTGCAAAACTGTTTTGTGATTGGTCCGAATTTAGCGGGAAATTTGGATTTCAGGATATCCCTCTCCTCTCGCCGGTCCCTTGAAAAGAAACATCAACTCACTCACGCGGCCAGTCTGATAGCAGCCTCGCAGTCTTGCTGCAGCGGACCGCTAACGTCCAATCACAACAATGATTTTGTACAGTTCAGTATAATATTTGTAGATATGTTTTCATTTAAATAATATTCACTCTGTCTTTTAGTTTCATACTCAAAAATCCCTCAAACGGTTCACTCTGTCTCAGTCAGTCTCTCGCATGAGTCGCACCCTCTCAGGTCCACCCGCTCAGTAAAAACTTATAGCAAAAAAATAAACAAGTTTGTAAATACGTAAATAGTTAGTTTGTAAAGCTGGTCAGCCTTTTTCTATTAATTTAGCCTTTCAGAATGGCATATTATGCAAATGAGTTGATTACGTCATTTAGCTACTTCTAGCTACTTTTGGGAGAGCCAACAGCTACTTCCATTACAGATTGAGTTGGCAACACTGCATCAGCGACAACTGTGGGTTATTGCATTTACTGCTGTTCTCTGGTTCATGTTCTTATACCAGTGCTCAGTATAGAGTATTTTAAATGAACATTCGTAATGTAGTCTCTGATGTTCATGGTCAACTAAATCAGGCTATTTTGTGAAACAAATAATGTTCCCGCAAATGGGTTAACCGAGCAGCCTCGCACCTAACGCTAGCTTCGAACTATTCATAGCATAAACGTTGGTAAATGTCATAAACGACACAGTATTGACAGGGGAAAAGAAGGGGAGTCGAATTTTTATTGACAACGGATATACATGCTGGAACAACATGCAGCTAAAATTCAGGGAACATTTGGACAATAAGAGACACAAGAGAGCTGTGGTCGCATGCTCTAATTACAGGGCAAAAATTACAGGGCAAAAATAATCTATTGCCTCTAAAATCATCACCAAACAGAACGGCGGAGGTACGGGTAAACAGGGCTCATGTCGGTGTCATCAAAGGTAAGAGTTGGTTTTCTTTAACTCAGCTGATAATATGCATTACCTTGCTGTTAGTTGTTTACCGAATGCTCCATCCGACTGTCACACTGTGATTTTACTTGTGTAAACAGTTAATGAGTAACGTTAGCCGGTTTTGTGCGTGTACTCTCATGTAGGCCTACTTCGTATTGATGAGCTGATGATCTTTTATTGTGTGTGTGTGTGTGTGTGTGTGTGTGTGTGTATATGTGTGGTGGCCTGGGAAAACCCGTCGGATGTCGCTGGCGTTCGTTTGTGGCAAAGAGCAAAAATAGATGGAAATGTCCTATTTCGGTGATTTTGATATGATGTGGTATTCTAGTACTTTGAACTCCATACTACATTATGGTGAATAAACATTTTAAGAAAACAAAAGAGAAAGTACTTATTTTTATGTTTTTGTGGTGGGTAGTTTGCTAGCGAAACAACGTCACGTTGACGTACCGTTAACGTCAACGTCACGTCGATCCTGTGGTTTGAAGCCTTTCACTTTTTTTGACATGATACATTAAAATGCTCATAACTTTTTAAAATAAAGGGCTATCTCAGTCATTCAACCAGTTATGAATAGCTGAGAACTTCTAATTTATGGAAATATAAAAAATGAAAATGTCAAAATGCCACCATGTGAAGGGTTTTCCCAGGCCGCCACACATATACAGTATGTATGTATGTGACTGTCAGTCACAAGTTTTATTCTACGGATGTTGTTCAGTGCTGTATGCGCGTTTACGGTTCCATGTGTACTCTACTCGTGTACTTCATATTCGATGACCTGATTATCTATCGTGTACTTCATATTCGATGAGCTGATGATCTTGCTGTGTGTGTGTGTGTGTGTGTGTGTGTCAGTGTCTAGGGCGTATCTGTCAGTCACATGTATATTATACGGTAACCTTTGTTCAGTGCTGTATGTATGCGCGTTCCCCATGTTCTGCTGCAGCTGTAGGATATCTTGGTATTTGATCACCTTCTATATAAAATCACCTACTCGGCTTTAATGGCTTAACCGCTATTTCTTTAAAAGAAATGTTGCCACCCTCTAGTTTTTGGTGAAAATACGTCTTTGTTTTGAGCGCCAGTGCGCGTTTCATGCGCGTGCACGCGAAAAAAACTGACCACCCCACCACTAATGTGAAAAATCCTGGAGGAAACACTGAATATGATAGTAATGATCATTTTAAAATCTTTATTAACAAAGAAAATAATTACATTTGAGGGTTTCCTTTGTTGCTTGTTGATGAATTGCAAGGCATTCTGGGAGATTACAACTGAATTTTAACCCTCGCCTTGGAGTGTGCCTCTGAAAAAACTCAGTTTGGAGGGCCAAATAGCCCTACCACTCCATGTCAACAATAATTGGGACACCCTACCCCTACACATGAACGCGCAAAACGGAGGGGTAGGGCTAAGTGGGCCAAGGGGTGAATTGAGATTGGGCCTCGGACATATCTATGAGACCTGTTCAGTGGTCTCCCTCTTACCCTCGATGGCTAGCCTGCGGCGGGGCCAGTTCTTGCCCTCTCTGGAGAGGAGCTCTTTCAGGCGGATGCTGATGATGTGTTCTTCTAAGGCAAATTCCAGTGTGTAGAAACGCAATAGTTCCAGCCACAGCTGCCCCAGGGACACGCCCTTTCCAAGTTCAAGGGTCAAAGGGGTCTGTCAAGGACAGCAAGAGAAAAGTAAAGTGAGATATGTGACAATAGGCCCAGTTTAAGAAATGATGTGAGAGGCTGACAAAGAGTAGAGGCGCTGGATCTAAAGAGATGTAATGTGTGCTGTTAGAAAAGCTCTGCTTTTTGGACCCTGCCAAAGTACTCACCTTACCCTCCTCGACATGCCCATTCTTTCCAGCAGGTATCTTCTGCTCTGGCTTGGTCTTTCCTTCCCCCCTAGCTTCCCCTCTGTTCTCCCCTCGTCCCTCTGTAGTGCTGGGGGGTCTGTGCTTCCACCCCACAAACAGATCCATCTCCACCCCAGTCAGATGGTACTCATCCACATGTTTGACGTCAAAACCTTCAATCTGAAAACAAACCATTGAATCACTGAAACAACAATGTCAGCATGAGCAACAATAGATACAAACTAAAAGACAATCAAGATACACTTACCCAGTAGCCCAGGTAAATACACTTACCCAGTAGCCCAGGTAAACTGGAAGGATGGGATCCCTCCTTTGCTGCAGGAAGAAGATGACCATAAGGGAGAAGGAGTAGGAAGGGATGCCACCTTCCGCCTGGCAGTCGATGTGGCACAACTTAAGGAGAAAACAAAAGGGATGGAAGAGATGAAAACAGACCCCTTTTTATACATAAAATAACTAGATACTAGAGCAATGTTATATGATACTATATCCATGACAGATAATAGTTGCTCCTGTCTTACCTTTGCCCAATAGCGGAAGGCCAGGACGAGGGGTACGAGTCTGGGCTCGAGTTTAGCCAGTGCAGCCAGGTGGTTGGTGGTGAGGCAGGCAACATCATTACCGGCACTCACCTTGCACATCAGCCCACTGTGAGGACAGAGGAACAGACAGACTGGTCATGAGCAAAGTCAGAGGATACTCTACTACAGTGGTTGGTCACTAGAATAAGAATAGGGCTGGTTGAAGTTCAATAGCATGCTCGGTTGGGTTTTTTCATGCAAGGCTTGCTTATCTTATTAGAAGGGAATTGTGTAATTGATTTATCAATTTATGGTCCTTGTGAGAACTATGACTAGAAAACATTACACAACAATACCACTGTTAAAAAAACATGAGAATCCATGAAATGGTATAAAAGTAACCAGTAACAGCCATAACAGTTTTTTCCCCTCTGCCATAAGGACTCTCAACACCTGACTCACTGCACTGTATAAATTGTAAATTGTAAATATGTTCTGTCTTGTCTTGTGGTTATGTGTGTTCATGTCCATGTAATAGTCATGTACAATGTGTGTATGTTTTTTGACACTGCTTCTGAGCTGTACCGACAACAAATTCCACCGACCTAGGTCGTGTGGTCATTAAACTATTCATTCATTCATTCATTCAAAACATCCCATTTAAAAGCTTTTTAAAAAGGCAATCATAGCCATTGTCATATACAAATGTAATCATAACATTGAACTGACCTGCTGATGTCCCTGCAGAATACTACAGGAACTTTGGCATGAAAGTCAGACTCAACCTCAGAATATTGAGCTGGAAAAAGAAACGTGAAGATTATTTACTCGATTGTTCCCAAACACAAAGAACAAGCATGTGTAGCACATACTGTATAGGATGGAATCTATGGACTTAACAACATGGACATGATTACAGTTGACAAAGTGGATTATAGTGCAAATAGTGCATTAGTAGCAGTTTTGTAATGATTTTCTGTTCACATAACAAAAAGCTCTGGGCAACGGGGGCACTCAAGTCAAACACAACTCAACACAGCTCTATCATGTGAGCAAGAACAAAGAGCTCATTGAATCTTATGCCACAATCCTCCTTCTACTGAATTTACAGTCTCAACACTGGGTGTCAATTCAAGGAGGGTCCCACTTACAGTTGTTCTTCAGGATTTCCAGTACTTGTATCAACACATCTGGTTGAGTCATCTAGAGAGACAGAAAACAGCAAGACCATCAGATAGAGCCAGGGCAACAATGTTGATATTCATTCTACTGTTTATTGCGTTCTGTTTTACATTGTCCAATCTACATTCACCAAACACTTAATTAGGGACACCTGTACACCTTCTCATTCATTCAGGTGGTGTAATGGTGTGGAGTGTTTTCTTGGCATTCTTTGGGCCCGTTAATACCAATCAATCATCGTTTGAATGCCACAGAATATTTGAGTATTATTACTGACCGTGTGCATCCCTTCATGGCCACAATATACCCATCTCCTAATAGCTACTTCCAGCATAGCATGATAATGCACCATGTCACAAAGCAAAAGTCATCTCAAACTGGTTTCATTAGCAAGACAATAAATTCAGTGTTCTTCAGTGGCCTTCCCAGCCACCGGGCTTGAATCCAATAGAATACCTTTGGGATGTGGTGGACCGGGAACAGCTTGAAAGTACACCTGAAAAAATCTGCAGGAATTGCGTGATGCAGTCATCATGGACCAGAATCTCAAAGGAATGTTTCCACCTACTTGTAGAATCAATGCTATGAAGAATTAAGGCTGTTTGAGAGCAAAGGGAGGCCCTACCCAGTATTAGTATAGTGTTCCTAATAAGGTGTTCAGTGAATGTATAGATCAATGCGTCCAGCCTAACTGGTCCAAATACAAAGATTTTGAAAAAGCAATATATGTTAGTGCAAATAACAAATTTGACTAGTATTGATTTGATAATGATGTATCCTTTATTTTTTAAATGATTCATTAAACAACATTTTGTAATTATATAAAATTATTATGAAGGGGTGATCAGTGATTTCTTTTAGATTAAGATTGGCCACAATAGGCATGAATATTTACCAAAAATGCTTTCGGTAAGTACCCAGCCCCCCTCCACCCCTCCCTCCCCAATGGAAGCAATCTTATTTGCTAGCTTTTGGATAGTATCCCATATTCAAAATGAGAAATCTTCCTCCAGCACCCTCCTAAATCCCCATGGGTTGAATCCTGGCTGACAGTTTTGACCGGTGGTCCACCACATACGGACCACCTTTTCTGCCTCAAATTGTCCAACTCAATAGAAACTTTCTCACCCTCTTAGCTTCCCTAACCCTAATTCCTTTGCCGGTGTTGTGCTATTACGTATTTTAGTGCTCTCGTAGTTCATGATCGTGTGAACGTTATAGCATACATTGTTGGATGCCCATCACTAGTGCCATTGTGAAGTTCGCATTGCGATGTGCTCGTCTTAAAACTTCAAACCTAAAATATACGATCGCATCGAACTAATACATGAAGGAAAATTAGCGCCATTGAGAAGAAGCAAATACGTGTTCACGCGAATGGCACTAATGATAGGCGACCCACAATGTAGGCCTACACTATAACATCGACGATAATGAACTACGAGAGCACTTAAATAGCCTCATAGGCAGAGAGAATGAGGCGTGGCATAGATTGCTAATAAATGTTTTACTATTCAGATCGGAAGGAGGAACATGTTAATTTTTTATTTATTTTTTTAACTTGTCCGTTGGACAACTGTAGGAGGAAGTCCTCTTGTCCGAACACACTTTTTCCAAGCCTTAATGTCGAGCACTGCAAGGCTATGTGCAAATAAATTACCCCCTTTACTTTCCTATTTTACATTACCACTGATCTGAGAGACAGGAAACAGACAGACTTACAGTAGATGGATATGTTACCACTGATCTGAGAGACAGGAAACAGACAGACTTACAGTAGATGGATATGTGATCTGAGAGACAGGAAACAGACAGACTTACAGTAGATGGATATGTGACGTCAATGTTGATGTCACTTGTCTTGAAGGCGAATCGGGGGAGGCATGAGCCATAGAGACGCAGGGAGCAAACTGGAAAAGACACTAATTATTTCACTTTTGACATTGCCATAAACTACACATAACATACACATAACACAGAGTACCAAATATCATGCTGGCCTGTAACAATTCCAATTTTTTCTGGACAATTAATTGTCTCAGAAATAATTGTCATTGACAGTTATAATGGTCACTGACCCCCAAATTGCTCCCAATGAGCAGGCCGGCGCCTTGCATGGTAGAATGCCGCCATTGGTGTGCGAATGGGTGAATGAGAGGCCATTGTAAAGCTCTTTGGAATAAGGAGCTATATAAGTGTAATACATTTACCGTTTCACAGTTAAGTGTAATAACACAGCAATTTATGAAGTAAACCATGCCTCTTTATTATCATAAAACGTATTTTGTCACCCTTCACTTTCTCGTACAAATTTGGAATGGCAGTTTTGGAGATGTAAGTCTTACTAGGCAACTCGTATTGGCCATCAGGTTTTTGACCACTTGCCTCCTCAGGAATCTGGAGGCAGCCGCTGATAGCTTCCTCTTTCTGCCACATCCAGGTAGTGTAGCCACTGTTCCTTTAACTTTGAACTTGCGAACTATGCTTCCAACTGTATCCCTAGAAACATTCAGTGCTTTTGCTATCTTTTTGTAACCTTTTCCTTGTTTGTGCAAGGCAATGATCTCTTCTCTGAAATTCTTTTGACTTGCCATATTTCTCGCCATATTTCTAACATTCAATCAAACGTCACTCTCAACAAACCCCTAGCTAGTCCAGGTATTTATGTGTTCTATCTCAAGCAACCACGTAAAATACTCGCCATTAGACGATTATTTCATAATTCTTAGAGGCCTAGCTAGACTACAACTCCCTGTAGTAGTAATGCTACAGCTAAGTCATCTGTAAAATATTTCTCAACTACCATTACCAATCAATCAGTTTGTTTAGTTTAGTTTATTTGGAGCCCCATTAGCTGTTGGATCCAGTCATAACATAAAAACACTTCACACAGTACAGAACAGTGAAATATATGAAAGCAGTGAGACAGTCTGCCCTACCTATCCAGACAGTGCTGATAAGTGTTGATAAGACTGGAGGCCAGGGGCAGGAAGTTACCTGAGAGGTGCTGCTGTATGGTCTCCTCCATCCTGTTGACCACAGCATGTCGGACCTGGAAGTCCTCCTCAGAGATGCCATGCAGGCTGGCCGCCTCCAGGACCGCTGCGTGCACAGCTCTCAGCTGGGCAGGAGACGGGGGTGGCAGGGCCCGCAGCTCATTCTCCTCCTGCTTCTCCTGGAACAGACAGAAAACAAACAAGGCCTCATATATAATAGACATAACTGTTCACTAATTGGTTGAGGAGAGTGTGACATTGATTAGTCACAATTTTTTACCTTTGAAAAACTAAATGGCAATAGCCTTAGGAAGCAGCAAGAAGGAAGGCATACCAATACAGCATACACAAACCCCTGAACACTTTGACAACCATGAATAACTGTGATCATCCAAATCTCGACCCACACAGTTCATCCTGGATATGCATAAATGGCACAGTCTACATAATCCTCTTAAACTAAATAAGTTAAAATCATTTCTAAATTGAGCCTTGTCATACCAATTTCCTTCCATTGTACCAACATGAACACAGTAAATAAGAAGTTATAGAACTCAAAAAAGTGGACAATAAGAAAAAGGCCTTAAAAAAGACCGTCACTGGCTAACTTTCTTTCATACCATGATGTTCTTCTTGTGTCTCTTTTCCTTGATGTGCTTGTGGGCACCCTGTACATTCTCAATATGCACAGAACACAGTTTGCATAGGTACTGGAAGTTTGGGTACTCAGGAGACTGCTGTAAAGACAAAAGGAGAAGTGAAACCAATCACATGTGAGAGACTGCTGGGAGTACAAGGCCAAATACTGTGGACATGCAAATAAAGATAGTTTGAAAAGCGCCACCTCCCCAACCTTCACAGACAACTCTCTTTTTTGACAAACTGATAGCTGGTAGTGTTGTGTAGACTAAATCAGAAAATATAATTTCAACAGCCATTGTTTATAAGATTCACTGGTACTACATGGTTTAACATCTGGCATGAGATCTGTTTCAGACATGCAAGACTGTAATGTGCAAGGTTAAACTAAATGTAGTGTACTGACAAAGGCTTAGGGCTATGTAATGTTCAGGTCAATGAATGTCTATTTTCCATTGTGTTTGATAGGCATTGAATTGACACTCTTTCCTGAAAAGCTGTCATCCTCACCTTCACCAATCTGTGAATGTAGTCCCTGTAAAGGCGCTCCTCTGCCTGTCTGAGGCCCAGCTGTTGCTCTGAGGTCAAGACACCACCCTCCATCGTTGCTCCCAGAACTGTACGCACCTCAACGGGCTGAACCAACAGTACCCCAGCCTTCTCACCTGAAAACAACAGCCAACAAGTCACACAAACTCAGTTAGATGAGGCTTGATTTCAGAGCATAAAAGACACTTAGGAATCACAGGTTTGGACTAGAACTAATAATAATCATGACACAGAAGAGAAGGTACTCTCCTAGATGAGATCTAACACATCAAGCATACATTAAACGTTAAATATAGGCCTACAGCTAATGTGTGTAAATATGTCTAATGACACACCAAGTGACTTCTCCTTCACTGGTGTTGCTTTAGAGGACTTGGTCTGCGTAGTAAGGCCTTCCTCAGGAGTGCTGGGCACCATACCAGCCACCGTGACTCTGTTCTCTGAAGGGCTCCAGCCTGGGGCCAGAAATGCCCTTGTGTCAGGTGCCTGCCCAGGCTGCTGCTGGCCTCCCACTCTACCTTTACCCCTCTCCCCAGAGCTGGTCCTCCCAGTCAGTCTGCGAGGCTTTCCTCGCCCCAGGTCCTGGGGGCTACTCATGGGTGTCTTGCCTGTTCCACGACTGCCCTGGCTGCCTACATCTTTATGGTCATCCTTTGCTGTGGTGACGTTTTCCTTGCTGCTGCTGCTGCTGCTGCTGCTGACAGACTTGGTGACCTCTCTCTGGGCGGGAGCCTCTTTAAGGGGCTTGGAGGACGGAGCTTTAGCTCCTCTGGCCTCGTCGCGAGAGGGCTTGACTGATTTTAGTGGGCTTTTGGACTCCTCCATGCCTCCCGTCCTCTCCCTCTCTATGTCCCGGACTGAAGAAACTACTCTGTGATGAGGATGACCAGGGAGGCAGAGTACGACCCAAATGAGAACCTGGAGAGATGGAAATTGATCATGCTTTGTAGAGGTCATCAACATTAGCCTGGAAGCACAGTGTCTCAACTCTCCACACAGAGTATCACAAGCACTTTATGTAAGCACTTCAAAATACACTGTTATCAAAACAATGTTGTTGTTTTTTCTAATTTCTAGCAAATCCCTAAAATGTAATGTTGATGATGGACATAGCCAGTCTAACGATGGTCGACATGGAACGTACCCTTCAAACAATCAATAATGAAGTTACATTTCAAGCAGCCATGTAGTCAGTTAACAGCAGAAAGCTGTCCTGGCCGTTTTACTAGATGCATCATTAGTTAGTTGAATTCAATTGCACAATTAATTTGAATAAAAGCGACAATTCTTACGTTTATATTGCTAAAGAGCAAAGCGGCTCGCTCTGTTATGAACAGACTGTTATTTGCAACAACAACCACCACAACCACAACCACAACAACAACAACAACAACAACAACAACAACATCCCCGAAAAAGGCCGCCTGGCGTCCGGAGCCATGGTTCACTGCCTGTGTGTAGCTGTGTGTAGCTGTGTGTAGCTGTGTGTAGCTGTGTGTAGCTGTGTGTAGCTGTGTGTAGCTGTGTGTAGCTCTGTGTGTCCACGCGTCAACATACGAGGCAGTGCATTTGTTATGTCCTACTAGTCTAAACACAATATCATATGTTACACTGAAGCAATGATATCATGCTGGCTAACATGCTAGTTACGTAGATAGACAGCTAGCTAGCTACCTACCAGACAGCCATGCTATGTGCACTAGCTAGCCACCTCCGCTATGCTAGCTGACAACTAATGACACATACATACATACCCTGCTTATATACGTTGCCAGACCAAATCCTTATGATAGCATGTGAAAGAATCTGTGTTAACTTACTGGTAATTGGTTAGTTTTTCAGATCAGAATATTGCTAGACTCTTTCCATCTTCCTGCTCATCGTTTGGTTTTCCTCCTTCACGGCCCTGATCAAAACAGCAGCCATAGACGCCATGTTAACTCCTGGGGGGTATTCCATCAACATCGCTAAATAAAAATCCAGGTTTAGTCTGATAAGTCTCGCGAGAGTTCCTAAAAATATCCAGGCATATTCTGATAAGTCTCGCGAGAAGTTATAAAAAATAAGCCAGGATTTTCCTTTAGCAACGTTGATGGAATACCCCCCTGTACTCACTGCATGATGGGAACGAACCTCTACTGAAGCGGTCCAATAAAATAAGAAGTAATGAGCTTATTTCTGTTGTTTTCTGTAATTACGGACCACTACAGTAGAACCATAATAATAATAATAATAATAATAATAATAATAATACATAAATAAATGCAATGTATAACGTATCTTTTAATTTGATATACTATGTAGCAGGCATGTCTGCGACGTGATGATAATATGAGTAGATAAAAGTCACACTATATATGTCTAAATAGGCTAGCAGTCAATATACAAGCAGTCTACATTACCCTAACGAAGTTTATACAACAATGTGTCATTCAGTCTTAGGTTAAAATGCAACTTAATTACATTTAGTTTTTCCACTTTTTTTTTTTACTATTATTCCTGGCCTGAATGATGCAAACATCATATTTGCACATGGTCCCTTTAGAAAAAAACATCTACTACTATTGTGGAATTATAAGGTCCGCTTGATTCTATAATGGCGAAGGGTAGAATTTTTGGGGGACGCATTTCATTCCATTCCATGTTCCATTCATTTTGGAGAACTCCGCCCTCCTGGCGCAACAGGCCAGCTAAATGTGGGAGGTTTTTATTACCTCTCAGTGGTCGGTGTTATACACTGCACACACCGGATACCTTCAGTCCAGGCAGTCCACAGAAGTTCTCTTAATTTTGTTAATACAAAATGCTTTTCGCTGCACTTACATTTCTACTTCTTTTATCCAACCTCATCGAGGCCAAACAAAAAGACTTTTACACATTTAAAGTAGTTAACAGCAGAGGGAGATTAGTATCCTTGGAAAAATACAGAGGTTCGGTAAGTCAGCGACAAAACCTCTACATTTGGACTGGACCTGCGGTTATTTAGCCAAGGCTATATATCACTGTATGTAGAGTATGCATGCAGTCTTCTTTTTTCCAAAACATGCATATTCTGATTGCATGGATCATGCTTGGAATAAAATGCTAACACTACTGAAGACATGTGGGGTGCGTGTCCATCATTTGCAGCCTGTAGCCTACGTGGCACCAGTTCCTCAATGTCTTTTCCTAGGTGAGCCATTGGAATAGTATCACTGAGCTGTTTTGACGATGTTAGGCTATATGACTTTAAGTAGATCTACAGTAGGAGAATACATTTGTGTTTCTCTCGAGTGTGATTAAGTCAGTTTCAACCTGAATAGGTATTGATCTTGTGGGAAGATCTTAATGTCTAAAATTGTCCAACGGTTTTGACATGCTATTCAACATGACTTTACTGCTTGTATTTCTGTCGCAAACGCAAATACGTTCAGGGACGCAGGACGTGTAATAATATTGTCTTGACACTAGATGTCAATATTTGACTATGGCTATATCAAGACTGACATCACCAAGCTTAGTTTACAAAAGACCGAAAGGTGAGAATTGGTCATCCATAATCTATGTTTAACTAACCGTCGTTGCTATTATTTGTATTGATAACATCACAGGGTAAATGTAATGTAGATTAGTAGGGCAAATACCTAGAGAGAAAGTTATTATTCATCAACATGTTAGCCTCGCCAATAAGATAATAATAATACTATTATAATAATTTCAGTTTATGTGCATGATGTGGTGTGATAACACGTGCATGGGATTGCATTGAATAGCCTAGGCCACTCTAAATAATTATCCAGAAAGGACGATTTATGTTATTCTTGAATACGTAGAAGAGATACCATTCTTGAAGTATTAAAACTCATTACAGAATGTCAGCAATACAAACCCTATAGCCTACTATACTATATTCTTAATACTCTTACACATAATCATCAGCAGAGTATTTCAACAGCTGCTGAAAACCGGTTATAAATACCTGTGTATCTGATGGGATTTTAACATGAATGCAAAACTCTGTAAAGCAGCATTTCAGAGCCTTTGAGAGAGGGTACAGTGCCATGTGTGCTATGGAAAAGTAGCAGGTTTCACTACTAGACAACTGTTAGTGGACTATATGCAATAATGCAACATGTTGACAATCAGTGATTGACCTGCTGAAATAACATTGAAAAATGTAATGCAAAATCAGTGGAGTAGAAGGAATCTACTGTGTGTTTCAGTGGAGTAGAAGGAATCTACTGTGTGTTTCAGTGGAGCAGAAGGAATCTACTGTGTGTTTCCCATTAACAGTCTAGGAGCCTTAAGGATAATGTCTGCTAATGTCATAGTTGTATTGAATGAGAACAACTATTTGATTGGTGAATTATATATTGAATAATATTAAAGTACAATTAAGAGATAATCTCCTAGGAGAAGAACTACACATCTATTTCACTCAACATTGAAACCTCTCCTTTGGCTCAGAACAAAAACATATCCCTGTTTATCTAATGTAAATAATGGGTTTCTATAACGGACTTGACTTGATATTACAGCATCAACAATCTCCATACTCTACTTACAGACAGAAATTAGCGAATCCAATGGAAGGCTATGACTTTGAGCTGTGTTAATTTTCATAATGATGATGGTGTTTTTATCAGTACTACATTGCATTAATTTTGGGGGGGAAATCCGCAGGTGTCCTTGGTGGTGAATGTAGCCAGTGAGTGTGGTTTCACTGAGGAGCACTACCTAGATCTGCAGCAGCTGCAGAAGGACTATGGCCCATACCACTTCAACGTGCTGGCATTCCCTTGCAACCAGTTTGGTCAACAGGAGCCTGGCAGCGACAAGGAGATTGACAGCTTTGTACGTCGTGTCTATGGAGTCTCCTTTCCTCTGTTCAGCAAAATTGCTGTGGTTGGAATAGGGGCCAACAATGCCTTCAAGTTCCTTGTGGGTGAGTATGTAGAGGTGTGATGGTGTTATCAGCATGCACTCATGGGTAGTAGTAAGATCCCTGGAGAATCAGCCTTTGTGGAATCATTAGCGAACCCTGGTGTGTGTGTGTGTGTGTTTGTGTGTGTGTGTGTGTTTGTGTGTGTGTGTGTGTGTGTGTGTGTGTGTGTGTGTGTGTGGGTGTGTGTGTGTGTGTGTGTGTGTGTGTGTGTGTGTGTGTGTGTAAGTAAGTAAGTAAGTAATTGCACGGGAAGGAGAACATCAGAACATGCTCTGCACATTTCAGGAAAGGAAGGAAGAAGAACAAATAAAGCATACATTTGTATTGTGTATTGTACAATAATTGCAATTAAGAGTTCCAGTGAAAGGCTTAGGAAGGAGGAGATAATAATGTTAGTGATGTCTTATAGGTACAGTACCTCTAAATCCATATTTTTTCTGCAACATTTTAGGCATATTGGCGTTATGTATATATATATATATATATATATATATATATATATATATATATATATATATATATATATATATATATAATAATATAATATATTTATATATATATATTATGTATAGGTACATTTGGCTTTATGTTCAGTGTCTCTTGTTATTCTTTACAGAGTCAACTGAGAAGGAGCCTGACTGGAACTTCTGGAAGTTTCTGATCGACGTAAACGGACAAGTAGTAGACGCTTGGGGTCCAACTATTTCTGTCAAAGAAATCAAACCAAAAATATCTGAAATGGTACGGCAGATCATCTTAAAGAAGAAAGAAGAGCTTTAACTTGACACTTCAAGACCCCCCCAAAAATATCTGTGAGAATCCTTTGTTATTGAAAGCCACTGCAACATACAACCCAAACATCGATATACAGTAGACACTGCTATGCACTGCTAGATGGTATAATATTATGAATAACTCCTATTCGGTGCGGCCTCGTACTACTACGACCGAATCACAGCCGTGCTGATATTCAGTATAACAGCACTCCCTCTTGTGTGATATTGCTTTTATACAACAGTTCTACAGCGCCATTTATTGGTTAACAGTAATAAGCAATAACAGATTTAGATTTATTTTGGCTCGGCCAACAAAAAAAAAACACAAACATCCGCAGGCTAGCTACTTTGTATCATGTACATTTATCTGTACGTTTCCATTTATTGTGCAACCAGTGAAATATGACTGGGTTGACAGTAGCTTTGGTGGCATGTGTGAATGCGATTCAGACGAGTTGACATCAGATAGTACATTGCTCCATAATTTCCTGTTCTCGGTGGATGGTCTCCAGTAACTTTACCTGTGCGGCGGAGTGATACATACCGGTAATAGTTAAAAGTCCCATTGCTGTTATACTGTATATTGGCACTCATGGAATGCCTTTTGTCCAATCAAATTACTTTGTCCAATCAAATTACTTGGTCGGAACTAACTGTTGTATAATTATTTATATTGTTGGTGCCTCAAACCGAATCAAGGACAGAGGGTTGTTTGTTCTGTCACAGCCTTTGTCTCATCTCACATCAAATAATGTCATTGGAAAATAAATGGACAATTTAAAATTGCTCTCTCTATGACACCTGCTGTAGCTGCACTGACAAAATGTCTCTCTGTGGCTAGAAGTAGTTACAGTCCGCATGACCCCCCCCATTGTGTAGTTGAAGATCATAGGTCACCCCTTCTGTGTTGATTTATAATGTCTGTATTTTGAACCAAGAGCAGCGCTTTAATGCTTTGTTCTCTCTTCATTTGTTACCTAATTTGTTACCTTCATTTGTTACCTTTGTTACCTTCATTTGTTACCTTCTTAATTTGTTACCTTCTAACTGCAGAATTAAACTATAATTTGTATGCATGCCATACCACAACACCAATCTGTTTAGCAAACACATTTCAATGTGCCCATCTCATGTGAATTGGCAAAATGCTGACTGGCAACATGGCAAGTCATTCCATCCTGTAACCGCATTGTGTACATTATTATGTTGTGTTGAATGTTAAAGTCAATAGATTACATTGAAATACTGATCATATTGGAATTATGGGAAAACATGGTGAACGTCTAAGCTGTCTAAGACAATGATTATTTGATGAATGTCTGATGGCATTTGAAGTTCAAGGTAGGCTAGATTTGATTTGAGTAGCCAAAAGAAGAAAAAATGCTTCACTATCCCATTACGTATACATGACACTGTATAAGAAACATGTATGAACATAATTATTTTACATGTAATTATACCTAACCATCTCAGGGTTACTGAGCCACATGCAGAATGACTGGAAACATCACTTTTTTTTGTGATTAACATTTTTCTTTATTTTCATAACATGAAAGTGATACATAGACAAACAGACAAACGAAGACGCAGACAACTGGGCAGTACATTAAAAAGCTCCACAAGATCAAATAAAATAAGGCATGTTCTCAGCGGAAACATCACTCTTGACAGAACTGGAACACAGCAGTCAGTGATATCTGTGTGTGAAAATTGACAACTACACACACAGACATCACTGACTGCTGTGTTCCAGTTCTGTCAAGAGTGATGTTTCCAGTCATTCTGCATGTGGCTCAGTAACACTGAGATGGTTATGTATAATTGCATGTAGAATATGTTCATACGTGTGTCAGTGCCATGTGTACAGTGGCTATTGAAAGTCAACACACCCCTTCACTTTTTCCACAAATGAGACATACGTATGAGATATTATTTTTCCATTAAGGGATTATCTTTGGCCACTTGGATATAGACCAATTTTGTAGAGTGACTGAGATGATGTCCCATCAATGTTGTTGATTTTTGTAAGTCTCCCCAGGCCTCAGGGTTGCATTCCTGAGCAGTTTTGTTCCTCTCCATTTGCTCAATTTATAATGACAACCTGATTCACACACTCATAGCAAAGGGTGTGAAAACCTATGCACATACAATGTTTCAATTGTAATAAATTTGTCATTTTCTAAAAACTTGTTTTCACTTTGTCATTATGGGGTATTGTGTGTGGATTGATGCCATTTTTTATTTATTTAATCAATGTTAAATGTAGTCAATAACACAACAGAATGTGGAAAAAGTGAAGGTGAAGGTATGTTGACTTTTGATAGCCACTGTATGTAATGGGATAGGGAAGAATTTTTTCTTCTTTTGGCTGTTGTTACGTCCACATGTGTCCTTGTTGTGTTTCCTTCCCTTCTGTGTTCTCCTCTGTCATTCTCCATCCAGGTGTTGTCAATTGGCCAATCATTCCCTCATTCATCATCCCACTCCTGTCCAATCAGAAGGCTGCTCATCATCCAATCAGAGGGCTGCCCGTCTGTTTAAATGTTCTTCATTGTGTCTCCTTGTCAGTTGACTGTTTGGTTGTGTTTTGTTTGTTAGTTTGTCAGCTCTTAGTTTCTTAGGTTATTTTTTGTGTTATTTCGTACGTACCTTTTCCATTTTCCATTTAGTTGTTTGTTTAGAGTAAGATTAAGTTTGGTTGTTTGTTTATTTGATTTAGTATTTGACTACAGTTTATTTTCTATTTGTATTGTCACACTAGCCATAGGAAACAGGCGTAGGTGAGATACCCTTGGGTATACATTACATCACGTAGGCTCATCTATGTTAAATACATTAGGCAAAGGAGCGGCTGTCATTATGTAGAATTGTAATCACTGGTAGGGTCTCACTTTATTCTTTTGTTTCTTTGGGTTGACACCGCTCATAGTCTACCTGTTGTCCAATGGCTTATGTTTTTGTACACCACCATTTGTTTATTAAATCATTGCACTTAAGTTCGTTCGTGTTGTGCCTTTCTTTAGTTATTTTCCCTCCCACATCTACAAGTGGCAACTTACTTACACCCTTTATGTTACGGCTCCCCCTACACCCCCTAGAGCTAGACGTAGAGCCATAAGACCTGGGGTTCGTAACATAAATTGGGCGCTCGCCCCGGATCTATGTTCATTATCATTTAGTACGTTGCTCTTGTAAGTGTTAGTTTAATTTGAAGCCCTGTGTGTATAGTGTGTGTAGAGGCTGTGTTCTGAGCCCTCTCCTGTACTCCATCTACACCCATGACTGTACCCCCACCCACCCCACCAATGCAATAATTACATTTGCGGATGACACCACCTTGGTGGGGCTCATAACCGGAGGGGATGAGTCAGCCTACAGGGACGAGGTGCAGCGGCTGACAGAGTGGTGTGTCACAAACAACCTGACTCTCAACATCAAGAAGACCAAGGAAGTGGTCATGGACTTCAGAAAGGTAAAGGCAGACCCTGCTCCACTCTACATCAACGGAGACGTTGTGGAGAGAGTCCCCTCCTTTAAGTTCCTGGGAACCCACATCTCAGAAGACCTCACCTGGTCAGCCAACACCACAGCGGTGGTAAAGAAGGCCCAGCAGCGACTCCATTTCCTGAGAGTTCTCAAAAGAAACAGGGTGGAGGAGAAGCTGCTGGTAACCTTCTACCACTCCATCATTGAGAGTGTGCTGACATTCTCCATCACAGTATGGTACGCTGGCTGCAAAGTAGTGGACAAAAAGAGACTGCAGAGAGTGGTGAAGTCAGCGGAAAAAATAATCGGCTGTCCCCTGCCCTCCCTGGATGACGTGGCACGCTCTCGGTGCCTCTCCAGAGCAGGGAGGATTCTCAAAGACCACCTCCAGCTTGGTCACCACCTGTTCACCCCTAACCCTGGAGTGAGGTACAGGAGCATAAAGGCTAGAACAAACAGGCTGTCCAACAATTTTTACCCATGGACCATCAGAACACTGAACAATAGACATAAGACATGTTCATAAATGTTTATCTTCAGGGGAAAAAGTGCAATAGAAATGTGCAATAACTCTATTCTAAGTGCCTATTTATACATTTATATATTTTTACAGTATTATTATAGTACTATAACGCCACTGACCTCATGTCTTTTAGCTTGCTTTGATAGTTTATTTTTTATTTTTATGTACTGCCCAGTTGTCTTTATTTGCACTTGACACCACAGACCTCATTGTCTCTTAGCTTGTTTTATAGCATTTTCGCTTTTTAATTGTCTAGTGTGTAATATTTGTGATATGTTATAATGTGTATATGTTTGTGAATATGTTTTCTGTTTTTGCACCTTCAGAAGAACCACTACAATTTCATTGTATAGGCAACTGTACAACGACAATAAAGTCTATTCTATTCTATTCTATTCTATTCTATCACAGAGTGCTTGTGGAGTAGCAATGGCTACCTATGACGTTAGCAGCTTTCTGGCTGATCCGTCTATAGATCAAGTTAACGCACGTCGGAAAGCTGATTTATATGCCATAGCGGATCACTTTGGAGTCACGGTTCAGAGGACCATGGTAAAGGCGAAACTTAGAGAATGTGTCATGGCGATGCTGGTGGACAGGAAGGTGTTTGTTGGAGAAGCAGCTAGTCTGTGTGTTGGTGAGAAAGCTGGTTCGCTCCCTCCTTCGTCTACTGACCAGGGGCGGCGCTAGGGGGTGGCTACTGGGGCTCAAGCCCCGGATGTTTTCTGAAAAGCCCCGAATGTTTTACTTAAAAAAAAAAAATAAAAAAAAAAACTCTCGTGAGTAACGTGCAGTACCGGAGTCCAACAGAGAGGCAGCAGCTGCGCGACATTAGCCTGCATACTGCGTAGCCTACCCTGCCCTGAAGAAGAAGTGATCTCAATCAGTGCCTGACTTGCAAAAGTGTAAGGATGGATATCCGAAAGTTGTTTTCAACAAAACAAGCGCCAAGAACTGTTGCAGCAGCCGTATCAGCAGCTGACAACAATGACATCACCAGCAGTGATGACATAGATGATGTTTCAGGTTTGTGAATCTTATTAGAAAGGTGACTGACTCACTGACACTACTTTTCCGGTTTGCTAATGCTAGCTGGCTATCATAACATAACGTTATGTTATAATGAAAATGAAACATAGCAAGGTACTGTTACGGTACATGGTAAGAAATCAAACAAAGGATAATACTTATGGAATGGAATGGAATGGAATGGAATGGAATGGACTTTATTTGAAAAACAGATGGAATGAAGTGGTTATTCACTTTATACAAATAAAGTGAATAACAGGCTGATAGTCTTTGATATCTGCACTCTGGTTGACTGAGTAACAAGTGAAAAAGAATGATGTAACCAGGGTTTCCGTTAGAAAAATTTGCCGTCGGACATCGTGTCCGGGAAGAATTCGATTTACCGGACAAACGTGATATATTCCGGTCATCATATTAAAATATAATATTTTTTTTTTTTTCCAAAATCATATTTTTTTCTTCTTCAAATCTAATATAGCTGTTTGTCGCGGTGATTACTGTTGTGTAGCGGCCTATATATGCCATTTAATGTCTATTTCTCATCCGATACGATTAGATGCGAGCTATATAATAATATAACATGATTTGACGCATGCGCGCTATGCCATGCGTCAAATCCAGCACTGAACGGGTCCAGCGCTGAACGGGCGCCTCACTGGGAACTGAACAGACAGCATCGATCAATGAACGGACTCCACATTACGTTAACTGAAGTTTGTTAAATTGTTTGGGATTAATGTGAGTTTTCTATTTTCTCTTTCCAGTTTTACCCTTTTTTTATTTTTATCAATAAAACAACGTCATTTCTATAACCAGGGGGGTGTTCCATCGACGTCGCTGGAGGAAAGTCTGGGCTTGTTTTGACAAGTCTCGCGAGATCTATCAAGATATGCCTGGATCTTTTTAAGAGTCTCGCGGGACTTGGCGAAGTAGGCCTAGGTTTTCCTTTGGCGACGTTGATAGAACACCCCCCAGGTCTCGCTGGTTGGGAAGGCATTTCGTTTAGCTGCCTGTCAAATCATACTTAGGGGATAGCCCTGTAAGCTCATACGGGTCTGTATGTCGTCCTGAAAACCGGCTGTTAGATCATATCGCTGAAGTTTGTCTCCATCTTAGTGTAAATGTTGTCCGTTTCGTTTGTTATCCTTGTTATTGTGCGATAAAGTTAAGGCTTTCCGCTTCGGGCCACCATTTTCAGCTGGGCACCGGACACACACACACTCGTGCACGCGCGGCACTGCCCGAGAGAGAAGGACCCGCCCCCTTTGGTTAGCCTATAGGCTGGCTGGAGGGGGCGGGTCCTTCTCTCTCGGGCAGTGTTGTGTGTTTGTGTTTGGTGCTCAGCTGAGAATGGTGGCCCAAAGCCAATTTGAATACAAAATGTGAACTTTAGCGAATTGTATTCAAATTGTGCTTAGAGGGAATTATTTTCACCGGACATTTTGTCCGACGAGTTTTCAATTTGTCGGACTTCGACAAATTTTACCGGACAAAGTCCGGGAATTACCGGTTAACGGAAACCCTGGATGTAACGTTAATGTTACAGCTAGTAAACATGGAGTAACCACATTAAGTATGCCCTTATGGTAGTATGTATGTATACAGAACATGACTCAAATCTATCCTAAGATGTAACGCTAACTAACTAAGTTTGTTTAATGTCCCAGGGGGGATTTGATTTCACAGTACTATACACAGGCCAACAATACATGTAATATATCGTCATATAACACAGGACAAGACTCTAAATACAATATAAGTGGTGAGCACAGAGTCTGCCCTGATATACATACTGTAACATAACTAGCCTCAGCCCATCAATTATGTAATTCTATACAAATATAAATGATGGTGACTGGCAGGGGGAGCTACGTGTGCTGACCTCCCTCTGTGCCCAGAACCACCACAATTAGTTTGCTTCATTAAAGGGTGTGAATGTATATGTGTTCTCCAGTGCCTTTTGTCCGCTTTAAGGTGGTGGTAAGTTGAAGGTTGAAGGCAAAATTTTCCGGCGCGCTCTGCGCGCACATTATATTCTCCCTCTGGGCTAAGCCCCGTATCTCCTACGATCCTATATCCGCCCCTGGTCTACTCCCAGCAGGTTTGACAAACGTGAGGTGGTGGGGCATAATGTCGGTGCAGCAGCGGAGGCTGATGTAGTGGCTAGACCGCCTAACACCTTGCCACGTTTTGATCCTGATTCCCCTGCCTTTGAGCACTCTGGATCGGGTGGTGGTGCCCGCCTGAAAGTGCGCCTGGCCCGTGTTACGTCTGTGTTTACGACAGTTTGGGCTTTACGACATGTGCCGTATTACGTTTTGTGTTACACTCGTGTTTGATTAAATGGAGTCGCCAGCTCCGACTATAAGCTCTGAGTTCGACTCCGTTATTGAACATAACATTGGCGACGAGCGATGGCTGATTGTTCTCTACCAACACCCCCTCCTTTCCTAGCAGTCCCGGCAGAACCACCGATTCCGTGGGGCCGCTGGATTTCCTCTTTCGAAACATACATCCTAGCTGCCGGCTTGGAGGATGTATCAGACAAGAGGAAATATGCGCTGTTGCGGCACTGCCTGGGAACGGAGGGTCAGCGCGTGTTTGAAACACTTGGCCCTGCGGCGAGATACACAGACGCTGTGGAACTATTGAAGCAACACTTTGCCCCTCCACAAAGCGCTCTTCTCCGCCGCGTCATATTCAGACGAAGACACCAACGAACAGGTGAGACAGTGACACAGTATGTGGCTGATCTGCGGGGTTTGGCGAGCGTATGCAAGTTCGGGACATTACAGAACGAAATGATAAGAGACCAACTCATCTTACACACGAACTGTGACAAGATTAGGGCAAAACTGTTACTGGAAAATGATGAACTTACATTATCAGCAGCTCTGAACATGGCGGTCCAGGTTGAAACAGCTTTAGAATGTGCAGTTAGTTTTTCAGCCTCTCCCAGCTCACCGGCAGAGGGCGCGCACAGCCTACAGGTGCCCCTCCTCCACGTGAGTGCAACCAGTGGCGGGGAGAGCATTTTACTGGCCTCTCGGTCACGCGACCAGCCACACCAGCCGTGTGGGAATTGCGGCTCTTCTGCACACAATTCAAGAGCTCAGACATGCCCAGCCCGTGGTAAAACCTGCTCCAACTGCGGGAGACTAAACCACTTTCACAAGGTCTGCAGGTCTGCCCCAGCTAGAGCTTCCCAGTCACCTACCACAGTCATCCATAATGTCAGCTCAGGACGAGCGCCATTCAAAACATGCTCGTTGATGGTTGGTGATGTCACTCTGCCGCTCCTCCTAGACACTGGAGCCACAGTGTCCCTTGTGAACTTGACAACCTATACACAGTTCTTCTCCCATGTACCCCTGGGGTTGCCCTCCACCACCCTGCGTGGCTATGCCAACTCTAAGATTGACATTGTGGGCTCTTTTCAGCTGCCTGTGAAGTACGGGGAGAGGACACTGCCGGCTTTCAGGTTCAACGTGGTACGCCACGGGACCAACTTGTTAGGCCTCGACCTGTTCAACGCCCTCGGTTTCACCCTGCTAGACACAGCTGGCTCAGAGATTCACACCGTTTCCATCCCCTGGCAGCAACAGTGGCCTGCGCTGTTCAGCGGTGTAGGCTGCCTCGACACTTTTGCCCACCAGCCTCTGTTAGATCCCACAGTGATGCCTGTTATACAGCCCCTCCGCCGCTCCCCCCTGGCTCTCCGCGATGACATCTCCTCTCAACTACAGAGCATGCTTGATAGCGACATCATTGAGCAGGTGAATGCATCGCCTTGGATCTCCAACCTGGTGGTGGCGAAGAAGAAGTCTGGGGGGCTGCGCATCTGCGTGGATCTGAGAGCGGTAAACAAGGCCATCATCCCTGACAAATACCCCCTGCCAACGATAGAGGAGCTCACCGCCCAGTTCTACGGGTCCAGCGTGTTCTCTAAACTGGACCTCCGTCAGGGTTACCTCCAAGTGCCACTACACCCCGAGAGCCGCAACCTCACAGCGTTCATCACTCACAGAGGGGTTTTCCGCTACAAACGCATGGCTTTCGGTTTAAGCTCCGCCCCCAGCTGCTTCCAAAAGATCATGGCCTCCATCTTCGCTGGGATCCCAGGTGTGGCCATCTATCTTGATGACATCGTGGTTCACGGGGCCACCGTCGAGAGCCACGACGAGCGTCTCCACAGTGTGTTCAGTGCATTGGCCAAGCATCACCTGACACTCAATGGTGAGAAGTGTGTATTCGCCGCCCCAGCCATCGACTTTGTGGGGTTCCGCCTCTCAGCTGATGGCACGTACCCGCTGCACTCGAACACCGAGGCCATCCATCATGTCCCGGAGCCCACCACAGCCGCTCAGGTGGCCTCCTTTCTAGGCATGACGGCGTACTACCTCCGTTTCCTGCCACAGTACTCGGCCACAACCACACCGCTGCGGAAGCTGTTGAAGCATGACGAGCCCTGGCTCTGGACGTCTGCCTGCTCAGACGCCGTACGCCTCCTGAAGGCCCAACTCACCTCGCCACCGGTCCTGGCGCATTTCGACCTGGCCAGCCCCACTCTTGTCACGTGCGACGCCTCTGCCACAGCCATTGGTGCGGTGATGTCCCAGCTGCAAGGGGGGGTGGAGAGACCGATCGCCTTCGCCTCCCGTGCTCTCAGCCCCACGGAACAGAAGTACTCGGTGGGGGAGCGGGAGGCCCTAGCATGCCTCTGGGCATGTGAGCGCTGGCACATGTACCTCTATGGACGGCTATTCACACTGAGGACAGACCACCAGGCCCTCATCACCCTCCTGGCCACGTCTGGCACCGGTCACAAGCCACTCCGCCTCCACCGCTGGGCCGACCGCCTGCAACAGTACAACTATCGGCTACAGTTCACGCCAGGACGAGACAACGTGGTAGCCGACTTGCTATCACGCGCAATCCCCAGCCCACCCACAGCCCCAACCTTGACCCCCGGACTGGACCAGGCTGAGCATGACCTCGTCCAGCTCCTCCACACACCCCTTCAGGAGACGGTGTCGCTGAAGGAGCTCCGGGATGCCTCAGCCGATGACCCCACCCTCTCTACACTCTCAACCTACATCACACAGGGGTGGCCGGTAAGAGTACCTGACGAGCTACTCACTTACTCCAGGATCAGGGAGGAGTTGTCGGTTTGGAATGACACCTGTGTCGCTCGCGGGTTCTGCACTGTGGTCCCAGGTGTCCTTCGGGCGCGTATCCTTGCTATGGCGCACGAGGGTCACCTGGGCATAGTCAGGCTCAAACAGCGCTGTCGTGAGGTTGTGTGGTGGCCAGGCATCGACAGGGAACTCGAAACCCTGGTCAAGGATTGCACTGCCTGTCTCCTTAGTGGTAAGACCAGGGCTCCAGCTCCACCCCCGCCCATGCAGCCGTTGGACTGGCCATCTCAACCCTGGGAGCACCTGCAACTGGATATCTGCGGCGAGCTGCATGGGGTACCACATCACCAGCGTTTTCTCGTTGTGACCTACGACCTCCACTCTAAGTGGCCAGAGGTGACACCTGTGGGCTCGGTCACAGCAAAGGTGCTGATCGACATTCTCGACGCTCTGTTTGCGCGTTGGGGCCTGCCCAAGAGGATCACGACTGACAACGGTCCTCAAATGGTTTCCCATGAACTGTCCTCCTATCTAGTGGGTAAAGGGATCCACCACATCCGCACAGCGTTCTACCACCCTGCTGCGAACGGGGGAGTGGAACGGCTGAACCAAACACTGAAGAATGGCATCAGGGCCCACCTGGCACAAGGGTGCACGCTCACCACCAGCCTCCTCCAGACGCTGTTGCATTATCGGGCCACGCGACACGCCACTACAGGAGTCTCCCCAGCCTCCCTCATGCTGGGGCGGGAGCTCCAGCTGCCTCTCGATAGGCTCCGCCCTACACTAGCTCAGCCCCCGGTCCATCCAGTTCAAGCCACAGTCACCAAACACCAGCGCTTGATGAAGGATCGTTTCGACAGGGCCAGACGTGCTAGGCCACCTGTCATCGCTGTGTCGGACTGGGTCAGGATCCGACGACCTCATCGGGACAACAAACTCCAGTCGTTTTGGTCTGACCCTGTCCAGGTCAGCAAACAGCTTGGCCCGGCCTCGTTTAGGCTCGCCGACGGCACTCGCTGGCATGCTACCCGCCTGCGTAAGGTGCAGCCTCCCCCTGGCCCAGCGCTGAGTGTGGCCTCTTCCACAGTCTTGCCAACCGCACGGTTGGATGAAGCGGCAACCCCGGCCTACCAGGCTCAGCCCCAAGGCGTGGAGCCGCCACCAGTGGCTGTGGCTGCACCAGAGCCACGTCTGGTTCGAGCACGCAACAGGCCCGAGCACTTGCGTGATTACATGACTGAGTATCACACCTAGGTTGTGTGAGGGGGGGGGAAATGTTACGTCTGTGTTTACGACAGTTTGGGCTTTACGACATGTGCCGTATTACGTTTTGTGTTACACTCGTGTTTGATTAAATGGAGTCGCCAGCTCCGACTATAAGCTCTGAGTTCGACTCCGTTATTGAACATAACAGCCCGCTTGCAAATAGAGGCGGGAGAGAGAGAGAGGCAGGCTGAGCACAATTTCCGGTTGGAAATGCACAGGGTGGAGGCAGAGAAGGAGGTGAAAATACGAAAGCTTGAACTGGAAGCGGCGGGAGCTGCTCTCCCAAACCCCACCTCACATTCTCCACCAGCTGGTTCACATTTCGGGCATTTCCCCAAATGCCCGAAACTCCCAGCACTGTATGTCCGTTATTTGGACGATATTTTTGGCATCTGGAGCCACACAAGGGAGGACTTCCAGGTTTTTATCAATGTGCTGAACACGCATCATCAGGCAATCACTGTAAAATTCAATATTCAACCTGAGAAAATCGAGTTTTTGGATACAGAGGTGTTTATTAAGAGAGGAGAGGGGGGTTATAGTCTGGGCACAAGAGTATATTTTAAACCCACAGATACTCATGCGCTGTTGCACAAGTCTAGCTATCACCCCAAACATACCTTTAGGGGAATAGTGAAATCGCAGCTTATCAGATTCAAGCGAATTTGCACAGCAGAGGAGGACGCGGAGTCAGCCACGAGGACCCTCTTCAAGGTCCTCAGATCGAGGGGTTATGGGAGAACTTTCCTCTGGACCATCAAAGCTGAGGTCCAGCAAAACTTCAGCAGGGGGGATAGACCTGCAAAAGAAGGGGACAATTGCAGGATAATTCCTTTTGTTTCCATGTTCTCCCCATCCTCTATGGAACTTAATAAAATGATTAAAAGTAATTTTAAAAGGACTCAAGATATCGTCGAACCGTTGGTTGGTTTTAAAATTATTGCAGCCTTTAGGAGGAATAAAAATATAAAAGATTTGCTAGTACATGCAGCATTAAAAAGCGATAAACAAAATAAACTAAAAAGACATTTAAAAACACCAAAATACATTACGAACATATATACAGACAAAGGGGCTCCAATCTGGAATGTTCTGGGTTTGGAGTCCTCAAACCTGGTATATGGAATAAAATGTGGGGTCTGTTCTAAATGGTACATTGGTGAAACTAAGAACAAACTTTGTGAACGTTTAAAACAGCACCTTTATTACAGGGTAAATCGTATTGAGGAATCCACCCTACTGTACGAACATTTTAGAGATCATGGTAGGGAGAATCTCCTGATTGTAGGCCTGGAATCTGGAACCTGTTGGTCAAAAAGACAGAGAATGATGAGGGAAAGACACTGGATTAAAGAACTAAACACAATTTCACCCAGTGGTTTAAATGAAATATAAAAACTCATTTAATATGTACAGTCCAGTCCTGAAAAAAATCTGTAAAGGAAATAAACACTTACCTGCGATCCGATAGAACCTGAAAAAAGTTAAAAATAAAATAAAAAATACCGTTAAAATGGGTGCTTACCTGGATACGTACTGAAATTCTGAAGCCGGAGATCCTTGGATTATGGATGGTCGACGACATAATCTGAACAAAGATCTGAAAGTAGAGAAAAAAACTAAAAGATTAGTGTGCCCGTGCATTCTGCGAGCCTTCGGGCAAGCAGGGCCTTTTATTCCCCTAACCTAACCCTAACCTTAACCCTAACCCTAACCCTAACCTTAACCCTAATAAATGTGGCCTAACTAATTAATGCAAGTGCAATTCAAAATGGAATAATCCCGAGAGAAGCCCCGACAGGCGCACATAACAGAGAACGAGCTACCCCAATGTCAAGTCGGAATTCGACGTTTTGCAGAATGAGTGTTTCTGGTTTCGCCAGAACTCTGTATTTACACTGTGTTGCCCAGTCAATAAACATGTTTTTCGCCAACCAATCAGGTAGCGGTATTGCCCTGCCTTCCCCATACCATCCTAGGTTTCGCAAATTCGCCGCCCAGCTGCTTGCGGCCGTGCCCGCGGCGAACATTGACCGTTGGCCCGCGGCACACTCAGCGCCGCCGAGTTGCATACAGAGATGGGTAACCTATATCTAATCGTGCACCCCGTGTTACGTCACAAGCTAAAATCCAATGGGGTTGCGGAACGACCTGCGGGGCGGAAGAACAAGATACAGAGAACACCCCTACATATTCCAGAAGTTGGCGTGGCGTGGGCGTGGTGTGGGCGTGGTCTACCCCAACTACGGTGGGAATCGTTAGGACGCCCCCCGGCCCCGGTAGTAGGAGGAGGCAGAGACACGCGGCCACTGAGAGAGGAAGAGAGAGAGAGAGAACAACTGTTATTATTTAGGAACCTCTTCAGCCCGTCAGTGGCGGGGCTGAATCTGTCAGGACAATACAAACTCATTGAGTACACCGTTCCTCTGTGCCTAGAGACCTTTACACTAGTGATGGGGGAAACGAAGCTTTCGACGCAATAGGCTAGGTGCACGATCTCCACTCCTTCCTGAAAGGCACCTTGCATGAACATATCCTGTCTCACTCTATTGGTTTAATTCAGTGGCGGCTGGTGCAAAAAAATTTGGGTGGGGCACAGCAGTGTGGCGGGGGGGGGTCCTCTTTCGCGCGCGCGACGCGCGCGATTTTTTTCCGCGTGCACGACTTTTTTCGCGTGCACGCGCATAAAACACGCACTGGCATTACAACCACTGTATAATTTCAACTTTCACCCTTAAAATGACCGTGTGGGCCATGGAGAAGTTACCCTGTCAACTACAGACACTGAGGTGGAAGAGTGACCGGTCTATGGACGTCGGTACGGTCCAATACCCAGTGTCAGACAAGCTGGAAGTCTAGTCAACAAGGCTAGTACAGGCCTCACAGCTACACTCAGGTTAATAAAGGTAGCAGATGAATATGTGTACTATGTGTCTGTGTGACATGGCTACATCAATGAGCAGAGATGAATGCTGCAGTCAGTAGTACAGTAACTATCTATTGCATAGACACATGATGGATGATGATGGAGAGTGATGGTGGTCAACACATCACAGCAGGTCAACACATTCAATGATGTATCACAACCAGACCATGTCAGAAACACAACCAGACCATGTCAGAAACACAACCAGACCATGTCAGAAACACAACAATGCATCAGCTGAGTTAAAGAAAACCAACTCTTACCTTTGATGACAGAACATGAGCCGTGTTTACCCGTACCTCCGCCTTGCCCCGCGCATATTGCTATGAATAATTCGAAGATAGGTGCTTGCACGTTAGGTGCAAGGCTGCTTGGTTAACCCATTAGCGGGAACATTATTAGTTGCACAAAATAGGCTGATTTAATTGACCATGAACATCAGAGACAGACATTACGAATCTTCATTTAAAATACTCCGGAAGCCCGAAGTCCGGAAAACCGGAAGTCGGGAGTCCTCAGCATAATGCATTGTCTGCAATACAACCGGAGATTTCTTGGCCAGGGCGCACAAATGTGCGTCCTGGCCAAGAAATAGAGACAGCCAATTGGAGCGCTGCTACAGCTCACGTGTAAGCCAAAAGTATTCGTCCTGGCATAGACTTGCATTGACACGGCGCCCCGCGTTCTCTCCCTATGTATTTTAACAGTGAGTTTTACACACACACACACACACACACAGATAAAAATGTTTATTGTATTGGAGGATTTTTAATGAATGCTGATAGGCGCCGACAGAATATCAGCCGCATTTTGTGAATAAACAATGTTTATTTAAAAAAAAAACTTTTACAAATCGCAACCAGGAAGTGAAGGTGGGGGCGGCGCCCCAGCGCCCTCTATCGGCCAGCCGCCACTGGTTTAATTGATTAATCAGCTGTGCACTGTGTGTTCCAACAGTTTATCGCACAGCTGATTAATCAATTAAACCAATAGATGAGACAGAATATGTTCATGCAAGGTGCCTTTCAGGAAGTAGTGGAGATCGTGCACCTAGCCTATTGACAGTTCGACACAATTGTGTCGGAAAAAGTGTCGATCTATCGATGCAGTTGATACAGCAGCTCCACAATGTCATCTGCTGGTCAGGTCGTGGTATGGCGCCTGTATCGACTGATTCACAAGTCAGGAATTTGGGGCAAAATACAATAAGCCCACCGTCATCTGCGATGTCTTGTTCAATAAACCCTCTGAGCAATAGACGTCTTTTCAACCTCGCGTCTACAATATAAACCAATATAAACCAGCTATATTACGGCTATATTTTCTACTTATCTTAAATGCATGAAAACCGTTATTAAACCCCTCTAAACTGTCAGAATACGTCCCAGACGTCATGTAGTATGAGATTCATATAGTCTAGCATAGTTATCCTAGCAGAAGTGGTGGTTTAAATTGCGTCTATACGTCGCTGTCCTTTAACCCAAATAAATGCGGTCTGTGTCTAAACCTGTTTTAGTCTAGCAGCACGTTGAGTTTAAATTAATACCCTAAACGCCTGTAGATTGTCAAAATATGTACCAGACCGTCATTTAGTCTGAGATTCCATGTAGTCTAGCATAGTTATTCATGCAGAAGAGGTGGTTTAAATTGCGTCTATACATCGCTGTCCTTTAACCCAGCTAAATGCGGTCTGTGTCTAAACATATTTTCTACTTATCTCAAATGCATTAAAACCGTTATTAAACCCCTCTAAACTGTCAGAATACGTCCCAGACGAGTTGATACATCCAATTGTATCGAACCTTTCGAGTTTTGATACTTTTTTGCCAGCGCCAGCCCAGCACACATATATGTACAATTGGATTTGGATGTATCAACTCGTCTGGGACGTATTCTGACAGTTTAGAGGGATTTAATAACGGTGGGAATAGTACTCGGACGTTTAACAAACTGTTCGGCACGTATCGGACACTAAAAAGAGTCGTTCAAAAAGATTAGTTCGTTCATTTTCGCCCATCACTAATCGACACAGCTAGCCCTTCTTGCCATGACTCCGGCGTTTATTCAGTAGGCTCAAAACAACTAGACCAAACGGCAGCAAACACAAATCAATAACAGGTCACGTCGACCTTAAATAACAGTGTACCAGTGTACAATAACTAACAGCTAACTCTTACAGTAACATGTGGCCTGTGTTTTTTGCAGTTCAATTAAAATGAGCATTATTACAAAACATTTAAAACACAGTGGACGTGAAAATAGCGGATCATTTGCATTCCGTTCATTACAAATGATAAATTCCACACGATTTATTTGATAGCACATCAGTGATGCAGTGACGTTGAACTACAAAGAGGCAGAGAACTACAACGACCGTCTACCTACCCGCGGGCACTCATGGAACTACTACACTGCGCCTGCGCACAGCCAGCAAACGGTCGCGCGCAAGATTTGAATGTTGTTGGCCAGAGATTTTACCGTCATAATATGAATACCTATTTTAATGGATTTTTAATGGAACTATGTAGAAAACTATGTCTAACCTGTCGAGGTCAGAATTGGTTTCATCATCTGAGAGCAATCTGTCCGTTTCTAGTCGAACTAGTAACAGAAGTTTGCGATTGGAAGCAGTGGCGGATACAGAAAGTGGCTGATGGGTAGGCCTGGAAAAATCTGGGTGGGCCTGAGTGAAACTCATCACCGCACGTTTTAGACCTATGTATGAGCAGCCAGATGGATGGAACGTGTCGTATATTTTCTACTATATATATCCTATTTTCTAGTGTTGTGCAATGGCTCTTGTAATCTGACCAGCCCTCGGACTTGGGGCTGTGGTGACATCACACACCTCATGGCCATCTGGATAAGGTGATAGGTTATGGCCTGTGACTGTATTTGCATATTGTTGATGAATAGGGTTGAGACCCAAGGGGGGGCCTCTTTACCAGCGGATCCCAGCAGAGGAGGACAGACACAAGGCTCCAGCTGTTGGTATACGTATACCCTGTTTCTGTACTTTAATTAAATCATCTTAAACTCAATAACTGTTCTTTGATTCGTAACCAATAAGAGAAATACACGACATTAGTGGCGAGCCTAGCAACGGAGTCTAAAAAGGGAAATCTATGTTTGAAAACTGAAGCTGCAAGAAAGGTATGATTGTGTGGAATGGCTGTGTTTTTCAAACATTTTCTTTGAGACTAAAACAACCTTAAAGTAACGGTAATCTTGTTGGAATAGAAACAAACTTTTCATAATCTTTAATAAGTGGGTGGTGAGAGCCGGACTTTGAAGCCCGTTTTTTGTAAAATATAGTGTTTGATGGTAAGGTATGTGATTTGGTTGTATGGTATTGGAATATCGTGCGTGTCTGTGTAAAAGCATATAAATTGTTGAATGAGAATTAGTTTGGTAACTAATAGTTAAATTGCATTGAAAAGAGCATTATTGTTATAGACTAAGAAATCGATTCTTCAGAACTGTGTCAGAGAATCCATTCTTAGACGCCATTGTCTTTGTCCTTGAGGAAGGACACACACAGAGGCCATCTTTATGAGGAAAACGTGAACGTAGAATATTTGAATGAGATAAATAATAGTTTAACTGGATTGAAAGATAATCTTGATATTGCTGTGTCGTGAAAAGTAATCGTTTATGAAAACAAGTTGTGTTAAAGAGATTGTTTTAAGCAGGCCCCAATACGGCCGTGGGCTTTCAAGAACAATAAAGATCTTCCCTCTTCCTGCTCTGCAAAAAGCGCAGACACACAGTGGAACATTCCTTTAGAAGGGAACCTGAATTTGATTAATTTCATTACTTATCCCTTACAGATAAAGTTAAATTCATTTCACATAGGTTGTGTAGTAATTTAGAGATAGAGATAAAGTGAATTGATCAGCGGGGTATTTTAAATAGTTTAGAGTTACGGTTAAAACATTCATAGCCTCCATTTTACATGGAAGAGCTGGCGCATGCGCAATCGATGCGCGTTAGCCGGAGCACAGCTCCATCTGCTGGCCAAAACACGACAAGACATTTTTAAAACATTGGCTCTCTGTAAATTGATGAAATACAACCCTCCTTCATTGATGATGTTTGTAAATGATCGTTATATATTACTTTAATTAATTTAATTAATTACAAATTGATTGAATTAATTATTCAGATCATTTCATTTTCTGTTTTCACAAAACTTTGATCAATTGGTTTATAATAGTCTAAGGATAACGTTTTCTTTCACAGGGTTACATCAATGAAGTGTCAATGACTAAGTCTAATTAATTATGCATTCCTTTCAAATAACAAGTCGATTTCTTTACAGATTGTAATTAATAATTAATCATTTTATTCCTTCCAAATGACAAGTCGATTTCTTTACAGGTTGTAATTAATATTCGTGTTTTACATCTTTTTATTTCAAGTTAAGTTCTTTTTCACAGCTTTTGATTAGGAATAGCAGAATAGATTGTATTGATAATTAAGCAGTAGAAGGTTTTTGTGGATCAGTGAATGCTTAGGGTGTGACCAGCCTTTGTGATTTGATAAGTGTGTTGACCAGCCTTTGTAGTTTAATAATTGTGTTGACCAGAACTGTAATTAGTATTGAATGAGTAATTAAGTGACACATATTCATAAACAATTAGGAAACACATTTAAGTATAACGTACTTACACAGAGATTAGATTTAAGTTAATACTGCACTGACATACACAAGAGGCAAATCTGTTATTCTGAGTTGCAGGGTTTTGTGGGGATGGTTAATACAGTTATATTGGACTAGCATTTGTTTAGCAAACAAGACAATAGGAAGGTGGGTTGTAAGAAGCGTACACCTTATCTAATATAGAATATTGTCAGCATATTGAGCAAGTAGAATGGGGTCGAATTCAACGAAGCTGTTAAAAGATATTAGTGAACATCGTGGAATGTTGGCTACGTTATCCCCTATGGCTGTAGTGGAAAAAATGAATCCTCTTGTTAGGGAAATTAGCAAAATGTCTACGAAATGGAATAGCCGTTGGGCATACATTGAACAGCCGTGGCCGAAAGAGGGCAGCCTTAATTTACAAATAATTGCAACATTGGAAATACTTATCAATGGGCACAAAGCACATCAAAGAGGAAAGATTAGATCAGAGAAACGCAAGTTAGAGTTAGCTATTTTAGATCTATTTAAGGTAGAGGGACAGAAAATAGCTCAGATGGAACCGGAAAAGAAAAAAGAATTGGCCAGAACACTGGAACAGAAATTGAACATTCCATCCCCAGACATGTGTCCTGTCTCCAGTCCCCCTCCATATGCTAAGGCACTGGAGGACCATTCCCAGAAGAAGAAGAAGGAGCCAAGGGGAAAAGGGGACGACAGGAGTGACGAGGAAGATGACAGCGAAGATGGCAGTGAAGACTCAAGTGATGACGACAATGCAGATGGAGGCTACAACGCGCAGGTCAGGAAGATGATAGCCACAGCCGAAAGGAAAGGTGGGAGAAGACGCCCGGAGAAAGCGGAAAGAGAGGAAGATTGTCACCGAATGTCATCAAATACATTAAAGAACTGTCCAGTGCTGATTCGGGGTAACAAGATGGAATATCATCCGTGGCATCATACAGATCTGTCTGAAGTGATCGAGAAACTCCCAGTTCTGGAGGAGGGAGGACATTCGTGGACGCGAGAGGTCGACGTGATACTGACAGGAACGCAGGCCGCAATGGGAGACCTGAAAAGACTCTTAGCTTTTATTGCAGGATTGGATACAATGCAGGAAATATTGATGAAGGCAGGACTTCATAGATATATCAATACATCAGTTTATGATCCAGAGCTCTTCGCAGCAAACAGAGGCAAACTGTGGAAAGCAATCAGAGAGACTTACCCTACTCACATTCACCCAGACAATATCATTGTGAAGCCACTGGGGGGAGATGAGAATCCCCGGGGTTTTGTGGCCCGTGTGCACTCTCAATGGAGAAGTGTGACAGGGAAAGACGCTGAAGATAACCCCTTAGAAAAATCCATAATCAGGGAAAAAATACAAGAAGGGCTTCCTACCCCAGTTAAGGATAAGCTAGCAGAAGTGGTGGGGCTACGACACATGAACAAAGCTGTTTATATAGACCACGTAGCTCATCAAGTTGAGTTATATCGAAAGAATATTCAGATACAGAAGGCAGAAGACGAAGAATCACTCAGAATATTGACTCATGTGCAATTGACTGAAAGCGAGAGGAACATAGAGGGAGTGCAGGCTTTAGCCCCACAGCAACAGCCACCTGGAGTGCAGACTGCTACTTACCAGTCCTACTCACAGGGGCCACAAGGGGGGTATCCTGCTACTTACCAGTCCTACCCACAGGGGCCACAAGGGGGGTATCCATACCCACAAGGGCCACCAGGGGTGCAAGCGGTTCCATACCAGATGTACAACCAGCCTGGCCAAGGACCACCACCAGGGGGATGGACAGCAGCAGGGAAGGAGATGCTAGAACCATGTTGCCAATGCGACCAGAATGGACATCTAGCCTGTACCTGCTGCAACAGGCCCCAGGGGGGCGCAGGGGGGAGCCAAGGAGGAGGATATTGGCCCCCTACTACACCTGCTCCAGGAGTGATGAACCCTTACGGAGGCCCAGCAGCTGGCCTATAGGGGTGCCCGGAAGATCCGAGTGGGAGGTGCCAGCTGGTGGTGACAAAGAAGCCTGAAGGCGCCACACACCTTCCTATGTCTAGAGAATATGTGAAGACAATCGGATTTGAGGGAATTAAACAGCTGATTCCTACAACTGAGCTTGTAGACTTAGAGTACAAGGGACAGAGAGCAACTCTGTCAACATTTGTGTCAGAACACACGCCAACAGGGCTGCTAGGGAGAGATGCTCTATGCCAATTGAACTGTACAGTAAAATGCACACCTGACGGCTGTCAGGTGACGGTGCCATCCGGTGTTCAGATTCCATCGACAGCCAGAGTGATTAAGCATAGAACAGACCTACAAGCTTTGCCTTTAAAGGGAGCTGATATAGAATATTGGGTTGATGGGTCTTGTTACGGGGTAGGAGAAACTTTGTGCGCTGGGTATTCCTTAGTTAAAGCACAGAATTCAAAGTTTATTGTAGAACAGGCTGAGGCAGTTCCTCAGCCATGCTCAGCTCAGTTGGCTGAGTTGATTGCCCTCACAGAAGCATGCAACTTGGGAACCGGACGGAGAGTGACAGTGTACACCGACTCTGCCTATGCACATAATGTGTGTCATTTTAATGGAGCTGTATGGAGGGGGCGGGGTTTTAAGAGAACTGATGGTACGCCTATACAGCATCACGCACAGATCATGAAGCTGTTACAAGCCATGATGAAGCCAAAGGAATTAGCCATAGTGAAGTGTGCCACACACAGGTCTGACTCATCACATGTCACACAAGGTAACAGGGCTGCAGAGGATGCAGCCAAAGCCATTACAGGAGCAGACAAGGCAGGTAAAGGTCTTCTGGTCACACATGAAAAGCAATTACAGGGCATGGTCGCACTTGAGGATTTACTGATGTTACAGAGTAGAGTAACTACGTTAGACAAGAACGTTTGGCTAGCAAGGGGGGCAAGTCAGGATGACACAGGTCTATGGAGGAATCATGAGGGGTTGGTTGTAGCACCCTCAGATTTAATAGGCATGTTAATACGGGAAGCTCATGGATTAGCACATGTGGCTAGGGGGGAGGTAAGACGCAAGATCACCAAGGAATATGGGTTTTGGAGTCCATATTTGATGGAACAGATTGACCATGCTTTGGGTCAATGTGGGGTCTGTTGGAGAAACAACATCAGAGTGGGTACACCAGTGGTGTCTGGGCATATCCCTACCCCAATAGGGCCACGGGTGGTGGACAGGGGGGTGGAAGTACAGAGTAGGCAGGATGTTGTGCCAACAGGTGCCGAGGTCCCCAGAGAACCTGAGAAGGAGGAGCTACGACGAGATGCTGTGGTGTTGCCTGAGCCAGTGGCAATGCCAGTGTTACAGCCAGTGACATTACCGGCAGTGCCTGAAACCGAGGGGACAGTGGAAAGCTGTCCAGATGCCAATGAACCAGAAACCAACGAAGCAGAGAGTGTTGACAGTCTGGAGGTCCAGCCTGGGAGTGTCCAAAGCCTGGACACCTGTGCTACTGGGGATGCTGGCGAGTGCCTGCATCATGCTTCAGATGATGCTGAGGGCGACTCCCCAGACCTTGATCAGCGTGGGAGGGGACCAGGCGGCTGCCTGAACCTCAATGATTCTGACGGACGACGACCAGTTAGGAAAAGATTAAAGACTATGAATAGGGTAGTGAAGCAGCAGATCAAAGGGAACGACGGGAATGGACAGCAGATGATAGCATGGCTGGAAACGGTCTTAGGGGCATGGGAAACTTATTTTGCTAAGATAGGAGCACCTATTATAGCAGACATGATTTTTGACTTTCTTAGGAGGCAGGGCCTCATTGACTGTTTTTGGAAAATCAGTCACTCAGTCCACGTTAATGAACTTTTCAGAAGACTAGTCCTCACCTGAGGTGAAGATCTATGCATTAATGCATTCCCTTTGTCCTGTGCTTACTGTTGGGGAATTATGTGTTATGATAACTGAATGTCATTATTTGTGTATTGTTTGTTTATTTCTATATCGTATGTGATTGATGTCAGTTGAGAAGTGATGTGGTGGTTATGCAAAGATAGGAAAGAGGTTCTGTTCCTAGCGCAACGAAAATGGAAGCTCCTGACTATGAAAGTGTTATCAATCTGAGACAGCGGTAAAGGCTGTTCTCCAACTGGGTACAAGTGCTAGTAACCTCTGACCCTGACGCTTCAAGGACAAAGAAAACATCGGTCGTTGGAAGTTTCTGTATTGATTTGTGCATGATGAACTGTGTTTAGTTTAATTGTGATTGTTATTTTCAAGATTCTTTTTATTATTGGTTGTTTTCTATTTTTTGTTTATGATATCTTTGGGTCCTAATACTGGTCCTGGGTTGGTCTGTGTTATTGTGCTTCTTGTGATGTGTGTTGGTGTAGTTTTTCTGTTTGTTGTTGTTTATTTACAAAAAAACAAAAAAAACAAAATATATATATTTTTTTTTTTATTATTTTTTTTATGTGGGGTTTTGTGTTTTTGTTTTTGTTTTGTGGTCGTTTAGTTTCGGAACACCCTCTGGGTGGTCCGAGGGGGGATGTGTCGTATATTTTCTACTATATATATCCTATTTTCTAGTGTTGTGCAATGGCTCTTGTAATCTGACCAGCCCTCGGACTTGGGGCTGTGGTGACATCACAGGGGACGGCCCTCATGGCCATCTGGATAAGGTGATAGGTTATGGCCTGTGACTGTATTTGCATATTGTTGATGAATAGGGTTGAGACCCAAGGGGGGGCCTCTTTACCAGCGGATCCCAGCAGAGGAGGACAGACACAAGGCTCCAGCTGTTGGTATACGTATACCCTGTTTCTGTACTTTAATTAAATCATCTTAAACTCAATAACTGTTCTTTGATTCGTAACCAATAAGAGAAATACACGACAAACACAACCGGGCTCGCGATCATAGGCGCCGATTTATGTTTCTGCCCGTGGGTGCTCGAAACATTTGGGTACGACCAACACGCATGCACACACGCAAAATATTCGCAGGGACTGGAGGAGATCACTATGCAGACCATGAAACGAACGGAAAATAAATAAAGTACCTGTCTACCCAATGCAACGGACAGCCAAACAAGTTATTATAATACACACACGCAAGGCATTCAAGCGCACGCAATTCAATGAATTAACCAATAACCACCAACTATGGAGGACCAAGTCTGACAGAATTAACAATAAATATATAGGTACATAAATGAATGTATGAACAAATAAATGAACGAATACACACTAGGATCCTCTGTGATATTCCTTGAGCAGACAATTCCGCAGTTTCCACAAAGCCTACTGCTCGTTCTTTAATTACCCCTCCATGAATGAATCGAATACAGACAGCAATAGCTCGCGCTTGGATAGATCTTTATACTCATCCGCAAGTATGGCATAATATGGATTGCTCATGCAGTTCAGACTTTATCTTTCGAATTAGCAGTGAGGCTGCAGCCTCAAGCAGCTCATCCTGAATGTGATGGCTTAGGAGCGTGGCATTTCGAGGCAGTTCCTTCAGTCTATTTTCAATTTCTGGATCATATTTTGACATGAACTTGAATAGCTCCAAGAAATTACCTTTATTGAGCGCCTCTTCCGTTTCTCTGTGACCTCTAAGTGGAATTTCCAACTTGGCACACAACATAGCAATGTCTAACACAACTTTAACGTGTTGCCGGTTTCGCTCTATGAATGAAACGGCATACTACACTGCGCCTGCGCACAGCCAGCAAACGGTCGCGCGCAAGATTTGAATGTTGTTGGCCAGAGATTTTACCGTCATAATATGAATACCTATTTTAATGGATTTTTAATGAAACTATGTAGAAAACTATGTCTAACCTGTCGAGGTCAGAATTGGTTTCATCATCTGAGAGCAATCTGTCCGTTTCTAGTCGAACTAGTAACAGAAGTTTGCGATTGGAAGCAGTGGCGGATACAGAAAGTGGCTGATGGGTAGGCCTGGAAAAATCTGGGTGGGCCTGAGTGAAACTCATCACCGCACGTTTTAGACCTATGTATGAGCAGCCAGATGGATGGAACACAACCGGGCTCGCGATCATAGGCGCCGATTTATGTTTCTGCCCGTGGGTGCTCGAAACATTTGGGTACGACCAACACGCATGCACACACGCAAAATATTCGCAGGGACTGGAGGAGATCACTATGCAGACCATGAAACGAACGGAAAATAAATAAAGTACCTGTCTACCCAATGCAACGGACAGCCAAACAAGTTATTATAATACACACACGCAAGGCATTCAAGCGCACGCAATTCAATGAATTAACCAATAACCACCAACTATGGAGGACCAAGTCTGACAGAATTAACAATAAATATATAGGTACATAAATGAATGTATGAACAAATAAATGAACGAATACACACTAGGATCCTCTGTGATATTCCTTGAGCAGACAATTCCGCAGTTTCCACAAAGCCTACTGCTCGTTCTTTAATTACCCCTCCATGAATGAATCGAATACAGACAGCAATAGCTTGCGCTTGGATAGATCTTTATACTCATCCGCAAGTATGGCATAATATGGATTGCTCATGCAGTTCAGACTTTATCTTTCGAATTAGCAGTGAGGCTGCAGCCTCAAGCAGCTCATCCTGAATGTGATGGCTTAGGAGCGTGGCATTTCGAGGCAGTTCCTTCAGTCTATTTTCAATTTCTGGATCATATTTTGACATGAACTTGAATAGCTCCAAGAAATTACCTTTATTGAGCGCCTCTTCCGTTTCTCTGTGACCTCTAAGTGGAATTTCCAACTTGGCACACAACATAGCAATGTCTAACACAACTTTAACGTGTTGCCGGTTTCGCTCTATGAATGAAACGGCATACTACACTGCGCCTGCGCACAGCCAGCAAACGGTCGCGCGCAAGATTTGAATGTTGTTGGCCAGAGATTTTACCGTCATAATATGAATACCTATTTTAATGGATTTTTAATGGAACTATGTAGAAAACTATGTCTAACCTGTCGAGGTCAGAATTGGTTTCATCATCTGAGAGCAATCTGTCCGTTTCTAGTCGAACTAGTAACAGAAGTTTGCGATTGGAAGCAGTGGCGGATACAGAAAGTGGCTGATGGGTAGGCCTGGAAAAATCTGGGTGGGCCTGAGTGAAACTCATCACCGCACGTTTTAGACCTATGTATGAGCAGCCAGATGGATGGAACACAACCGGGCTCGCGATCATAGGCGCCGATTTATGTTTCTGCCCGTGGGTGCTCGAAACATTTGGGTACGACCAACACGCATGCACACACGCAAAATATTCGCAGGGACTGGAGGAGATCACTATGCAGACCATGAAACGAACGGAAAATAAATAAAGTACCTGTCTACCCAATGCAACGGACAGCCAAACAAGTTATTATAATACACACACGCAAGGCATTCAAGCGCACGCAATTCAATGAATTAACCAATAACCACCAACTATGGAGGACCAAGTCTGACAGAATTAACAATAAATATATAGGTACATAAATGAATGTATGAACAAATAAATGAACGAATACACACTAGGATCCTCTGTGATATTCCTTGAGCAGACAATTCCGCAGTTTCCACAAAGCCTACTGCTCGTTCTTTAATTACCCCTCCATGAATGAATCGAATACAGACAGCAATAGCTCGCGCTTGGATAGATCTTTATACTCATCCGCAAGTATGGCATAATATGGATTGCTCATGCAGTTCAGACTTTATCTTTCGAATTAGCAGTGAGGCTGCAGCCTCAAGCAGCTCATCCTGAATGTGATGGCTTAGGAGCGTGGCATTTCGAGGCAGTTCCTTCAGTCTATTTTCAATTTCTGGATCATATTTTGACATGAACTTGAATAGCTCCAAGAAATTACCTTTATTGAGCGCCTCTTCCGTTTCTCTGTGACCTCTAAGTGGAATTTCCAACTTGGCACACAACATAGCAATGTCTAACACAACTTTAACGTGTTGCCGGTTTCGCTCTATGAATGAAACGGCATCACCGTGCATTTGATTTAACACTGTCCCACGGCTTTGCCCATCCAACTTGGTGAGGGCAACAGCATGCGGCTTGCTAGACTCGTGTTTGTCACAGCCAGGCCTGCCGGGGACGTTTCCAATTTTTGTATCCATCTCTTATAAAAGTGAACTCCGTGTGCGCCTCTGGGAAATGTCGACACACTTTACAAAAAATAGCGTCTCTTTCTTGACTATATTCCATCCACTTGAACTTCTCGTACCAATTTCTACTGAAGGAGCGCGATTTCTCATTGTTGTGAAGGCCCACAGTTTAGAGCCAGTTTAGTTTCCCCAAACCAGCCCTATTTTGCCCCTGTTATTTCTTTATTATTTTCTATACTATTCCTGTACGTTTATGAAGGTGTATGTATTGTTATTGTAATGTTTATGTATATGTTTGATGACGTAGTATATCCGGGGTGTGTCCGTGACCCGGATGCTAGGTTCGGTGGTGTATATATAGAGACGGAAGTGGTCTGTGAGTCAGTGTGTGACGAGAATCAGAACGAGAGAGAGTAACGAGAGAGAAGTAACGAGAAGTCAATCTAAGATGGCGGATTCAGTAACACGCACACCGTGCTGAAGCTGAAGACCAAGAGTGATTATCGAGTTCAGAACTGTGATAGCCCGTTTAGTTGTGTCCCCGTTAGACAGCCTTGCCAGCAGCCGGCTGTTAACGTTGGACCAAGCGAGACGCCAAACTGGACAGAACCGTCGCCTCCACGAGCGGACTGCGACCGAACGCTGACTCCATCGGAGCTTACCGTGAACCACCCGGACCTGAGCCCTTCACACCTCGGCGCGGACTACGAAGACGGCCCTTTCCCTTCGCGTTGCTACGTCACCCCCCCCCTTTTGTCTGCTACCTTCCTCGACGCACATGCCATCCAACCAGGCCTCAACGCGCACCACAGTCCGGGACTCTAAGCCTGTTCAGGCCAGATACTATGAGTGAGTGAGTGTGTGTGTGGCCGGCGGGGAGGGAGTATATTTGGGAGGTATACATCAGTTGTGTAAATAAATGTGTTTGTTCATATGGGATACCGTTACCGTGTGTTTAGTTGTTTGTATGCTAAGGCTAATGCTAATTCCAATGCTAATGCTAATGCTAATTCCAATGCTAATGCTAACGATGGTAATGCTAGTCTAAAGGTTTGCTGGCGCCCCCTACCTCTATCCTCCTACACTGCCTATTTAGCTCAGAGTTAGTTAGATAACCAGCCCTTCCTAAATTCTACAGTCCTTTTAGCTACTCCCTGGTTACAATTGGTCCTTCGAGCCGGATAGGTAGTGTAGTGATAGCATGGCTGAGCGCAGCCAACCAGACCAGACAGTTACCCCCCCTTCTCCGCCCCCTGAGCCAGAGCCACGACCACAGAGAGTCCCGCGGTTGCCTCCGAGGTTACAGGAGTATGAGCTTGAGCTCGAAAGCTCACTGAGTGGTAGTGAGGAGCGCACTCCACGGGATACAGTGGTCGGAGAGGCCGAGGCGTCCGCCGGCGCGCGGGTGGCTAGCACCGAGACAGCCATCAACGAGCACCAGCCTGAGGATGAGATGGCAGAACAGCAGGGTTCTGCCGTAGAAACGGAAGAACAGGAAGGAGAGGCCCGGTCCGACAGCGCCTGCGGGCGGAAGAGGGAGGGCCTCAGCCTTAACGATCTGCCTCCCAGTACGGCGCGCTCGAGACCTAGCTCCTGCCGTTCAGTGGCTTCCTCCCGGTCCAGGGTTTCCGTGGGCAGTTCTGCCTCTGGGGCGGATAGCATACACTCCAGAGGGAGTAGTGCCGCGCTGTCAGAATATATGCGCCAACAGGCCGAGATGGCGTTCGAGCGGGAACGCCTCCAGTTCGAGCGTGAACGCCTCCAGCGCCAGGAGGCGCTAGAACGCGAACGCCTCCAGATGGACGGAGCGGAACGCGCGGCGGAGAGGCAGCGCCAGGAGGCGCTAGAACGTGAACGCCTCCAGATGAACGGAGCGGAACGTGCGGCGGAGAGACAGCGCCAGGAGGCGTTAGAGAGGGAACGCATCCAGTTCGAGCGCGAGCGCCTCCAGATGGAGGGGGCGGAACGCGCGGCGGAGAGGCAGATGGCGAGAGAGCAACTGTACGCGGAGAAGATGGAGAGAGAGCAACTGCACGCGGAGAAGATGGAGGAAATGCTGCAGACCATGCGCGACGTGTGCATCAGCAGAGCTCCGTCGGCCCGTAGCTCCAGAGCATCCTCCGCACGGCCCTCTCGAGTGCCATCTCCTGAACCCCCCGCCGATGGCTCCATGACCCCCGCCATGACTGTCCAACTACAGGCCCAGCTGACCACCTGGAAGGAAGAGGACCAGGGACCCGACCGCTACGCGGCCCAGAGGGAGCCAGCGTCGCTGCCCGGGAGGGGAGCCATCCCCCAAGAGCGTAGCACACCCCTAGGTCCTCCAGTGCACCAAAATGCATGCAGGCCGGACACCCAGACCGTCACTCCAGCCCCGATCATCCACTACAGGATGTTTCCCCAGGTGGAGGGACCCAAGTTCCCCTTCTTCAAGGACGAGGACAGGAGCCAGTATGTGGAACTACGCATCTGCCTAGACACGCTCTTGGACGACTCCTGCTCAGAGTCCTACAAATATGCGATTCTCCTTCAGCATGTGAGGAACCCCAGAGCCCACAACATGGTTCTGGCCCATGCCTCCGCACCGACACCTTACACCAGAGCGCTCGCCGACTTGGATGCCCGCTACGGTCGTCCCTGGAACCACGCCCTTGCTGAACTGCAAGCCCTCGAACAGCAGGCCCCCATCAAGGATGACCGGGCGCTGGATGACTTCGCGCTCCGCGTGCACACCTTGGTTGGAATGCTGAAGACGCAGGGCCCAGCTGGCGCCAGCGAGATCAACAGCACCTCCAACGTAGAGCGGCTGCTCCGCAAGATCCCACGCTTCCGGCAGGAGAGGTTCCGGCGACAGCAGCGCGTTCGTAACCCCGGGAAGTTGGGTCTGAGCATGGCTGCCTTCGCGGAGTTCCTACTGGAGGAAGTGCATGACACCAACGTAGACGCCATGGGTTACGCTGAGCCGAAGAAGGAGAGGGAGAAGGGAGACCGCTGGGACGGGCCGAGCTCGAACAGAGGACGCCCAGTAGGAGTGCTGCACACGGAGGAGGAGCCTCGGAGAGAGAGGAAAGCCCGACCTGAGGGAAAGGATTCCTCTCAACCCCCTCAAAAGGGACGGAGAGGTCCACCGCCATGTCCGTACTGCACCAGCGAGCACTGGTTCAATGAGTGCAGTGACTTCAACAACCTGAGTACCGAGGCCAAGCAGAGGTGGCTCGAGGAGAACAAGAGGTGCTGGAACTGTGGGCGCGACCATCTGGCTAAGAACTGCACCTTGAGGAGAAAGTGCAACCGCTGTGAGGAGGTCCACCTCAACATCTTACACGAGGTCTCCCTCGCCAGGTCCACGGAGGGCACCAGAAGCCCTAGGTCCGGTAGCGCACCGGAAGAGGCAACACCTGTCTACTACCTAGACCCAGCCCGGAGCAGCGGCTCCAAGGTCCTACTGAAGGTGGTGAAGGTCCGACTTCACCACAACAACGCTGTGTACGACACGTACGCCGTTCTAGACGACGGGTCGGAACGGACCATCCTTCTCCCGGGGGCAGTGCGCCAGTTGGGGCTCCAAGGGACTGCGGAGAAGCTGACTCTGCGCACGATACGTCGCGACCTTAAAGAGGTCACCGGGGCGAGAATCAACTTCTCTATCTCCCCGGCGGGGCGGCCGTCGGACAGATATCGGCTTCGGAATGTCTTCACCGCAGACCAGCTAGCGCTCTCCCGCTACGACTACCCCCTGGAGAGATTACGCGCAAGATATTCCCACCTACGGCGAGTAGACCTACATCCGATAGAAGGAGCGGAGCCAACCCTTCTCATCGGCTCGGACAACGCTGAACTGATCGTGTCGCTCCGTCCTCCGCTGAGAGGACCACGAGGCTGCCCGATGGCTGTTAAGACTGCGCTTGGGTGGGCCCTCCAAGGCGCTACCGAAGGGAGAGATAGAGACGGGAGAGCTACGTCATCCCTCCATGTCCGAACCGAAGAAGCAAACCAACCAACCAGGTCGCACGTTATTGCGGAGTGGCCAAGTCTGGACGCTCACTGTTCAGTCAACATGATGGGACCTCCTGGAGTGGAATCTATTGCTGCCAGTGCACCTGGAACAGTTAGTACCACAAATGGTTCACCACAGGATGACCAACCAAAGAAGAAGTCTCTGTGGACAGAGCATAAGTCTCTGGATGGGAAGACCTACTTCTACAACACAGAGACTAAACAGTCCTCATGGGAGAAACCAGACGACCTGAAATCTCCTGCTGAGCAAATGTTGTCTAAGTGCCCGTGGAAGGAGTACAAGTCTGACACGGGAAAGCCTTACTACTACAACTCCCAGACTAAGGAGTCCCGGTGGACCAAGCCCAAAGAGCTGGAAGATCTGGAAGCGATGATCAAAGCGGAGGAGAATGGGACGGTAGAAGCTGCAGCTCCTGGCACCGCCCCCGTCCCCACTCTTCAGGTTGATCCTGCTGCTACCATGGCGACCATGATGGACATGGAGGCCATGGCGGCAACAGCTGTTGCCGAGGAACACCTGCAGGTGGCCATGCACCCTCACGTGGCCGAGGTCAGCATTGACGCACCCGTCAACTCCGTCGAGTACACGTCAGCCATGGAAGTCTCAGCCAGTATTGTAGACGCCTCCAAGGAGGAAAGGCCGGAGTTGGCGAAGAAAACGTACAAGTGGAACCCAAAAGAGGAGGCCAAGCAGGCCTTCAAAGAGCTTCTGAAGGAGAAGGGTGTTTCATCCAACGCGTCATGGGAGCAAGCCATGAGAATGATCATCAACGACCCACGCTACAGCGCCCTGCCCAAGCTGAGTGAGAAGAAGCAAGCGTTTAAGGCCTACAAGGCTAAGAAGGAGAAGGAACAAGCCAAGCAGCTCAGGAAGAGGAACTGGGAGGCGCTGAAGAACATTCTGGACAACATGGCCAACGTCACCTACCGCACCACCTGGTCCGAGGCCCAGCAGTACCTGCTGGACAACCCCACGTTCGCTGAGTACGAGGAGCTGCAGAACATGGACAAGGAAGACGCTCTGATCTGCTTCGAGGAGCACATCCGCGCCCTGGAGAAGGAGGAGAAGCAGAAGACTCTGCTGAGGGAGAGAGACAACTTGTCCGAAGGTGCCGTGGTACTGGTGATCGACCAGTCCCTTCCACGCGCCGCCTGGCAGACAGGCAGAGTGACCAAGGTCCTGCCGGGTCCGGATGGAAGGGTGCGGACGGCCATCGTGGACGTTGGTGGTCGCACTTACACCCGACCTGTGGCACGCCTGATTGAGCTCCCTCAAATTACGAAGGACACTATCACCTCCTACCTCACGCTGCTAGAGCAGCCTAGCCAGTGTGCCTTCCCTAGTTAACTGAAACCGAGGGGTTCATGGGGCGGCTGTTGTGAAGGCCCACAGTTTAGAGCCAGTTTAGTTTCCCCAAACCAGCCCTATTTTGCCCCTGTTATTTCTTTATTATTTTCTATACTATTCCTGTACGTTTATGAAGGTGTATGTATTGTTATTGTAATGTTTATGTATATGTTTGATGACGTAGTATATCCGGGGTGTGTCCGTGACCCGGATGCTAGGTTCGGTGGTGTATATATAGAGACGGAAGTGGTCTGTGAGTCAGTGTGTGACGAGAATCAGAACGAGAGAGAGTAACGAGAGAGAAGTAACGAGAAGTCAATCTAAGATGGCGGATTCAGTAACACGCACACCGTGCTGAAGCTGAAGACCAAGAGTGATTATCGAGTTCAGAACTGTGATAGCCCGTTTAGTTGTGTCCCCGTTAGACAGCCTTGCCAGCAGCCGGCTGTTAACGTTGGACCAAGCGAGACGCCAAACTGGACAGAACCGTCGCCTCCACGAGCGGACTGCGACCGAACGCTGACTCCATCGGAGCTTACCGTGAACCACCCGGACCTGAGCCCTTCACACCTCGGCGCGGACTACGAAGACGGCCCTTTCCCTTCGCGTTGCTACGTCACCCCCCCCCTTTTGTCTGCTACCTTCCTCGACGCACATGCCATCCAACCAGGCCTCAACGCGCACCACAGTCCGGGACTCTAAGCCTGTTCAGGCCAGATACTATGAGTGAGTGAGTGTGTGTGTGGCCGGCGGGGAGGGAGTATATTTGGGAGGTATACATCAGTTGTGTAAATAAATGTGTTTGTTCATATGGGATACCGTTACCGTGTGTTTAGTTGTTTGTATGCTAAGGCTAATGCTAATTCCAATGCTAATGCTAATGCTAATTCCAATGCTAATGCTAACGATGGTAATGCTAGTCTAAAGGTTTGCTGGCGCCCCCTACCTCTATCCTCCTACACTGCCTATTTAGCTCAGAGTTAGTTAGATAACCAGCCCTTCCTAAATTCTACAGTCCTTTTAGCTACTCCCTGGTTACACTCATCTATGTTACCAGCTTTGGTTGAGTGGCTGGTTCCTCCATGGCTGACAGATCCGACGGTGTAGTCCTACCAGTTCTTCACAAGCCGGTGGCAATGACGGTCGCAAGACAAAACTATTCACATTACAGTTAGTTAGTGAAAATTAAACTTAAAAATATTTTATTATTAAAAAATATGTATTTTTATGAATCTGACTGGGTGGGCCAGCTGTCAATCTGGGTGGGCCTAGGCCCACCCATAGATCCGCGCCTGATTGGAAGAAAGAAGAAAGAACGAGGCTGACCCGTTCCTGTCTGCGCTGCAGTACCTCTCCCAGGGTGAGCTAGCTAGTTCAGCTATACTAAAATGTATCTACTCTTTTTATCAACATTTATCAAGTCTTTCGGCTTAGCATTGGCTTGTTTCCTTTTTCTATATGTCAACATTGTGGAGTTATATAACTTCCAAGACCACTCTGTCTTCTTGTTTTTAACTAGCTAGCTATTTTTGGCTAAATATACCTACCGGCATCATCACTAAAGTAGGTGGATGCGTCCAAAACAAAAGCCTTATATTTGACATGAAGACCTCTATACCCGTATAGTAAGTTAATAACCTCTATACCGGTATTGTCTTGGCAAACTCAACAAGAAACCAAATACAGTGCCATTCCTTCACAAACAAGGAAAAAGAGCCCAATTTCCCCTCCCTAGAGAAACTCAGCCATCCCAACATGGGTTTGGCTCCCATTCCCCCCAGAGGAGAAACATGAGATGACAGTCATGGCCTACACAGCTGAAATCAATTCACTAATCACCCAGCAGCTCACCTGAACAATCACCACTCCCTGTAGTCTGCAGTCCCACAGTGGAGGATTCAGTTCAACAAACACACTGTGGTAGGAACATGTGCTATTGCAGTGCTGTGCTCAAACCAACTGTTTGCAGAGACCAGAGTGGCTGACGGTGAGATGACTTGGATGTGTGTTGTTGTTTGTTTGATATCTTGGATTTGTTTGATAGCAAATTGGTTGCTGTTGGGTGTTTGATATCAAGTTCAGTTTATGGTAAAGTTAAAAGGGCGGTACATAATTTTGGGAAAACTATTTCATTACTTGTAATTTTTTTTTTATTGCATTGTAAATTCCTTCATATTGTTTCTTAGCCGCTTATTTTGTGTTTATACCTTTTCAAAGGTTTTTCAACTACTACTACTGCTACTACTTGTAAATCTGATGAAAAAGAGACAAAATTAGGTCCAAAATAAAAGGAGAAAGATAATTGCTGTCTGGTCATTGGATGCAGAAAGAGTGGAGTCCCAGTGAAACTCTGGTCAAACGGTCAAAGCCCTTTCAAGTTAGGGGAAGCACAGAAAACCATCAGATAACTTGACAGTGAAAAACCGACTCCCACTGGACAACCAGGAAACGGAGACCGGTGAATTGGAAAACCAGGATTCTCAAGCCAGCAAACTGAAACAGCAGGAGCAGCAAATTGGGACCCTGGACATCCAAGTTCACATTCAACTAAATCATCACAAGGCCTCACTCAAACCATCGCCTGCAACCAACTCCAAATATGGCCACTGTTGAGCAGCTCAAGATGGAGAGAACGACAGCAAAAGCAGCATTCACTCGTCTGGTCAACAGCATTACCAGGAACCATGAGGACACGTCTGAGGAGGAACTCAGAGACAATTTCAAGGCACTCACAACAGCAGCTGACAAAGTCATGGAAGCCAATGACAATGTGAAGGCCAAACTTCACATAAGGCAAAGGCAGAGGGAGGGACTGAGCTGACCGCAGTGCAAACTGCCGATCTGGCGAAGACTGCGACTGAGTGTGTGTTGAAGCTGAAGAGAGTTAAAAATCTACTCCAGACGGCCCTGTGGGACAACTTTGGAGCTGATGAAATGTCCATAATTCTACAGGCAGCAGAGCAGCAGTGCAGGCGCACTACTGCGGTGGAAGCCAGTGAGGAGGATATGAACCAGGAGGGTTATGAATTCATGCTTAACCACCTGGAAGGACTGGTGAAGACAGCGAAGGAGGTGCACAAACGGTGGAAACAGTGGATCCCTGAAGAAGAGGGACGAATCCAGAATAACTTAAAAGATCTGGAACTTCAGGCCATCAATCTGGTTTCCAAGAAGGCTGACTTCATACAGAAGAGGATAAAGGACGAAGCCAGAAGACAACCGATTGCGCCCAGTCATCCTGTGCCAACCATCAAACTGAAACCAACGGCCCTTCCCAAGTTCACTGGCAACAAACGTGACTTCCACAGGTGGAGAAAGGACTGGGAAGCACTCCAGAGGCAGGGTGAACCGACTGGTTCCAAGGAGGTGAAGAAGGCCCAATTACTGGACAGTATTGATGACAAGATCATGAGAGACCTTCGCCTCGGGATGGAACGCTTTCTCCCGTTCCTCACAACCGACACCCAGGATGGACCCGGAGTGGGACTGGAACAGCGGGGTCCATTTGGATCCAGTTTGTCCAGCCTGGATTGAACCGCCGTCTTCCTTCGGAGGACATCCTTCTGTACTCCCTCGATGGTATGGAGCTCGGACCTTAAGATGTCCAGTTCGGATTCCTCTGGGGTAAGTGGAGGCATCTTTTTACAGGTAGACATCGTTCAGGTTGATATTTAGACCACCAAGAAATCAACCTTACGATCATCCAGTATGTCGAGGAGTAGTAGTCCCCTGTTGGTTAGCGAGCGGGTGTTCTAAGGGATCCAACGACCGTCGAACAGGTAAAAGTTTGTTGTCCAAGCAAGAACACACCGAATTAAAACAGCAATCAGGCTTCTAGTTTATCTCAGTATATTGAGTTTGTATTACTGTTCATTTGCATCGACAGTAAAATAGTTAAAAGAGTAGTACAATCCATAAAAGATCTGGAATCGCTGAAACAAAGTGTGCGTGCGTGCAACAGTGTCTGTCTGTCTGCTAGTAGTGATGGAACAGGATTTAGTGGTCAGGGTGAATGAAGCCAGTCCAAACACCACATCAGACGCTTGGCTCTCTCTGGGGTGAAAATGAATACCACAGGAATACATACAATACATATAATGTTAAAACATTTATAAGATGAAAAAATCCATTACAAAAGTCGCCAGATATAGCGACAAAGTCGGCAAGTTGGCAACACTGGATGTCCACATGCTGATGCTGCGTACTCAGGATGGTGACGTTCCTCGTGGGCTTACACTGGTACACGGTTAGGGTGACTTTTCCATGTTTCAGTATCTGGGTACTGAACAGCTCCACTCTCCCATTCACAGTGGGTGGGAGTTCCCGCTTGTTGAGCTTGATGGTGCCTACCAGGCTGGTGTTTTTGGACAGAAGCTTGTCGGCGAGTGGGAGGGAGGTGAAGAAATTGTCGGTGGTGATATTCCTCCCCTTACCAACAAAGGGCTCCACCACATTTACTCAGAGGGACTGCGTAGCTGGTCTGCTTGCATCCTTACCCGGGTATGGGAAGCCATTCAGCAGGTATCTGCTGCCAGCTAAAACATTATACCAAATTTGTCTAGCTTGTTTGACATGTTTTGTGTGAACCGGCACCTTGTTTTTGTTGGGAACAGCTGCTCGTCCACTGTGATGTCTTGCCCTGGCTTATAGCAAGAAATGCAGTTTCGACTGAAACGCCCCCACACTTCAAGCTAGCTGTCTATGACCGAAAGACACGTGTAATATGTATGCTCCAGTCTCTCTCCCCATTATGAGTGACTCAATTAATTTAGATGCACCAGTTGAAGTTTCCCAATTTTCACATCGTCCCATTGTGACGCAATCCGTCGCAGGACAAAATTCGACAGTGCGGTGCGACAAAACAATGGAATCGAATTATTTTTTTCCGTCGCACGACAAAATTGCATGCCGTGTGCATTGGTCTTCAGGAACCACTAACTTAAGGAACTGCTAACACAGCAGAAGCTTTTGTACCCTGACAAGAAGAAACTCCTGCAGGAAAACACTGGATACGTGTCTTTTGGAGGGAATTTTGTGGTGTGAAAATGGGCCAATGGTCTGAATTTGAACGACAACATTTTACAATTACTCCAGGGGGAATGTCCCTGTAAGTAGCTTTTGGATTAAAAGCGTTTGCTAAATGGCAAATTCTATTCTATTCATATCAGACATGGACACAACAGTTGCATTTATTTATTCATACAAGTATTTATTATAGTCTACTAGACACACCAACATTTAAGACCACATATATGGCCACATACACATCGACAGTTTGTCACAGCACCTTTATTGAACAAGACATCGCAGATGACGGTGGGCTTATTGTATTTTGCCCCAAATTCCTGACTTGTGAATCAGTCGATACAGGCACCATACCACGACCTGACCAGCAGATGGCATTATGGAGCTGCTGTATCGACTGCATCGATAGATCGACACTTTTTCCGACACAATTGTGTTGAATGTGTCAATGCGTAGAAAGCTTTGTTTCCCCCATCACTAGAGTAAGTAAGTAAATAAGTAAAGCTTTATTTATATAGCGCCTTTCGTACATGAAATGCAACTCAAAGCGCTCTAGTGTATGGATGTATGTAGTGTAAAACTGAAAGGCCCCAAAACCAGGTACCCAGAGACCTTACCAACAAACCCCAAAGGAACCCAAATTAGAAGGAAGGAAGAAAAAGAGCTGAGGACACCCATCTCATATATACATCCCCAGCTCCCCAAACCCAGGTGACACCACTCAGCCTAACGACCCACCCACTCTGCCCAGGCTCCAGCCACAGCCAATATGCAGGCAGAGTGGGAGGCGTCACAATATAATGGACTGGACTGTTCTTACTGTATATAAAGTTTGAGAGTCTATTATTCTATTGTCACTTTATTTTGTTGTTTTTTGTGAGCTGCTGTAATGCCTTAATTTCCCCTCAGGGAATCTATCTATCTATCTATCGATTACACAGCCAGACAGGACTGCACTTCAGGGAGAGGACAGCTTCTGTATTGATGCAACCCATAATTCCCGACTCTCCTGTTGTGTGAGCTCAGTCCATTTAGTTTCAGGTTTCCATCTCCCCTGATGAGCATTGTAGTGCAGATTGTTATTTTATATTGTAAAATGTTATATATGTAAAAACCTTTTAGACTCGATCGACTGAGTGCAAATTGTGCTATGTTATGCTCAAGTGTGATGTCTAATGTGTTTCTAAAAGTGATGTAATGTCTATTTTGTCATCAGTGAACTGCAGACTGTTTATCCAATGAGCTTGGCTTGTTTATATTTCCAAACAAACATTCTTAAGAGCAAAAATAGCTTTAATGAATTTTGAATCATAGTGTTTTCATTGGCTACTACAGTATGTACACTGTCAGTGGTGCAAACTTGTCACCTTTCGGCGAAATTCGCAGTTTTTACCTCAAAATAGGTGACCTACTTGAATCATGTAGATCTGCAAAAACAATATTTGGGGGGGGGGGGGTCTACATCTCATCTCATCCAAGTCACATGATGCCCAAGCTAACATCTTCCTGTCTGCTAAACTCTGCTGCAGTTGAAATAAAAAGGTCTTAAGATGGAAGGCGAAACATAAGAAGTAAGAAGTAATAAAATAACATAGAAGTTATTTCTATGTTGTGATAACTTCTCAACAGGATTTTACAGGGTTCGTTCAAACTATCGTAATTCTTGAACTATGTGCAATCGAAAAGAATCCAACAGTTTCTGAAAGCAGAGAAGTTGCACTCTAGCCACTTAGGGTTATTACGGTAGTTCACCAAAAAATCAAATGCATTGACCTCAAAGTGTCATGGAGTGATTTGAAGAGAAGCAGTATTTTAGCGGTGTTTTATACTTTAGTGAGTTTCTGTACATATATGTTTGTGATTGTGAAATGTCACGAAGACCATCTAGGCTAGGGTAACCAATCCACCTAAAAGTTTAATCGAGGACGACGATGTAAGTGACGAAGGACTGATTTCTTCTTCTGAACCAGGGTATGGAGGTTAGTTCTAGCGAATTTACCTGATAGAACATCGACATGCTAGAAACACATAACTACACATAATTAGATGATCATTATAAGTATTTAGAGATCGTTAAACTGTTGTTTATTATATCGAGTGGGTACTTTACAACTTCAAGTTTCGTGTTATGAAAAAAACGAGTCGGCGAGTGGTTTGCCCTAGGCTGCGTTCGTAAATTCGCTCTGGAAATCTGATCAGCAGTCATGAAATGCCTCTTGTCCAATCAAATTACTTGGTCCCTTTATGACGTTGAGCCCAGTGTGCCCTCCGGCGCTCTCAGAGCGAATTTACGAACGCTGCCCGAGACTGTCTCGCGTCCCCCTTTACCTCGCTTCCTGCTGCTACGCTGCTTCTATAACATCAGGATCAGACACAGGGCGAGACTTTCAAAATGAAACTTTTTAATGGCTTCTGTGTGCTTTAGACTTGCATAGAATCGATTTTATTTTAATTTTAAAAGTCAGACCGGAAAATGTATTATTGTCGCCAGACCCACTGCGTGGGAATACGACGCCTGCGGATGAGAGACAACATATAAAACAAAACTTGCACACTTATTGCTCGTGTGACATTGGTTAAGCTGTGCCCAAAACCCCGATATTTTGCAACGTGAAATGATAAGACCTCACCAGAAAAAAATGCAGACATCGCAAGAAATGCACGCATCATGAAAAAACTAAACAAGATCCAAGCAACATGGACAAGGAACTGTAAAGTATGGATTAGGTTGAACGGAGCACCTGAAGAGGCTAAAGCGCTGATGGTGAGAGATCTAAAAGACCTGGACCAATACAGATGACTCAACATATGGATTACAGTAAGATGACCAACATGCAAATGGACAAACATAGACCTGCTGGACTTCAAGTGGTCTACTGTGAAGTAATTGTTTACCAGCGAACGACTGAGCCTGCCAATGAAGATAACCTGTTTCTGGTTGGAATTAGGCCTACTGGCCCCTACTCTACAGAGTACAGCATCCAGGTAGACAATCAACTAACTAATGTATTTGTTTGTTCTTTGTTAATATAGTCATTGTGCCCTCAGGTCCCTCTACGTCTACCCCGGGTGCATGCCCCATGGTCGGTACCTTCAACGGGTCACCCCCCGCTCTCTTCCATAATTTGTTCAGATCGTTCTGGCTGAACGCCTCCATAGCGGTCTCGCTCACCAGCCCATCCTCTGATCTGCTGAGCTTGTCCCAGCGTTTAATTTGTATAGCAGGTACGATTCTGCTAAGCCTCTGGATACTCAATCCACCATCACAATTCTTCGAGTATAGGACTCCATTACACACTGAATGGTGTAAGTGGAGGTATTCCCTTACCCAATTTCTAATCACGCCGTCTATTTCACTTAGAGCTTCCAATCCCACATTGCAGTGGTTCAGCGTGTATATTAGCCTTGGGATGGCGTATCGAGTTAACAATGTCACTTTTTGGGTTGGTCTGAGCGGTGCTTTATTGATGTTTCCAGCCCAGACCTCAAGTTTTTCTACTGGGTCAAAGGGGCTCGATATGAGGCAGGGACCTACCTTGAGACCGAGGTACTTCTCGGTCTCGTCGGGTCCTATCAAGTTCAGTTCCCCGCCTCCTACCATCCATTTTGGGCATTCGTTGACTACGAATGATCTCGTCTTTGCAACTATGCACGACTTGATCAGGAAGCCGTGGCATTTCTTGGGATTCACCTTGAGTCCCGTGAGCTTACAGTATCCGTCCAGGATCTGCAGGTTGAATTCCATGCCCTGCCATGAATCACTTAGTAGCACTAAGTCGTCTGCGAACGCCAACGCTGTGACTGCGTTATTGCCACAAATTCGGAAGCAGGATCCCCGGTCTTCTAATGTTTGAATCATGGGGTCAATTGCGATATTGAACAGCAATGGAGACATGGGGTCTCCTTGTTTGACCCCAATTTTCATTTCTATGGCCGGAGATGTTTCTCCGTTGGCCTCCAATACCGTCTTGCAATCCTCGTAAGAGTTGCCAATCAATTTCAAAATATGTTCATCCAGGCCCCTTTGTTGCAGAGCGTCCAGCAGGTGCTCATGCAACACGGAGTCAAAGGCCTTCGCGAAGTCGATGAACACTACCGCCAATGTCCTTCGTTCGCTTCTGCTCTTTTTAATAGCGGTTTGAAGCACCATCAGGTTCTCAGAGCATCCAGGCGCAGCAATGAAACCCCTCTGACGAGGGTTAATGGGACATGCTGGTGCTAGTCTCTTCGTCAGTATTCTCGAGAAGATTCTTAGCACCATTGATCCGATGGTGATGGGTCTCCACCCACTCACCGACTCCAGTTCCGCTAGGATCGAGGACTTAGGCAGTAATATAGTCCTACACTCCTTGAAGGCTTCCGGTATGAGCCCGGAGGCTAGCCAGCAATTGTACATTTGTACCAGTCGCACTCCGCTTGGGTCCCAGCTTATCACCGCATTTTTGGTGATTCTGTCTGGGCCCGCGGCCGAGCCATTCTTTACGGCCTTGCATGCGTCGGATATGAAATGAACCTTTATTTTACCAGGGAATTCCTTTGAGACGAGTCTCATTTTCGAAGGAGCCCTGGGAATGCTCACTCGCATTCACATTCACTCGCATTCACTCGCATTCTTACTCATTCATACTGCATGTTTCATTCATTCATGTGGGAGGAAACCGGAGTGCCCGGAGGAAACCCACGCGGCACGGGGAGAACATGCAAACTCCCACAGTGATTACCAGGAATCGAACCCAGCACCTTCCGAGACCGGGATTCGAACCCAGTACCTTGAGACTGTGAGGCAGTGATCTTAACCACTCTGCCACCGTGGATACTTCTGCAGCTGAAATGAGCTTTGCGAACTCATGGTTATCTGCGCCCCCTAATGAGCGGTACTGGCCCAGTCCTCTGTATTCCTTTGTCCCATCCCACCTGTCTCTGAAAACTTCGGTAAGTTCTACCATAGGGATTTTGCACTTATGGTTCTCTCCGCCGTCTAGGACCCGGGAGGCCAAGCCGGACTCATCCTCTTCGAATAGGGCTTGATACCTTCCAAATTCCCTTGTTTCAAATCCATGTGAGTCCTTTCCTTCATCACTCGTGGGTTTTATATTAGTGGGGTTTTGGTGTTCTCTGAGTTTCATGAAGTCACTCATTTGTTTCCGGGCTTTCAAGGCCTTTCTTTGGACCAGTCTCTGTTGTCTGTCTCTCTGTTGTCTGTTGAGACAGACAACAGAGACAGACAACAGAGAGACAGACAACAGAGACAGACAGCAGAGACAGACAACAGAGACGGACAACAGAGACAGACAACAGAGAGACAGACAACAGAGACAGACAGCAGAGACAGACAACAGAGACGGACAACAGAGACAGACAACAGAGAGACAGACAACAGAGACAGACAACAGAGACAGACAGCAGAGACAGACAGCAGAGACAGACAACAGAGACAGACAACAGAGACAGACAACAGAGAGACAGACAACAGAGACAGACAACAGAGACAGACAGCAGAGACAGACAACAGAGACAGACAGCAGAGACAGACAACAGAGACAGACAACAGAGAGACAGACAACAGAGACAGACAGCAGAGACAGACAGCAGAGACAGACAACAGAGACGGACAACAGAGACAGACAACAGAGAGACAGACAACAGAGACAGACAACAGAGACAGACAGCAGAGACAGACAGCAGAGACAGACAGCAGAGACAGACAACAGAGACAGACAACAGAGAGACAGACAACAGAGACAGACAGCAGAGACAGACAACAGAGACAGACAACAGAGACAGACAACAGAGAGACAGACAGCAGAGACAGACAACAGAGACAGACAACAGAGACAGACAACAGAGAGACAGACATAGGACCCTGGTTTCCAGGATTTGAATAAGTTTTTCGGGGCCATATTGGCCCCTCTACCCTTACCCGCCCGTATACCCTCCCCTTATCCCCCTACCATTCGCCTCTCGCCCTATCTCCTTTGTCTTTCAGTGGTCCTCTTCCATCGGTCTTCCCTGGGTGTGTTCTGCCTCCTCTTTTACAGGGTTGTAAAAGTCACCCAGTACATCCAGTGAGTATAGGAGCACTCTCCTACTCACCAGCTGGGCAAAGGGGGCCCTTCTTTTGCTCTTCAGCCCCAGGAATTTCAACACCTCATAGTTCTGGGTTGGCCATTTGCCTCTGGCTCCTACCGGGAGGCCGAAGACTTTTACTTTTCCAAGGGGCCCCATTGTTTGTAATAGGTGGGGCACCAACGATGAGTAGTATGCCACTTTCTGAGCCCCTGCTGTCTGCAAGTTTTCCGCCGACGTTTCGAAGCAGACAGTGATGTCGATCACCGCCATGCGATCCTTTTTCCGGCAGACCAAGTCTGGAACCCGTTTAATACCATTATCGTCAGTGATATGGCGTTCCGCGTCCCGCGTCTACGGTCCATCCGTACTTTTCACTCCAAGAATGTGCGGCAGAGTCTCCGAGTCGGAATGGCACCTGTGGCATAGGGTCTCCTGAGACCTCCTGCCCCTGGCCAGCGCCTCACGTGTCGGATAAGTGTTGGTTCTAAGCTGAAGTCCGGCCATAAATTGTGCCTGGTTTAGGTGTGCTTGGACCGGATCAGCCAACCAGTTGTTGCTGATCCTGTCTTTGCCGAACACTTCTACTCCCAGGCCTTGAGTTGGTAGTGCTACCCATCTCTGGTACTCGTCTCTGCGCCAGTCACATGGGGCTGGCCATCTCCTTTGCGGTGAATTGGGGTCTGTTGCTACCGTCATTGTGCCCTCAGGTCCCTCTACGTCTACCCCGGGTGCTTGCCCTAGGGTCGGTACCTTCAACGGGTCACCCCCCGCTCTCTTCCATAATTTGTCCAGATCGTCCTGGTTGAACGCCTCCATAGCGGTTTCCCTCACCAGCCTATCTTCTGATCTGCTGAGCTTATCCCAGCGTTTAATTTGAATAGCAGGTATGGTTCTGCTAAGCTTCTGGATATTCAATCCACCATCACAATTTTTTTAGTATAGTACTCCATTACACACTGAATGGTGTAAGTGGAGGTATTCTTTTACCGACTTCCTAATCACGCCGTCTATTTCACATAGAGCTTTCAATCCCACATTGCAGTGGTTCAGCGTGTATGTTAGCCTTGGGATGGCGTATTGAGTTAACAATTCCACTTTTTGGGTAGGTTTGAGCGGTGCTTTACCGATGTTTCCAGCCCAGACCTCAAGTTTTTCTAATGGGTTGAAGGGGCTCGATATGAGGCAAGGACCTACTTTGAGACCGAGGTACTTCTCAGTCTCGTCGGGTCCTATCAGATTCAGTTCCCCGCCTCCTACCATCCATTTTGGACATTCATTGACTACGATTGATCTCGTCTTGGACACTGTGATCGGCTTTATCAGGAAACCGTGACATTTCTTGGGATTCACCTTGAGTCCCGTGAGCTTACAGTATCCGTCCAGGATCAGCAGGTTGGATTCCATGCCCTCCCATGAGTTACTTAGTAACACTAAGTCGTCTGCGAAAGCCAGGGCTGTGACTGTGTTATTGCCACTGATTGGGAAGCCGGATCCCCGGTCTTCCAATGTTTGTAGCAAGGGGTCAATTGCGATATTGAATAGCAATGGAGACATGGGGTCTCCTTGTTTGACCCCAATTTTCATTCCTATGGCCGGAGACGTTTCTCTGTTGGTCTCTAATACCGTCTTGCAATCCTCGGAAGAATTGCCAATCAATTTCAGAATGTGTTCATCCAGGCCCCTTTGTTGCAGAGCATCCAGTAGGTGCTCATGCAACACGGAATCAAAGGCCTTCGCGAAGTCAATGAACACTACCGCCAATGTCCTTCGATCGTTCCTGCTCTTTTTGATTGCGGTTTGAAGCACCATCAGGTTCTCAGAGCATCCAGGCGCAGCAATGAAGCCCCTCTGACGAGGGTTAATGGGGCATGCTCGTGCTAGTCTCTTCGTCATTATCCTTGAGAAGATTCTTAGCACCATTGATCCGATGGTGATGGGTCAAATCCAAGCTGCGCGGACTGGGCGACTCCACCCGACTGACGAGAGAGACGTGGGGACGAGGTGACCCCGCCCCCCTCCCGGACTTCCACCCGCTCTGGTTGGACAGGAGCGTTCCGCTTCTCGCCTCTGATTGGTGGCGGAAGCCGTCACTCAATGTCAATTTTTCTTCTTACAGCAAGAAAAGGCCGCATTCCAAACCTCTCAAACTGAATTAGTTCTCTACTCTCCCACAAAAGCATGACATTAAAATAAATAAGTGTTGCACCCCCCCTCCGAAATATTATTATTATTATAACACGAATACATTCTTTGTGTGTATCACGATGTCTAACCAGAGAGACACAATCATAGTTGCTGTTTTTTTATGACACAATTACATTTTTCATCCAAACAAACAAACAAACAAAAAAAAGACAGATTTTTCAATCAGATCGAAGAGATCAACAGCAGGATGTGTGTGTGTGGGGGGGGAAGCTCAACACTCGTTCACTCTGCCAATGAAACAATGTAGAGAACAAACCAGGCTTTGACAGGGGTGGAGCTTTGACAGGTGTGGGGGCTTTGACAGGGGTGGGGGGGGGGGCTTTGTCAGGGCAGCTGTGTCTCAGGAGGTAGAGCCGGCGTCTAATGATCTCAAGATCGGCAGTTCGAGCCCCGGCTGGCCACATGTCGAGGTGTCGTTGGGCAAGACACTGAACCCCAAATTGCTCCCAGTGAGCGGGCCGGCGCCTTGCATGGCAGCTTGCCGCCATTGGTGTGTGAATGTGTGTGTGTGTGATTGGGTGAATGAGAGGCCGTTGTAAAGTGCTTTGGAATAAGGAATAAGTCAGTCTATATTAGTCAGTCTGTTTAGGGGCGGGGCCAAGCTCAGATAACAGACCCTTTGTGCTGCAGAACACTAACCTGCTGTGGAAACCAGTTCTAACTGAGTCAGGCCAGGCTAGACCACACCCACCACATAACATAACATCACACCCTCACATCACCTGTCTGTCTCTTACAGTAACTCACCTGTCTGTCTCTCACAGTAACTCACCTGTCTGTCTCTCACAGTAACTCACCTGTCTGTCTCTCACAGTAACTCACCTGTCTGTCTCACAGTAACTCACCTGTCTGTCTCACAGTAATTCACCTGTCTGTCTCTCACAGTAACTCACCTGTCTGTCTCTCACAGTAACTCACCTGTCTCTAACAGTAGACTGGGTTCAGACTGGGTTCAGACTGTCTTTCACAGTAACAGACTCACCTGTCTTTCACAGTCACAGGCTCATCTGTCTTTCACAGTAACAGACTCACCTGTCTTTCACAGTAACAGACTCATCTGTCTTTCACAGTAGACTAGGTTCAGACTCATCTGTCTTTCACAGTAACAGACTCATCTGTCTTTCACAGTAACAGACTCACCTGTCTTTCACAGTAACAGACTCATCTGTCTTTCACAGTAGACTAGGTTCAGACTCATCTGTCTTTCACAGTAACAGACTCATCTGTCTTTCACAGTAACAGACTCACCTGTCTTTCACGGTAGACTGGGTTCAGACTCACCTGTCTTTCACAGTAACAGACTCACCAGTCTTTCACAGTAACAGACTCACCTGTCTTTCACAGTAACAGACTCACCTGTCTTTCACAGTAGGCCTGCATCAGCTTGCTGAGCGGCGTGTGTCTCTTGATCTTGAAACGGACCACAGACCCGTCCTGTCCCGCCACCTTCAAGTTGATGTGGTCGTTGTTCTCCGTCTTCACTCCCTCCTGGGGAACACAGACGTGGGGGGGGGGGGGGGGGGTAGGGTTACCAAGTCTGTCAGAGACACCCGCTTTTCCCCTTTACTGTGTCCCCTATGACCTCTACTGCCCCCCTTGTACTGTCTCTCTGTTCTCCAGTGTCTATATCAGGGTTTCCGTTAGAAAGAATTGGTGCCGGTCAAAGTGTCCGGAAAGATTTCAATGTGTCGGACAAACGGGAGAAATTACGGTCATCATATTCAAATATAATATAAGTGTTTGTCGCGGTGATTAGCTGTTGTGTAGCCTATATATGCCATTTAATGTCTATTTCTCATCCGATACGATTAGATGCAAACTATATAATAATATAGGCTTTCATGATTCGCATGCACTACTGTCCAGGGCTGCGCGCCACACTGGGCCTAGTCACCTTTACTACTTTGAATTACGACTGTAGGCTAAGATGTTTATTTCAATTGCATTAATGGGATTTGAGGATGTAATTGGTAATTTTAAGTATGCCTAGTTTAGCTTTTGATGGCTATTTGAACGGACTGCATCGATCGATCAATGAACGGACTCCCCTGTCCTGCATTTCATTAGCCCTCAGGATCGAAATCATGCTTGTCGTGGTGTTTCTGACCAAGCGGCATCTGAGCTCTTTGGACATGGTGCACTCGTGTGCTCTGCCGCAACACTCCAGCTCAGAATGGTACTTGCGGACTTGGTTCAGCTCTGTATCAGTGTAAATAACATAGTCTGGGCTGCTTATCTTCATGATCTTTTTAGGAGACACACGTTTTGGTGTTGACGTCTGGGGTAGGCTCGTGTGGTCCCCTGTGGCCACTTCAGAAGTTAAGATCTTCTGCACAAAAATAATATATAATATTAATAACAACAGAAACTACCTCATAATATTTGTTTATATATTCAATATCCATTTTTGTGTGTGTGCTAAATGTAGGCGCTTGTTAGACTGGCTCTAGGACCCGAGGGACATCAGTTGTAGTGGGGCTGGTCAGAACAAGTGGACGTGGAGGAAATGTTTTTGCTGTGTGAGAGAGGAACTTCAGTGGGCTCCAAAGCAGGGCTGGGCGATATGACTTCAAATCAATATCACGATTATCTCAAACTTTTACCTCAATTACGATTAATGAACGATTATTTATTTAACACTGCCCTCATAGTTCTCTGACAAGGTCTATACTGTAAATATGATGAACTATTAAAGCTGGGACATTTTTTGTAATGAAGGAGTGCATATCTTATCTCTGTGATTTTAAAATAATTTAAGGAAACACAGAAACTATTTATGGCTATCAGTGTTTCCTCCAGGAATTTTTACAATGGTGGCGGGTAGCGTTGACCGCGCGCGCACAGCGCGCGCCCGCGATTTTTTTCGCGTGCACGCGCATGAAACGCGCACGCGCGCTCAAAACAACGACGTAATTTCAGCCAAAACTCGAGGATGGTACTTCTCCCGTGTGTCTCTTATTGTCTGTGTCTGCATGTTTTTCCAGCATGTAATTCCGTTGTCAATAAAAAATTCGTCTCCCCTTCTTTTCATTATCATTATGGAGGCTTTATGGTTGTTGTAACTATTATGGGAAGCGGTTGACACAGTAGCCGCTTTTCGTGTACGCTGCAGTGGATCCCTTCACAACGCAGAAGAAAGAGGAGAGAGAAAACATTGTCAATGTGCAGGGAAGAATCATGTATCAGCAGGGTTCAACAGTAACGCTTGCCTGGGGCAAGTAAAAAAATTCGCCGGGTTTGTTTGCGCGAGCCCGAAGACGCTGCTGGATCCTGGATCTGTTTACCTGTGTGCAGGAAGAAAAACAGACGGAGCAGGCGCCAGACCAGACTAGATGATTGTGGAGTGAAGAGATTATTAAAGCGTACGCGATGCGACGGGTGATCGACAAGCACGTACACTTTCATAATATCTTCACTCCACGATCATCTAGTCTGGTCTGGCGCCTGCTCCGTGTTCTTCCTGCACACCGATGCACAGATCCAGGATCCAGCACCGTCGTCGCGCATATTGTAACATTTGAAGTAGTTTGTAGACTACACGCAGCCTAGATGTATTCGACCAATCACAAAACAGTTTTGCAAGCGCGTCGCTTCGCGCTTGTGGGTGTGTCTAGCGCTGTGAAGGTCTGAAAAGCGGCCTAAATCTTTTTTTTTTTTTTTTTTTGAGAAATCTGAATGGTGGCGGAGGAAATTCCATCGTGGCGGACCGCCACGATGAAATGCATGTAGAGGAAACACTGGCTATTTCTTGAATATTTTGAACAATTAAACAATGAACAATTAATTGACATGAGCAGGATTAAGTTGGTTAGAGGTTCTAAATGTCAGTTTCCATAAATGTTTTGGTTAATTGCCCAGCCCTACTAAGTACGAGTGAGACAAGCATAGGACAGGATACTTACCTGGCAGGGGGTGCGGGGGATTCAACCCCCCCCCAACTCAGATGTCTGGCTGTTGCGTATTCCACAAACATGACTCTTTGTCTGACATCCTCTCTACGCCCTCTCTATGACATCAGCCTATCAGGATCTAAATGTAAAATACCTGTTTCTGAAATGACTATTTAAGACCATGTCTTTGTAATATTAAGTGCTCTTTGGTGTGGGGAATCGCTGTGTTTCCTGACCTAGAGACCCGTTTGCAAACGTATTGTGAAATCATGTATTTTAGACAAGCTTTCCATTGAATTATATTTTATCCCTAATACACCTCATTCATTAATACACAATAAATCCTTACCTCTGGATGCACTGCTTCCCAAATTGACTTCCTTCTGAGGAAGTTCTCTAGCCCCGGTAGAAGGTCCCTCAGGTCTTCCCTCGTTAATGAGGGTAGTAGCTCCTCTGTAATATGTGCAGCTGTAATGTGTGAGAGCAGATCACCAAAAATCAGATAAAATTGTATAAGTCTTGCTTGGCAATTGCAGCAACAGACTGCAACTGTTAGCAAAGAGACCATATTAGGGAATTATGATCAGGGGTGCCCAACGTTTTTACACTTCAGATCTACTTTTACATGTTTCAACATCACAAGATCTACCAGTCCCAAGTCCCAGTTGCATAAAGCTACTGTTCTACGGAATTTAAAATAAATAAATAAAATGTGAGGGGCGGCTGTGGCTCAGGAGGTAGAGCGGGTCGTCCAATGACCGCAGGGTCGGTGGTTCGAATCCCGGCTCCTCCTGTCCACATGTTGAAGTGTCCTTGGGCAAGACACTGAACCCCAAATTGCTCCCAGTGAGCAGGCTAGCACCTTGCATGGCAGTTGCTGCCATTGGTGTGTGAATGTGTGAATGAGAGGCCATAGTAAAGCGCTTTGGATATAAGCGCTCTATAAGTGCAGTCCATTTAGCACCCCACCGACCGTACCCCACGATCGACTGGTTGGGCACCACTGCTCTACATAGCCTATACTCTAAAGATATTCACAAATGATAGATGTCAAAATAATCCAAGAGATTTACCTTGTAAGAGTGACACTGTTGTGTTGTCTAATTTCTCCATCTCTCCAATCTGTAATGTACAGGAGAAGGCGGTCACTGTGGTTAACACTAGAGGCGCGATGTTTTTTTACCTACTTTTAGCGCGACGAGGTGTCGAATCACACGACCACTCTTCACAATGGGGGAGTGTGTACTGACGCACAAAAATCGCTGGATGGCGATGTCACACAAGAAGAGAAAATGACAAGACACTACCTCTAAAAATGCAGTTCCAGAGAAGTGGGGACAGAGCAGAGAGTCAGCTGATAAAGAACTATGGAACAAATGATGGCATATATACAGTATATATATAATATATAATAATATATATATATAATATATATAATAACGTATGAATGTATGTAACGTAAGTGGAGAGGAGATTGATCTAGGAGATTGATCGAGACTGCGGGAGTTTTCATTACTAACGAATGAAAGTTGATTATCATTATTAAAAAATAACTGTAATATATATTGCAATGTTGTCCCTTTCACACATAGTTCCAAGTAATTTCCTTGGAATCCCAAGCTGTGTTGACCAGGTATCTGTAATGTTCACATTTATATATAACAGTAATAAATATAGCAATAAATGACAGCGCTGTAAATAGTGTTATTCTTGCACAATTGCACCCACAATGTGCTATTGCCGTCCGGAGTTGATCAGCTCCAGATTGAACGAAGGCTCTTCGCTACAGAAACATTTTCACACAATGACAAACATGTGATGCGTTTTATATTATATTCTTTGAACAACAGAACGGGACAGGCGTGAGAAACTGCCATAATATACCATACATATATCTGCCATATATCGTACCTCCGTTTTATATTGAGAAATATGATGATAAATACATATAGGGCGGAGGTATGCTATGTGGTGTGTGGCTAGATATTTTCATGTAGCACTGTGACTGTGCCTATCGGTGGATTATTATTTATAAATAGTGGTCTCCTGAGAGGAGCGAGTCTTGATTTGTTTTATGCAACAAGGAGGAGAAAATGGTTACAGAAACACACCGTTGGGACGTGGTGGAGCGGGGGAAACCCGATGTCTTTGTCTTTGTTGATCGGAAACGATCGAGAGCCATCAACCCTCCCCCATCAACATCAAGTGATTGTAACTCACTGTTTAGAAACGAGTTGTCCCATACAGTGATTTTGTTAGAAGCCTACTTGTTAGAAACAGAGCCTAGTATGTTTATAATCAAGTGCTTTAGTTGGCGAGAGGACATGCCACATATCATCCCCGTACCTCCATCCCACATGTCTTTTATCATCATATTTTTCAATATATGTTGTATAAATACATATATATAAACATTGAGTATGTTTGCATATGTTTAGAGAAAGAATAACGCACATCCTCCTGTCTTCGGTGCTGAGCTATAACTGACAGTGCAGTAATATTTAGTACAAAACAAGGTAGCCCGCACTCACTTTTCGTTGCTCCAATTTTTATTTAGCAAGCAGCAAGTAAAAATAGACGTTTCGACCGTGAGGTCTTCTTCAGTATAGCAGGAAACAGAAAACAATGTCTTTTTTAGACAAATGTGACATTGACAATCATCAGCCCCACCTGGTGTGTTGGAGCACGTATCGGTGTAGACATGATTTAGAACAAGATTCACAAAAAATTACATGATTACATAGTATTGTTTTTTTCTTCTTTTTCTTTTTTATATAAACATACAAAATTTAGAAAATACACCTCTCCAAGGAAATCAGATCCTAACTTGATTTCAACCTTCATGTTGACTACATCACCAAAAACACAAACACATTTTCATAGACAGGCTATATTCAAATTTGATTTCAACCTTCATGTTGACTACATCACCAAAAACACAAACAAATGTTCATAGACAGGCTATACTCAAATTTTCATAGACAGGCTCTACTCATAGACCCTCTGTTTTACAAAAAGGGCCTGATATCGAAGTCTTCATTTAAGCCTACAGGTGCCATTGTTTTCAAGTAGTCAATCCACCACACTTCTCTTTTTAGGAGAAGATTATCTATGTCACCTCCCCGTCTGGGGTAATGCACTTTTTCAATTCCTAGATATCTTAAAGATGAGACATTGTGCTTTGCCTGTTTAAAGTGTACCGCTACTGGACTTTTCTCGTCCCCATTACGAATAGTGCTCCTGTGTTCCGCAATGCGGGTCTTTAAGGCCCGTGTAGTTTTTCCGACATAAGCTTTTCCACAGGGACACTTGAGCATGTAAATAACATGAGTAGTTGAGCAGGTTATTTTTCCTTTTATTTTAACCTGTTGTCCTGTAGTAGGATGATAAAAGAAATTAAATTTTTCCGTAAAGTGACACTGGGCACAAGACCCACAGCGTCTGTTCCCATCAGGTAAATCATCTAAGAAAGTATGCATTTTCTTGGGCGGCAAGTCAGACTTCACCACAATGTCTCTAATATTAGGTGCCCTTCTATACACTAGACGGGGGGGGTACCTGAAACGATTTATCTAGTGTTGGATCTGAACTCAGCAGATGCCAATGTTTTTTTATCGTTTTTTTCAAAAAGTTACCAAGAGGTGAGTATTGTGTCACACTGGTTGTACTGTATTTTCTTTTTTATTAGTCTGCAAGCACTCATCTTGAGTCTTCAGACTAACTTTCTCAGCTGCTTTGTCTACAATGTCCTGTGTGTATCCTCTGCTTGTAAACATATTTTTCAAAGTCTCTGTCTGTTCCTGGAATGACTTCTCTGTACTGCAGATCCTCCGGATTCTATAGAACTGGCTAATAGGTAAACTGTTTTTTAAAGGAGTAGGATGAAACGAATCACTTTTCAATAAAGAGTTTCTATAACAAGGTTTTCTATATACATCTGTTTGGAATGTACCATTTTGTCTTGTGATACTAATATCCCAAAAAATTACTTGGTGCTGGTCATGCTCCATAGTACATTTTAGATGTTCATTTTTCACATTTAGAAAGTTAAAGAAATTAAGTAGTGTCGTTTCATCCCCTGTCCACAGTATACAGATGTCATCAATATATCTCTTCCACATTTTGATGTAGGGTAGAAACACCTTTTCCGTCGAGTTAAATACATAGTTCTGTTCAAAAAGACCCATATATATATTCGCTATGGACGGGCTGGCTTTGCTGCCCATACTCACACCCTTGACTTGTAGATAGTTCTCGTCTTGGAACATGAAGTAGTTGTGTGTGAGTAGAGTCTCAGTCAGCTCAATAAGAACATGAGTTTCTGGTTTCGAACCTGGTGGTCGCTGGTTCAGGAACAGAGTCAGAGCTTCTAGGGCCCCTGTATGGGGTACTGAGGTGTACAGGGATTCCACATCAAAACAGGCCATGTAGGTCACAGCAGTTGGATCTTGGATAGATTTTAGAGTCTTCAATAGGTCCGTTGAATCCTGTGTAAAGGATGGGAGAGATTTCACTATTGGTTGTAGGAAAAAATCCACAAAGGAAGATATATTTTCAGTGAGAGATCCTATTGCTGCCACTATTGGTCTACCTTTTGGCTGGATCGGATCTTTATGCACTTTGGGTAGGCAGTAGAATACTGTTTGCATATGAACACACTTATTCCTATGTAGCCTATTGCATTATTTTCATACATAATAATACATTCAATGCGCAGCTTTCCGAGAACCCACGGCACATGAGAGTAAAGTTAAAGTTCTATAAATAAAGTTCTCACATACAGTGCCTTTGGAGTGCTTTAGTTGGCGAGCGGACATGCCAGTGTTATTCTTGCACAATTGCACCCACAACATGCTATTGCCGTCCGGAGTTGATCAGCTCCAGATTGAGCCAAGGTTCGGAAACATTTTCACACAATGACAAACATGTGATGCGTTTTATATTATATTCTTTGAACAAGCAGAATGGGACTGCTCAGAATAAAAATAATAATACATTATATACTGTAGGCCTATTATAAATATCCGTTCGTTATATAATATTCGTTGATGATTACATAATCAAATGTAGCACGCAGCGCAGACCGCATGTCTTATTGAGTCAACACGAGTTGACTCGCTGGAACGAGACTGACTGATACACACCACACCTCTGCCATATCATACATCGGTCCCACATGTATTTATTTACCATCATATTTTTCATTATAAAACGATATGATATGGCAGATATATATGGTACATTGCAATCACATACAACCGTCTTGCCTGTTGTGTATTATCATTGCCGACACAGGTCTAATCATAACTGAACATCTGATAATAAGGTGAAGGGCAGTATTATTCATCTTTACTTTATTGGGTGAATAAACTCAATATGAATGATTGTACAGTTGTCTATAGGCAATAATGGGCTGAAACAATGACAGTTACAGTCTCGCTCAAACTGTAGCGAGATTAGGAAACTACTAATTGTAAATAGTAATCCACAATTATGGTTATTACTGGTGGCCTGAGGTGGTCCAGTGGTCTAGCACCGTGGTCTACAGTGATATACAAAAAAGACATTATATACAATATTATAAATATCCGTTTGTTATATAATATTCGTTGATGAGTACAGGCATAATCAAACATAGGCTACTGCAATCACTTTGCTGCGGTAGCTATGCATGCACCACACAACTTGATAGGTACATACTGTGCAGTGTATCATTCATAACTGTACATAGGCTACACATATCATAATATCTTATCACTATTGCATGAAACTTGGGTAAACCCGCTGTGAAAAAAAAAACTCAGCTCCAACAAATCTGAAGGGATTGGGAGACAACTGTACAGTTTATCATTTTCATAACTGTCTGTACATATACATATCTTATGTATCCCTATTGCTATATATAGCCTATATATAAACACATTATGTTACATACTTATCAGTCTTATACTGAATTGGAATTATGAAACACGGGACGTGATGTTATACTGTCCATTGTGCCAATGGATGGTACGCACATGAGGTTTGCCTTGATGTTGAGAGTGGCATGGGAGCTGTATCTCAGACATGGGAAGGATGTTAAATTTCGGGACACATCATCAGTAGAGTACCTTTGAATCATGGGGTGTTTCGGCCTTTTCAACACTAGACACCCTCATCTAAGGCGGCCAGCTACAGGGTGATCAAGCCTGAGCTTGTGTCCCATGCCCAATCATGAGAATTGCCTGGTTGTTTAAATGGCGCAGCCCACGGGACTATGCAAGGCAGGGGTGTCCTCTTCCCTGAGTCAGGCCTAGAGCAGACCGCATACCTTGTTCACCCTCCTCCTGGAGGGTTCTGACCTGGGTTCTCAAGTGGGAGTGGGGGTAGGGGGGGGATTAGTGAGCGGGTCATGTTGCTGTTCTTTGAGCCCAGCAAGGGTCCTTCCGCTTGATCCATATCCACTGGCTGCTTCTTTCGGCCGCTTCAGAGAGTGATCTAATTGTCTGTCGCAGAGCCTGTCCATGGATGCCAAGGTCTTTCAGCAGCCTAACGGTGGAAGAAGCCACGAAACCTCTGCATCCCACTTCAACCGGATAGACTTTTGCCTTCCATCCTCGTTGTTGAGCGTCTGCTGCCAGTTCTGTGTAGCGCAGTTTATTGCGCTCATAGGCCTCTTAAGCTGAATTCTCCCACGGGACTGTGAGCTCTATGATGTAAACAGACTTCAGTGAAGGGGACCAAAGTACCAAGTCTGGTCTAAGGGTGGTGGCTGCAATCTCGGGTGGAAAGATTAGTTGCTGGCCAATATCGACTAGCATCTTCCAATCCCGGGCCATGGCTAGCTGTCCAGCTTCTGGTTTGGTTGGAGGATGGTTGGACTTTTTCTGTCCCTCTCGGATGAATGTTGGTGCCGTGATGGAATTGGTTGCTTTCAAGGGCAAGGAGTTGGTGGTATTCCTCTTGCTCTCAAGAGCTGCTGCCAGGCTCTTGAGGACCTGGTTGTGCCTCCAGGTGTAGCGGCCTTGTGTGAGGCTGGTCTTACAACCGGACAAGATGTGTTTGAGAGTCGCTGGAGTTGGGCAGAGGGCACAGGTTGGGTCCTCACCATACCACTGGTGAAGGTTCTTTGGAGATGGGAGCACATCATAGGTAGCTCTGATGATGAAGCTGATGTTGCTTGCCTCCATTCCCCAGAGCTCCCTCCAGCTGAGCTTTCTCCTTTCCAGACCTTCCCACCTCATCCATTGTCCCTGCTTTGCAAGAGAGACGGCCTTCGCGCTTCTTTCAGCCTCCTCCTGACGGCGCACCTCCTCGACCACCATTTTCCTCCTCTCTGATGTTGAGGCCTTACGCCAAGTTGGTTTACTTGCTGCAAGGCCAAAGCCTCCTCTTCCCAGCTGGACATGCCCCACGATGTCATTGTGCCTCAGGGCTGACGTAGCATGCTGCACCGCGTCAGATGGTGTCCATTTCCGTCCAGTTATAAGGGGTGGTACAGCATTGCTGATGGTCTGGTCTCTGGAATCCTTCAACGTCATCTGGAGTCTTACTTTAGAGCACTTGTACTCTTCGGTGAGGCTTGTGATGGGTAGTTCAAGGACCCCTTTTCCATAGAGGCCGATGTTGGTCAGACAGCGTGGGACACCGAGCCATTTCTTCACATATGAAGTAATGGTTCACTCCATCTTCTCCACAGTTGTTATTGGGACCTCATAGATAGTGAGTGGCCACATTACCCGAGGGAGAAGTCCAAATTGCAGGCACCAGAGCTTGAGCTTCCCTGGCAGTAGGGTCTTGTTGATGTTTTCCAGACTGTTGGTGATGTCCTGCCTTAGCTGCTGCACTTGGTCTTTGTCCCTGAGGCTTGCGTTGTACCATCTACCTAGGCTTTTTACAGGTCGCTCTACCACTGTTGGTATTGGGTCGTCCCCAATACAGAACTTCACGTTTTTAAGCTCTCCCTTGACTATAGAGATGCTTTGTGACTTGCTCGGCTTGATTTTCATCCGGGCCCACTTGATGTTCTCCTGCAGTTTTCCAAGTAGCCGCCTGGTGCATGCTGCAGTAGTGGTCAGAGTGGTCATGTCATCCATGTATGCTCGGATAGGTGGAAGGCGGATCCCGTTCTTAGTTCGCTCACCCCCGACCACCCATCTTGAGGCCCTGATGATGACCTCCATGGCCATTGTGAAGGCCAGGGGTGAGATTGTACAGCCTGCCATGATGCCTACTTCTATGCGCTGCCATGATGTTGTGAAGTCGGCTGTTGTGAAGCACAGTTGCAGGTCTTCGAAGTAGGCTTTTACTAGGGTAGTGATGGATGATGGAACGTGGAAAAAGTCGAAGGATTCCCAGAGGAGGTTATGGGGAACTGAGCCAAAGGCATTGGCCAGGTCAAGGAAGATGACATGGAGGTCTCTTATGTCCTTCTTTGCTGCTTGGATCTGGTGCCAGATCATACTGGTATGCTCCAAGCAACCAGAGAACCCAGGAATGCCGGCCTTCTGTACGGATGTATCTACGTACTTGTTCTTCACCAGGTAGGTGGACAGCCTCTGTGCTATTACGCTGAAAAAGATTTTCCCTTCAACGTTGAGAAGGCAGATTGGCCGGAATTGACTGATGTCTGTCGCATCCTTCTCCTTGGGAATTAGCACACCTCCTGCCCTTCGCCACGCCTTAGGTATTATTCCCTTCTGCCACACTATCCTCATGAGCCTCCAAATAAAGCATAGAACATCTGGTGCGTTCTTGTAGAGCTTATACGGTACACCATTCGGACCAGGGGCTGATGCTGATCTTGCGCGCCGTACTGTATTCTCTACTTCCTTCCATTTTGGAGGGCCAGTCTCCAGGTTGACATCAGGAGGTTGAATAAGTGGGATGTCATGTGGGATGACTAGCTGTTCGTGCCTTTTCGTGTCCTGGTGGACCTTTTCCAGATGTTCTTCAAGTTCCTGCTTTGGAGTTTTCAGGATTCCGCTTTTTTCCTTAACGAAGAGATCTTTGACGAACTTGAAGGGGTTTTTATAGAACCGAATTCTGTATTTCTGTGTGTTCCTTCCTCTTGCGAAGTTTCCTCAAGTTCTCCGCTCTTCGCAAGGTTGCCAACCGGCATTTGATGTCCCCCTGGAGTAGCATGAGACCTTCTCTCTCTGCATCAGAGGCCTTCTTCCACTGCTTTCTCAGCTGCCTTCTCTCTCTGACCAGTCTTTCGATCTCTTGCTGCCTCCTGGATTTGGCTGGCGCTGGTGTTGCTTTGTCACTTCTCCTAATGTTCCCTCCAAAGCGCTCTTCTCCGTAGTGGTAGATGATATCGCCGATCCGGTCAAGCTTTTTCTCTGCTGTGCCCACTTGTTGCTCCAGGATTTTTATCAGGTCGTTGTTGACTGTTTCCCACTCTCTCTTTTCAACAGCTTTGGGCCACTTCACACTCGGTCTGTGCCCTTTGATCTTTTCCTCCTTGGGAGGTCTCTGTGGTTGGGTAGGTTCCTCCACCGGCATTTCTGTGCTTGTATTATCCTCCTCAGTGACAGGGGTGCTGATGCTCTGCGAACTTTGGTTTTTGTCCCGTCGCTGTGCTTCAATCGACTGATTTGACTGGTTGCTTCGTAAGAAGTACTGGTCAATGCGAGGCCCTTGTCTCTGCTTTCTCAAGCACCCTTTCTTTCCTTGGTGGATCTTCAACCCCCTGGCTGATGTCATTTTCTCCCAACCACAGGTGCACACCTGAAGTGAGTGTCCTGCTGCTGCTGCGGTTGTCTCGTGTGCCGTGTTCGTGCTCGTAGTCGTGTCCGTTCCTGGGTCTGTAGCCGTGTTGTCAATCGTTGAGCCATCTTGCGCCCCCGCTCTCGCAGGCTCTAGGGGTATGTTTCTTTGTTTACTTTCTGTAGCATTTGGCGGGTGTCTTCAACAAACTGAAACAGCATCGGAGACTGCCGCCATGGGTAACTAGCCCATGACAGCCCCAGTGGGGTCTATTCCCTCCAGTCAGCTGTCTCTCCAAGCCGTCACACAGACTTTCCTATGTTGTCAGCTGTCCTTTCACAGCAGTCACTGGACGAGTCCAGATACTCAGAATTATGAAACACGGGACGTGATGTTATACTGTCCATTGTGCCAATGGATGGTACGCACATGAGGTTTGCCTTGATGTTGAGAGTGGCATGGGAGCTGTATCTCAGACATGGGAAGGATGTTAAATTTCGGGACACATCATCAGTAGAGTACCTTTGAATCATGGGGTGTTTCGGCCTTTTCAACACTAGACACCCTCATCTAAGGCGGCCAGCTACAGGGTGATCAAGCCTGAGCTTGTGTCCCATGCCCAATCATGAGAATTGCCTGGTTGTTTAAATGGCGCAGCCTAATTCAGCACTGAAGCCTGAAGATTGAGCACAGTGTGTGTGTCCTTGCGACCTCTGCTGATATAAAAGAGAATTGCAGCCTTGGAGAAAAAGATGGCAGCCGAATTCCAAGGCAAATACACAGGCACACACAGAAATACTGCAAAATCGCTTTATACTAACTCGATTTTGAAAATGTAAAGATGCTGGGTGGTAGAACGCACATATCTAGGAAAAGTCATGAAAGGTGGGTCCTGACATTTGATCGAGTGCAACGGTAGATTTTTTTTTGTACTCACTGGTGCCCTACGACACCTCACGGCTTTCCTAGTGTTAAACGTGCGCAAGTTGTCCGAGTCCAATAATGATATTATAACTTCACATTATTAGTTACTACTATTAATTAGTGAAGCAGGATGGATACATTTGTAACAGTAACGAGACCTCGAGCTCGAGATCCAACGGCTAGGCCTACTCCTTCCACCTCGGCCCCAGCAGCGCCTGCCCCAGGGGCAGATAAACGCAAAAGAGAAAAGTCCCGAAAATATTCAGAAGTGTACCTAAAGTTTGGATTTACTTTCATAGAAACCGAAGGAGTGGAATTGCCGGTGTGTGTTGTTTGTGCGGCGACGCTCTCAAACGAAAGCATGAAGCCATCAAAGCCGCAACGACACTTTGAGACGAATCATGGCCACTTACAAGATAAAGCACTGGACTACTTTCAGGCTCGTCTGCACTCTCTCCAAGGCCAACAGACAATGATAAGAAAATCTGCGAAAGTCGGTGAGCTTGCTAAAGAAATGAGTGCTGAGTTTGCTGATGTTATGGACACTGTTGTAAAGGCTGTACATTTTATTAAGAAGAGTGCCCTACAAACTCGCCTCTTCGCTTCTTTATGCGCCGCTACAGGAGAGGAACACACAGCGCTCCTTTACCATTCAGAAGTCAGATGGCTTTCCCGTGGATCCGTATTGGCACGAGTATTTGAATTACGCACAGCTATCCACGAATTTCTAATTGGCCAAAACCGCGCGGAGCTGGCTGCGCATTTCATCGACAATGCCTGGGTCTTTAAACTGGCATATCTGGCGGACGTTTTCGCAGAGTTGAACCGGCTGAACAGTTCTATGCAGGGCCGCAATACACACGCCATTCAGCTGTATGATAAGATGGAAGGCTTCCTGAAAAAAACGAAAAGATGGAGAGAGCGCGTCAGGGGAGATAACATCTCCATGTTTCCATCAGTGGAGGAGTTGGCGGATTCCGCGGTGATCTCGCCTGACGTGAAACGCGCAATTGGTAATCACTTGGAGGCACTTGAATGGCAATTCGAAAAATATTTTTCTGAGACTGAGTCCTGGAGAAAGGACAAGACCTGCAGCTTGGAAGCAGGAGTGGGAGTCAGCCGGGCCCTCCCGAATCCACCGCTACATCTGGGACCCAGGAGATGGCGCCATTGGAGGAGACGACCTACCACGCCGGCAATGGACCACACTGAACCGTCTACGAACTGGTGTCGGTCGCTTTAAAACATCAATGAAGGCGTGGGGCCTGGCGGACAGTGCGGCATGCGAGTGCGGTGACCCAGAGCAGACCGCCGACCACATAATCACCATCTGCCCCTTATATAGACCACCCTCAGAAGCCAGCCTCTTCGACCTAGAACCAGAGATGCGGGCATGGCTACGCGACACCGAGTTGGACCTCTGACGTTACACGAAAGAAGATTTCCTGGATACAGTTTCCTTTCAAAGAGAATGCACCCGACGGCTCAAATCTGACAGCCGCTGAGGAAGATCAGCTGATCGACCTGTCCACAGATAGTACACACAAGCATGTGTACGAGTCAAAGCCACTGATCCAGTTCTGGATCCATTGCCAAAAATTCTTCCCACAACTGACAGCAAAGGCCATGGTGAGCCTCTTGCCTTTTGCAACCACATATCTTTGCAAAAGTGGATTCTCCTCCCCCACCTACCTGAAGAGCAAATACCGTTCAAGACTGCAGCCTGAGGATGACATGATGCTCTGCCTGACAACCTCCATCTCCCCCAGAATAGACAAGCTGTGTACCACCCAGCAGGGCCAGTTATCTCACTGAGGTAAGCATACCTGACTTCCTGAAGCTAAATGTTTAATTGTTGAATAATAATAATAATAATAGAAAATATAAGCCTCATCAACAATAATAATAATAATAACCAATAATAATTATGCATGAACGTTTTATCAATCATAAACACATATAGGTTAATAACCCAGTAATTAGCCTGTTACTTATTAATTTTCCCTTGTGACCTGACCCCCTGCCTGTCTGCCGACTACTCCTCCTGTCTGCCGACTACTCCACCTGCCTGCCGACCATTCTTCCTGCTTGATTCCCCACCTGTCTGCCGACCCTTCCTCCTGCCTGACCTCCTGCCTGCCTGACGACCCACCTGCCTATTCCCATCAGCCTTGTTACTAGAAATAAACCTTTATTATTTAACTCTTACCTGTTCACCTGTGTCTGCGTTTGGGTCCTACCTCTGGTCGTGACAAAATAGGTTAATAAGGTGAATAAAGTTATTATAGGCCTTAAAATGTGACATTTAAAAAATGTTATTACATGTGGGGGTCCCTGTTCTGGTTGTCTCTCGTCCAAGGGGTCCTTGGGCTGAAAAGGTTGAAGACCCCTGGTCTAGATAATAAGAGTTTATCTCTAGTAATGAGAGACGCAAAACGAGACGGAAGAAAAGCATTGGCAATACTCCGTGAGCACTATGCGGGCAAGGACAAACCATGTGTGGTGAGCCTGTACTGTGAACTCTCTTCCCTCCACAAAGCAAGCAACGAGACAGTTACTGATTACGTTATTCGAGCAGAGACTATATTCACGTCTTTGAGAAGGGCCGAAGAAAATATCAGTGAAGGGTTACAGATTGCTATGGTAGTGAAAGGGTTACCGGACTCATTCAACCAATTTGTTGTGCACGTTACTCAAACCAATGACCGTCTAACGTTCGGTGAGTTCAAAACTAAACTGAGAAGCTATGAGAGTACTGAAAAGTACAAGACGAGTGACATGAACGTGGACGAAGACAACGTCATGAGGACCAGTGGGGCAACGGCGAGGACACAAGGACGTGGATGGGGGAAGAAAATGGACCTAGCTGATGTTGAATGTTACGTGTGCGGAAAGAAGGGGCATATGGCTAGGACGTGCCCTAACGAGTCCCAAGCGAGGCGAGAGGAGCGAAAGTGGGACACACCATACCGAGGAAGGGGCCGAGGACGAGGCCGAGGGCAAGGCCGCGACCAGGTGAAGAAAGCGGATGGAGAGATGGAGGATGATACCGGTGCGTCATTCTGTTTCAAGATAAGTGACTGTCAGACACAAATAGGAAATAAGAAAGGTCTTATGGTCGACTGTGGTGCCACGACACGCATGATTAATGACCCTGCAAAGTTTAAGACAGTCGACAAGAACTTTAGACCCGAGGACCATGTGATAGAGCTGGCAGATGGAACGAAAGCGACCGGAATGGCGAAGATGAGGGGAGACGCCGAAATTGTTCTGCTGGACAGCGAGGGGCGGCAAGTGAAGACGAGGCTCAAACGAGCGCTTTACATCCCATCTTTTCCACAAGACATTTTTTCAGTGAAAGCAGCAACAGCCAGCGGAGCTGAGGTCCGTTTCAAGGACGGTAATGATTGGCTGATTCATCGGGACGGTACCAAGTTTAAAATGGATGTGTATGGTAGGCTATATTACCTTAGCACAGTAGAGGATGAAAATACTGATGAATGTAATGGTTATCATGATATCCAGACATGGCATAGAATACTTGGTCATTGTAATTTTGAGGATGTATCAAAATTAGAGAAAGTGGTTGAAGGGATGTCTATCAAAGGGAAACATGACAAGTCCAACCATAATTGTGAAATATGTACACAGGGCAAATTTACTCAAAGCAGAAACAGACAGGCAGATGCTAAAGCTAAGACAGTACTGGTGCTAGTACATACAGACCTATGTGGCCCAATAGAACCAGCAGATAAAGACAGATACAGATATGCAATAGCATTTACTGATGATTATAGTGGGATGATTTGTCCTTACTTTATCAAAGCAAAGAGTCATTCATAGCGGATACTGCTCCAGATGGAAAAATGAGGTGCATAAGATCTGACAACGGTACTGAATTCACCGGGCATGAGTTCCAAACTTTACTTAGGAGGAACGGGATAAGGCACGAGACAAGTGCACCCTACTCACCTCACCAAAACGGAACTGCCGAGAGGGGTTGGAGAACCTTATTTGAGATGTCACGAAGCATGCTATTAGAGAGTAGACTCCCAAAGCAGTTATGGACATATGCTGTACAGACAGCAGCACAGATCCGTAACAGGTGTTACTGTAAGCGGCTAGAGCAGACACCATACCGTGCTTTTACAGGCAAAACACCCAACTTGTCCAACATGAGAATATTTGGCTCTGAATGCTACGTGTATAAACAGGATAAGAAGAAGCTAGATTCTAGATGTGTTAAAGGTATTTTTGTAGGATATGACAAATATAGTCCAGCATACCAAGTCTTTTATCCTGAGACAGGGAAAGTCCTGAAACACAGGCTGGTGAAATCTATCACCAAGAGTAGCGCAGATAGTCAGACTCAGACAGATCATAACATAGATGATGACAGTTATGTAGAAATTATTCCCACAACACCAGCCGAGACAAAAATTGTAAATCAGAGTCGGGGAGAGCCTAATGTGGGTATACAGTCCTATAGTGAGGTGACTGTTGAGGCTAGTCAGACCCAGACAGATAGTACTCAAAGAGAACAGGGAGAGAGTGCACGGCGCTATCCCACTAGATTAAGGAACGCTCCAGAATATTTAACCCTTGTGTGGTGTTCGGGTCAACCGGACCCGTTTTACATTTTTACTTGGTGAGAAATGGTACAAGAATACATTTGATCAATATGAAACTCCATGGCCTTGGCTTATTTTCTATGAAAAACATGTAAAAGTGAAAAAAAAAATGTTTTACACATCCTACAATACCCCAACACATTTATGTCCTTCATAAGATCTTCGGGTCATTTAGGCCCGGATGCACAGAGACACACAGAAACATACACACTCACACTGACACTCACTCACACACCTCTGCTCTAGCTTTCCCGTGGCAAGAAGCCGTCTGCTCTCGCACTTTTTACCCTTTGAAGTGCAACATTGTAAACATTTTTACATAAATAATTAATTTTTAATAAATAATAATTTTGCCATTTAGCAGACGCCTTTATCCAAAGCGACTTACAATTACGAATTACAGGGACATTCCCCCTGGAGTAACTGAGTGCTAAGTGCCTTACTCAAGGGCACACTAGTAGTGGTGTGGTTTCAGGCGGGATTTGAACTCACAACCTTCCGATCACAAGTCCAACTCACTATCCACTAGACCACCACTACACATAATTGTACATACTCAGCAATGACAAAATGTTTCATACCCATTCATGTGTTTCAGATTGACTGCTATGCTGTTAATGGGATGACAGATGACCAGCTAATTAGTCCCCAAGATTGGAGACCGGATAGCTATTCCGCATTACTGCAGAAGAGAAGTAGCTGCACTAGAAGAAGGAACACGCACAACTGTCTCCAAAGCTACAGAAAGCTTGATGACAAAACTAAAACAAAGACGGGCGTTCAAAAACACTCGAGGGGATGATCGCTCTGTAAAACTGCTTCAGAACACAAATGCTGTAAAAAAAGAAGCGCACTTATCAAATGGGGTTGTTCGAAGAAGTTGGGGACTCTTTCATTCAAGTTCAAGTGAAAAGAGGAGGCGGCACCTGACACCTACAAGCAGAAAAGACTACCACAATGGCAGAGTTGAAGGAAGTCGGAAAGGACTTATTTTTTCCCAATGGAAAATGTAAGCTTGGGGATTTGAAATAATTTGATTCCACAATGAGGGACTTCACCGAAGAGGAGCTTGATCCGTTGCCGACACTGGGTCAACATCAGGCCCGGATTAACCCCCTAGGGTGCCCTAGGGTGACCAGACTTGATGTGTGCCCCCCCCCCCCCCCCCCAACACACACATTTTATTTTATTTTTTACTTTGCAAGTGATAATTTGATATTTACTATGGTTACAAAAACCATAGATTTACAAGAGCATATTACTACAGTACTGGGTCATCACAGTTATTTACTTTGGTTAGAAAAACCATAGATTTACAAGAGCATATAACTATGTAACAGGTTCGGGCACAGAGGGAGACAGACAATAGGCTTTTGCAGTTTAAGAACGGGTTTTATTTGGGAGCAGCCGGTCTGGAGTTCGGTTTGGCTGAGCCTTGCTCAGGCGAGAACGTCCCCGCTCGCTTCCTGCCCGACCCTTCCGGTCGCGGCTCTCCTGTAGCGCTCTGGACGTCTCTCTGCACCCGACACTCCGCTGCTTCTCCCCGCTTCCTCCGTTCTCTGGTTACGGCGTCCTACTCTGGATCACCGGGAGAGAACAAAGCACCGCATTAAGAGCGCGCGTTGATGAGGACCCAATTGCCAGCATCAGCAACTGCCCTGTAGCTTTCTCTGCAGGTCGGAACGCGTCATGTTCCCCACAAACTACAGTAAAGGCTCATCCCAGTTGGGCCTAATGCCATAGTATAGCCTTGACACTGATGCTCAAATCTGAATGCAACTCACATCCCAATGCAACACGACTTTCTAAATATAGGCTAATTATTTCCATCATAAATGGCCTGAGACTACATGCAAAACCATAACAAAGGGGGAAAATGCACATACTGTATACTACAATAAAACAAGCTCAATACCAACCAAGTCCAAAAATGGAAATAAACAGCGCCTCTCTCTTTGCAGCTCTGCTCACCTTCGTGATGCTGTATCAGACGTAGGCTATTACCCTGTGCATCACACAGGCCCAAATCAGCCACAGCGTCATATTAGCCCCAAATAATCATAAGTAAGCCTTACCTTTAGCAGAACTTCTTTTTTCTTGATTTTCCGCAGGCAAAGTCGTTGACTAAATACTCAAAGTCCATCTCTTTGACCAACTCGGATTCAATTGCCAGCAGGGAAAGTGCAGACAGACGCTTCTGTCCCATAGTGGTTCTGAGTTCATTCTTCACTCGTTTGAGTTGGGAGAAGGATCTCTCGCCCTCGCAGTTGGTAACTGGCAGGGTAAGGAAGAGCCTCAGTACGACAAACACACATTGGAACGTCGTCTGTAGTCCATTTATTCTCAGGATTTGAAGCATCTCCTCTGGTGAACGGGTTGTCTCCTCCCGCACAAAATCCTTGAACTGAATAAGTTCATCTCCAAAGTTTTTGTCCAGGTCATCTGGATATGTGGAGGAGAGCGCAGCAGCGCGTTTACGCACAGAATCGCGGTCCATGTCGGAATCAAACAAAACGCCAAATAGTCCATTCAGGTCCCTGTATGCATCAATGCGCTGAACAAGACAGGACAGCAACCTGTCAATGATCACATTGTAGGTTTCCACCTTGAATCGCTGACTCCCAGTTAGCATCGTGTCATCCCCTGTTGACTCATCTGCAAAGGCTTTTCTTTTTCTCACCCGATGTGTCTCGTGGTGATAAGAGGGTCTCACGCTTTTCACATCCCGAGAAGCAGGGTTCGAGTTATGTGGGAGCCAATGGGAGCTGAGCTCCCATAGAGATGGTCTGAGGCACTCTGAGCTCCCATGAAGGCAGTAAAATCAAAAATCTGTGGGGGTCGCTAATAATACATTACCACAACTATTATTTGATCAAAATGTCAATGTAATGAATATTATTTAATTTATATTATAAATATTGTAAAATAAACACGTTTTCCAAGAGAACTACGCGCACCATTAATCTCCTGTGAATGACAGTATGCCGTTGACTGCCTGCACTTCACCACCAAGACACCATGGGGCGCAGTAGAATATAGTGCAACAGCAAACGGTTGATTAATCAGCTGTGCGGTAAACCGTTGGAACACACAGTGCACAGCTGATTAATCAATTAAACCAATAGAGTGAGACACCAGTTGCCTTTCAGGAAGTAGTGAGATCGTGCACCTAGCCTATTATTGAGAAGCAAACATTAATTCATTAGCTATACAGGAGTATATACATACGTATATATAGGAGTAGCTACCATGCCGCCCAAAAAAAGGCCACTGCTGCCGACCGGGTCATCAAGCCTAGAACATTTCGGGTTTTTATCAAAGAAACCTGCTATGACACCTAACGTTAGCCCTGCTGCTACTGTTACTGCTACTACTGCTGCTACTACTGAGGACTCTGCTACCAGGCCTGAACGCGCAACACCCACACACAGTTCAGATGAGGGGCAGAATGAAGAGGTAGGGGAGGCAACGCCACAGAACTGGGGAGAAGATCAGTGGAGATCCTGGAAAAAAAGAAACCCCTGGCTATTTGCAAATGAGGATGGCCTTGGATGCCTTGCCTGTAAAGAGGCAAAGACTCTTTTACTTTCAGAGAAAAAGTGGGGAGTGCATTTGGCGGATGCCTGGATCAATGGGACAGTAAGTAGCCCCGTTCAAAAGCAGTTGCGGAAAAAGATTTATATACACCGCGACAGTCATGCTCATAAACGAGCTGTTGAAATAGCAGAGCTTAAACAAAAGGAAGTGCTTCCTAAGAACGTAGCAGCACTCACTTCCATTATGTACAAGGAGACAGCAAGTTCGTTCAGGGCAGCCTATACTGTGGCTAAAGAAAGGATGCCATATACAAAACTGAATCCAATCATGAAGCTTAATGAGATGAATGGCGCGATAGTCGGCCCTACTCACCGATCAGATCATTCATGTGCACAGATTGTAGAGCACATTGCACAGGAGATGAAAAATAAATTCATTTCTAATGTCAAATCACTTAATTCGAGTATTAGCATAACAATAGATGAAAGCACAATTCATGGACGAGCGTACATGATTATTTATGTCAGATGCGATGTCACTGGAAATGGAGATGTGGACAATGTGTTTTTTGACATAGTTGAACTTGACCAGGGCACAGATGCCGAGTCCCTGTGCAATGCACTGAAAAACAGCCTTCGATCAGCGGGAATGGATGACGAATTTCTTCGGAAAAACCTAATTAGCATAGCCACAGATGGGGCGGCCGTGCTAACAGGGAGAGTGAATGGACTCATAGCTAGACTGAAACGGGACTTCCCTCGGCTGCAGGCAGTTCACTGTCTCGCGCATCGGTTAGAATTAGCGGTGAATGACTCATTGAAGGAGGTGACTGGCTGTAATCATTTAGAGTTTTTCCTCTCAAAACTCTATGCTCTTTACCACCAGTCCTCGAAAAATGCAAGGGAATTACAGGAAGCAGCTGCGGAACTGAACCTGCAGATACTGAAAATAGGGAAAGTGTTTACAATAAGATGGGTGTCCAGCAGTTTCAACACTGTCAAAGCTGTGCTGAAGGATTTTCCAGTGTTAGCACGTCACTTTAAATCAGCTAGTGAAGATGGCTCACGTTCCGGTATGGAGAAGGCCAAGTACACTGGTTTACGTAAGCATCTGACATCCACTGGATTTCTCTCTGATTTAGCAACAATGAAAGACGTGTTACGTGAACTACAAAGTCTCTCCCTGAAACTACAGAAACGCGACACATCCCTGATTGATGCAAGCCGCCACATTCACCAAACGATCGAGGTGCTCTCTGCCATGAAGGACCAGGGAGGGAAAACAGAAATGAAAGTCAAAATGGCCATAACCAGCGGTCAGTTCAAAGAGGTTGCTCTCACCGAAACACAACGTAAAATAAACAAGTCCCAATTTTACCAGTCAATTATTGATAATCTCACCAAGCGTCTCCCTGACAGTGAGCTGGTAAGCATGTTGAAGCCTCTGGATCAGCACTTCTGGCCAAAAGAGAGGGCAGAACTTGTTCTATTTGGAGAGCGTGAGGTGGGGAAGTTTGCTAAACTTCTCGGAGAGCCTTCGAGTGATGCTGTCAGTGAGTTCAGAGACTGGAAATTACAAGACAAGGAACAGCAGGGTAAAACCTTGAAAAGACTTATAGTGGCGAGCAACACTTTTCTTCCGACCTCTGCAGAGTGTGAGAGGGGCTTTTCTGGATGCAATGACACTGACAGTCAGAACAGGAACCGGCTGCAAGCCAGGAGCCTTACCGCATTGTTGTTCGTGGACTTAAATGGGCCTCCGATCGACAAATTTGACCCTCTCCCGTTCATCCAATCTTGGATAAAGAAAGGACATCGGACGTCAGCATCATGGGTTCCAGGACCGCGACCGCAGCCTACAGAAAACAGACCACTTTGGTCTATCTTGTCTCCGTAAAGGTAAGGTGGCTTTTACTTTTTACTAACCTAGTGTACTAACCTAAACTGTTACTGTACCCAACCCTAACTATATGTTTACATGCCAACTAATTAGCTAATTCATTTCTGTCATTTAGAGCTGAGGGGAGCAACAGAGAGACGGACAACAGGACAGCAACTGAGAGACAGACAACAGGACAGCAACAGAGAGACAACGGGAGAGGAGAGCAATAGAGACAGAACTGAATGCACTGAACCTTTTTTTAATTCTTTGCATTATTAACACTGTTGTGTTATTGTGTTATTAAAGTGTTTAAGTGTTTTATGGTAAAGCATTATGAGTGGTGTGTGTGTGCAGGGTGCTCGTGAGTTGTATATTTTGGGGAGGGGGGAGGCTTGTGTATGGGGGCGGGGGCGGGGGGTCCTCACACAAAGGACTGACCACCTTAATCCGCTACTGCCTATAGCTAATTAAAACTTGTAAGTCCCATCGCTGTGTGGGCATGATTCGTGCGTGCATGAGAACATTTCGCACTGTTATTTTGGAGACCCCCACAGAGTTCATCTTATAACTCGAACCCTGCCGAGAAGCATTTTCAAATGTAGAAAATTGATCTCTGAGTGATGCCACAAACGTATGCAGAGATTCCAGCAGTCGCTGTGCAGTACCTAAGTTTATATCAGGCTTTTGCAATGCGTCACTTGTGGCTTTGAATCTACTCAGCACAGTATCCCATAGATTGGACATTATTGCGGTCTCCAATTTGTCGAGATTACGACAGAGCGCAGCAGCCTCGTCCCTGGCGTCATCTTTCTCATCCGCATCTGCTGCAAACCTTCCCAAGGCCTCCCTTATTGCACTATAGTTTTCTCTCAATGCTTTGGTAGAGTCAGCTCTACAACTCCATCTAGTACTGGACAGTGATTTTAGAGTCCTGCTGATGTTCACATCCTTATTTTTAAATATCATGCTCCATCGGTGAGTGGATGCTGCACAAAACGCATACAATGACTGATGTAGGTCAAAGAAATCCCTCGCATCCTTACAGCTATTAATGCTGTTTACACCGACAAGATTTAGGGAATGTCCAGCACAGGGAACGTAATGAATCAGGGGGTTTACTTTTTTAAGATGCGCCTGGAGGCCGTTATATTTACCAGACATGTTACTGGCGTTGTCGTAACGTTGTCCCCGGCAATTCGACAAGTCTAACCCCAGGTCATGAACCATTCTTACTACACATTCAGCAAGACTTGCTCCAGTGTGGCTGTGAATGGGCTCGAAACCAATAAATCGCTCCACCACTTTCCCTTCCTTGCTGACAAATCTAAAAATAAATGTCAACTGGTCAACGTGCGACAAATCAGGGGTTGAATCAACGATGACCGAGAAGTACTTGGCATGCTGTAGTTCGGCTGCAATCGTTTTCTTTACTTTCTCACCCATTAATTCAATGAACTCAACACACACAGTAGATGATAAGTATGATGTTGTCCCTCGTCCCTTTTGGCCATACTTCTCTATGTGTTCTCTTAAAAACGGATCAAACTGCGCAATAACTTCCAACATTCCGAGGTAATTGCCATTACCTGATGAGCCCAAAAGTTCATCATCACCCCTGAATGCTAGGCCTCTCTCGCTCAAGAATTTGATCACAGCCACAAGACGCCTCAATACCTCCTTCCAGTATTTCCCCTCAGTGTCCATCTGCCGCCTAAGCGAAGCATCCACCGTGCCCACATTCCTCGATCTGCGCAGTAAAGCCAGCATGTTGTGCCTATGGTTTGCACTCTTCTCGTGGTCCGAAATTCGCTCAGGATGTTTCCAGTCACAGAACCCAGACGTTAAAGCATTATGCTGTGACTCAGATAGCAGTTTACAGGCAAAGCAGTAAACCATACCTGCTGATGGTGAGTAAATTAACCAGTCTCTACTGCTTATCTGCTTGTTTGGGAGGCGACAATGCAATAACTCATTGGTGAGTGACCGCGTTTGTCCTCCAAGACCAATGTCCCGCACAGATGCTGGGTATTTGCGGGCCCTATTCTGGAAGGACACTGGGCCTTTAGAAATTGCCATTTCCCTCACATGCTCCGTGATGTCTCCCCATAGTTCCGGGTCTGTTGAGATGTTAAAATCCACCAGCGGCTGCTGATCTTCGGCAATATTTCCAGGATCCACCTCGTCGTCTCCGTCATCCTCGCTCTCATGCACCTGACTGTTCTCAGCGCCATGGCTCACGTCTGCCTGAGCTGTAGAATCGTCTGCTGGGCAGTTAGCATTAGCTTCACCGCTCTCGTCGTTGTTCTCGTCGTTGTTCGCTATGTTCGCTCCCTCGCTCGCTCTGCTGCCCCCCCCACTGTTAACTTCAGTGCTCATTTTAGGCCTAGGTGAAATAAAAAAATTCCCATTCCCAAACTCACATTTTTAAGAGCGGCCGTATGTCTGGAGTCTTTGCCTTTCTTAATTTTTCGCTTGGCAGAGCCACTCAGTTGTCGCCTGTCCATTTTGATTTCTTAGGTGATAGTTTGGCCGGGCGTCACTGCGTCATCGCGCTGATTCGCGCACCTGTCTGTGATTGGGGGGGGGGGGGGGGGGGGGGGCACTTGTCTGTGACTGGGGGGGGGCACTCGCAATTATTTATCTTTTTTATCATGATAGCCTAAATATAACCGTTAGTTTTGTACCTGTGTGGATGTCTTCCAGTAAATATAGCCTATATTATTATTTTATTTTTATTTTTTTGGTGCCCCCCCCATTGGCTGGTGCCCCAGGGCATTCACCCGATGCAATATATGGATAATCCGGGCTTGGTCAACATTATGAAAATCGAAAAGTAAAACTGATGAGACTCTTCCTATCTTGTACCAGGACTGACACTAGAACACCCTCTGCTGCTGCTTCTACACCTAGAACACCCTCTGCTGCTGCTTCTACACCTAGAACACCCTCTGTTACTGCTGCTTCTACACCTAGAACACCCTCTGCTGCTGCTTCTCTGCTTGGAGCTGCTTCCACAGCTGGTGGAAGTCAAACTTGGATTGAAGAAAATTTCCTTTCAGCAGAGAACAGGACGAAAACCCTCTTGATGATACTCTACCACTAACTCTTGATGATACTCTACTAGGCCTAGTTCATGTGGATTTCATCCTCAGTTTCCACATTTGAACAGTTTTGGCATTAACACAGATCTGTACATGACAGTTTTGCAACACACAGGAACATCTTCCTGTCTCACATTTGCCTAGTTTTTAACTGCAGTGGACTACCTGCAACACACTATCAGGGCCTGGATTTGTAGTAATTCAGGTCATTGTTAACTCCCCATCCTCGACGTGCCACCCATTGCCAACGGGTGAAGGGGCACACATTACAGCTTTCAACGAATATCTCTGTAAAGGTCTCTAGGCACAGAGGGAGGTTGACACAGAGGAACGGTGTAGAAATGACGTGATTTTTATTATCACAACGGCTCAGCACCCCGACTTGGGTGTGCTGGCGTAAAGTCAATTCACGTTCAAAAATAATAACAATAATAATAATAATAACGCTCAGCCGGCAGAGACAGCCCTCGGCTTCACGTCTCTCTCACTCGCTTTCCCCTTTTGGGAATCGATTAGCCGGCTGGTAAATGTAGTCTTAGTTTCTGCAGGATCTCTCCACCAAGTTCACTCCGCCTCCTTCACTACCGGGGAAGCAAACACCCTTGCCAGACCACGCTCGCGGTGGCGCGGGCAATCACGTGCCTATTTTCCAGAGTCCATAGAATCGAAACGTACGCACCTTAAGTGCTCGGGCAACTGTTCCCGAAGCTCCAGGCATGAGTCTCTAACATACTTTTGTGTGACGTCAATAGACCAAGGGAAACCGTGTTATCGATTGATATCGACTCCTTTTATACGAATATCGACACTCGGTTAGGCCTTAATGCAGTCATGGAATCCTTCAAAAGAAATCCGCACCCGAGGAGACTAGATGAGGCCTGTCTCATATTATTAGAGTTGGGTCTCACAAGGAACGACTTTTAGTTTAACCCCAAATTGTATCTGCAGGTGCATGGGACCGCTATGGGGAAGAAGTTTGCTCCAGCCTATGCAAACATCTACATGGCAGATTGGGGGCAGACTGTCTTCCCCCAAATGCGTCAAACTTCCAGATGTCTACATCAGATATTTGGATTATATTTTTGGAGTTTGGTCACACTCTGAGGCGGATTTTAAAGATGTTATAACTGTGCTTAATGGCCATCATGAATCCATTACAGTTAAATATAACTTACAAAAAGAAGAAATTTAGTTTTTAGATACCGAGGTCTGTAAAGAGGAGGGGGCTCAGAGGTTGGGAACGAGGGTGTTCTTCAAGCCGACGGACACTCATGCCCTACTGCACAAATGGCATATTTCGTCCTATTTTGATGCGGTAAAAAATGCTAGAATCGACTGTCCCACCTGAGCCAATGGGAGAACGAATACAGCGTGACGTGACCAGAAACTGTTTGAAATCTGACGCGCTGGATACATGCGGCTGAAGAGACACGAGGAGACGAGAGATAGAGAGATATAGAGAGAGTAGGAGAGATAATAGTTATAATTGTATTCTAGCTAGGTTAGTTTTGATTATATATTTGTGTTTTGGAATCGTTTTGTTTTGTTTGTAGCGTTGGTAACGTTAGCACTTGAAAAATGGAGGACGGTGATGTCCGTCCGCGTCGAACACTGTGTCCCTCGAGCGCTCCAGTTCTGCGTCCAAGAGGTTCTTACTGTCCGAGTCTGAAAGTGAGGATGAACAATATGATCTACCGGTAGATGAAGATGAATCGGATGACCCAGATTTTGACCCTCGTCATAGGTAAGAAAGACACGTGTTTGTTTACTTAGCTAGCTACACTTACAATGCCATGGTCGAGTAGTGCTGAGTTTAGTTGCTTTTTGTTGCTTTTGAATTGGTGATGTGTGTGTCAGAAATATGTCTGTTGTCTGAATTGTAACCTTGTATTTTCCTGTCTATCTTCACAGTGATTCTTCATTCAACTTCAGTGACCCTGACAATGAGCCTTCTACTAGCACTGGGGGGGGGGGGGGGGGGGGGAGGGTGCCAAGCCTGCAAGCACTGGCAGTCCTGCTGTTACTGTTACTAACAGGAGGTAAGCAAAAACAAGATGTAGCTATTGATAGGTTTTATACATTACACAGTGTGCACACTTTATAATATGTGAAACTGAAAGAATTGTTGTTCTCAATATATACATATTTATTTTCATGTCACTTTCTATCTGCAGCTCTGAGTCATACGGTGAGTCAGTTTTACTCCGTTTGCAAATTCTCCTTTCTCTTTTTTTGTCATGCCATGCCCCACCCCCATCAAGGCATATAATAAGTTTATGGGCGGAGTTGATCTGTCAGATCAGCTCACAGGGTACTACTCAACCCACCGTAGAGCCGGCCGGTTCTATCGCACAATGTTCCTGCACTTTGTAGATATTGCTACAACAAATGCCTACATCATGCACCGTGAAATCTGTGAGAGAAGAACGCCCAAAGAAACCCCCATGTCCCACAAGGACTTCATCACTGAGCTTGTGGCCGGACTGTGTGGGGTGGAGGTCACAGGAGTTCCCACTCCCACCAACAGGAACGCTCAGCATATTCCTGTGCCCACTGCCACGCCCGAAGAGCTCGCAGAAAACCCGAGCAAGAAGAACACCATCGGGCGCAAGGTGTGCAGGCTCTGTGCAAAACAAGGCGAGAGGAAAGACACTTCCTGGAAGTGCAACACATGCAATGTGGCCCTCTGCCTCAGTGTCGACAGGAACTGTTTCTTTGAATACCACACCTCAGGTTGACTGTCCTCTTGTCCTACTGACTCACTCTGTCCAGTCCAGCTGTATCTGAGAGACACTGCACCTGCTTTACAGTCTGTAGACTATAAATAAAATACCATTTTGCTAATCTGATTTTGTTTATTTCTTGGGAATATAGTATGCAGAGTCCAGTGTACAGCATGTACAATTTGAATATTGTCAGGTCACATATAGCAAGTCCTCACACCCAGAGAATGCAACTCTTATGTAGATCTCTAATTGTAGACATGGTCTGTTGTTGAACAAGTGTTGAAGAAAGGCACTGCTAAAAAGAGGTAAAAAAAACGCCTATGGTTATTACATGTTACATGTCAAAATAAGATGGTATATAGCTTGGTTTATATCTTTATTTGACATCTGTATGTTCATACATACAACCTGTGGGTGCATTTGCACCCTTCCATAGGCTTGATTCTCACATTCACATTTTTCAAGTACAAAAAACACAACATTTAAATCCGATTTTGAAATTCTTATGGTATAATATACACTATGATGATTGATTGATTGATTGATTGATTATACTTTATTGTCCCCGAGGGGAAACTTGTCTTGGGCATGGTACTTTCATGCTTCAAGTGCAACAGAGACGATACATACAACATACAGTAGGCAAAGTAAACAGGACAGCAACAAACATTGAGTGACATTGGCAGCAGTTTCCACCTGGACATGGCATCATTTGGTATAAATATATATTGCACATAACCCTTCAAGTGGTGTTTTCGAATATTGCACATGGCCCTTCAAGTGGTGTCTAAGATAAAGTGCAGGTGCTGGTGATCATGTCCTAATCATCGTTTCTGCTTGAGCGAATTGATTAGTTTAATGGAGAATGGGACAAATGATAGTTTTAAGAGCTTATAATTACATCTTGGCATGCGAAGCCTTCTACCTAGGGGGAGAACTTCGTATTCTGTGGAGAGCGGATGTTGGGGGTCTGCGATGATCTTATTAGCCTTGTCCAGGACAGTTTTTTCATATAGTTTATTTAGGATCACATAGTCTCTTTCACCTACAATTTTCATGGCTGTTTTGTGAATGCTGACTAGTCTGTTTTTTTGTTGTACAGTTAAGTTGCCAAACCACACAATTATTCCATATCTGATTACACTTTCAACAATGGACTGATAGAAAATTCTCATGATCTGCTTTTTCACCCCAAAAAGTCTGAGTCGCCTCAGGTGATAAAGCCTCTGCTGTAGTTTGTTACAATAAGCTGTCTAAGTGTGTATTCCAGCAGAGATGGTTGTCTAATTGAATACCTAAGTATTTATAAGAGGGCACCTGGATGATTGTTTGGCCACAGGCTCATGGTCAGTTACCTGCCTTGGGTCTAACACAACCTCCTGAGTTTTGGTGAGGTTTAAGATGAGATGGTTGCTGTCGCACCATTTAGTGAATATGTTAATCTCATCATGGAGCACCGAGGGGTCTGTATCTTTATCAAGGAGACTTAGAATTGCAGTGTCGTCTGCATATTTTATAATATGGTTGCTTGGGTGGTTACTTTTACAGTCGTTGGTGTATACTGAGAAGAGATATGGGGACAGAACGCAACCTTGGGGGACACCTGTACTGCAGTGTTTAGTCACTGACAGTGTTCCATTGACTTTCACTTGCTGTTCTCTTTCTAACATGAAGGAATGGATCCATTTGATTAAAGTACTATTGACACCCATGTCTTTGAGCTTTCCTAAGAGCACGTGGGGTTGTACCGTATTAAAGGCGGAACTAAAGTCAACAAACATAATTCGGGCATAGGCCTTTTTGTTCTCGAGGTGCTTGGATACAGAATGTGTGATATAGAGAATAGCATCCTCCGTGCTACGGTTCTGTTTATAGGCAAATTGAAAAACATCTAGCAGTGGGTCAATGTGTTTTCTAAGCAGAGACAGTACATATCGTAGATGGGGCGCCCAGTATGAGAGGATCACAAAAGGGGTTTGTGACTTTACTACAGAAAGCGTTGGGTCGAAATCTGCTTGCATTTCACTGCATCTTGCACCAAGAAGCACTGTGTGCACAAACATTCCCGCCGGAGTGTATGGAGGTGATGAAACTTGTCATCGAGATGGTGAACAAGATAATTGCAAAAGCATTAAACCACCGTCAGTTCCGTGCATTGCTAGATGAAGTTGACAGCGAATATTCCGATCTCCTGTTACACAACAAAGTCCGATGGCTGTCCAGGGGTGAGGTTTTGCGTCGCTTTGTTGCTTGTTTAGAACACGTGAAAACATTCCTGAAAAGCAAAGACCTGAACTACCCGCAACTGGAAGATACCGAGTGGCTGGAAAAACTGCACTTTATGGTGGATATGACAAGTCACCTAAACATGCTGAATAAAAGTCTCCAGGGGCGGGGAAACACTGCACTGCAAATGCTGGAAGCTGTTTTGTCATTCGAGCGCAAACTGACTGTATTCGCCAGAGATGTACAGCGAGGCACGCTCTCTCACTTCCCCTCCCTGAGAGAGTTCAAAGAAGCCCACCACGATCACACACTCAATGGTGATTATTTACAAGGTGCGATCGTTGATATGCAAACTGCATTTGGGAGCAGATTTAGCGAGTTCCGAAAGGAAAAAATTTCACTATCTTTCCCTGTCACACCCCTGGAGATTGACCCGTCCTTATTGAACACATTCCCAGGAGTAAATCAAGCTGACCTTGAAATGGAAATGGCCGAGATAGCTGACAAAGATGTATGGGTGTCCAAGTTCAAAAGTCTGACAGCCGAGCTTGAAGACGTCACTCGCCAGAAAGCCCAGCTTGCCCAAAGCCACAAATGGAGCGAAATTGAAAGCCTCCCAACACCCGAGAAACTTGTGTTTGAAACATGGAATGCTCTTCCTGACAGTTATGGGAACATGAAGACATATGCATTTGGAGTATTATCCATATTTGGATCAACATACCTGTGCGAGCAGATATTCTCAAACATGAACTACATCAAATCCAAATACCGCACCCGCCTCACAGATGAGAGCTTGCAGTCCTGCGTGAAGATTAAAGTTACATCTTACATGCCCGATGTTGAGAAGCTGTCCAGTGAGGTCCGAAAACAGAAGTCACATTAAACGGGTAAGAACACACTCCTGTCATAGGCACATATTTAGTAACAAAGTGGCTGTTTTTATAAAGTGATTTCAGATTTTTGTCAGTATATATTTGGAATGACACATGGGGATATTATTGTGTTTTGTTGCTCAGGTCCGAGGATTGTGCGTGTCAAAAGAGAAGAGGATGCTGCTGTGTTTTACCCTACACTAGCAGTTCTGTTCAGTTCACTTCACTTCAGTTCTAGCACTGACTTACTTGGCATTGGCAGAAAACTAAAGAGAAGAGGATAATGCACAGAAATCGAACTTAAACTGTATTATTTAAATGTAAAATACTTTACCTTTTCAAAAGGCTGCTGTTTTATTGTTTATAATTGCAGGCTGCGTTTTAACTGCAGGCTGCGTTTTATTGCACTGTTTGCCCAGATAAGGGGGAAAAGAGAAGAGGATTGTATTGTATTCGACTTATATGTTGTATTCGTATTGTATTATTGAGGGTTGAAGAGGACTGCATTATTCCATGGGGAGGTCTGAAATTACAGGAGGCCTATTATGCACGTTCCATTTTGTTGTTGTTTTTTCGAATCCTCAAAATAAAAATGACATCAAAAATGTGATTTCTTTATTGTAATTCTATAATTTCATCAATGCAACGAAACATAATACATTAATATTGTAATGGAAGTTAAACTTAAAGCACCGTCGTACAGCAGAGTAGTCACGTGGTGCGTCATTCTCTCCAGGGTGCGCTGCAGCGAAAATAAACATTTAATCATGAATGCTCATTATGTATTTGTCGCCTACCTAGTAATTTTTTTGATAGTAGGCTAATATAGCTAATATAGACACTTACAGCATGTGTTGCCTTCATTATAAGGCTTATATAAGGCTTTAATTTTTTTGCGGCTCCAGACAGATTCGTTTTTTGTTTTTTTGGTCCAATATGGCTCTTTCAACATTTTGGGTTGCCGACCCCTGGTCTAGGGTCATGATCTGTCTTTTTGTTGGGTTCATGTTGGTCACTGATTTCATTGTGTCCCATAGTTTTTTAGAGTTGGAAGTCAAAAAACTTTGTTCCATTGTGTCCCTGTGTTTTTTCCTTGCACTAACAAGCAGTTGTTTTAGTTCTTTCTGGACCACTGACAGTCCTGCCCTGTCCTTATTTCTGAATGCCAGTTTTTTCCTATTTATGCAATCTTTGATTTCTTTTGTGATATATGGTTTGTTATTAGGATAAACTACTATTTCCTTCTTTGGGACAACATTGTCAACACATACTTTTATATAGTCTGTTATGGTAACAGTGGCCTCATCCAGCTCTAGTGCGTGGAATATGGACCAGTCTGTGCACAGAAAGCTACCCTTAAGTGTCTCAGTAGCATCATGTGACCACACATTGACAGTTTTACATTCAGGTTTGCTTGATTTAAAGACAGATTTGTACGTAGGGATTAAATGTACAATGTTGTGATCTGAGTTTGAGAGGGGAGGTTTTGATTTGGCTACATATGCATTTCTTACATTTCCATAGCATTGATCTAGGATCTTCTGATTACGGGTATTACATTTCACATAGTGTTCAAAGCCAGGTAGCGTAGTCTCTAACTTGCAGTGGTTTACATCACCCAGGAAGAAGATAGGCGCTCCCGGTGTGCGCTGCAGCTGTTCATGGGCACATTCCGCAACACGGGCGGCTGCTCTGTCTGCATTTCCGCTGGGTGGTACATAGACGGCGGTTATGATGTTACCGAACTCCCGTGGTAGATAGTGGGGTCTCAGGGACAGACAAAGCAGCTCGACGTCTGGGGTGCATACGGTGTCTCTCACTGTGCATTGGCTGCTCCACCGGTCACTCGCGTACACACACAGCCCCCCTCCGTGTCCTTTCCCTGCTGCAGCGGTGCGGTCTGCGCGCACGGACGAATAGTCATCCAGGTTGATCAGCGAGTCTGGGATTCCCTGGTGGAGCCACGTCTCGGTCAGAACCAAGAGATTCGCCTCTCGGTATTCAAAGCAGCCCTTCATGTTGACACGTAACTCGTCCATTTTAGGCAGCAGGGACCGCACATTGCTGAGGATTATTGACGGCAGCGGTGGTTTGTTGTTTCGCCGACGGAGGCGTTCACGTACGCCTCCCCGGCGACCTCGCCTGCGTTGTGGCCGTGGCCCGGTGTCTGTTGGCTGGGTGGAGTTCAGCACAAAGTCCGGTAGTGGCTGAGGTGGTCGGAGAGACAGCAACGTTTCCCTGGAGTATGTGATGTGCTGTATAGTTCCATATTCCCCCTGCTCGTTGGTCGCACGGCAGCGGAGACGGTCGCTGATAATTAAGACCAGCAATAGAATTTTGCCGATATTTGTGTATTACACAAAACACAAAACGAACAAAAACAAATAAAATCACTTGAAGCAAACCAGTATCACCGGCCTGAGTTGCTACAGAACAGCGCCACCGGAAGTAACTAGTGGTGACAATACAGTAAGTCATAATCAAAAACTGAATGTCAGATCAGGTAGCTGAACATGTCAGGAAGAAATGGTACCAAGCATGGCATGGTACCATGTTCAGGCATGAAAATGGGTCGGGGTGAAAAAGGTGAGAAGGATATGAGACCCGGAACCTGCTAGGCGGTCCCGGCGGAAAGTTTTTTCTGTGGAAAAATTAGCTTCCATGTGCTCATATCTGATTTCTTTTAGATTTACTCTAGTGGTGATCACATGCAGAATTACAAGATTGCAAAAAAATAATAATATGAATGTAGGTCACCTATTTTGGATTCAAAACGGCGAATTTCGCCGAAAGGTGAGCGATTATCATGCCTGCATGTTAGCCCCAGCCAGTGGCGGACTGGCCACCGGGCAAGCCTGGCAAATGCCAGGAGGGCCGCGAGACTCTGGGCCGCTCAGAATGTATTATATAAAATATATATATATATTAATAATAATTAATAACTTATTTCAGCAGACCGCGGCCCAAAACATTTGATATCGGCCGGGCCATCCACGCAGTTCTGCATCGCGGATGCCCAGGGCCCTAAACCAATAGGAGCAGAGTTCCCCTATGGGGCGGAGCTCCACGATATAGAACTGGAGTATGTAAACCAATAGGAGCAGAGCTTTATGTAGCGGGGTAAACCAATAGGAGCAGAGCTTTAGGTAGCGGGGTAAACCAATAGGAGCAGAGCTTTAGGTAGCGGGGTAAACCAATAGGAGCAGAGCTTTAGGTAGCGGGGTAAACCAATAGGAGCAGAGCTCCCCTATGGGGCTCCGCTCCACTCATAGAACTGGAGTATATCTCCATAACTATCGTAGTCAGCTCTGTATCGCCAGTGGACACGCACCTCATGTCATCATTCCGTTTATAACAGCAGTTAACGTTACACTGCTTTCATTTTCAGAATGGGGGAATTTTATGAGAGCGATGCAGTTAATGTGCAACAACTGGATGCAGCGAGCAAGTGTAGTTGGAAGTAGGAATGCACCGAAATTCGCATGTATTGGGCCGAAAATAGCACAAAAAAGTACATTCGGTGTGAAAAGGCTATTGAAAGAGATATTGACTGATGACTGCCTACTGATAATACATATAATTACAGCAAACATGTCGGTAGTTTGACATCTGTCCTCTGACTTTTTATGTTAACAATCCGTGTTGCGTGTTGCGTTTGGAAATAGGGCTGTTGTGTCGCAAATGCCAGGGCTATTTTTTGACCCAGTCCGCCCCTGGCCCCAGCCCTCTAAGGGTTAAAATGTGCAATGTGCAAGAATTATTAATTGCTCATGCCATAATAACTCACGTCTCTTCTGAGGTCCCAGTAGCTGTTGCAGTTGATCTTGTCAATAATCTGGTGTACTCTGTAACAGGACATGATATCGCACCTCCAAGGCCACACAGTCGTTTTCTTGGATATGCAAAATAATGCTAGTGTATTGCTAAAACGCTCAGTGTTGCCAACTTGGCGACTTTGTCGCTATATCTGGCGACTTCATTAGTCAAAAGCGACCAGCGACAAATCTAGCTACCTTTTCTGGTCATTTGGTGAATTATTTTAAAGCATCTAACATATCCCGTGTTCCGCGGTTCACGTTACAACTGAGCTCAGGAGAGACGAGTAGACCTACAGTCTCCCTGGAGAGAGCCTGGTGACGCGAGGTTAGCCTACAGCGAGGGTTGCCGTATCCTCCTCTCCCTCAACACTCACTCACGCGGCCAGTCTGATAGCAGTCTTGCTGCAGCGGACCGCTAACGTCCAATCACAACAATGATTTTGTACAGTTCAGTATAATATTTGTAGATATGTTTTCGTTTAAAAATCCCTCAAACGGTTCACACTGTCTCAGTCAGTCTCTCGCATGAGTCGCACCCTCTCAGTAAAAACGTATAGGAAAAAAAAAAGTTTGTACGTAAACCTGGTCAGCCTTTTTCTATTCATTTAGCCTTTCAGAATTGCATATTATGCAAATAAGTTGATTACGTCATCTAGCTACTTCTAGCTACTTTTGGGAGAGCCAACAACTACTTCCATTACAGAAGAGTTGGCAACACTGTGCCTATAGCAAGTAGGGTGAAAATCAGCATCTCCGGGAGCATTGACAAACTTGATCTCTAAACAATGTTTGTACGTCTCTGATATGTTCCGATTCTCCCGATCAGAAAAGCGCCAAAAGATCCTCAAGGAATTTCCTTTTACGACTGCAGCAAGAAGGTGTCAAGACTACTCATACAGGTCAATATAGTTTATTTTGCATCCAAACACGTCCAGTTTCTTAATATGTTTCCTAAATCAACGTTATATCCCATCAGTGTGTTTTCAGCTTATAGATAATGGCAGCAGGTCGAGGAGGAGAATCAGGAGGAAAGGTGAAACAGCGCAGACATCAGATTATTTACAGGCTGAGGTAGTTAACAATTCATGTTACTGACGAGAGGCGGTACATTTGTCAGGTCTGAAAGTAATGCACAGCCAGGGACTGGTGATGAAGAGAGTCAGACCAGTGTAGTAGGAGTAGGACCACCGGACCAGAGTGGAGGACAGGAGGAGGCGAGGATATTCATTTGCCAGTCATTAGTAGCCTAGGCTAGTGTAGCCTACATGAAGCCGACCTTTCGACCAGATCGCGAGGCTCGCATTTCATTGGCTTTGTACCGGTAGGCCTACTCTAAAACACAATTACATTATATTAACGTCACTTTTTATTAATCTTCCCAGATGCTCCAAAAAACACAGAACCAGTGGTTTTGAACCACAATGGCTCAACAGATTCATGTCGCTCAGACACAACGTGGAGGGCATGACATGTTATCTATGCCAAAAGCATAGTGCCCCAGTGCAGCAACTGGCGGGCTTTGTGGGACAGCCGTCCACCAATTACAGGCTGGATACCGTGGAGCGCCACGAGATAACAGCACAGCACAAAGCAGCAACAGAAAAGGACAAGGGTATTAGAGAAGATAGCACTTTTACAAAAGCTTTTAAGTTACAAAAAACGAATACAAGTTTTTGGTTATTAAAAAAGAATTACATTGTTGTGTCTTTAGGAAGGACACTGCTGCGTGCCATAGCTGCACAAGTGGACATGGCCCACAGGGCTCTTGAAGGCTGCTTCAAAATAATCTACGAATGTCTCAAGCAAAAGTGGCCCCACCACACCAGCTATCAGCCCATTATATACTTATGCAAGCGACTGGGCTGTGCTTATTTCGATGGTTTGAATGTAAGTTCTGCAGCCATTTTAATTACATGATTGTAAATTGAACATCACATAATTACTGTCAAGTAGGCCAACCTAATTACTTTTCTACCCCTAGGTCAGTGGCAACACCAAATATACGAGCAGCCATATTATTGATGAAAAGGTGGAGATCATCGGGCAGATTTTGGATGACCAGCTGGTGGCAGAGATGTCAAAATCCCCAGTGTGGGGATTAATGGTTGATGAGACCACTGACTCTGTCAGACCAATATCTCTTCCAAACTTGCAATAGAGGTTCTATTCGCACCCAAATACGGCCGGCCATGTCCATCCATAATGGTGCTGCTGTTGCTGAGTGGACCGTTGACCACCCAGCCGAGGAGAGTCTGAACAGCAAATGGTCCATTACCTTCACTGTTTATAATTCTCCATGGTTCAAGAGCTTTTGGTGTATTGACGCCAATCAGGAGTTCCATGCCTGCACTGATTTTAGCTATTTCAACGTCTTTTAGATATGGCCATTTCCTGATGTCATTTTCCTCTGGAATGTTGTCTTTGGTAACAGGCATGTTCTTTTGGGTGAAGACATCCGGCAGTTGGAGAAATTGGTTGCTATTGAGAGCAGCCACTTCCAGACCAGTGATTTTATAACTGGTTACCGGCCTTTCCTGGCTCATCGTCTTCAGAAGTATCTCCCCAAATTTTTTTTTGCGTGATCAGTGCTTCAGTGCAGAATGTAGCAGAGCTACCAGGGTCTAAAAAGGCATACGTCTGCACCGTTTGACTTCCACTAGCAACCTTCACCTGCACCGGTACGACGGCAAGCGTACACTCCTTGCTACCGGCCCCAGTAGGTTTGCATGGCTCTAATGACACCAGAGCACTATTCACGGATGACCTCTTAGCTGTTGGAATGTTTTCAACTCTTGGAGAACCTCTCTCCTTGGCTTCCATGTGTAGGATACTTGGGTGGTCTTGTTGACAGGTCATGTGTTTGGAGCAGTGCCTGCTCATGTGCCCTTTATCTAAACATCCAAAAACACAAGCCTCTATCTTTTATAAACTCAAACCTCTGCTGGTCAGATTTACCTTTCATGTTATGACATAACTCCATGGTATGGTCACCTTGACAAAACAGGCAGGGCTTCTGAAAAGCAGCTTGAGTGTAGTTACTGGTGTATTGTTTATGTTGAACTGGACCTTGGGTAACAGGTGGCTCAGTTACAGTAATTGCAAAACTGCTCCCTCTGCTGGCGGATTTGAGGTTTGGAGCACCCTTATTGGTTGACAAATCGGCAATGTCTCCAAACATGGGTTCCAGTGCAATCCTAGCCTGTTTCTCCACAAACTCCACCATGTTCTTAAACTTCACTCTTCGTTTCTGCTTTTCCTGGAAATCACACACAGTTGCCCTCCATTTTTCGCGGAGCTTGAATGGCAACATAGAAATAATGATTCTGAGGTTTGACACGTTATCTAGTTCCTCCAAATGCTGGACATCCTGCATTGTGTTGCAACAGCCTCTTAGAAATAGTGCATAGGCTCGCAATGCCTGTCTATCCTCTGCTCTTATAGGATACAAAATAAATACAAAATAAAATAATATATTTCGATGACTTTAAAAGAACAAACTGATTAAATCACTTAAGGCCAAACTGATTGCATCACTTATTAAGCCACTATCACTATAACAATAGATCTACATCAAGTAGAATACTGATGACTAGTGACCAGTCAAGACCATTGGACTCCAGGATATCTTTGAGCTCCTGCATGAGGGCTGACGAGTTGGCGATGTTTACTTTCCTGCTGGCAAGGTGTTGTGTTGTTACTTTGGCCAGATCATCATCAAAAAAACGAACAAGGACATTGAGGATTTTGTCTATGTTAAGATTAGTAGCTTCGTCGATATTCATTGAAAACGTTGCTTTTTTAAGCTTTTCACACAGCCGTTTTTTAAATTCCGGGGCAAGGCCATGTGTGTTTAAATAGCTGGCGTGCTGATTGGAAACGGACAGCTTTGTCAGTGCATTTTTGTCTTCTGGTAGCTTCTTGCACAAATCGACGAGTGGCTGAGCCATTGTGAAAGACAGACCATGTTCAGCTATAAACGCGCACACTCTGATCTTTTGCTAGCAAACACGGTCGGTCATTGAAGATGATGTGGTACCTGTAGCCGTCACTCCCGGCAAGGTTGTTGTATGAGCAAGCGCTCGAACCGAAGCTTGGTGACCGGGATCTGAGGCATGTCGAGCAATAACCTTCTTCCCACTACTGCCGTAGACGAGTTTCTTTGAGCACGGCGTACAGAAACAAGCACCCGGCTCCCTCCGTTTGAGGCACCACGTCCCATAAGGCTTCCCGTCACTACTCTCCTCTATCCATGCCCAGCGCCATTTATTCCTTACTCCTCGTTCTAGTATAGCTGTGTCTTCGCCAGGTTTAAGAAACTTGGCTTCCATTTTAATAGACTCTTACTAAAGTTAGCGAGATAGCTGGCTGCTACAAGCTAACATTACACTCATTCAAACTTCTTAAGGCCCGCCCCACTACTCTAGCTCCGATTGGCTAGAAGTTGTTGGTTGGCTTGAGCAATGTGATACCATTGGTAGGCGGAACTGTCTCTTTGCTGAAGATGACTCTTTAAATTACGATGTAAGCAAATAGCATGTGATTTTTTAAATTATTTTTTTGCTCAAAATTCCCCCGCGCTGGAAATCCGGCACCGTGCCGGAGAACTTTAAGCCCTGCAGTAATACAATGTTCATTGATAAAATGACATAAGGGATGGAAAGGGGGTATAATCCGCAGTTGGGGTGTCGCAGGCAGCCTGGTGCTGCCTTCGTCCCCTTAAATACAGACCAGAACGGCCTTGGTGGGAGTTTCGGTCCAGGCCGACTCGCCCCCGCGCTACCTCTGTTCTCCAACCTCCCTTCACGGCCTCTCCGGAGGGCGTGCAGGGCCAGGAGGCGACACCACGTTCCCGTATGTTCGGAACGCGGTGTCCAGTGGAAAGACTGGAGCCGCCTCTGACCCTAAAGGCCGTGAGTTCCGGTCCCTCCGGGGGTCGGGCCACAATGAAGCTCTTGAGGGTGGGCTGCACATGGGTGCAGCGTACCCAACTTCAAAAACCATACCCCACGAAGGGCCTCCTCCATAAGGGACGTCTTTGGCCTTATCCGGGACTCGGCTGTCGTCTGCCGGTATCGAAAACTGACAAGTCAGTTAGATAATCAAGGGCCTGGTTGGAGATCATGGATCTAGTAAATCACGGTAAACATTGTCTGATCACAGGGAACGGGCTAGTCCTAAACCCCTGGTTAAGGACAGGTTGCAACCCGGTGGATAAGGGTCTGTAGGTTCGGGATATGGAGACCCCCATGGGGGACTCCTACCCATTCTGGCTAGGCCCCCGCCGGGAGGATAAATCCTGTCAGCCATCTAGAGAGTAAAGTGTTGTTGCGTAGGGTAGAAACCCGCTACGATGGAGCCCCCGTTAAGTCTGGGGGAGGTGATGGCGAAAACAGATACCCGACCCCACCAGTTAGGTCGCTCTGCTTCAAAAGCGACCCCCACCCGGCTGACCGGAGGGCCTGGGTGTGGTAGTGAACTCGCCGGAACTGGCCACCCTGGAGACTGGTGTGTCAGGCCGAATGTGAATGTCTCCAGCGCAAAGGTGGCGACTCGCCGAAGACCAGCCATCCACTCACGGACGTGGATCCAAATTTAAGCCTTCTGCCCCCCTTCAGAGAGGGGTGAAGAGCGTGAGGACCCCCCCAACACACAGGCTAATCCTCCTCCGGAATTGGAGGGGGATATGGGGGTCCACACACAGGGATAGAAGGCTAAGAGGAATAGCTTCCAAATCCCCCAGAGCAGAATCTAAGACAACTGCTAACGTCCAAGTGACAAACAAGAAAAAGACGACCACCACCAAGAAGGTCGTCATAAGACAAACACATTTTAACCAAGAAAAAGCTCTAAACATGGTGGAAGACAGTGACAGTGGAGGTAGAGCAAGAGTCCCCTCCGGGCCCCTCCTTCTGTGGCTACCGGGAAGCCAATACTGGTGTGAGGCATGCAAAGCAGGGCCATACACCATAGGCAGGATGGTGAAACATTACAAGGCCTCGCATAATAAAGTGTTGTTGAAATTTGGGTGTCAAGGATGCAGGAGATCCGGCGACAAATACCATTCGATCGCATGTCATGTCCCCAAATGTGAGGGGGCTAAGGTGCACAGGATCGAAGGGGCGAATCAAGCGTTCTCATGTGGAACATGTGGAAACACATTTGCAACGCGAGTCGGAGTCTCACAACATCGGAGACACAAACACAAGACTGAATGGAACAGAGAGAAGGCCCAAGCCCCAGAACGGGAGAGGACAGGGGCGGGAGGCCGGGTCTGGAGTGATGAGGAGGTGGGAGAACTCCTCAGATTGAGAGCCCTATACGTGGGAAAATCCAAGATCGAGATGGATGAATGTATAGCGGCAAAGATTGACAAAACGGCTAAACAGATAAGATGGAAGTGCCGAGTCTTAGACACAAAAGCAGGAAAGAGTGAAAGGAACACTACTCCGAAAAAGACCATGTTGGAGCTCATGGCACCCGCTGAAACATCACCCCCCCAGACCGGAGTACAAGATCAGCTATTAAAGGCGTTGAGGAAGGGGAGTGGTGAAGCGGGGTTCACTGAGAGTGAATCGATATTTTACAAGCTACAGCAAGTTGATCAAGGTGCTAAAATGATCCAAGCAAAGGCCTTTCGAGCCCGGAGACAAATGAGTGACATCATGGAACTCAGGAAACATCAAAACCCCACTGATGTGAGACCCATGAGCGATGAATTGAAAGACTCACATGGATTTGGAGCAGGAGAATATGGAAGGTATCAGACCTTATTCAAAAAGGACGAGGCCGGCTTGGCCTCCCTGGTCCTAGGTGGTGGAGAGAACCACAAGTGCAAAATCCCTATGGAAGAAGTCACCGAAGTTTTCAGAGACAGGTGGGATGGGGCAAAAGGATACGGAGGACTGGGTCAGTACCGCTCACTGGGGGGCGCTGATAACCATGAGTTTGCAAATCTCATCTCAGCCACGGAAGTATCCGAAGCATGCAAGGCCGTAAAGAACGGCTCAGCCGCGGGCCCAGACAGAATCACCAAAAAGGCGGTGATAAGCTGGGACCCAAGCGGAGTGCGACTTGCACAAATGTACAATTACTGGCTGGCCTCTGGGTTCATACCAGAAGCCTTCAAGGAGTGTAGGACTATATTACTGCCAGTCCTCAATCCAAGCAGAACTGGAGTCGGTGGGTGGGTGGGATCGGATCAATGGTGCTGAGAATCTTCTAAGGAATATTGACGAAGAGACTAGCAAGTGCGTGTCCCTTTAACCCTCGTCACAGAGGCTTCATTGCTGCGCCTGGATGCTCTGAGAACCTGATGGTGCTTCAAACCGCTATCAAAAAGAGCAGGAGCGAACGAAGGACATTGGCGGTAGTGTTCATAGACTTCGCGAAGGCCTTTGATTCCGTATTGCATGAGCACCTGCTGGATGCTCTGCGGCAAAGGGGCCTGGATGAACATATATTGAAATTGATTGGCAATTCTTACGAGAATTGCAGGACTGTGATAGAGACCAACGGAGAAACATCTCCGGCCATAGAAATGAAAATTGGGGTCAAGCAAGGAGACCCCATGTCTCCATTGCTATTCAATATCGCGATTGACCCCATGATTCAAACACTGGAAGACCGGGGATCCGGCTTCCGAATTTGTGGCAATAACACAGTCACAGCCCTGGCTTTCGCGGATGACTTAGTGGTACTAAGCAACTCGTGGAAGGGCATTGAATCCAACTTGCAGATCCTGGACGGATACTGCAAGCTCACGGGACTCAAGGCGAATCCCAAGAAATGCCATGGCTTTCTGATCAAAGCGATCAAAATTGCCAAGACGAGATCATTCATAGTCAATGACTGCCCAAAATGGATGGTAGGAGGCGGGGAACTGAACTTGATAGGACCCGACGAGACCGAGAAATACCTCGGCCTCAAGGTAGGTCCTTGCCTCATATCGAGCCCCTTTGACCCAGTGGAAAGACTTGAGGTCTGGGCCGGAAACATCGCTAAAGCACCGCTCAAACCTACCCAGAAATTGACTTTGATAACTCGATACGCCATCCCAAGACTGATATACACGCTAAACCACTGCAATGTGGGGTCAGAAGCTCTATGTGAAATAGACGGCGTGATTAGGAAATAGGTAAGGGAATACCTCCACTTACACCAATCGGTGTGTAATGGAGTCCTATACTCAAAGAATTGCGATGGAGGATTGAGCATCCAAAAGCTCAGCAGTATAGTACCTGCTATACAAATTAAACACTGGGACAGGCTCAGCAGGTCAGATGAAAGGCTGGTGAGAGAGGTCGCTATGGAGGCGTTCAGCAAAAGCGATTTGATCAAACTATGGAAGAGAGCGGGGGGTGACCCATTGAAGGTACCGACCCTGGGGCAAGCACCCGGGGCAGACATAGAGGGACCTGAGGGCACAATTACTTTATTAACAAACCACAACTTACCACAAAGGAGATGGCCAGCCCCCTGTGACTGGCGCAGAGATGAATTCCAGAGATGGGTAGCACTACCAACTCAAGGCCTGGGAGTAGAAGTGTTTAGCAAAGACAAGATCAGCAACAACTGGTTGGCCGATCCGGTCAAAGAACACATAAAACCAAGCCCAGTTTGTTGCCGGGCTTCAGCTAAGAACAAACACTTATCCGACCTGTGAGGCGCTGGCCAGGGGCAGGAGGTCTCAAGAGACCCTATGCTACAGGTGCTATTCTAACTCAGAAACTCTGCCTCACATTCTTGGAATGTGCCTAAGCGTGCAGAAGTCCCGCATGAGGAGGCACAACAAGGTGTTTGCACTCCTGCAAAATGAAGCCGTAAAATACGGCTGGACCGTAGAAGCGGAACGCCACATCACTGACGATGATGGTGTTGAATGGGTTCCAGACTTGGTCTGCCGGAAAACGGATCACATTGTGGTGATCGACGTTGTGATTTGCTTCGAAACGTCGGCTGAAACCTTGCAGCTAGCAGGGGCCCGAAAAGTGGCATATTACTCACCAATAGTGCCCCACCTATTACGAACAATGGGGCCCCTTGGAAAAGTAACCGTATTTTGCTTCCCGGTAGGAGCCAGAGGCAAATGGCCAACCCAGAATAACGAGGTGTTGAAGTTACTGGGGTTGAAAGGTAGCAGGAGGGCCTCCTTTGCCCAGTTGGTGAGTAGGAGAGTGCTCCTATACTCACTGGACGTATTGGGTGACTTTTACAACCCTGTAAGAGAAGAAGCAGAACACACCCAGGAAAGAACGATGGAGGAGGGCCACTAAAAGGACAAAGGAGAGAGGGCAAGAGGCGAATAGTAGGGGGATAAGGGGAGGGTATACGGATGGATAAACACAATTTGATATAATAAAGGGTTAGAGTTAATGGTAAGAGGGAGGGTCTTTGGGGGTAAGGGTAGAGGGGCCAATAGTGGTAATGATAAAGGGGATTAAGCTAATGCTAATATAATACATGGCCCCGAAAAACATATTCAAAATTGAGCTGCACTCAGGTGCAGCTCACCCAACCTCAAAATGTCGCTGCACAAAGGTGCAGCCTTCCTCCCTTTCAAAAACGTAAAATCCGAAGGGCCTCCTCCATAAGGGACATCTTTGGCCTCCTCCGGGAATCAGCTGTCGTCCGCAGGCATGGGACTCCAACTCAAAACAATCAATCGGAGTTGCACCCCGGTGCATCTATCCGCAGTTGGGGTGTCGCAGGCAGCCTGGTGCTGCCTTCGTCCCCTTAAATACAGACCAGAACAGCCTCGATGGGAGTTTCGGTCTAGGCCGACTCGCCCCCGCGCTACCTCTGTTTTCCAACCTCCCTTCGCGGCCTCTCCGGAGGGCGTGCTGGGCCAGGAAGCGACACCACGTTCCCGTATGTTCGGGCGCGGCTGCCGGGGGGACTTCTTCAATATGACAACCCTCGTGTCAATATGACAACCCTCGTGTACAGAAGGTTCAGAGATAGGAAATGTTAGGATATTTATAGCATAGCATAGAGTACAGCACCGTGTTTTATTTGTATAGTATAGTAGTATAGTATAGTGGAGTGGATAGTGTATATAGCCTTTATTTATGTAAACCAGCTCTTTTCCCTTCTTGTTTTTAGTATTTTTTACCTAGCACCAGGGGAGCCCCCCCTCCTAAATGTCGTTGTATGGTACCTGTACTGTATTAATGACAATAAAGACCATTCATTCATTCATTCATTCATTCTGTCTCTCCATGCTGCCCGCGTTACGAGTGCGTTCTCGGGGTGTCGTTGCGGTGAACAGTGGCATGGCGTGGAACAACCGGAGCTGCCTCTGACTTTAAAGACTGTGAGTTCCGGTCCCTCCGGGGGTCGGACCACAACTCCGCTCTTGAAAATGGGCCGCACTCAGGTGCAGCCCACCCTCACCCAGACCAATCAATCGGAGTTGCACCCTGGTGCATCTATCCGCAGTTGGGGTGTCGCAGACAGCCTGGTGCTGCCTTCGTCCCCTTAAATTCAGACCAGAACGACTTTGGTGGGAGTTTTGGCCCAGGCCGACTCGCCCCCGCGCTACCTCTGTCTCCAACCTCCCTTCACGGCCTCTCCGAAGGGCGTGCTGGGCCAGGAGGCGACACCGCGTTCCCGTACGTTTGGGCGCGGCTGCCGGGGTGACGTATGTCGCTCCGTGCTGCCCGCGTTACGAGTGCATTCTCAGGGTGTCGTTGCGGTGAACAGTGGCATGGCGTGGAACAACCGGGGCCGCCTCTGACTCTAAAGACTGTGAGTTCCGGTCCCTCCGGGGATCGGGCCACAACTAAGATCTTGAAATCGGCAAGCCGAATCCAGGTTGTGGTTGCTCGTGCACGGTTTGTTAAAAGCGTGGCGTTTGAGGGATCTCTAGGGTCCGTGCGCAGTATCATCTAGGATGATGTACCACTCCCCCTCCGCATTGCTCACCGGGTGTCCACGTGAGGATACCTAATGGAGCGACTCGGGGCCTCCATAAAACCTCCTACCAAGAATGGAGCCTAAGAGGGGATACGGCCACAGGGGCTGGTCCTGGGGCAAATAATGATAGTGGGCCGATAGGGCAAACGATTATAACACATCCCTGGGGCGGTGGTGTGATGGATAAGGGCCGTCCTTGGATTGGTATGCCTGAAAGGTCCGAATGTTTGTCATAAGTGCGTGGTGGGGTCCGGGTTTCGCGTGCGAGAGCCTAGGCCTCATTCGAACCCCGTTTATTGGGAGACATGTGAGCTAAGTCATCAACCCAGAAACTCTGCGTGTGGCGGCTGCGGGTCCATAAGTGACTGAGATGGTGACTAGCCTGCGTCTGGTAATGGGGGCGGTAAGATGCTGCAGGTGATATGGCAACAGCATGCATTGGATTCCTAGAGACGGAGACGTTCCTTCCGACCTGATACTGGTCAAGGAAGTACCCTGAAGACCAAAACTAGTCAGGTGAGCCGACGTGGACCAACCTGGCTAATTGAGGAAACCGTAAAGCTAGGTGTTAACGGGGTGGGGCCTGGGTGGAATCACAAGAGGAGGGCTAGGGGCACCCACTCGGATCAGTAAAGAGAAGGATGGCCCAGTACTCTGAAGGCTGGTAGCGGTAAGGGGTCCCCTGGTTACATGCCTCGAGCCGGTCAGCCGAAGCAGTCCCGTAGTGGTCCGTTAGGAACCTTAACTCTGGCATACGCCCTGTAGTGGAAAAGCATCACTAGTAGACTACACGATTCAATTGGTCAAGGCATTTTAACCCCTTTCTGCCATCCAATGTGATGAAGCTAAGAATCTAGGTGTGATTATAGATTCTGACTTAAGCTTTGAGCCTCACATCAAATCTATTACTAGAAATGCTTTTTATCATCTACGGAATATTGCAAAACTTAGACATTTTCTCCGCCAAGCTGATGCAGAAGTGTTATGCATGCTTTTGTTATTGTAACAGTCTCCTTTCTGGTCTTCCAAAGAAAGCTATTGGCCAGCTGCAATTAGTCCAAAATGCAGCAGCGAGAGTTTTAACCAAAACAAGCAGAAGAGCTCATATAACTCCTATTTTAGAGACTCTTGTAAGTGCAAATTATTCAATAATGGCAGCCTGTTTCGTTTCAAGATGTATAAGAAAAGATATTTAATGTTCTTCTGCAGAAGGAGGAAGTTTACAGGTTCGTCAGACGCATCTGAACGATTCAAAGTTCCTCCTAAAAGTCAAGATCATTCATTACATGTCAGCATATATGCTCTCAGCTCCCCTCACAAACAAGTCCGCCCCTAGGTGAGGTCCAAACCAATCATTCACAGGGGGTGTGGACCTGAACATTGAGGAAGATGATGGGGATGAAGGCCAGGGGGGAATTTGACCCTCCCTTCCCCACAGCACAACAAAAGTGAGGAGTGGTGACCACATAGTGAACAATGCCGGGCAATCACTCTGGTGTGACTCGGCATTGTTCTGAGTTTCTATGTAAATGTATGGCACAGGAGAAAACAGGTTTCATTGTAATCATTTAAATGTGTCTGTTGTCTAGCCAATGTCAAGCTTCAAGTAGAGAAACTGGTTTTATTGTGTGACAACAGGAAATCATTTTCTACAGCTTGCTGTAGATATCCAACTTAAGATGATGGAGTTTGAATCTTAAATGTAGCTTATTACATATAATAATTTTCTCTCACACTCTACACTGGCTTCTTGTTCAGAATAGATGTCAAGATCCTTCTGCTTGTTTATAAAGCTCTCACTGGCACAGCACCAGAATACACGCTAGACATATTGCACATACCTACAGTAGTCAAAATAGAAGTCTGTTGAACATAGACTACAGTAAAGAAATCACACACAAAAAAAGAAAAGAAATAGCTAGGACACATGGCCAATTGAAAACACATTGATTGTATAATTAGGACAAGGATTATACAGGAGAAATAAATAAATAAAAAAATAAATAAGATTATCCCAACCAGATGATACTAGGATAAAAGCTCTCAGGTCTTCTGACGCTGGTTTTCTCTGTACAGAAGAAGAGATTCGGTGAGGCTGCATTCTCATTTTATGCACCCAAAGAGGTGCGGCAGTTTAGGAGGTCAGCTGACCCAGAACGTCCGAAGCCCACTGACCCGGCCCCTTCCTGTACGGCAGAGCTGAGGCTGAAGGAGCAGGGGCTGCGTGACAGGGAGAAGGCACTGAAGGAACGCGATGAGAGGCTGGAGCGTGAGTGGTTCTCCCCTGTAATGTGCCAGTCGTCAAAGACAACGTATGGTTTCATGGGTCAGTGTTACTGGATGCCGAAATCTACTTAGTATAGGAAACGCTGTAAGTCACTGGCTACCATGGAGTGGGGGGGACGTTTATAGTGTAACACCGTATCAGATAATGACATGTTTGCCCTTTCCTCCTACAGAGAGGGAGCAGGAGCTTTGCCTTCGTGAGAGGCTATCGAACGAGAAGCTTGCGAGGTAAAACTGAATACGCAAGATAACTGGATAATGTTCCAATTGATCTGTAGAAATGGGGGCAAACTGCTGCTCAAGTTAGGCTAAATGCTAGAGTTGTAAATCCTCTCCCAAGTAAATGCTACATATGCTCACTGCTTTGAAGTCATAATCTCATCTGGCTGTATAACTGGTTGGATATAATCCGTTCTGACTCACAATATTGATTTTTTTCTTTCTTTCTTTTTTTCTTCTTTCTTCTCCAGAGCTGAGAGTTTGCTGAAGCACTACAGCCTGTTGAAGCAGCAAAAGGCCCATCTCTATTCCAACGACATAGGTATGGGCGTCAGACGAAGGCCTCTGGACCCCCTGAATGTAGACAAGAACTAAGCCCTGCATGCACTCTGCCGGGGGAGGGAGAGGGAAAGAGGGTTTTTTAGTGTATTGTGAATTTTTAACTGTGATTTGTAAATCAAACATTTTTGTCAATACAATCTGAAAACTAACACAGGGTGGGAAACACAATTAGTGAAAAGAGAGCTTTGCTCCTCTATTGAAGTTCAACAATGCAATAAAAGGTAGACAGAAGGGTACTATATTTTTCCAGACGTAATAAAAGGGACGATGAATGCACAGCTGTCACTTTGTGACACCTGTATCTGTGTCACCCTTACAAGAGTTTCTTTGGCTACCCCCAAACATGTTCACAATTCAAACTATTTACAAGGGTATTGCCCTGCACAATATTCTGTAGAGGTCAATGAAATATCTGTATTTGTAACCATTTGCTATCTGGCCCTGTAGATGAGGAAGAGGAGAATATCTCCCCAGGAAAAAAGAAGGTCCATTTCGCTGCTGACAAGACTCTCAAGAAGAGGCTGCAAGACGCCAACACACGTGTGCACGCCCTGGGTGAGGTGGAGAGGAACTACCAGCTGTAAAGCAGACAGACAGCTCCTGGCCAACCTCCGCTAGCCTCCGCTAGCTCAGTGGAGTCTGAGTTCAGTGTAATAATAATAATATGGATGAATGGGTCCCAGAAGTTCCAGGTCTCCTCTTCAGTCCAGACTAACAGCAGATAGGGAACGCTATCAGTCGCTGCCCTTAGGGGGAAAATGTGAAGCTTTAATTTATTTGTGTCATGTGCTTGTGCTATGTTGAAAACACCAAATGCTGGATGCCGAATATTTAGTTATTGTAGTGTGTTTTTTGCTACAATTTTGCTACTGAATAAGTGAGATTACCGGTATGAACATGTGATTTGTAGCCATGATCTACTGTAAATATGGAAGGCTGCGTTTCATTACATAGACATATATAAAAGGAGACGCACAACATATAATGATGTGTGGAAATTAGGCTATAGTTAATATCTTACTGAATGTCTGAATGGCAGTGTATTTCAAGAATAAACATTTAATGAATATTGTCATTAAATACTAATTGCTGTGTCTATTCACAGGAATGTGTCGCAAAACTCAATATGAGGCAGCTTCTATCCATCAGTATGGACGGCCCTAATGTCAACTTGAAGTTGGCAGACCTCCTCCAGAAAGAGCATGCTGAGCTGTATGGTGCTCATCTAGTCAATGTTGGAAGCCGTGGGCTTCACACCATCCACAATGCAGTGAAGGCAGGTTTTACTATGTGGCAGCTGGACAAGCTCCTTCGAGCACTCCATTTCCTTTTCCACAATGTTCCAGCTAGGAGGGAAGACTTCACTGCCTTGACTGGGTCCACCTGCTTTCCGCTACCATTCTGTGGCCACAGGTAGGTTGAGAATACACATTGAGAAAGGGCTTGGCGAACAGGGTATCCTACAAGGATGTTGACATAGGCCTGGGTGCTGAAACTGCCATCAAGGTAATTTTGATACTGCCTATTTTCTTTTCAGGGATGTATGTCTGGATTTGCTCTATCTGTACACCAATCCAACTACAATTTTTACATCTTATTCTGCTGTTTGTATTATTATTATTAATTAATAATAATAATAATAGCCGATATGGAGAAACTTTTTTTAGACTATAAAGCTTACCTTCTACATCATTTATAGCCTATGTTTATAGTCTGTTCCTTATTTGTCACGGGCACTTCAGGGCAAGCCAGGAAGCAGGGTAGGTGAGCTTTCTGTGCTCACCTTCAGGAAAGAGTGCATGCAGGGCCTGGTTAACATGGTTAAGAAAGTGCAGGAGAAAAGCCCCCTGAAAATTCCAGTGATCAGGGCCATTGGATGTTTGGATCCCACAAGCATGCACAGAGATGCAGAGTGAAGAAGATGCAAAGAAAAACAGAACACACTGGTCGAAACTGAGAAGCTGCTGGACTCGAAATCAGACGAGCTGAGGCACATGAAGTCATGAACTGTCAAGATATTTTTTTGGGTTGAGTGGAGCACGTCATGACCAAACCCAAAGCTGTCTGAGAACACTGTTGTTGTTCAAATGGTGAATTAGGGACGGGAGATGGTCCTAGGACGTGTGTCTCCCTTGGTGGGATGAGTCACATTGTCTTGTTTCTTAAATCCCTTTTTGTTTAACTAAGAGTTATTGGGATGTTATATGTTATATATTTATCCTACATTAGGTCTACTGTATTGAAACATATGTGTATGCATGTTGGTGAGAGTATGCTGCCCTAACTGACTGTGTGTGTGCGTGCGTGTATATCTGTCTGTTTGTGTGTACGTGTATGTGTGGTGTGTGTGTGTACGTATGCATCTGTGTATGTCTGTATATCTCTGTGTGTGTGTGTGTGTGTGTGCATGTATGTTTTTAATAAACCTTGCCTTTGGTTTAATTTTTCCCAGCCTATTTGAATTCTGTTGTATGATAGTGGTCTAGTCTATTGCAAACTAAAACGGTTAAGTTAAAGGTGTCACTGATGTAAACGGTTACAGCTCGAAGTGGCGGTGAGGTCTGGAAAAATATTGACAAGGTCTTGAAAAAGTCTTAGAAAGGTATTGAAATGAACCTCAAGATTCCTGTATATACCCTGAGTGTAGCTGCACAATACAGTCTGCCATCTGCCCAGTTACCAGGCCACGGCATAAGATTGTTTCTCTTGATACAGAGCATACCCAGCAGCTGGTGTGAGATGGCCATTGCTGCAACATAGGCATCTGTATCAGCTGCATCAATGACAACAGGGCCACTGTAGCCTGACTCACGCAGAACTGCGTAAGCAGAGAAGAGGATGGTATCAGCCTCAGACTGGTCAAAGCTGTAGTTCTGCATCGGTTGCTGGGTTGAAAAGTTGGTACAGTGAGAGCCAACAGAAAAACAAAAAAAAATGATTAGTAGACTACAAATGGTTCAGAATGCTGCTGCTCGTGTCCTTACTAGGACCAAACGAAGTGCGCACATCACACCTGTCCTAAGATCACTACACTGGCTCCCTGTCAGTTATAGAATAGACTTTAAGATCCTTTTATTAGTGTATAAATCACTCCATTGCGACGCGCCCAAATACATGGTGGACATGCTCATAAAATACACACCAGCTAGACCCCTAAGGTCTAGTGGCACGGAACTTCTAATAGTACCAGAGGCTAGGACAAAGAGATTTGGATGCTCCTAGATTGTGGAACACCCTACCTGAGGGCCTGAGGTTGTCTAAAACTCAGGACATTTTTAAGCAAGACCATAAAACCTACTTATTCAATGTCGCCTTTTGTTACTAAGGGAGACATTGGACATTATAGAACTAGGATCACTATGCTATTACACCACTCGTGCTTTGAGATCTTGTGTTGACAGGAAAAAGGACCTGGGTGCTGATGAGGCACTGTCAGCTCCCAGTAGCACCTAGAGCAGTACCAGAACCGGTACCAGGATGTACCTGGACCACCATCAAGTTGTATTGCTGTTAGGGATGTCCCGATCCGATATTGATATCGCATATCGCCGCGATATTGGTCCTGAATGCTGGATCGCAGATCGCACCAGAAAAAAAATAGGCAACGATCTGGGGCTCGCGATCCGGCGTGTCACTCACGTGATAACAACAGTAGTAGTCAGTGGTCACGGGCATGAGAGTTGGCTAGTAGCTACCTGTGTGTAATGAGTCTGACAATGTCATGATGCTAGCTGGTGAAATCATAAACCATTTGCTTATGTAATTTTTCGGTTGTTTACATAGTCTGAAACTACAGATGGTAAGCTTTCAAATGATGCGTCATACATTGAAATCGGAAAAAAATTCAAGACGACACGAGTATTTGAATGTTTGTTTGTATCAATGTTTTGCTCAAGAATGGTGACTGCTAAAAACGCTGCTAACAGCTAGCGGCTAACGTTTCGTTCTAAAACGAAAGTATGTTTACAAGCCAGGTATCACTTACCGGTAGCCTCTGGCAACAGTGAATCCAACCCACAGATTATAAGTATTTAGTGATCGTTAAACTGTTGAGTGGTACTTTAAAACTTGAAGTTGCCTGTTGTGAAAAAAACGAAAAGCAGATATTGTTGACACCCCTTTGATTGTGCGACTGGTTTCTGGTCTCATCAGCAGCGTCACTAGGCTACACTTTTAAAAAGGGTCCTATAATTGATTTGCCATTCGGAAGAGAAGATAAATAGAATAAAAACATGAAGGCACTAAAACTAGAAATCAGACAGTAACTCTTTTTTTTCTACAATGCTGAATGCTGCAGTTTAAATTGTTTTAACTTTAAACCAGTTGGTCAGGCACTGAGTACTGCAGAGTACTGTTTTTGTTGCTTGAATAAAGGCTGGCAGTCTTTAATAGCCAACTGTTGTTGTGGACTATACTGGGGAAGTATTTGTAATTATTCAGGAGTAAAACAATAAATACAAATATCGGATTGATATTGGTATCGCAGATACCTGAAGCTCAGGTATCGGTACCGGTATCGGTAGTGAAAAAATGGGATCGGGACATCCCTAATTGCTGTCATCTTTATTGTGTTGTTGCATCATAACTGCGCTTGAGATTCTCTTTTGGCAGGACCTGTGCCCATGCTGGATGCAGAACGATGCAGATATAACACTACATTTATGGACAGTGTGTACGCCGATAATATGCAAGGAACTTTTCCTGGATACATGGTGTACAGGTTTTTCACCCTTGCTTGCTTGCTATGCGCCGGTGGTCCTTGGGCCTCCCCTTGGGGGCCCCCGGCTGCCCCGTGTGCCTGGTCTATTCCGCCGCCGGGGCACCTGCTTGGCCGTCCTTGTGCGAGGCCTTTATGGTCTGTGCCTGCTCGGCTGGGCCGGGTGTGCTGGTGGTGGGGCGGGCTGGGTGTGTGGGGCGGCGGGGGCTCCCCGGGGGGGGGGGGGGTGTGGGGGTCCACCGCTGGGTGCTGGTAGACAAACTGGTTAGTAGTCGCTCTATGTGTAGAGGGCTGCAAGGGAATTTTCCTGGCTACATAGTGTACAGGTTTTTTACATTTGCCTGCTTGCGGCTCTGTCAGTATGTGAAGCGCATTGAGTTGCATCTTGTAAGAAATGCACTATACAAATACAATTTGATTTGATTTGATTTGAACAGTAAGAGTAAACAATCTCTGCATCTACATTCTGTTCAAGGTCAGCCAGGTAGCTGCATATTAGTTTTTGCAGCCTACCCTCGTTGCTGACGCTACACAGCATCGTTTTGAATGCTCTGGCAGAGGGGAAGGGGTCACCCAATTTCATGTAGGTGTTGGGGACATCTGCCTTACCCTATACCCGCAGGTCTCACTCGTCATCTTTAGTCGAGTATGCTGTATTGTACGGGTCATTCACACAGATGATACGGTCAACATCACCATGGCGGGCAAGGATGATGGATGAAACCCTATGGATGTAGTCCGACCACCAAGGTGTCATTGAGAAAGTTGGCATTGTCAATGATACGGATGCTTGGTTCTCCCTCAGTGATCTCGTTAGGACACACCAAACACCGCTCGAGGTCAAGCATGGTCCAGACATCACGCAGGAGAACATTAATAAATTGTTAAATTAATATACCATCATAGAAAGTCACAATGAGCAAGCTAGATAACTACAGTATCCTTGTTTTTGTTTTTGCCTCAGGTGATAGTAAGAGTAGATGCATAGGCACTGTGTAGATGCATAACTGCTTGAAAATGGAAGAAATCAATCAACCCACAGGGACCAATAGACAGTCCATAATTCATCAGAAGCCAGGTTGGACAGGGCCCGGTCGAAGCCTTCGGCGTGAACCAACAGGTCATCGAGGTACACAACACACCGACTCTCCATCAGCCGCTTGAAGGTATAGCTGGTGTGATGCAGAGCCCAAATGGCATGACGCAGAACTGCCACAGCCCTGCTCGATCTTCAATGCGGTCTTTGGTCTTGCTTCAGGGCCAGCTTCAGGGCCAGCTTCATTAGCTGCTGCGCAGGTCGAGGGAGCTGAACCAGCTGGACGTTGCAATGTAATCAAGGACATTGTCGATCCGGGGGAGCGGGTATGAGTCTTTCTTGGTGACGTCGTTCAGGCGTCAATAGTCCACGCAGAACCACCAGCTGACGTCCTTTTTCTTTACATCATCTTTGACCCCACCCTCTCATTCCTTCCCCATGCCAACCAGGTCACTAAATCTGCTTTTTTCCACCTCAGGAACATTGCCATTTAGCGAGGGCCAGCCTATGGCGGCGCAGCCGGATCGGCTGAGCAGAGCCAGTCTCGATGGCATGCTGAACCAGCCCAGTCTGTCTTTAGTCCTCATCTCTGGCAGCGAAGATGCGGACGCATAGTCATCGAGGAGGTGCTTCAACTAATGGCGCTGCTGTGGGTCAAGGCCATCGCTACTGCGTTGCCATAGGTTGTGTATGGCCTCAGTCGTCTCATCGGAGGGCGGGATGGCAGGTCCGTCAGTCGGGACCGGGGTATGCTGCAGCGGTGCAGGGCTACTGGTGGTGGGCAGCTTGAGCGGTGGTCTGGGCCGTTAGGGTGGCGAGGTGCAGGGTCTCGGTGCCTGCGGGTTGGCAACTGTTTGGCGGCTGGTTTGCTGGTCCCTGTGTCTGCAGTTCCTCCTTTGACCGGACTGGAGTGCCGCAGTTTACGTGCCGGAAACTAGTGATGGCTGCCCCCGGCATGGGTCAGCAGGTGAAGGCCAATGATGCATGGGTCCCGGATGTCGGTGAGCCAGAACTTGTGCGCCAGCTCCTGGACTCCAACCTCAATCTACAGCACCTTCTTCCCCATCATTTCCGCCTTCTCTCCCGTCACCGTTGTCAACTGGGTGCTGGTTGGCGACCACGCTGCAGTGGGGGGGGGCGGAGGTGCCTGGAAGGATGCCCAGCCGCACCAGGGTGGCGGCTCCCGTATCGACCAGGGCCCAGCAGTGTTGGTATAGTGGCCACCGGTCCTGGGGAAGGTTGGAGACTGGGGTGTTGGTCCCCTCATTAGGCCACTCTGTTGTCGTTTCCCGCCGTCTGAGGAGGAGACGCTTCGCGGAGAGCCTCGCCAAGGGATTGGGCCGTGGCGAGGCGAACATGCTGGCGAAACAGGAAGGTGTGTAGGGCTCCTCTTGGGTGGCGACTAAGAACTGTGGGCAGCCATGTTGGGCATGCAGCAGCTGGCCAGCTGTTCCCTACTTTGGTCGGTGAGAGGTCGCCACCCGAATCAGAGTTTTCAAGTTCGCTGTGTCAGCTCTCGAAATCGAGGAGTCATGTGGCCGTTAGTTGCAAATGATAGCAAATCATCGCCGATTCAGCAAAATCCAGCACCGTGTAGCCTAAGAGTGTGGCCATCTCTCTGTCTCTCAATCTCTGTCTCTCTCTCTTTCTTTATCTATCACTTATCATCAGTAAAATGTAATAGTTGTAAGTTTAATGTATTATGAAAGCATCCTATTTGAACATTCTTGCAGTAATCAGCACAAACTCAACAATGATGTGCATATAGTGTTTATTAAATTACATCGAGTCGTTAATATTAAGATATGCTTTGCTATTAACAAAATATAGCCATAATAGGTTGTAATTTCTAAATGGTGAAACCAATAAAAAATTAACCTCATAGTGGGTTAGGGTTAGGTTTTAATTGTTTTAGATTTAAAATCCAAACTGTTGGATGGTAGAGCTAAAAGAAGAAACAATGCCTATAGAGGGAATGGTATATCTATCCTATTTTCTAACTTGAACTCTCCAACACCAATAAACAATTTTCATATTACCACGCTTATCTCCAAGCCCTATTCTAAGCTATGGAAGGTGCTGTGGCTTTGTGGCTTTTTTTCCCTAATCAATCAAAAGTTCACCAGCAACTGATAGAAAAGGAAATGTGCCTTGTGTTTAATTCTATGAGAGCAGATCTACAGTATCTGTGCCAATAATATGAGTAGGCCTACCAATCCGGATCAGATCAGAGTTAACTCTCCCTTTCACTGTCGTGGAGTATATAAAAGCACAGCACCAATATTGTTGAGTGAAGGAAGTGGATTATTATTTCCATTGTTATGTTGTCTTTCCCCCTCCCTTCCCCTCCCCTGTGAAGCTGAGCCAGACTTGGCTGACAAATGAGTCATTGTAAGTCTCAGGTCAGAGAGCTACTTATTTAAAACATTGAAAACATATTTTAGATTAGTATTATTGGGAGTCCAATCTTACCTTGCCAGTTGTGTATGGGGAGAAAAACACATAGTTAAAGAGGTAGCTCCCTAGTACATCCTATCCCCCCTTACCTGTCCGACCTCCTCCACCTCAACATTCCCACCCGGTCCCTCAGGTCAGCCTCCGCCATCAACCTCACTGTCCCCCCTGCCCGTCTGTCCACCATGGGGGCAAGAGCTTTCAGCCGCTCTGCCCCTCGCCTCTGGAACTCCCTCCCCCCCCCCGACATTAGGAACATTGACACCATAAACCCATTCAAAACACACATCAAAACACACCTCTTCAGGCAGGCTTATCTCTGAGCCACCCTCCCGACTATTGAATGCCCTGCTGCTGCTGCTTTTTATATTGTAATTTGTAATTGTTTGATTGTCATTTTTTAACTGTTTGACTGTATTTTTGTAACTGTGTTGTACGGCGACCTTGAGTGCCATTAAAGGCGCCTTATAAAATAAATGTATTATTATTATTATCCTATTTGTTTTCAAAACGTGCTCGAGTTATTTGGCCAATATTGAGTTATTTCAAGGACAAATCCACTCTAACATGTACTTTATCTATCTATCTCTATCCTCTATCTATTTATGTACAGTGTTTCCTCCAGGATTTTTCACATTAGTGGCGGGGTGGTCAGTTTTTGCGCAATTCTATTCGTGTGCACGAGCATGAAACGCGCACTGGCGCTCAAAACAAAGACGTATTTTCACCAAAAACTAGAGGGTGGAAACATTTTTTTAAAAGAAATAGCGGTTAAGCCATTAAAGCCGAGCAGGTGATTTTATATAGAAGGTGATCAAATACCAAGATATCATACAGCTGCAGCAGAACATGGGGAACGCGCATACATACAGCACTGAACAAAGGTTACCGTATAATATACATGTGACTGACAGATACGCCCAAGACACTGACACACACACACACACACACACCACACACACAGCAAGATCATCAGCTCATCGAATATGAAGTACACGAGAGATAATCAGCTCATCGAATATGTAGAGTAGATACAAGAGTAGAATACACATGGAACCGGGAACGCGCATACAGCACTGAACAACATCCGTAGAATATAAACTTGTGACTGACAGATACATACACACGCACACACACACACACACACAATGAAAGATCATCAGCTCATCAATACGAAGTAGGCCTACATGAGAGTACACGCACAAAACCGGCTAACGTTACTCATTAACTGTTTACACAAGTAAAATCACAGTGTGACAGTCAGATGGAGCATTCGGTAAACAACTAACAGCAAGGTAATGCATATTATCAGCTGAGTTAAAGAAAACCAACTCTTACCTTTGATGACACCGACATGAGCCCCGTTTACCCGTACCTCCGCTGTTCTGTTCGTGGTGATTTTAGAGGCTATAGATTATTTTTGCCCCGCGCATATTGCCCTGTAATTAGACCATGCGACCACACGTTGTGTCTCTTATTGTCCAAATGTTCCCTGAATTTTAGCTGCATGTTGTTCCAGCATGTAAATCCGTTGTCAATAAAAATTTGACTCCCCTTCTTTACCCCTGCCAATACTGTGTCGTTTATGACATTTTCCAACGTTTATGCTATGAATAGTTTGTTGTCGCTGATGCAGTGTTGCCAACTCAATCTGTAATGGAAGTAGCTGTTGGCTCTCCCAAAAGTAGCTAGAAGTAGCTAGATGACGTAATCAACTCATTTGCATAATATGCCATTCTGAAAGGCTAAATGAATAGAAAAAGGCTGACCAGGGGGGTATTCTACGTACTTTGATTAATATATCGGCGGTTAAAATAAAAGCCGCGTTCAGGGAACTCGTGATTGGGATTCAAGCCTCAGGTGATTCCTCGAACGAGGATCAGCCTTGTGTCATCAGTGTTCACAGAACACTGGTTTAGAAATCCTCGATATGGGCACGTGCACACAGACATAAAGAGAAGAGTGGAACTGTCGAAGAGTGGAACTGTCGAAATGAAGATACTACACTCTGCAGCGGTCCTACTTTTTGCGCAGCACTCCTACTTATTGATTTTTATGAAGACGAAAATTAAGATGTAAAAGTGCAATACTGCCGCAATTAACAAGGCGAGGGAAATGGTTTGGCATGAAATTGCTGACCGATTAAATGCGTAGGTCACACTAGCCCCCAGTTATTGTTATATGTTCATATTATAATAAATGAATATTTACTACTGTGGTGATATCAGCAGCAGGCTACATTCAGTTATATTTTCATGATGGCATAGTGCTATAGTGCCATCGTATCAAGTCATTTTAAGACGGTGGTTCAAATCCCTCTTCTGACACACTTTTTACTGCATTTCGTTGTCTGAATCCGATCTAAAATCTCATCTAAAAAAGTATGAAGGCTATAAAATGATGGTGCAGGCTAATTTACAAGAACTGACACTATTACAATGGTGTTTGAAGCCTTTCTGAGTAGTAAATTATGTTCTTCTAACTGGACCCTGGATTTGGCATAGATTATTTCTTCTTATGATTACTGATGGATAGATGATTCACTTAGACAGATATATATATATATATATATATATATATATATATATATATATATATATATATATATATATATATATATATATATATATATATATTGTAAATCGATGTGTATGAAGGCTTCGGTTAAATGTAAAAAAAAATACATTAAATTAAATCAAGTATCAAAGCTTGATTGGCTGCCTTAACCCCTGCACCAACCACACCGCTGTGAAGATAGCAATGCAAGTTGATAGACATATCTATACATTTTTTACACTTTTTTATTTATCTATCTATCACACTTTCAAAATATCAAGTTATCTATCACACAATCAAACTATCTATCTATCTATCGATCACACTTTCAAAATCTAATTATCTATCTATCACACAGTCAAACTATCTATCTATCTATCTCGTAAAAAGTGGGAACTGCCCCGCGGTGGTGTAGCGGTCTAAGCACTGGCCGCTAGTGCAAGCTGCCCACCGGGGCCGGGGTTCGTATCCCGGCTCGCCAGATCCAGATATGGCCGAGGCACACGGGAAGCGGCATATTGGCCGGCCGCTTCCAAGGGTGGTATAGGAGTATTTCTGGACTAGGATCCGTCGCGCAACACCGCCCCCTGGGCGCCGGAATAACGGTACTGGGCTCGAGGAGCCAGTCAGCCTAGTCTGCCTGGCGCCCTCCTCTGGGACTGCCGGCCACGGGGTCGTGCGGCGGATCCTACGCAATAGGCAGGGGATAATTGGATGCTACGTTGGGTTGAATTGGCTACCAAATTGGGTGAAAAAGGGATAAAATCTGAAAAACAAATTTAAAAAAAAAAAAAAAAGTGGGAACTAACATTTCCTAAAAGACACTTGACGGAACTGTCGTTCGGAATGTAGTTTCCGCCTGTGAGACATTTTTGCATTACATTACGCACGCATTACCTAAACCAGCCTGTAAACCTGCTCACGACCAGGATTGCTCAGAAGGATTGGTTGCATAGCAACCAAGCAGCAAATTATTTGAGCCACATTGATGGAACCGAACGCAAACTGAAATTAGCGCCCGGATCTGATTTAAACCTGGATTAGAGTTTCTTCTAGGAATCGGCCCCTGGTTTACAAACTAACTATTTACATATTTACAAACTTATTTTTTTGCTATAAGTTTTTACTGAGCGGGTGGACCTGATCGACTCATGCGAGAGACTGACTGAGACAGATGGCGCTTTTCCACTACCAATCTGGCGATTTCCATTGACCAATCAATGGAAATCACAAGCAGGGTCACACGTCACACACAGCCTGGCAAAAAAGTACCTTTCGCTACCCATCCCGAACAAGAACTATTTTAGTTCTTGTTCGGCACGGGTTCCAGAAATGGCACGGGTACTTTTGGCAGTGGAAAAAGGATAATAAACCGGGCCATTATACTGAACTGTACAAAATCATTGTTGTGATTGGAAGTTAGCGGCCCGCTGCAGCAAGACTGCGAAGCTGCTATCAGACTGGCCGCGTGAGTGAGTTGATGTTTCTTTTCAAGGGACCCGGCGAAAAGAGAGGGAGAGGAGAGGGATATCCTGAAATCCAAATGTCCCGCTAAATTCGGACCAATCACAAAACTATTTTGCAAGCGCAAAAGTCTGCAACATTGTAACATTGTAACTTACTGCTCCCTAAATCGGAACGAAAATGTAGGTCTGAAAGCGGCCTAAATCTAGCTTCAATCTTTTTCTTTTCATAATACCTCGCTGCCTTTTTCGTTGCGCAGCCTGAGGAGAAATCGTCAATTTAGTGGACTGAATCAATTAGTGGTGGAGAATATTCATTCGTGGCGACCCACCACGAATCAATGCATATAGAGCAGGGGTCCCCAAACTTTTTTCTGTGAGGGCCACATCATTTTTCCTTTCTGTGATGGGGGGGCCTGGGTCGGTCTCTAACATAACATAATATGGAACGGAGTGAAATGGAGGCGGTTGCGCAAAGCAATTGCGCGCAGGAGAGCACTGGTGGATGCAAACAAAGTCTAAACAGTTGAATTTGGATGGAATTTATACCTATAGTGATATGTCAATGAAATATAATCAGTTTTACAGTCTGATACATGAGGAAGTCTGATACACTGATGGTGCCAAAATGTCTCCAAATGGCACAATTGGTTGTCCGCCTAAACATACCTGTCCTTAAACAGGTACAAAGTTGCACTGGCTCACATTACTAGCATCTAATTTGGCACAAGTACTCATCAGACCCTGGAGTACTGATTCCTAGATGATTTGGGCTATAAGCTCAGGTTTCCTAGCTGATATTCACTCTAAAAGCTGTTGTTTTTTTAGGCGGAGAGTGAATTTGAGATGTTTCTATGTTCTAGCTCTATTTACTCTGACACATTAACATATATTTTGATTCTGACACTTCTACAGCCACCCCACATTTGATACCAAGGGATTTTTTGCGCAACTCATGAGAGACTCATGAGAGTCATCACATGCTCCTCACCCTGCACAGCCCACCAGCCACCCCCAGTCCATGCTCACCGGACCGTACGGGCCACCGAAAATCACCTCATCAACAACACAGATGAGGGGGCCACCAGGCAGTCAGAGGGGAGACAACCCCCACACCATGAGCAGCCAAGGGGAGGTACCACACTATCTGGCCCCCAACGACCCATTGGAGGGCCTCAACCTCATGTGCAATAGCTTAGCAAAAATTGGAACAAACCAAATCCAAGAACCATGAGGATAACAATCTCATCTCTCAACACCAGAAGCCTCCGGCAACCAGACAAACGGGAGGTCGTCTACCAGTACATCACCCAACATCAGTCAGACATGTATATCCTCCAGGAGTGCGCCATCCCATTCAAGGAGATGGACGCCACCCTGGAGGAGGAATGGACACGGGGGGACTCTCTCTGGTCAGGCTCAAACATTGATAGAGCTGATGGGGTCGGCATTTTGGTGGCCAACCCTTTTCTGCAGACCAAAAAGGGGGAGGTTGTAGAGAGCGGGCGAATCCTGGTTCTGGACCTAGAGATCCAGGGTTCGCCGCTGAGGGTCATCAATGTGTACGGCCCAACCAACGTGGCCAAGAGAGTCTCCCTTTTCAAGAAACTTCGGTCTCTCCTCCTCATCCCCACACCAGTCCTAGTGGGGGGAGATTTCAACTGTGCCCTCCGGGATGAGGACCGCAGCAGGCCCAGGAGAGACCGATCCACTACAGAACTTCAGTCCATCATAGACGACTTCCAACTGGTAGACGCCGGTGGCACCTCCCCGCCGACACACACAAGGGTGAGTTCCTCCGGGAATTCTTCCTCCAGGATAGACATGTTCTTGCTCTCGCCAGGTCTGAGGATGGGAACCCTGACCAGCCAGGCGGCCCACTTCTCGGACCACAGGATGTTGACAGTGTCCCTGGAATGGGATGGCCAAACAAGAGCGGGTAGGGGTACCTGGAGGATGAATACATCGATCCTTCAGGACCCAACAGTGGTGCATTCCTTCTCCAGGCGCTACCTGGAGTGGAGGACCCTAAAAGAACTGTTCGACTCCCCGATAGAGTGGTGGGAGATGGTTAAGGCCAGGACAAAGGGCTACTTCGGGTCAGTCGGAAGGAGGAAAGCGGCAGAACAGAGGGCCAGGTTTCAACACCACAACGCGGCCCTCCAACGCCTAAGTCTCCTACAACTGGGTGGTCTGGATGTGGCCCGAGAACTGGCTGAGACCAAACAACACCTTGCCACCCTCTACCGGGAGCAACAACAAAAGAAACAGTTCAGGGAAAAACTCCAGGGCCTGGAGGAGGAGGAGAAATGCACACGCCACTTCTTCCGCAAGGCACGGTCAAAACACAAGCCTATCCTGTCCCTATACGACACCAATGGGGACACCGTGTCAGACAGAGGCAACATCCCGGGGGTGGCAAGAGAGTTCTACGAGAGTCTCTACAACATCAAGACAACCGACGAGACTCTCATGGCCACCTTCCTGGATGGTCTGGACCGGGTCCCCGAGGGTGGTGAGAGTGAGAACCCAGAGCTGACCACGGAGGAGCTCACCCGGGCCGTGCACTCCTTGAATACACACAAGGCCCCTGGACCGGATGGGATCCCAGCAGAGTTCTACAAGACTCTCTGGGATCTCCTCAAGGAGGACTTGGCGGAGGTCTTCAAAGCCGTCTACAGGGAAGGGAGGCTTGGAGAGTCAATGAGACAGAGTACGGTCACACTGATCCCCAAGAAAGGGGACCTCAAGGACCTCCGGAACTGGCGCCCCATCAATCTCCTCCCAGTGGACTATAAAATTATGACAAAAGCCCTCACCCAACGGTTTCAAACCCTCCTCCCCTCAGTTATAGCCCCTGACCAGACCTGTAGCGTCCCCGGTAGGTCCATCAATGACAACCTGCTCCTGGTGAGAGACCTCATCCTGCACTCCCAGGAGCGGAGGTCCCCTTTAGGCCTTCTCAGCCTGGATCAGGAGAAGGCCTTTGACAGGGTTAACCATGGTTTCCTGCAGAGGGTGCTGAGAGGCATGAACTTCCCCCAGCACCTGCTCAACTGGACCGAACTCTGCTACAACAACATCACGAGCAGAGTTCGGATCAACAACCAGTTGACAGACCCCTTCCCCATCAAAGCTGGAGTACGGCAGGGATGCCCCTTGGCCCCTCTACTGTACGTCATCTACCTGGAGCCGTTCCTACGGAAGATCAGGAGCTCCCCCAACATCATGGGCTACCCTCTACCAGGGGCCCGGGGGGAGAGGCTCAAGGTGGTGGCGTACATGGACGACATTACCATCGTCGGCACGGATAGTCGCTCCATTTCCACAGCAACGAAAGTGGTGGAGGACTACTGTGCAGCCACTGGCGCCCTGATCAATAGGAGTAAGTGTGAGCTGTTTCTGTCGCAGCACTGGCAGGAGAACCTGGCAACCTCCTTCCCTGTAAAGACGGAAAACATTAAGCTGCTGGGGATCACCTACCAGAAAGATGGAGGAGCCTCCGGCAGCTGGAAGGAGACCATCCGCCAGGTCCAAAAGAAGATCTGTGAGTGGAGTGCACGGCCTCTCACAATGACAGGCAAGATCCTGGTCCTGAAGGCTATTGTTCTTCCCATTCTCCTTTACCTGGGCAGGGTGTTTCCCCCAGACAGAGCAGTATCCAAAACCATCGAAAGGATCATGTTTACCTTTGTCTGGGGGAGCCAGATGGAAAAACTAAAACGCACCACCCTGTACAAAACAGTGGAGAATGGGGGGAAAGGGGTCCCAGACATCCTAAACATCATTAGGGCACAGGGACTCTCCAACCTCATCAACAACATCAACAACAAAGATAGGAAAGCCAGGTTCTTTGAAATATACTATGCCACACCCATCCTCCGGACACTCAGGGTGACCGCATCAATAAATCACACTGTGCCCTACAGCTGGGACCCCCCTCCTGTCTACAAGATATGGAGGGACTTTGCCTTCAAGACAGGATTGTCCGCGGCTGGGCTGGCCTCATGGAAATACAAAGACATTATGACCTTCATAAGGTCGAAGGAAACCATTACTCACCCCAAGGCCAGCACAGCCGTGGACTCCAAACAGGTATGGAAAAACATTAATCATAAATGTACTAACAATAAACAAAAAGACATTGCCTGGATGGCTGCTCATGGTTGTCTCCCCACTAGGGAATTCTTGCATAGGCGGCACATCGCAACGACTGATAAATGCCCCCACGGATGCACGGACACAGAACACATTAACCACCTGTTCTGTGAGTGCTCCGTGGCCAGGCGGGTCTGGGCCCTGTTTGTTCCCTCTGTCTCCCTAAACAGCCTGCTGACCCTGCCCCGCTTGACGGGCGATAACATCCTGTATGGTCCTCCCGGGGGGTGCACAACCCCCCAACTACAACAACAGTGGAGGATCATCAGCGCCGTCAAGCAGGTACTCTGGGAGACGAGGAACATCAGGGTCTATCAGAAACAGAGCGTCCACCTGACAACCCTGAGGAGGAGAATCACCCTCTGCCTCAGGGACCATGCTATTGTTGACTTTAAAAATAACCCGGATCAAGCAAGAGCGGTGTGGGGGGTGGAGAGATGGAAGGACGTCATCCTCTAAACCCCCCCCCATGCCGCGCCGCATCGACCAACCCCCCCCCACCCCGGGCCTACCTCACTACACCACCAGTTCCTGCACTATCACCTTCACCACTGTTCCAGCACAAGCCCTGGTCAGCAGTATCACCATCACAAGGACCAGGAGAGGAGCAGCGCACAACACCAACAGGGAAGTTTACTGCACCTTCCACCACCTACACATGTACACAGCACTGACCCACTTCCTACTCTCACCAGAATATCAACACACACAACCCACAGCCGAACCAGCCGTCTCTGCCAGCACCACCAGCACCAGGATGACCAACACCACTGGGTCACAGGGAAGTACTGATCACCCGCCTGACACCAAAATGCACACTACACAAACCATGCACACCTCCCTTCTCTCACTCCTGTATCTTTTCAGGCACATGTCATATCCAGCTCTGACACCTACCCAGGCTTCCAGACCCAGGAGCAGAGACCGGCGGGAACCACCACGTCACCCCAGCACCAACCCCAGGTTCCAACTCAGCGACCCCAAACCCCCTGTTCCGGGCCCCCCCCCCCCAACTCCAGGCCCCCAGCTACAGGCCCAGTCCCCTACCCGCCAACCCCCAACCCCCAGCCCGGAACAAGCTGAGAAGAGCCAGGGAGCTTTTTCCCTGGATAAGCTGTGTACAGGTTTTTCGCCTCTGCTTGCCTGCCATGCGCCGAGCTCTCTGGGCCTCTCCTCAGGGGCCTCCGGTCGGCCTGCGTGCTCGATCTGCTCCGCCGCTGGGGCACCTGGTCCGGCTAGCCTCGTGAAGGGCTACAGGAGTCTGAGCCTGGTGGGCTGGGCCGGACGCGCCGGTGGTGGGTCGGGTGAGTCGGGTGTGTGGGGTCCCTCGGGGGAGGGAGGTGGGGGAGCCACGGCTTTGCACTGGTGGGCAAACTGGATAGTAGTCGCTCTACAACTAGAGGGCTGCAGGGGAATTTTTTCCCGGATGCACAGCGAACAGGTTTTTTACCCCTGCCTCCTACCGACACTGGAACCTGGACACTGAACACTGAACACTGAACATTACACTACACTGGACAATACACTGAACACTGAGCACTTTAGTTAGTTTAATGTTGGTTGTTGTTGAATGTAATGTCTTAAATGTCTGATTGTTTGATTAATTGATTGTATACACGGTGTTGCGTTTTTATAAAAACCAATAAAAAACACTCTTATCAGTTTATTATCTATCAGTTTATTTATTATATTAAATTGATTTTTGGAGCAGGGAGATGGAATAGGGGCTTGCTCCGTCCACACCATGCATCGACCTGTTATTGCAGTACCTCCAGGAACATAAAATTTCAACGGCATTTCAAGGTCTAAATATAAGCCAAATTGGAAATTGAAACAACGTCTATGTTTAGACGTTGAAATGCCGTTGAAACATAGACAGGGAAACAACGTCTATGTTTCAACGGCATTTCAACGTCTAAACATAGACGTTTTTAAAATTTCCAATTTGGCGGATATTTAGCCTCGATTTCGCCTAGACGTCTACGGGCCATTTAGACGTTGTTTAGACGTCTAATCAACGTAAAATTGCTCACTGGGGTATAACTGGGTTTCGGGTACAAACGTATTCTGCTGAGCTGATTTTAGCTTCGACACTTGTCTGCTCTCATTTGGTCTTGTAAACTAGCATACTTGTCTTTGTGGCGGACTTCATAGTGTCGGCGCAGATTGTATTCTTTGAACACAGACACGCTTCTTGACAGATGAGCCTTTTCTTTGCATTTAACAATAATAATCACTTGTGCACTGCATTCTGAATCAACTTTTCTCTTTACCAACCGTTTGGCCATTTTTCATCTCTGAATTTTCGTTCTAGCTCGCGTGCACCTGCTATAGATCCGTGCTCATTCACTATGGAACGTTACGTTGAATGTACCGCATTCTGTGGGCGGGTGAAACTAACTAATAATGTTATTAATGAAAATAGTTTATAACTAAGGGACATTTTTATTTGAAAGCCAACCTTTAATATCAAATACAGATATGATATGATTAAAACATATATTTAAAGTTGAATTTTCAAAATATGTTTCTGGCATTGTTGAGAGGGCCGGTCCAAATGTGGGGGCGACGTTGTTCAAAGGGCCGGTCCAAGTGTGGGGGTGGGCCGTAGTTTGGGGACCCCTGATATAGAGGAAACACTGATGTATGTATCTATCTATCTATCTACAGTATCTATGATATTATTATGGGATGATATTATTTTAACGACATGTTTATTAAAAATTCACTAAAGTGAACAAAATAACTGGAAATGCAGGGACGACAGAAAGCAATGGATTATTTAAGTGTATCATTTATCGTCATCCTTGTGTAATTTCCAGAGTTGTTGTTTACTTTAGCAAATGTTGTGCAACGATTTGCCTATTTCACTGACTGACCTCTTAGATGTTAGATTAGTTCAAAAACACTTTTCTTTCTGAAGAAACCACATTACAGTTTTTCTCAATTGCTTTGGTGCATTTCAAAAATGTTGAACTAGTTGTCAAAATCTGTCAAGCAATTTGTATACATTTCTTTATCATTTTTTCCTGAAAAAGTCTCCCAAATTGAACAATTTCTCTCGGGTGATATTGGACAGTAATTCAGCACTAAACAATCTGCACTGCACTACTGTCATTGTGTCATACATGAAGCTTACAGTGGGACAAGAACTTGTCACTTTTTACATTTTACATTTAGACTTACAGCTTTACTGCAGCACATATTTACTGTATTGTAGTGTAAAGTAGTGTTACAGTAAAGATTTGCCATATTTACAGTATGGTACTGTACTGCAGCATTTTACAAGTGGGAAGCACTGTTATTGTACACTACAGTAATATGGGTTAAAGCAGTATATCTCATGTTTACTGTCCATTACTGTAATTTTACTCTGGAAAAGGGCCCCTTTCTACTCCGCAACAAGAGGAAGCCATTGGTGCAATGGTGATTGCAAGCAATGCCATAAGGTTGAGAGAGATACAAAGCGCTGTTATAGAAGATGACAATATCTTTGGGAATATTGAATCCGTTTCAATCGCTACAATTGACAGAGTGCTCAGGAGAAATGAAATGCGCATGAAACAATTGTACAATGTGCCATTTGAACGGAACAGCGACAGAGTGAAGGAGATCCGTCACCAGTATGTACAGGTAAAACATTTATGTGTTCTATGCATACTCTAATGTTCAGTGTTGTAAACTGGTTACTTTGTGGAGTGCCATGCAGAACACTTACATGACAGTTCATACTGTACAATATATATATTTTTTCTCTCTCTTTCTATTCTGGGATAAAGCGTGTACTGGAGCTGGAGGCCAGGGAACCGCTGCACACATTCATATACATTGATGAGGCGGGTTTCAATCTGGCAAAAGGTAGAAGGCGTGGAAGAAATCGCATTGGACAGAGAGCCATTGATGTCCCAGGCCAACGAGGAGGGAATATTACAATGTGTGCAGCCATCTCAGAAAACGGCGTCCTCACCCATATACCCTGTCTTGGTCCATTACAACACACAACATCTGCTGACTTTTTTAGACACTCTTTACAGGGACATAATCCCTGAGAATGAGAGGGGTCTAAATGGAGACCATCTGATGAAGTATGTTGTTGTATGGGATAATGTGCGTTTTCACCCTCTCAGATCTGGTCAGACAGTGGTTTGCAGCACATGAAAGAATGCTGGTGGAATATCTCCCTCCCTACTCCCCATTCCTGAATCCAATAGAGGAGTTTTTCTCTGCCTGGAGGTGGAAGGTATATGACCGGCATCCACATACCCAAATGGCTTTGCTAGCAGCCATGGATGCAGCATGTGATGACATCACAGCACAGTCCTGCAGAGGGCGGAATCGCCACTCAAGGAGATACTTTCCTCGCTGCATTGCCAGGGATGATATTCGCTGTGATGTCGATGAAAATATGTGGCCAGAAAGACAGGAACGTCTGGATGTGAATGAATGATTTACAGTACTGTGTATGTTGTATGTTCCAATTCAGCTCCAATATGTACTGCAATATTGTTTACAGTTGTGCACAGCTCTACCCAAAGGGTTTTTCTTATGTTTGGTGAAAATAAGTTTGTATTTTTCTTTTCCACAATGCTGTGAACAAATTAGAATTCCAAAGAGCATATGCAGTAAAAATGAAACATACGTATTCAGTGTACTCATTTACCTCACTAAATACAGTAATGTGTAACCCACTGTAGATTTCAAATGGCTGTGTGTATAGTACTGTCTTGAGCATGTTCAGGTAGTGTCACCAAGATCTGACTTTTTTGCATTGGAAAACACTTACAGAGTGAACTGTCATAATGAAAACATGACAAAGCCATTTGACTATCTTGTTCATAAACAAGTGTCAGGACTTGTCATTTTGATGACATTGACACTTTCATTGACATGAATACTTGCTTTTGAAGAATGAACTATCCATTTTGAGCAAGTGACACACTTTTGCAGGTTATCAACTAGGTTTTGCAGTTTGTACTAATTGTTTTGAGAAATACACTAACTGTTGTGCAAATGTTAATAGTGATGTGAGAAATGCACCAAAGCGACTGAAAAAACAGTAAATCACCATGTGTGTGATGATACTATTCCTCATTCTATTCCATGCATTACAATGAGCCCCTCCTCCAATTTCTCTCCTCCACCAGCCTCCCTGGTAAATACCATATGTGTGATCATTTAAGTTGTTGGTGTAATAGATACATTATGAGTGAAGTGTGTATGAGGTAGCCATTCATGTTTTTAATGAATGAATGCATGTCAGCCTCTGGAAGGTTGTCTAATCCAGTGTAATCCCAGCCTGATGAAACCCGGTTGAGTGGAAATATTGGCAAAAGAGAGGGATTAGTGTCCATGAAGTCTGGGTATCCATGTGATCTCAGCACGAGCACATTCCTTTGTTCATTCATGATTTGTTTGCATGAAACACTAAAGATTTACATGAGAATTTGTTGTCCTTGGCTTTGTGTGGTGTCCTATGAGGTTGACATTGATTGGTCGGCTAATATTAAATTCTACATTACAGTGGCATGCTTAATATGATTATTCTTCCACAGGCACATGACTCCTGGCACGATCCATGGTTCTACTATTGTGTTTTTTTCTTCTCTTTTCACAGGAAACACTTATATCTTACAGACTGTAATCTCTTTCCCTCTAAATTCATCCCAAATGAAATGTTTCCAGTGTCACTCCCCTCTCTGACGTACAAAAAAGTCAGCCCAGGCTGGGTCAATCCCTTATCTATGTATTCAGAAGTAATATGAAAACATCATAGTGATAATTTTGCTTGATATTTAATCTAATTCAGCCATCATTCAGCCATCTTTCAAAACATCTTCCAACCCCTGCTTTTCCATGGGCCAGGATTTACAGTTTACACATCCATTGCCAAGCTAGGATGAGAAGAATGAAAAGAAGAAGCAAAAAGAAAGGAGAGGCAATGTGAGTCACCTCTACCAGAATGGCACAGTCACAGTGACAGATTTTGAAGGACAATGCGACCTGAATCATACAAGTTTTGGGTCAGTGAAAGATTAAAGCTCCTAGCGCTCTGTGTAAAAACGAATACACGCAGACACAACTGTTACAAAGCTTAACTTAAATTAATACACTGCACTGAGTATTTTTGACCTGACTGTGCCTGTGCATGGACGGTGGGGTGGTAAACATTTGATCTTAAAGCTCTCTTAGAGACAGGCTAAATAAAGTATAAAAGGAAGTGTACAAAGAAAAGGTCTCACAACAATAACATTTAGTTATAACCATTGTGCCTGGACTGAGCGCTACCGGTAACTATTTGCAGGATAGCACCGCTCGATGGCAAAACTGAAAATAGCTCTGACTTGTTTATTTATCTGCTGACAGTTCTGATTGTCCAACCAACTGTATTTCTGCTAATCCCCCTGCGTATTTTCATGAGCTGTCAACGTCATTTAAGCATACATTACCGGGAATGGTTATGAACTGTAAAGCCCAAACTCACGCGACAAGCATGTATGATATTATCAGAGTGGCAGGAAATTATTAGATTAGAATTAAGACATTTCTAGATTTATTTACATGCTACATAGACCTACATAATGTGTTGTTTTGGATATGTTGCATTTCTCATTTCTGGCATTCAAGCACTTGTATCTCTTTACTCCAGTACTTGCATGAGATTATGTATAATTTGGGGTTAAATGTCAAGTCTCATCATAAACCATCTGCAGTGAAAAATAGTATATTCTGCCCATATTCAAACTGATTGGATAAAGACAGAATTACAGAAACAGACATGCGTTGAAATGAATTACTTCTCGAGAGAAACGTAATCGTCTACATTTGATTTTAGATTCGGATGATCTTCTAAATGAGCAGGGAGTAAACATTTTGCAACATACATAGATGGGTGCATTAGATGGTCTGTAACCCATAAAGCAACTATGAGTGAAACATGTCATCTCTGGAATGACAGTATCATGTCATATGAAAGGTTTATAAACAGGGGTGCACATAACTGGTGCGCCAGTGCGCATGCGTCGCCAAAATGCATGCTGCGCGGAAGATCAGCGGCATGAACGCGCTCTTGCGCACCAACAGCTGGGAGCGCTGGGAGAGGAATTGACTTCCTCAAAATCCACCTGCTGACTGCTGACTGCTGCATCACTGCAAGCGCCGTAACGCCATCACAACGACCACGGCGACTCCCCTCACGAAAACATTCGGAAAGTATCGTAACTTGTACTTTCATTCCGCGTATCGCGTATCGCACGGTTATCACGCCGACACGTGACAATTCAGTCCCGAACGACTCGTCGCTAAAAGGAAAAACAACACCAAGGAACTTCACGTTTCTTTTCTCTGAAGCTTTCAAACGTTCAGACGTTTATTTTACAGCTTCATTATCACACCTAGACCCCTGACCCAGGGAATATGGTTGGGAATTCTATTAGAAAAAAAAAACAAGACTTTGTTGCACAATCAAAATAATGAGCTATTTAAAGTGATAGCCTACAACATCCTCTACCATGGTTGAAATTGAGGACAGTGATAACTTACAGCAGTCAAGAGAGCAGTGCTGATGATGATTAAGCTTGTAGCATAAATAAATGCTTAGGCTGTAACTTTTTGTTGAAAAGTTGATTTCAGTGTTTACAGAACAGAGCAGTGCTTAAAGAGATGTCAGTTGATTTCATTGTGTTTAAAGAACAGACATTCAGTTAGTGCTTAAAGAGATGTCAGTTGATTTCATTATGTTTAAAGGAGTCTGACAGACTTTCATGCTTAAAGAGCAGTCATTTGATTTTGCGTTTGTTTCTTTTGTTTTGCACACAATCATTTGTTCGTTCATCTTTATTTATGAATAAATGTCGTTTTGCTAATATAAGTTATCCATGTATCCCTTTTTTATCCATCCTGTGGGACGGGTCGTGACTCGCGAGCTCGGGGAGCACCAAGCAGCATCCCTAGGTGCTCCTCTGAGCACTGGCCCCAAAAAGTTATGTGCACCCCTGTTTATAAACAATGGCACCAAATGTATGCCATTAGATTATGGGTTGAATGTGTAGACTTACTTTTTCACCTCAATTAGCCAAAATCAACAGGCTGGACTGCTGCAAGCCTTCTGTGTAAACTTGGTGGTTACCCATGTTCATGCCGCCTTAATCCAGCCTCAGTCCCCAGTAATACAGTGCCACTCTAACAGGATTGGTGATGTTAACCGTAAGGACCCCACTGCCAGCTGTCACAGCCCCCTGGCAGCTGAGCTGGGTACCGTGGTGATGGAGGGGAGGGTTTGGGCTCTGGTGGGTGGAGCAGGGAGGGAGGGGATGCCTGGACAGTGGGATGATCTTCTTAGTTCAGTGCAGATCGCCACACAGAGAGAGCCAGACAGGGATATCTCACATCGCCTCTCATCCATTCCCGTTCTTTTCCACTCTCTCTCTCTCTTTCTCACTCCCTCTCTTCTCATCCTCCCTCCTGGATTTGAGCTGAACACATTTATGGGTTGCTGATACAACACAGACAGGGGATTTGTAATGGCAGTGGCTTTGGATGCAGTGTGGGTGAGGGTGAAGAATGTGTGCAAACAGAACGGACTCCTCATCCTGTCGGTGCTGGCTGTGGTCGTAGGGTGCCTGCTGGGCTTCTTCCTACGGACAAAACGCCTCACAGAGCAGGTCAGTTACCACCCCCCCTGTGAAGATGTTGTGTACAACCTCCTCCCTACCCTGCCCCAACACCTATGATGATGTTGTCTACACCCCCCCCTACCCTGCCCCAACACCTATGATGATGTTGTCTACACCCCCCTCCCTACCCTGCCCCAACACCTATGATGATGTTGTCTACACCCCTACCCTGCCCCAACACCTATGATGATGTTGTCTACACCCCTACCCTGCCCCAACACCTATGATGATGTTGTCTACACCCCTACCCTGCCCCAACACCTATGATGATGTTGTCTACACCCCCCCCCCCCTACCCTGCCCCAACACCTATGATGATGTTGTCTACACCCCCCCCCCCCTACCCTGCCCCAACACCTATGATGATGTTGTCTACACCCCCCTCCCTACCCTGCCCCAACACCTATGATGATGTTGTCTACACCCCCCCCTCCCTACCCTGCCCCAACACCTATGATGATGTTGTCTACACCCCCCTCCCTACCCTGCCCCAACACCTATGATGATGTTGTCTACACCCCCCTCCCTACCCTGCCCCAACACCTATGATGATGTTGTCTACACCCCCCTCCCTACCCTGCCCCAACACCTATGATGATGTTGTCTACACCCCCCTCCCTACCCTGCCCCAACACCTATGATGATGTTGTCTACACCCCCCCCCCCCTACCCTGCCCCAACACCTATGATGATGTTGTCTACAACCTCCTCGCTACCCTCCCCCAACACCTATGATGATGTTGTCTACAACCTCCTCGCTACCCTCCCCCAACACAGTGGCACAATGAACTGAAAATGGAAATCAAGTCTATCTATCTCTTGAATGCTATATTGGGCTTAAGTTGTTTCTTTTCATCTGTGCACATTTTCATTTCACATGTAGGAGTTACAAGGGTAAAGATTCACTGTAATTCTGAATTTGTTTCGGTTGAAGTTTGTTTGTTTTTTAAAATTATATTTGTATCTTCTTTAACCAGATGAGTCACATTGAGATCCCCAATTTGCTTCCTCTAAAGAACGCTGTGCAAAACACTAAGTTGTAACGGCTGCATTGCTGCTAATGGTAATTACATTCAGCAAAGTTTCAGTTATCGTAGAGGCGGAGGGCAGGTTTCCGGCAATAAGATGGTGGGGATAATTCCATATGAGATGAAGATATCCATTGTCCTTGCCAAACAGGATTTCACCATTGTGTCATGTCAGTTAGCGTGACTCAATCTGCACACGATCGAGACTCTGGTAATGTTTTTTTTTTATCAAATCATATTACCATAGTTACAGTTGTTGTTGTTGTTGTTGTTGTTGTTGTTATTGTTACAGTTTGTAACAAGTTTAATATGTATATCATAATCTAACCACACAGCAAGCCTAGAATGGGTGCCACATTCAACCAGGACGTCTCCAAGCTGTAGAACAATGCAATGAACCTCATTTGCATCAGCTACAGTGGTCATCTTAAGTAATGGGACAGTGAAGCATTTTTTCTTCTTTCGGCTCTATTCTCCAAAGGTTTGGATTTTAAATGAAAGAATTACTACATAAATACATACATATTGGTTTCACCATTCAGAAATTACAACACTTTTTATGCATAGTCCCCCTATTTTACTGCTTGACAGGTAAGTCAAGTGTGTTCCGTCACATAGATTCTGCAGGCATAAGAGAGCTGTCAATGTCTAGTATTGATTCTAGACTTTGCAACAATTACTATGACGTTAAAGTAGATATGCTCAGCTTTTATTTGATGGTATCCGTGTACATACTGGTTTAAGCATTCAGAAATGACAACACTCTTTTATGCATAGTATGCATAATACCCTTTTAGGGTACCCAAACATAATGGGACAGATGTATCAAATGTCCAAATCAAGCACTTACAGTATATTTAGTATTTGGTTGACACTCCTTTGCATGCAATAACTGCCTGAAGTCTCCAACCCATTCATCTCACCAGATGTTGGGTATCTTATTTGCCAGGACTGTACTGCAGCCATCTTCAGTTGTTATTTGTTTTTAGGTCCTTTTGCCTAAAATCATATCATGAATAAATTAAATGTTCCAAGTGGATTTAAATCAGATTGACTTGGCCAGTCATGACAGTTCCACTTGTTAGCCCAGAAAACTCCCTAGCTGCTATGGTAGTATGTTTAGGGTCATTACCTTACTGTATTTTGAAGCACCATCCACTGAATTTGGAGGCATTTGCTGCACTCGAGCACACAAGATGTTTTGTACACTTCAGAATACATTCTACCTAGCCCCGCGGTGGTGTAGCGGTCTAAGCACTGGCCACTAGTGCATGCTGCCCACCGGGGCCGGGGTTCGTATCCCGGCTCGCCAGATCCAGATATGGCCGAGGCACACGGGAAGCGGCATATTGGCCGGCCGCTTCCGTGGGCGGTATAGGAGTATTTCTGGACTAGGATCCGTCGCGCAACACCGCCCCCGTCTGGTGCTGGAGTAACGGTACTGGGCTCGAGGAGCCAGTCAGCCTAGTCTGCCTGGCGGCCTCCTCTGGGACTGCCGGCCACGGGGTCGTGCGGCGGATCCTTCGCAATAGGCAGGGGATAATTGGATGCTAAGTTGGGTTAAATTGGCTACCAAATTGGGTGAAAAGGGGATAAAATCTGAAAAACAAATAAAAAAAATAAAAAGAATACATTCTACCGCTGCATCATCAATTAAGCCAAGTTAGACAGTTTTGTGTAGCAGCTATACATGCACCAACCTAACACCTCCTGCACCATGTTTCACATATGAGCTAAATCAGTACATATGTTTCTCCAAACTTTCCTCTTGCAATCATTCTAGTACATGATCATATTATAATATTAATCTTATCTGTCCACAAGACCTTTTTCTCTATGGAGAAGGTCCCATGAGCCTGTTCTTTTACATCATTTCTCTTTGAGTAAATCTCTGTCATATTCTCAAATAGGCCTAAAAATAACCAGCAGGCCTTTACTCTGGCAATGAAGGATTACCATCCATCCAATCAAACAAATGCTCTCAGTAATTGTACATTAACCAAGAGTGCCTCTGAGCCCTACATATTAAAAGACACATTGGAGATGGAAGCCTCTGTGTTTTCAAACCAAACTTGAGTGGGCTTTAGGTGTTTTAGTTGGTGTTAGAGTTGGTGGCTGGAGAGGAAAGGGGAGGATACTGACAGTAACATGACAAATGTGAAGGGGTTAAGTAAAAAAGAAAAAATATTTATTTTTCAAGGACGACATGGCCAAAAAAGCAGCTCATAGTCAGTTACCGACTGCTGTTCACTCATAACAGTATAACAGAGGATAGAAGGGAGACAGGTCGTGTCAATCAGCATACGATTCATGAGATAATCAGCATGATTAAAATAAGACATATGCATTATTACATTTTAAACATTGTCATTTGCTTTGATTATAAGTGACTTCTTTTCATGTGCAATAATTGTATTTTATTACAATAGTGCCGAGTGAATGGTTGATGGCCTGTGGCACTTGTTAATGAAATTTCACAAGTATCTAAATATAAAATCAAAAAGGCAGCCTGCTTCATTTCAAATTGCATAGGAATAGTATTTTTAATATATACTCTTGCAAGAGGAGAACGTTTACAGCGTGTCAAGATCTCTCTTGTTACGACAAAGGTTCCCTGGAAAGTCCAGAAACAGGGAAGGCAGGTATATTTATACATAAGTAATAGTCATGCCCTCAGGTAAGGTACAGGCCAACCACAGGCATTTCCTGTATGAGGAGGGCTGGCTGTGATGCAAATTTAGAAAGAGGTTAGGGGGGAATCGACCCCCACTTTCTCCTAGAGACACAAAAGGTGGGAATAGGACAAGGGCCACAAAACTGGTTTATGGCGCTTTTCCACCAGTCGCTTTGGGTCGGTTCGGGTCGGCTCGCTTCGGCACGCTTTTGAACAGTTCTGGTTTTCCACTATACACAACAGACCAGGAACGAGTAGGAGGAGTAGGCGATAGTAGGCGCGTCAATAGAGTTACGCGTCATAAAAGCGCGCCATGGTGGTGACGTATATTTTCACGAGACACAACACAGCCACAACAATAGCAACATGGAGGAACTTGAAGCTATCGTATACTTTTTCCTCGGCATGTGGTATATTATTAACCGTGATTTTTTTGGGAGAGAAAGAGAAAGAGAGAGAGGAAGCTATGTACACATAATAAAGTCATGTTTTTTGAACCCTTAAAACCACTGCCTTCACTTGTCTGCTTTATGAACTGTAGTATCATTGTGTGCCGTGTTATTCACGGACAAACACGGTGCCCGGAGGCACCCTTTGCGGGTTAATAACTTCGGTTTACCGTGGGTTAGGATAACAATTCAAACGTGTCCGGATAGGGGAGAGGACAGGGAAATCCACGACACTGCTATCACCGTCGACACAGCGCGGAGCGAATTCCCTGTTAAAAGTTTTCTCTCCCCCCGCTGTCAACGGGAGTTTCAACCAGCTGGCGCGGTGCTGCGAGCAGCAGCGGGTTCATTGAGTTAACGGTTAAAAGCATAACTTCTCGGGGTGTAAAGCACTCTCTCTATTTCGGGCTAAACTGTGCAGTGTAGCCGGCGTCCTGGTTCCTCCAGCAACTGGACACTTCCATAAATAACAACAAATATGTAATATGTAAATATGTATAATACCACGTTTATTGATCAAATGACGCCAGGGATGGAAAGGGGTGATGGCAGTTTTAGAAGGGAAAAAAAAAAAAAAAAGTTTATGAAGCTCTGGACTATGGAACGGCACAGCACAGCACAACGGGGGGAAATGCGATAAGAATTATGTCAAAATGCAGCACCATCATGCACAGATCAGCCTTAAAACATGTAACGTTATATATATATATATCGTTATACAGGGAGCGATGTATTTCTACGGAAAGGCTGATAGATTGTAGAATCTTCTTGTCGGTAAAACGATGGAATCAATCTATTGAGGATTGTGATCTTAAATGCGTTGTGTCATCTCAGGATAGATTAGGTGCACAGCATACACGATTTGACAAGGAAATAGGATGTTCAACACGGGTCGGAATCTCTACTTGATTTATTACTATCGGCATTAGTCAAATACATGCTCACATCAAGTCATCCGTTCACTGCTGTCCATCAAAAATGGCACATCCATCAATAATATTACATAATAACAACTGCTCTGATTAGATTGCTTAGATTGTTTAATACATCAACGTGGGGAAAAGCGAGATGAACTCGCGAGTATCAATGCTTCATTGAACGGAAAGTCCTATCTATCCCATTCAAAGTGTTTTAGCCTTCCCCCTTTCCACTGGTAATAAGGAATTGGCAAGAATAGATCGATATAAATAGATCAACATAATGCAGCACCATCATGCACAGATCGGCCTTAAAACATGTAACATTAGATACATAACGGAGCGATGTATTTCTACGGAAAGGCTGACTCACGCGGGGCTCATTCAATCTCCGCGTTCGTTATAGATACACGTGCAGCAGCGGGTGAACTCCCGGTTCATTGAGTTTAAGGTTAAAAGCATAACTTCTCGGGGTGTCAGCGCGGTGGTTAAGGGCTCAAAATGACCGTATATCGATGGTGAAGTTAGCAAAGGAGTATTGTGATTGTACCCAGAGGCGCCCCGTCCATAGAGGCAACCAAGGCAATTGCTTGGGGCCACCAAACAAAAAGGGCCTTTTTGTCAAACTAAAACTGTCCTTGGATGAATGTATTTTCAATGGAAATCATGGCATTCAGCGTTCAGTCGCTCGAGTCTGCTCGCACTGCGCTGCGCTCGCGCTGCGCATACATTCATCCAAGGACAGTTTTAGTTTGACAAGCTAAACAATATGAGGGTAGTTAAGAGTTTAACTACTTTTCATTGTGAAATAGCTAGTTTGGTAAAGTATTCCCTGCAATTACGGCGTTATTATATGATCTATAACACCACGGACATCCATATCCGTAACCACTATTGGCAGTATCCACGCCGCTGCCCCAAAACCCCCCTAGTGGGGCCCCGCCCCCTTCTAGCTTGAAATTGACGTCTAGCCCCGCCCCCTTCTCCTCTCAACTGTCAGCAGCAATCATGAAGCGATCGCACATTTCTGGTCACCAAAAAAAGAAAAAAGAAACGAGAAGACAATGAAAAACGACACCAGGATAGTGGTAAGTGGATAGAAGCTGCAGAGTGCAAAAATGTAAATAAGATGCAGAGTGCAAAATAAGTAAGATGTCTTAGGCAGGCAGGCAGACAGACAGACAGACAGACAGACAGACAGACAGACAGACAGACAGACAGACAGACAAGCAGGCAGGCAAGCAGGCAGGCAGACAGACAGACAGACCCAGTGGAGTCATGTAAAATGTAAATAAGAACACCAGCGGTTTCAGAATATACTTGTTTATTGATTTTTTGATTTATTTGTTTATTTATTTGTTGTTCTTGCTCTGTTTGATATTACATATTAATGTTGCTGTTTCAGAATGTGAAAACACCAGCAGTTTCAGAATGTAAGTGTGTTAAGAGTTCTAATAAGCACCATTGTGAGTTGATATTTCATTATTTATATTGCTCCAATTTGATGTTACTATACATGGCTCCTTTGTTGATCAAATACTCAGACGTGTGTGTGACTGTTAATTAATACATTATGACATTTATAATGAATTCCTTTGTTTCAGACTGTTTTTTTACTTACACACACGAGCGCGCGCATATGCGCGAACTTCGTAAAACCGTATTATATTTTAGTGTCAGGGAAATAAATCAATTTAACATTTTCCACATCGTCACCCGCCTAAGACCCTTACCAGGGGCCTCCATAATGTTGTTTGCTTAGGGCCCCCAAAAGTCTAGGGGCTCCACTGATTGTACCACCTCCATAGCCGGTGTTATTCACGGGCAAAGACGGTACATAATAGCGATTTTTGTGTTATGCTTGTTGTAAATAAAAGTTCTATGATGCATTGAAATGACATTAAACTAAGATAATACGATGGTCAGCATAATTTTTCGAATCTTTATTAATAAGCTATTACAGAAACTGTAGTGACATTTTCCAAGAGCGAAGTGGTATTTAAAGATGGCGGTTAGAGGTGTACAGTGAACACAAACGATGACGATGTTGTGACGATTTCCATTGACCAATCAACGGTGTGCAGCGTCACACGTCACACGCAGCCTGGCAAAAAGGTTCCGGGTCTCAATTTGGTTCCTGGTATCGAAGGGTAGCTAAAGAAGCAACCCGAACCGACCCAGGCCGACAAATGGAAAAGCGCCAAAGAAGCAGGCCAGCCCGGGCTGACCCGGGTCAGCCCTCTAGTGGAAAAGCCCCATTAGTCTGGTCCTAGAGTACTGGGCCTGGGGAAGCACAAAAGCCAGGAACTTCTTCAAATGGCTCAGTCCATCTAGGTGCAGGTCAAGAGAAAAGAGAGCAATCAGGTCTTTGTAATCATTTAAATGTGTCTGTTGTCTATCCAAAGTCAAGTTTCAAGTAGAGAAAACTGGTTTCATTGTCTACTAGGCTGAGATCGTCAATGTGTTGATTATGGCCAGACAGTCTGACTGTCTAGTGACTGTTGTGAATTCAGTCTCAAAGGTAATGAATGTCTTTATCAATAAATAAAATGTCTTAGTAGGCATATTATTCCCCCATACACTTTAGCATTCAGTGAAGATGAAACAGTCTGTACATCTCAAATATCAAAAAGAGAATGTGTGAGGTAGACCTTTATGGTTAAGAATCATTATTCCGACTGAGAAAAAATTCAGTGCATGCCAGGCTACCTAAACAAACACAAATCTTAGGTAAAAAGCAAGATAAGGAAGCTATATGATTATAATTACTAAATTAATTTCAAGAAAATACACTAGGGATCTAAGTAGTCATTGCTGCCTCATCATAACGCCACCTATTCATTAACTTGGCTAATTCACTTTTTAGTACTGAACTTGTACACATCTGTCTCATAAAACTAATGTTCAGGCGAGGGTGAGGGGCAATGGTTGTCACATACGACAAATTCAGGTCAAGTCATAATAAAAGTACATCCATCCAGTGTGTCTGAACATCATCTTATCTAAGGGAATGTAGAAGGTAGGATGGGGTAGGATATGGATCACAGCAGGCCAACCTCCGTTTGTCAGGAATCTAGATCAGAGAAACCAAGAGCCTCTCTATCATTTCAGCCAGGCTGGATTGAGGCAAGGAGTCTAAACAAGGAGTGGGTGGAGAATTGTTCAAGGTAGTTTCTGCCTTGCCTTCTTATTTTAAAGGCATTTTAGAAGGAGATGGAGACCGTTTTATGACATTAATTAATAACCAAGATACATAAAGATACACAAGATGAGAGGATCGCAGGAGCTTCCATACTCACTGACAGTTTGAATTAACCTCATTATTCTCAGAGTATATCACCAGCTGCTTGGACTGCAGTGTGGGTAAAAAACTGCTTGTGTAACCTACGGTGATGATCAGTCACAACAACTGTTCTGGCGTGGATTAATAGTGCAATCAGGGCTACACTTACCGTGAGAGATTCTGCCTTCAAATCCGGCGACAAAACAAATGACAAGAAAGCCTGCTATGATCTCCGCAGAGTGATTAGGCAACCAAACGGGATGTCACGAGTGAGTCGCGATGTAGCAATGACTCACGCAGCATGTGGCAGGGGCTGCACACAATGTCAGACTTCAAAGGGAGACCAAGCAGCGCAGCGGGCGAGCTGAATAGCTACTATGCCTGCTTTGAGAACACAAAGTTCAAAGTGTGCACGGCGCAGCTCGCTGGCGTGTTCATGGACATATTCAATCTCTCCTTCTCCACAGGTATAGTTCCCTCCTGCTTCAAGTCATCCATCATTGTCCCTGTGCCGAAAAAGAATGAGGTATCATGCCTAAATGACTGGCGCCCTGTTACTCTCACTCCCGTCATGAGCAAATGCTTTGAGAAGCAAGTCAAGGCCGATATCTGCAGCACGCTACCAATTGCCCTGGACCCTCACAAATTTGTATTGGCAAAACAGATTGACTGACGCCACCATTGCCACTGCATGGCACTCCGCCCTCACCAACCTGGACAAGAGGAACTCCTATGTGAGATTACAGTTCAGCATTCAACATCATCATCCCTTCCAGACTCAACACCAAGCTCAGAGACCTAGGCCTTAACCCCGGCCTATGCAACTGGATCCTGGACTTCCTGTCGGACTGACGACAGGTAGTGAGAATTGCTCAAAGACCACCACCCCTCTAACCCTCAACACAGGAGCCCCCCAAGGTTGTGTCCTGAGTCCCCTCCTCTACTCCATGCACACCCATGACTGCGTGGCCACGCATGGCTCCAACTCTGTGATTAAAATTCACTGACGAGACAACAGTGATTAGCCTGATCACAGACGGCGATGAGCCTACAGAAGAGAGGTTGACCGCCTGGCTCAGTACAGCCAGGAGAACAACCTCTCTCTCAACACTGACAAGAGCTGGTAGTGGACTTCAGGAAGAAAGGTTGGGGGTCAGCAGTTTTAAGTTCCTCTGTGTCCACATCTCCGACGACCTCACCTGGAATGAGCATACCGAACAGGTGGTGAAAAAGGCACAAAAAAGCAGCGCCTCATTCACCTCAGGTGGCTGTTGGCATGGGGTTGAAATGCAATTGCACAGCCCTCAACCGCAAAGCACTACAGAGGGTGGGGCAGACAGCTGAGTGGATGTGAGCTTCCCTCCATTCAGGACAACAAACGGTGTGTCAGCAAAGCCTGGAGGATCATCAAAGATCCCAGCCACCCCAACCACAGTCAGTTTTTTTGTTTTGTTTTTTTAAGTAATTTTTTCTGAGTGGGGCAGTCCCAACTCATATTTTTCATTTTTATTGACAGTTTCAGTGAATATTCAGACAGGAAGGATGGGTGAGAGAGAGGGGAGGGATGACATGCAGGATATGTCCCCGGCTGGAATCGAACCGGGGACCCTGCGGTAACATGGTCAGCGCTTAACCCGCTACGCCACCCAGGGCCGCTTTAAGGGGGGGCTAGCTGGGGCGGTGGCACAGGGCCTCGCGCTTTGGAGGGCCTCGCGTGAGGCAGGGTAAAAAAGAAAAAAAAATGTTTTTTTTTTTTGTTTGTTTTTTTGGTACCCTGGCTGGCGAGGCCCTCCAAAGCGCCAGGCAAGGGACCATATTATTATTTTTGCCTTTAATACATTTCTAAATGTTCACACATGTGATAATCATAGTCAATCATACATTTAAAATCTAGCATACCTGTAGGACAGGGAGATTCTTAGCAACAGAAAAAAGTAATTTCCAACTATAGCCCTGTCCGGACGGCATATAAATTACCTGAGGACCCCGATAATATTTTTTTTACCTGGGGTAATTCGGTAATTTATATGCCGTCCGGACAGGGCGTATGACACCTTACGTGAAACGTGAAAATAATTTTTGGGCGCGCGTTGACACTTGTTGTGCATAGTGACTGCTTAGTGCAACGGATAAAATGCAGAGGGAACGAGACCGAGGAAGAAAATGTTAATCGGGTGCTGAAAAAAGAAATACAAATAAAAGAAAGGAAGGCTTCAGGGCCTCGCTTAGAGGTTGGTTCGAAACATTTCTAAAAACAAGTGAGGCTCCCGTTAGCACCGAAGAAGCTAACGTTACTGCTAGCACTAGCAATGCTAGTAGTAGCACGGCACAGCCCCCCCTGAGAGGCAAAGATGATGTCTCTGAGGTGGAGGAGGACAACTGCTACACCGGCAGCAGTGGGGCTGCCCAGCCCCAGGTGATGATGGTCAGGAGTGGCGAAGTAGAGGATACGGAGGCGGAAGATGGAGCTACTCAGAGCAGCAGCAGGGCTGAGAGTGATGGAACGCAAGACGAGCCTACGGTGTTAGATATGTCATGTATGATGATCCTGGTAAATTGGCCGGTACATATGGACTCTACAGTTACAGAAGTGATCATTAGAAGAGGTCCCCCAAAGATGAAACCTGGATTTAGTTATCCTAAAAATAATGAGAACAGGAACTTTAGTGAAACTTTATTTCTCCGAAAACTACTAAATGGGGAAAAAATAGAAAGAAAGTGGCTTGTGTACTCTCAAAAACGGGACATGTCTTTTTGCTTTTGCTGTAAGCTTTTCAACATAAAGGATAGGCCTACATGGTGGTGAGTAACATCTCTATTCATGTCAATAATGGCTTGTGCGTATTTAATGTTGGGTATGATGACTGCTTTATCCTAAATCCTAATCCTTTACGAGTATAAAAGGTTTGAAATGAAACAAATATGGTTGTAAACTATCTAAATAAGTAGATATGCTATTGTCTATCAGCACAGCATGTGAGCGCATTTCTTGCAATATATCGGTGCGTGCGTGTCGCGCGGTTATAACAGTAGCCTACATCATTATAAAAGGCCTCGCAAATCTGACTTCGCACAGGGCCTCGCATATCTCCCAAGCGGCCCTGACGCCACCTAAGCGCCCCACCACAGTCTGTTTTAACCATCTCATCCACTGCCAAGTCCTTTCCCATTATTCTCACGTCTTTGATCATGAATCCGTCCGTGAGCTTGTCCTTCCCTCTCCTCGATGCCAGCGTGATCTCGTATTTTCTGTCTCCTTTCGACCGACAGCCCTCCACATTTCCACACACCTCCTTTATTCCTCTCAGCATTTCCATCACAGTGATGTTACTTCCATGCTCCAGTCCCACCTCCACCGTCAGGCTCGCGTCGTACCGTTTATCCGTGTTGCTTTCATCGTCGTCCATTCCGTTCGCTGTGTTTGTTGCCATGTCGTCCGTCCTTAGAAGCCCCCGATTAGCACGAAGCTGTCGGGGTACTCAAAACCTAAACTCACTTAAATGTAGATGGTATAATGTTCGATTGTTTTGCCAAACTCGCTTGCAAACTTTCTCAGACCAAACGCACGTTTGTCTGTTCACCTTCCGCTCATGCGCATAGACGGCGACTCTACCTCCTGAGCCACAGCCGCCCTCTTAACCGTGTCTGGGTGCAAGGATTGCCAAACATTATGTAGCATTGTTAAGACAGTCAGGTTCCTAACTAATGTTGTACAACCTAAATTATGGCATTTGACACCGTGGACAATATTGTGTTGGTGCAATGCTTGAAATGTGGAATTACTGGTGTTGATTGGTTTATAAATTACCTATCAAATCGTACACAATGTGTAGTTGTGCTCAGGTGTGCTGTAAGGTTCTATTTTAGGCCCACAGTTTTTTTGTATATCACATTGGGCAGCTTTTAACACCACAGCTTTTAACACTATTCAACAGAATTTCTTTGATTTGAAGCTTTGAATTTGGTTAAAACAAAATACATGGTATTTTCAAATGCCAAACATTTTGATAATCATGAAATTGCTACATTGGACGGACAAGAGCAAGCCATAGTGTACAAATATCTGGGAGTTTGGGTGGATGACAAGCTGAGCTTCACTGTAAGAACTGGAAAGGAAGCAAAGGCTGAGAAAAGGTTTTTATTACTGGTATAAGGCTTGTTGGTAAGGAGCTGGTACATTCCTGTCAGTCTTGGATTTTTGTGATATTGTATATGCGACAGCAGCTCATGAAAGCAGGAACAAGTGGGCAACCAATCAAAATGTACAAACTTATTCCGAAAAATGTAAATACATTTAAATGTTGTTGAAGATCAATGAGACACGCAATGCAATGGATTTGGTGAGTAATCCATTGCATGGCAATAATTTGGCTTGACTTGCGAGTGTGTCATAGATTTTCAACAACGATGACATTTAAATCTTTCATAATAAAAGTCTGAATTTTGTTTCGGTTGCCAACTTGCTCCCACTTTCACCAGCTGCTGTCACACATATGCAGGCCTCCACCACTACCCTGAGGGTGCTTTATTCAGTACACGCGGTTCTCAGGTTCATTATTTTATTTATTTAAAATTTGTTTTTTCAGATTTTATCCCTTTTTCACCCAATTTGGTAGCCAATTGAACCCAACCTAGCATCCAATTATCCCCTGCCTATTGCGAAGGATCCGCCGCACGACCCCGTGGCCGGCAGTCCCAGAAGAGGCCGCCAGGCAGACTAGCTGACTGGCTCCTCGAGCCCAGCACCTGTTATTCCGGCACCCCGGGGGCGCTGTTGCGCGACGGATCCTTGTCCGGAAATACTCCTATACCGCCCTCGGGAGCGGCCGCCCAATATGCCGCTCCCCGTGTGTGCCCCAGCCATATCCGGATCTGGCGAGCTGGGATTCGAACCCAGTCCCCGGTGGGCAGCATGCACTAGTGGCCAGTGGTTAGACCGCTACACCACCGCGGGGCTCAGGTTCATTATTAACCACAAATGTTTGACACATCATTGTGATCTCTACAGTGCTGTGGGGTGCTCGTTATTGATGCATTCTGTGTAGGCTCAAACACTGGTATACTCTGATTTATAAGATTTATCTCCTTATCCTTTTTGATTAGGTCAGAAAATAAATATCAATTACGGTCTCACTCGCACTTCATTTTACCAGTCCCAAAATTAAGAATAAGTCATGGTAGAAACAGTTTTAGTTACTGCGCTCCATGGTCCTGGAATTCTCTCCAGAACAGTTTAAAACTTGATGATCTTGTCACTTTGGTGGATTTTAAACACTTGGTCGATTCAAGTATCACAGATGTGTGACAGCTGTTTTAGTTAGGTGTAGGTGTAGTTTAGTTTGTGATATGTAACTCTTGTGTCCATAGTTTGTTCAATGTTGTGTCTGTGTGTGCACATTTTTTTGTCTGAAACTTTGTTCCCCTGCTGCTGTTGAAACAGGTCTATGGAGCTATTTTAGTGCCACCAGAAATTTAATTGTATTTGACAGATCTGAATTGTATTTGACAGATTGAATTGAATCTGAGCACAAACTGAATTGTATTTGACAGATTGAATTGTATTCAATTAAGTTTTCATTATTTTAATTCAGTTTTCAAATTCAGTTTCTCAAAATACAATTCAGTTCTCAAAATACAATTCAGTTTTTCTCAAAATACAATTCAGTTTTTCTCAAAATACAATTCAGTTTTTCTCAAAATACAATTCAGTTTTAGAGGCACTCATCCGGGGACTCTGGGCTAGGTAGAATAATAGAGCACCGATTCTAAGAGCAATTGCGCGTCATCTCCCTGTCATCAGAACGATCACGTCCCCTGTTGGGTGATTGAAGTGTAGAAGTTTGACTTGTGTGAAATGTGTGGTCTTTGCTACTTTAATCCGATAAAATAAGAAAACTGTATCGCTTTTTAGATATTAGGATCTCATTTCCGATGGCCAGTCATGCAAACAATTATATAGTGTCGTTGCCGATCAATGATCGACGTTGTTATATGGAGAACATTTATGGCAATGAATGTGTGTCCTTTCAGTCTGCCTCCATCCATGTGGATGAACCACCCGTTTCAAGTTTACTTTGATTGTTTGTTTATTGCCTAGATCACCGTATTGAGAAGTCATATGGTTATGGGGGGTGATATTGCAAGGTAATTTAAGCACCTGCGCATCTTGCATGGCGGTAGTGGAGAGAGAGGGGAGCGATGTATTTGTGTTGACCGCATTATACGCATATTCTATACGCATTGTTTGTTATTTTTCTGGTTTTGATCGCTTATGGATTCTTTTTGTACGTCGCCAAGTTTGATTGTTCTATTCAATAGATGCTCTAAAACGTACTTTTCATCTCAGCGGATTGTTTGGCGCGTCATACAATTACCAGCCCAGACCCTGCTTGCGTCTCTCAGCGACTTTTTACTTTTGGCTCTATCTATCTATCTCGCTACAGGTGTCATATAACCCTAACCCATATCCTGTCATATAAAAGTACCTTATTGAATCTCCAGGTAATGTATTTCTGACATCCATCACTTTTGCTGTCGTTAAGATACTTTATTTTTCTGTTTTGGTAGTCTGTCCAATGTGACACTTGCCTTCCTCCACCGGCCCTAGTTTTGGATCGAGCTGGCTGTTCATTATTTTCATGATAAATCGTAGCTAGCTAGCTATAACATCTTCATATACACCATACAGGCTAAATACTGATTAACAGTAGGCTACTTTTATCTTAAGAAAACTAATGTAACACTCTCATCTGGGGATTTACACGGCAAATCAAATGAAGAACTACAAATCCCCGATGACAGGGAGATGGCGTATGACTGCTCTGATGAATCAACCCCTATTTCATTAATTTTCTCTATATAACGACGTCGATCATTGATCGGCAACGACACTATATAATAGTTTGGCTAACTGGCCATCGGATTTGGGCTCCTAATATCTAAAAAGCACTACGGTTGTCTTATTTTATCGGATTAAAGTAGCAAAGACCAGACGTTTCCATTGACCGCCAGTCAAACTTCTACACTTCTATCACCCAAAAAGGGGCGTGGACATGACGGGAGAGCAAAGTACCCGGATGCGTTGCTCTTATGAATTCGGATAGGAGTTAGAATCGGTGCTCTATTATTCTACCTAGCCCAGAGTCCCCGGATGAGTGCCTGAGAACTGAATTGTATTTTGAGAAAAAACGAATTGTATTTAGAGAAACTGAATTTGAAAACTGAATTAAAATAATGAAAACTGAATTCAATGCAATTCAATCTGTCAAATACAATTCAGATCTGTCAAATATAATTCAATTTGTGCTCATATTCAATTCAATCTATCAAATACAATTCAATTTCTGATGGCACTAAAATAGCTCCATACAGGTCTCTTAATGAGACTAACCTGTATAAATAAAGGTTAAATACTTAAAATATTTAAATACTTACTAAATATACACAAAAAAGAATGCATCTTCAAATATGGTCCGGTTGGTTTGAGTCGTTGTCATATTTCCTCATTTCATTCACATCTTGAAAAAAAATGCACTTTATTCCACATTACAATGAGAGAGGAGGACGATGCTTGTTGTTATAGGACGTGTTGAGGACTTGTAATGCTACAGTATATTAGTGGTCAGGGATGTTGTTCAGTGTGACTGGCTCTCCTTGTTCTGTGGCACTTGGCTAAAAACGAGTCCTGTCAGACTTTGGCCTCTTAACTGGTCCTTTTGCAATAGCTGCAGTTGTTCCTCATGCCATAGACACAGACACAGACAGTCACACATATACGCACGCACATGCATGCACAAGCACACACACAAACACATCACACATAAACATCCTTCCAAACCGTACGCAAGTGCTGATCCTGCTCTTAAACTGCAAACTAAGCTCTCTCTCTGCTTAATGCCGTACAGAAAAGCTCTTTAGCTGTCATTATCATGTACCAGCCTCTCTCTTCCCCTCTGTCCATTTCTCTCGTCCACTCCCCTTTCTCTGTCTCCTCCATTCACTTTCATCCTTTCCCTTTATACACTCCCTTGTTATTCCTGTCTTTCTGTCGCACAACAGTCGCACAACAGTACCTCTCTAATCTCCTTACACTTGTCTGTCTGTCTGTCTCTCACCCACTTCTCCTTTCTGTTTATATCACCCTCTTAATTCTCCTTTTCTCTCACACATCCCAGCACACCTTTCTGTCTTTACTCATTCACCCTCACGTCGGTTTTAGAATGGGGCTCCAGTTGGCAAGCATGTCACAAACCAGGCCAAGCTCTAACCTCACCTGTTTCCTTGCTTTATGTTTCTTGCTTGCTTGCTTTCTCTCTCTCTCCCCCCCTCTTTCTCACTCACTCACTTTCTCACTTTCTCTCTTTTTTTATCTATAAGATAGCTAGCTATAGCTCTGAGCTTTAAAATGGATTACCGCCCATCGACTCCCGTAGCAAACTTCCTTTGCCTAGCCACCAAAGTGATAGATTATGGGAAAGAAGCTTTTTCAAAGTATTTGACAAACTGCCAACTCTGACTGGTTGTAACATGAAGGGGGCAGGGCAACAGGAGGAGAGGCACTGGCGTGTTGGGAGTTTTAGGATGTGTGGGTACGTTTTGTGTTGCTATAGTCTCGAGTATAGTCAATTAGTTTAGCCTAATGCACTCTACAAGCCCTCACTGTCAGATCTCTTCTTCAATGTTAAATGCTGGCCTGAATTATCCCTCTGTGGTATCAGCTACAGCAGTGGAATAATGCTCTGTCTGACACTTACAGTGTAGCAACTGTTTCATCATCTAGAATAAATTAGACAGCTCTGGATGTTAAACAAAATACAACCAGCACATGTACTCCACATGTACACACATCCATACACATAAACCTGACGGCTGTTGATTTGACTAGACTATTGACAAGACTGACTCTTTCCACAGTAGGGTATTTCCATACTGTAGCAGATTCGAGGCACAGAGGGTGCAAGTTTGGCAGATCGGCAGTTCAAGCCCCGGCTGGCCACATGTCGAAGTGTCCTTGGGCAAGACACTGAACCCCAAATTGCTCCCAGTGAGCGAGCCGGCGCCTTGCATAGTAGCTTGCTGCCATTGGTGTGTGAATGGGTGAATGAGAGGCCGTTGTAAAGCGTTTTGGATAAAGGCGCTATATAAGTGCAGTCCATTCCATTCCACAAGGACCTTTTCTCCCGGCGCGAAATTGCGTAGGCCACTCCCTCTGTCGTACAGGTGTTTCTGACGCTCCTGGGCCTCGCGCAAATGCTCCCGCGATATAACCCCCCAGTGAGTGAAGCTTTGCACGCAGGTCCAGGACGTATTGGATTTAATTTTTACTGTCACTAGACCCTTCCTCCCAGCTTTCTTTAATTAGGTCTAGGACGCCCCCATATAACAGTTCAAAGGGGGAAAACCCTGTGGAAGCCTGGGGTACTTCCCGCACTGCAAACAACAGAGGGTCTAACCACTTATGCCAATTACGACTATCATTGTGTATGAACTTACGGATAATTGACTTAGGCGTCTGATTGAACCGCTCACACACACCATCAGTGGCCGGGTGATACATGCTCGTTCGGACCGCCTTAATGTCCAACAACCCGTAAAGTTCCCTAAGTGTTTGTGACATAAAATTAGTGCCCTGGTCGGTGAGGATTTCTTTCGGAATCCCCACCCGGGAGACGACATGGAATAACGCCTGTGCTACACTCTTTGCAGAGATAGTACTAAGCGGTATTACCTCGGGGTAGCGGGTTGCATAATCTATCAAGACTAAAACAAACCGATAGCCCTGTGTGCAACGTTCAAATGGCCCGATAATGTCCATGCCAATACGACCGAATGGTGCCTCTGGCCGGATTTCCCCGCCTCGTTGACTGCCGGAGGGAACAAACACACACAGGTTAACAAGCCATTTGGGTGATGAGTCTAACTGAGGACAATCAGCTCCATCATCCACACTCCACCACAGTCCGGCTCCACCTGCAGGCCAGAACGTGCCATGTTCCCCACACATACTTACTGCTAAAAATAATCACCTACAGGCCATGTGGGATAAAAGAGACATGGGGGAGGTGGGTTTCGGTTGGTCTTCTAATGCAGCGGTTCGAGGAGCGCAGAAAAAATGGGAGGGGTTGCAAGAAGATTTTATGTCTGAAGTTTATTTTATTTTTATTTTTTTTATTATTCAGTATCCTAGATGCACAATTGAGCGTGTTTCCATACTGTTCCTCTGAGAGAAAGAAATGGACCGAATCCTCTGTCTACACAAACTCAAATCTTTCCCGCTTCATTAAAGAAAACAATAAGCTGAATGTTTGAGTTGCTAGCCAGCTAAAACGAAAAGGTGAACTGGTGGCTCTAGAAAAAGCCAGTGGAAAGTTCAGAAGAGCAGAATTGCAGAATTCATTATTTATTTCACAGTATGTGGCATTAGCATATTAACAGTATGTGGCATTAGCATAATAACAGTTTGGAACAATTGTAACAGTAAAATTGAAGTAGCTCCTCCAGGTTAACATCTGTTTCAGATGCGGTCACATGTGTTTGCAATACAGACGACCCGAGATTGGGATTGAGAAATTGCAGTCTGACATTGCCAGTTTGCATTAAAATGACTTATTTCCAGCAGCGTTGTTGCTCTTCTTCCCTAGCCATGTGTACACCCAGTTACACATATGCCCCAGGCTCCTGTCAGCGTAAATAATGGTTGTTTGTTTCCTACACAGGAAGTGAAATATTTCCAGTTCCCCGGAGAGTTGTTGATGAGGATGTTGAAGATGCTCATCCTTCCCCTCGTCGTGTCCAGGTACAGTCAGCTCTCTTTTTGTGTTGTAGAAATGATACTCCTCATCAAAGGCCATAGAAACCCTAGCACTACCCTAACACTTCTAATGAGTCTCTCCACATCAAAGGCCGGAAAATCAGAGCTGATCCTTACTCTCTGTTTGGCCTTCAAGAATTTTGATAAAAGTGCTGAAATATAAAAAAAGGACTGGACGGTTTAACGAATGAAGACATACATTGATTACCATTCACAATGGAAGATCAGACGATCACTATCTTTGTATCAGCCACATTTAAACACATGTAAATCACATAGCTGGAGTCACCAAATCCATTTACACTTCTCTGTGTGCAGGATGACTTGATTTGCTTAAGTTACCTTTTTGGTTGTTGCAACCCATAGAATGGAGGTGTGACATGGCCTGAGTAGGAAGTGTCCTTTGATGTGCTTTGACACAGGATTGATCCGATCTTCTGATGCTGATCTCCTCGTCATACCCTGCACTAGGCAACGCACACTTGGCGACCAAGCCTTTTTTGTTGCTGCACCCAAGGTGTGGAACACCCTCCAACAGCCATCTGATGCTCTGATACTCTCAATACATTCAAGACCAGACTCAAGACTCATCTGTTCAGACTCACCTTTGTACAGCATGGCATGGGTCCTGAGTAACACTATTCCCCATACCTGCTCTTATATGATTATGTTACGTTTTGTTTAGTTTTCTCTACAGTGTCCTTGAGTTTGAGAAAGGCACTTTTAAATGAAACTATTATAATTATAATTATAATTATTATTATTATTATTATCATTAATAAAAGGTGCAGCCGCTTCTATATGTGATGTGTGTGTGTGTGTGTGTGTGTGTGTGTGTGTGTGTGTGTGTGTATGTATGTATGTATGTGTGTGTGTGTGTGTGTGTGTGTGTGTGTGTGTGTGTGTGTGTGTGTGTGTATGTAGGTATGTATGTATGTGTGTGTGTGTGTGTGTGTGTGTGTCTGTAGCATGAGATTTCTTTTTTTAAAATGTACTTCGTTTTTATTTCAGTTTCAGCAACTTGTACAATCAAGTCCACATTTTTGTCTACTTTCTGTCTGTTTTCTCTATTCTTTTAGCTGTACATATGGGTTATAAATAATTTAAAGAAAAACAATTTAGTGACAAACACACAATGCAAAAACAAACAATCAACAAAAACGATGACAATAAAACTAAAAGGGTAGGGGGGATTGGGGTCTGGGGTTGTGTGTGAGTGAGTGTAATGGTGTAGGCATGTGTATGCGGTGAGTTGGGGATACCGAGATATATGAATCCGGATATGTGGAAGGGTTCACTGTATTAATATAGACATGAAAGGGCTTCACTTTTTATTAAATATATGTTTTTGGACTCTCAGAGAGTATGTTATTTGTTCCATCCGATACATTTCCCATACTTTCTCAGTCCACATATGTGGAGGGTCAGGTTTTAACCACTTAATTTAATGCATTTAATTGCTGCCGTTAGTAATATTTGTAATAGATATGTTTCTGCTCTTCCATCAATGCCTTCTAATGTACTACTCCCATCTTTGGATCTTTTGTGAAATTTGGGAATACTGCCTCAAACACCTCTTCCCAAAATGTTCATAATTTGGGGCATGACCAGAATATGTGGGTGTGGTTGCCAATTTGCGTACTGCAATTTCTCAAAAAAAATCTCATGATCACTTTCCATTTGAATTTCCTCCATGTATTTGAATTAGTTACTAAATGGGCTTCAGTGCATATTTCCTCCCATATGTCCTGTGGTATGTCCATGTTCATTGCAGTTTCCCATCTCCATTTTATCTGCAGTGTATTATTCAAATTCATGGCTAGAAATATTTGGTAATGGTCACATATAATTTTCTTATCCCCGAACCCTTTTTGCAGTTTTATCAAGAACCCTTCAATTGGAGTGGGCTCCACTTTATTCCATTCTTTATTTCCATATTTTGTTAGGAAGTTTTGCAGATATCTACGGATCAGTGGCGGCTGGTGTTAAAATTTTTGGGTGGGGCACAGCAGTGTGGCGGGGGGGTCGTCTTTCGCGCGCGCAGCGCGCGCGATTTTTCCCCGCGTGCACGATTTTTTGGTCGCGTGCACGCGCATAAAACACGCACTGGCGTTACAACCATTGTGTAATTTCAACTTTCCCCCTTAAAATGACCGTGTGGGCCATGGAGAAGTTACCCTGTCAACTACAGACACTGAGGTGGAAGAGTGACCGGTCTATGGACGTCGGTACGGTCCAATACCCAGTGTCAGACAAGGAGGAAGTCTAGTCAACAAGGCTAGTACAGGCCTCACAGCTACACTCAGGTTAATAAAGGTAGCAGATGAATATGTGTACTATGTGTCTGTGTGACATGGCTACATCAATGAGCAGAGATGAATGCTGCAGTCAGTAGTACAGTACTATCTATTTCATAGACACATGATGGATGATGATGGAGAGTGATGGTGGTCAACACATTCAATGATGTATCACAACCAGACCATGTCAGAAACACAACCAGACCATGTCAGAAACACAACCAGACCATGCCAGAAACACAACCAGACCATGTCAGAAACACAACCAGACCATGTCAGAAACACAACCAGACCATGTCTGTAACACAACCAGACCATGTCTGTAACACAACCAGACCATGTCAGAAACACAACCAGACCATGTCTGTAACACAACCAGACCATGTCAGAAACACAACCAGACCATGTCTGTAACACAACCAGACCATGTCTGTAACACAACCAGACCATGTCAGAAACACAACCAGACCATGTCTGTAACACAACCAGACCATGTCAGAAACACAACCAGACCATGTCAGAAACACAACCAGACCATGTCAGAAACACAACCAGACCATGTCAGAAACACAACAATGCATCAGCTGAGTTAAAGAAAACCAACTCTTACCTTTGATGACAGAACATGAGCCGTGTTTACCCGTACCTCCGCCCCCGCGCATATTGCTATGAATAGTTCGAAGATAGGTGCTTGCACGTTAGGTGCGAGGCTGCTTGGTTAACCCATTAGCGGGAACATTATTAGTTGCACAAAATAGGCTGATTTAATTGACCATGAACATCAGAGACAGACATTACGAATGTTCATTTAAAATACTCCGGAAGCCCGAAGTCCGGAAAACCGGAAGTCAGAAGTCCTCAGCATAATGCATTGTCTGCAATACAACCGGAGATTAAGGACGCACATTTGTGCGCCCTGGCCAAGAAATAGAGACAGCCAATTGGAGCGCTGCTACAGCTCACGTGTAAGCGAAATGTATTCGTCCTGGCATAGACTTCCAATGACCGGCGCCCCGACTCCTCCCCTATGTATTTTAACAGTGAGTTTTACACACACACACACACACACACACACAGATAAAAATGTTTATTGTATTAGAGGATTTTTAATGAATGCTGATAGGCGCCGACAGAATATCAGCCGCATTTTGTGAATAAACAATGTTTATTTAAAAAAAAAAACTTTTACAAATCACAACTAGGAAGTGAAAGTGGGGGCGGCGCCCCAGCGCCCTCTATCGGCCAGCCGCCACTGCTACGGATATCTGGGGTCACATGGTAGAAAAAAAATATTTGATGTGTGAATCCGTTCCCTCGATTTAGTAAATCTGTTCCCTCGGATTAGTAATCCGTTCCCTCGGTTTAGTAATTTGTTCCCTCGGTTTAGTCATTCGTTCTCTCGGTTTAGTAATTCGTTAGGGTTAGGGTTAGGCCCTATGAGCCAGAACGATCGCAAGGATTCTAACCCTAACCCTAACCCTAATCCTTGCGATCGTCCTGGCTCGTAGGGCCTAACCCTAACGAATTACTAAACCGAGCGAACGAATTACTAAACCAAGGGAATTTAGCAGTCCCACTCAGAATTTTTCATTTTATTGGACAGATCTAGTGAAGTCGATCAGTCCTGTGAAATGACGTGCGTTGTGCATTTAATGACACTATTTACAGCGCTGTCAATTTTCAAATAATGCAATAGGATACTGTATATGAATTTACAGAAACACATAATCATGAATGGAAACACGCAAGAGCGTGTATTTGACAAATAAAGTGTGCGTGTGTTGTGGTGACCACCTCGTAAATACACACCACCCAGGCAGGAGAGAGAGAGTTGGGGGCAGCCAAGCGGGTTTCAAACACGGCTCTCCCGCTTACTAAGCTTACAGCAGTCGCCGGGGCTGACAGGCTGATGTTACTGCCGGCGTGAAGTTCACGACAAATAAACACGACAGGCTTGTGCATCTCTGTGAAGCTCATAATTATAATAACACAATATTGCAATATTTATTACTATTATTTTTTAAATTATAATAATCAACCATCATTCATTAGTAGCCTAATGAAAACTCATGCAGTCCCGATCAATCTCCTCTCCACTTTACCATGCAGGTACGCGCTCCTGTGAGATCATTCAAGTTTCACGTTTATTTGTCATTATACCAAATACAATTATATAATGTAATCAAAATAAAAAGAATGAACATATTCAGCCATTCCATATAATCACATATAATCACAACTCACAACCCCTGTGAGCAGTTGCAGGGGCTGACGTTACCGGCGAATTCCACGACAAATAAACAGACTTTATCACTGTGAAGCTCATAATTATGATAACACAATATTGCAATATTTATTACTATTCTTTTTTAATAATGATAATCAACTTTCATTCATTAGTAAAGCTCCCGCAGTCACAATCAATCTCCTCTCCATATACAGTATATCATTTAATTTGTTCCATAGTTCGTTTTCAGCTGACTCAAGCTTCATATCAGATTGCGCTAATAATTTCCCCGCTTCTCTGCTTCTCTGCGCATAGGAACTTTATGCATTTTTAGAGGTAGCCTAGTGATCTTGTCATTTTCTCTTCTTGTGTGACATCGCCATCCAGCAATCTTTGTGCGTCAATACACACTCCCCCATTGTGAAGAGTGGTCGTGTGATTCGACACCTCGTCGCGCTAAAAGTAGGTGAAAAAACGTCGCGCTCGCAGTGTTAATGCCATCCTTGGGCCATTTAAACTCACTCTGGATTTTGACCTTTGTGGAATTCCATCCCCTATATCTATAGCCATTGTCCTCGTTTACTTTATAAGCCGAGAAGTAGAGAGAATTCGAGAGAATCTTTGTGAATAGGAGAAAGTTAAGCGTGGTATGTAGTATACAGTATCTATGCAGTGTCTCCCCTACGTTTGCTGCCTTGGGGGGGGTAAGACCCTGCAACATACCAGCGTCATGTCCAGGGGGTGTACTTGTACATTAAGCCGCCTCACGCTACGGAAACAGGAGATAGGCTCCTGCCCTATGGGCCATTAGGCTTCCAGAATTTCCGCTAGTTTGCGCAGCACCCGGTCGTGCCGCCATCTGTACCGACCCTGCGTCAGTCCCGCCTTGCATCCAGAGAGGATGTGTCGCAAGTTTGGGTTGTTGGCGTTGCAGAGTTGGCAGGTCTCCTCTGTGCCGTACCAGAGGTGCAGGTTCCGGGAACTGGGAAGGGTGTCGTAGGTGGCCCTGATCGAGAAGCTCAGCCTTGCTTGGGGCAGCCTCCACATATCCTTCCATGTGATGGCTCTGTTGATCACAGCCTCCCACGTTGTCCACCTTCCTTGCTGTTGTTGGCCCACGGCTCTGATTTTGTAGCACTCCTCTTCGATCTTTACGACTTCGGAGATCACTAGATCTTTCCTTTCCTTCCTCGTTGCCTTGGACCACATCTTGGGTGCTGATCCCCATCCAAAACCAGTCCTGCCTGGCTGCAGCACCCCGACGATCTCCTGGTGTTTCAAGCGATTGATGGCCTGGTCAACTGCCTGCTTGGCATCCCACTTGAGTCTCACCTTCTCTTGTTTATAGCCCAGGCTGATGGATTTCAGTGGGAGCTTCAGTGTGGTTCTTCCAAACAGCGCTGTATTAGTGAGGCAGCGGGGAAGGCCCAGCCATTGCGGATGTAGTTGTTGGCTTTTGCGTCCAACTTTAGCACTGTTGTTAAAGTGATGTCACACAACTTCAGGGGCCACATGGGACGTTGGTATAAGGTGAACTGGTAACACCACACCTTGAATTTCCCTGGCAGGAGGCTTTGGTCGATCTTCTTCAGGCCGTCTAAGAGCTGGGAAGTGACAGAAGAAGCCATGTGCTTGTCAGAAAGGTCAGCCGTGTAAAGCCTTCCGAGGCTTCGCACAGGATGGTCCACTAGCAGCGGGATCTTCTCGCCATCCACTGAGAAAGAGATGTTGTCATTCCGGGCTCCTTTCCTGATTGAGAGACTGCAGGACTTAGTTGGTTTTATCCTCATCCGGGCCCATGTTAGGAGCTCCTCAAGCCTCTTCAGAAGTCTCGCTGTGCACGCTGCTGTCTGAAGGAGTGTGGTGACATCATCCATATAACTCCATAGGGCTGGGAGTCGCAGACCTGACTGGGATCTGATTCCTCGGACCATCTGTCTTCCGCCGATTAGGATCTCAAACGCTGCTGTGAAAAGGATGGGGGAGATCGAACAACCCATCGCTATCCCTTTCTCCAGCCGGTGCCAACACGTTGAGAACTCCTGGGTTGTGTAGCATACATGGAAGTTGTTAAAGTAGGTTGCTAGTAGGCTCTGGATGCACGGTGGTATGTGGAAGAATTTGAGGGCAAAGTGGATGAGCTGGTGGGGAACAGACCCATATGCATTTGCAAGGTCCAGCCAAACGACGTGCAGGTCTGATTTGCTCCGCTTCGCTGTCTGGATCTGTTCCCAGATCATAGCCGAGTGCTCCACGCAGCCAGGAAATCCTGGGACGCCTGCCTTCTGACAGCTGGTGTCGATGTAATTGTTTGCCAGGAGGTAGCTGGTCATGCGCTTTGCCATCACTGAGAAGAAAATCTTCCCCTCCACATTCAATAAGGCTATGCCTCTGAATTGGCTGATGTTATGGGAGTCTTTCTCTTTCGGGATGAAGGTAGTGACTGCTCTGCTCCATGCTGAAGAGATGGATTCTGTTTTCCAGGCAATGCCCATTAGTCTCCACAAAAGCTTCAGGGTCATTGGGCAGTTCTTGTATACCCTATAGGAGACTCCATTTGGTCCGGGTGCAGATGCAGCTCTCGCATGCTCCACCACCTGCTTAACTTCAGACCATCTGGGGGGAGTGGTGTCAAACTGAGAAGAGGGCTCGGGTGGGAGCGGTACGTGCCCTGGGGAACCAAGGGGACTCTCCTTTTGGCTGTCACTGAGCTGGTCCTTGATGTGTTCCTCCAGCTCCTGCTCGGTGGTCTGCAGCTTCCCCGATTTCGTCTCCTCAAGCAAACCCCGGGCGTACTTGAACGGGTCCCGGAAGAAGTTCGTCCTTGCCTTTTCCTTGTTGCTTCTACGTTTCCTGATCCTTTCAGCTCGCCTCAGGTGGGTGAGTCTGGTTCTGATCTGACTCCAGAGGTTCTGCAAGCCCTCCTTCTCCTCTTCCTCAGCTCTCCTCCATGCCTTCCGCAAACGTCACCGCTCCTTTACCAGCTGGAGGATTTCTCTCTCCCGTCTCCCGCTCTGCCTAGGAACGGTCCTCCTCTGAGGCATCTCTCCAAATCTTCCCTTGCCTTCCTCATAGATGATATGGCCGAAGATGTTCAGCTTGGACGTTGTGCTGCCTCTTAGACTGTTCTGGAGGGTGGTATGTAAGCTTTCGTCGAAGCTTCTCCATGAATCCTTGTCGCTGGCCTTTGGCCACTTGATCTTGGGTTTCTGGTCTGGCTTCTCTGGGGTTTCTTTGGTGGATTCTCTACCTGACGTTCTGCTCTGATGCTCCTGTTGTGGGTCGTGCAGATGTGGTTGCAAATCCTGCTGGGGAGGCTGTTCTTGCTCTCTCTCACCGGATGCAATGGTGGGATCAGTAGCACTGTGGTGCTCAACCTGGCTCTGATTCCTCCTTGTCTGACCTGCTGGCGCAGTGCAAGCTTGCATCTGGTAGCTGCCGCCGCATTTTGTCCTCCCCTGGTGGATCCGCAGGCCCAAGTAGGTTGTTACTTTGGACCACCCACAGCTGCATTCTCTCAGGATCCTTTGATCGTTAGTCGTTGCCGTTCCAGTCGTTACTGTGTTATCTGTCCTGATTGGTCCATCTTCCATCCCGCCTCTCGGTGGACCGCCGGGTTGTTTTTTCCTTTTTCTGCTTGTAGTTAGTTTGGGGAGTCCCTGTAGCAAGGCTACAAGGACGTGTTTAAAGGGTAACTAGCCCCGCCACCCCCGGTGCAGTCTTTCCTGCCGCCAGCCACACTTCCCTGGCAGCCCACCAGTCTTTCCTGGATGCCAACTGCTCTTTTCTCAGTAGTCACTGGCAAGCCAGATTAGATAGATGAAAGCACAGGTGGGTAATACCTGCTGGGCATTGCTGCCTGTCGCACCTACGACGGTGCCAGTGGGCTGACTGCAGGGTCGTCAGCCGGGAGCCACCCTTCACTGATGTTTCGCTTCTTTAATCCCGGAACCTCTCAAGGTGGTGGAGCAGTGACAGGGACGTCTCCCTGCCACTCCCTGCAGCCAGCCCTAGGATCCTCCTTTCCCCCACGCCTTGTCCTTTCTTCTGAGCCAGAGCCAGAAGCTCCCTTGTTCAGCCTCCTCCGCCAGGTCTTTGAGCGCCTTTCTCAGCTTGGATCCTGTGATCCCCAGCGACCTCAGGAGCCGCTGTGTAGATGTTCCTGTATAGCCTCTGCACCCAACTTCCACAGGATAGGTGACTGCCCTCCACCCTGCTTGCGAGCACGCAGCTGCCAAGTCTGTGTACTTTTCCTTCTTTCTCTCAAAGGCAGCCTCCATCCCCTCTTCCCATGGAACGGTCAGCTCCGCCATGATGACTGTCCTCATCGGGGTAGACCAGAGTACGACATCTGGCCGAAGGGAGGTTGATGTGATCTCGTGTGGGAACTTCAGCTGTCGATCGAGGTCAGCTCTCATGTTCCACTCTCCTCCAGGAGACAGGAGGGACCACTGCTTCGTGCTGCTGCCCTGACTTTCTCCCCCTTGCCGGACAAACTGGATCCTTATAAGAATAAGACCATTATATTATTACAGTATAAGCAGCACTCGAGTTGAGGGGGGATGGCATCCCCCCTGAAATAAAAACAGTCAAAATCGCCCCCCTCTTTCCATACTTAATGTCATTTTATCAATGAACGTGGTATTACTGCTATTTCAAGGTGCGCACACATGCAATGACATTTTTACCAAGTTACTGACACTGAAGTCACTGACGCTGAGGGGATGCTAAAATTGTCCTCATATGATAAAATCCACCACCTCCCCTGATTTTCTTTTACAACTTGAGTAGAGTATAAGCATGTGCCTGGTTAGTTGTCATGATCAAACGTTACAAATGCAATTTACCGAGAAGCCACCCTACTCTGCCCTCTCCCACTTCCAGACGAACGCCTACCCTATATTATAGCACTTGTCTTAATTCAACCGCTATAATTGAGCCGCTATCACAGGGCGTTAATACAAGCCTCATTCACCTGCGTTCATTTTACCTGCGTTGGTATTTATAGAAGGAAGCACGTACGCAACTTTAAACCATCTCAGCCCGTTTTATAAATAATGCTTACGTCCGTTTAGAAAAATGTGCTTACGTGAAAGTCAAAGATGACGTTCAAGTACTTTTTTATAAATGAGGCCCCTGGCCCCCCTCCTCTATAATATCTACACCTATGACCTGCCCAACACACTCTCGCGGAAGTACGCCTACGCAGACAACCTTGCAGTGGTATACTCTGCTGGAAATTGGCAGTCTGTGGAGGGGATTCTGAGCCAGGACTTGCAGACAATAGTGGCATATTTCCGGAAATGGAGATTGAAGCTTAGCGAGGCAAAGACGGTGTCGGCTGCCTTCCACCTTAACAACAGGGAGGCTAAACGTGAGCTCCTAGATGGAACTCCCCTGCCATGTTCCGCTGAGCCAGTCTATCTCGGCATGACATTGGACAGGACGCTCACGTTTCGCTGGCACCTCGAGTCACTGCGCTCGTGTGGCGTTGATGAGGCGACTGGTTGGTTGATGAGGCGACTGGTTGACTCGGGCTGGGGCGCCGGCGCAAGGACCTTGTGCACGGCAGCCCTAGCCCTTGTTTATTCAAACAGTGAATACTGCGCCCCAGTATGGTGTCGCAGTGCCCACACCCGCCTCAGCGACTCGCCTATAAACGAAGCCTTGCGCATTGTGACAGGATGCCTGCGTCCTACCCCCGTGGACAACCTTCCCATTCTAGCAGGCATCCCGCCCGCAGGCCTCCACCGCATGGGGGCCACAGCACGTCTCGCCTGCCGGGCCGTGGAGCTTAATAACCATCTGCTCCATGATAGGCTCACTATAACAGCGGAGCCCCCCCGGCGTCTCAAGTCGAGACACCCATTTGTGCCTGCCGCACAGGATCTCAGGCAGCAATGCAGAGATCTTAACATCAGTGCGGCAGGATGGGCGGATCATACGTGGCGCACGGAGTGGGAGGCAAACATCTCCAAACTCCGTGACCACATCCCAGTCGCCGGCCCTGAGCCCCTCGGGATGGACTTGCCAAGGCTATCCTGGGTGAGGCTCAATCGTCTCCGGACCGGCGTCGGGCGTTTCCGCTCATCAATGCACAGATGGGGCTTGGCCCCAAATGCGTCGTGCGAGTGTGGCGCAGAGGACCAAACCGCAGACCATGTTATCCTGGATTGCCCGGTGTACCACCCACCCAACGGGATGCATGGTCTGTCGGTATTAGATGACGAGACGATGACGTGGCTTCTGGAGGGGTGTCCAGAAAAATAGCCCGGGTGAGCCCCTCAACCAGGTCTCGGGGTGGTAAAAGGGTAGCCCCTCGGCCCCGAGCCTGGTGGAGTGGAGTAAACAACAACCCATACGCCGAAGAAGAAGACTACCTGCCCACTTTCTCACCTGGTTCTTGCTCTCTCTCTCTGGTGTGCCGACACCATCCTGCTCTCTCTCCTTCTCTCCCTCTCTATCCTCCTCTCTCTCTCTCTTTTGCTGTCAACCAAAAGGCAAACATAACAACCAGAGTATTTATAATCTAATAAGAGGTATAAATTGATCCATATAAATGTATAACAGAATTATAATTGAATATTGGATTGCTGTATGCAATGCAGTCAGATAATGTCATTTTGACTTTACTCTCTCACCTTAAAAACAAATCGTATGTCCATCTATAAAAAACAGACATTTCCGATGCTTCAATCCACTGTCCATGTACTGTAAATATGCCATATGGTATTACCATAAAGCCCAATTCTAGCAGAATAAGAAAGATTGTATATCTAATCACCTCTGAGCTAGCTAGCTAGTGCGCTAGTTCTTTGACACTATTCACACAATAGAACTATAAATCAGACACTTTCTAGTCAAAATAATAACGACCAATTTGAAGCAACTTGCTCTGTTAGAACACTCAGCAGTTTTTCTAATGTTTCAACTTGCTTACTTTCATCTGCAGATCTCACCCGACAAAAACTCTCTCGCGTCGCGCGCACACACTCGCGCAAAATCTTGTATTACTCTGCAGCGCTGGCACAGCGCGAAGCGAAGTGTGGAGATAGGTCTGGTTATGCGAGACTACGGCGGACCATGGGCCCATGGGCTTGCCACTCGCCAGATTCGGATTGGGTGCGTTTAAAAACGCTGATATTTTAGCCTGCTTGTTTGGGATCTACGTCCGTAATAATCTTGGGGAGGCGGGGGGGTTCTGTTGGCCCTCCCAAGGCAATTATAGGGGAAACACTGCTATGTGTGTGATTGTATGAGTGTGGGTGTATAGGTGTATGAAGGGTGGGTATGGGTAGGCAACCGGGTAGGACATGTGGGGGAATTAAGGACCATAAACAAGGAAAAAAGTAAAATACAAATATAAATAAAAGTGCAAATAAAGTTACAGCATTGTGTGTAGAATAGATAGTATCTGAATGTACAACAGTATAATCATCAGAATGTTTAAACAACAACATAATACTTTTGTTTTGGAATATGGGAGAAATTAAATCTCCCTGTTGCTCTTATTCTTCCAGTAGGATCCTTGGGGAACAGTGGGTTCTGAACCTAAAAAATGAACCTAAAGGAACAAGAAGTTGGATAATCCAGATACTCAACCAACATTAGTGTCTGGACAGTCTCTTGGGACAAGGTCCCAGGCTGCAAGCCAGAACAGGCAGCTGTGTGAACAGTCTCTGAAAGGGTTTGCCTTTGCTTGGATATGGTGCCAAACAGAATAACCAAAGTCAATAGTTAACATCTCAGGCTCCCGCAGAACCTTGAAATAAAACAGAAAAGATAACGACCCCTTAACCTTAATTTGATTCTACATTGTATAAAAAGCTTCCTGCAAAGGTGGGTGATAATCAGTGTTTGATGGGTGGTGGCCGAGTTCAGTAGTCAATCAAAGAGATTCTTGCTCAAGGATTGGACAATTGAAGAAAAGTTTATTCTATTGCAGCGCTGCAGGTAAGCTCTTTCACAGAGAGAGAACTCACAAAGTCATGGTCACACAAAGCCCTACTTTATAGGTTATAACCATTGACAAGGCTCCGTTCAGTCTACTTGACCACATGGCAGGTGTCCTTAATTAGTTAGTCGTCATAGCAACCAGGATCTCACAATCTTGGGCTACGTACCAATACGTTTTTTTGATAAACGTTTTTCTTATATAAAAATATTACCGTCCACACCAGCATGTTTAAACGCAATATAAACGCTGTCATTGAGCATTCCACACCAGTAGTCGGCGATATAATTTTATCCCCATATCCCCGCTGGCCAATCAGACGCCTCTGTCTCTCAATGTTCTCGATCATTAACTGTGCATTTATCTGTAAACAGGTTAAAAGTCCAGTTAACAGTGAAAGAACTAGAAGCACTTTGTTCACATCCATTTTCCTCGCTTGTGTAGCCTCGACCACCGTTGCCTGTTGTAAACAAAGTAGTTACTGGTGCTAGGATATGACGTTGGAGGGAACAGCAAACAGCTGCAGAACGCATGATCATAGAAATCTACGCGCATGATGACGTGACGAATACAAAAAACTCCGTCTATCTCGTCCACACGTCAAAGATATACAACGAATATACAGTGTTTTAAAAAATCTTCACTCTGGCAGGCGTTTTTAAACATCTTAGTTTTCAGGGGGCAAAAACTCGTTTGCGTCTGGATGAACCCCCCAAAACGAATATAAAAATCCACGTTTATCAAAAAAACGTATAGGTGTGTGTGACGGGGTGTATCTTTTCATGAATCACTCTCAGCTGGATGGCTCACGTTCATTTATTCTGTAGAAAACAGTGCATCAATTTCTGGACACGGGACTTGCAGGGTCATCGAGCTACATTCGCATCAGTGGTTAAGAATGAACTGAGGGAGATCACGTTACGTCCCGTGCAATTGCACTGTCCAGCTATATTTACACAGCATCCGGGTCACGGACACAGCATCCGGGTCACGGACACAGCATCCGGGTCACGGACACAGCATCCGGGTCACGGACACACCCCGGATATACCACGTCATTAAACCCCTAGAGGGCGCAGTTTATACCTATTTTAGCTATAATTGAACTTGACCTTTCTACTCCGTTACATGTGGACTAAGTATAGTTGACTAGTTGCCAACTCAATTACAGGTTGCAGGCAGATACACACAACTTGAGAGTGGGAGCCTACATGTCAGAGAACTTAACTGGTTATTTCATACAAAGTATTTAAAATATATATTCCATTTAACGTGTCTGTCAAATTAAAATAGTACACTCAATTAAGAATGTTGAGTTTAATCCCGTAGCATGAGATTTAAACCAATCAGGAGTCGCCTATGTGTCAAATGCCCGGCAATACAATAGTAGCTTGAGAAAAACATGGCCAGCTTCAGACAGCTCTATCTCAAAAAGTATAAATGTCACAGCTTAGACATTCACACCGTAGGAATTAGGGTTAGGGTTTGAACTAGAAATGATCAGCTATCGCTAGAGTGGAGTTTTGAACATTCCACCATTTGTGTGAATGGGGAGCATGTTTTTCAAATAACACTGAATATTTGAAAAACTATAAATGTCACAGCTTAGATATTTACAAGGTAGGAATCCTGGGACCAGGTGATTACTTACTTACGCCTATCGCTCCTTTTGGAGCCCCACGCCCAACCCCCAACCTGGAGGACCAGGTGCTGCTTTTCGTCTGGCCCCTCCTCTGAAACCTTCCCGGCTTGGTTGAACCTGCCAGGGGTATAAACCCCGGCCGGTATAGCTCTCAGTCATAGAAGCACACAAGCTGCCTCACCACGGCAAGGTATCAGCACTTGGGGCAGGGGACCAGGTGATAGCCTACATTATTATTTTGATACATGTATGTGTACCTTAAAAACTGTTGTCGAGGTCACAAGTGGTTTTGAAATGGAAATTGCCAGTAAAGATGACAGTTATTACTTGAACAATAGCAATGGAATTCCAAACTCAATAATAGGGCTTTCACACCGCAAGGAACTGTTCCCGTTCCCGTTCCCGTTCAGAAACCTCCAAACCTTGGTGCTGTCCGGCGAACCAGCCCGCGTTCATACCAGTGTAATCGGAACCATCCACGTTATCAATGCTGGGTGATGAAGGGGCGAGATAAACAAAAATGTCACAACAACTACTACTTCACTGGAAATTAGGATAATATCTTCCACTACAGTATCTGAAATAAACACAATTTTATATTAAACAAAACAAAAGACACACATTCTCTTACTAACCAGCTGCTCCATTACTGGAATAGAAATGGCTTACAAAGTTTGCGTGCACGCATGTGTGTGTGTTTGCTGAGCATGTGAGGAAGATAGAGAGAATGATGAAACCTTTGATAATTGTTTTGATCACTAATGATTAGATTTAGATTAGATTACATTTTGTCTCCTTCCTTCTTGCTGGTCTTTGCAGCCTAGAATATGACACACCCACTGACGATGTGACTGTTCTACATTTTGGTTCCTGCTTGAGAACCACTTTGTTGAGGTTCCCTCTGCGAACCAACTTTTCAGGCTCCGAACCAATTTATTTTCGGTCAGAACACGCCGGGCGGTGTGAAAGCCCTATAAGAGGGAGCATGGAATGTTGCGAGATTAGCATTGGGATGTATGACATATCAACGCATTCATTGCATTTTTCTATATGATTGCTTGGCCTCTTGCCATCAACATACCTCTCAACACCATTCTTTTTTTCCCACTATGTTCAGGGAGTGTTGTTGTATTTACTCTTATAAAAAATGCTCTCGCTCTCTCTCTTTCTCTCTCTAAATGGACAGCACCCACGCATGTTGTATCTGCTGGCGCTGTGTAGAAAGCACAATAATACATTTACATTTTACATTTTTGGCATTTAGCAGACGCCTTATTCCAAAGCGACTTACAATCAATACATTTGAGTGCTAAGCATGTGAATCATCAGTCCACCATTCGTGGCAGGAAGAGTAATCTAGCTCAGGCCCGGGGCCACTGATAGAAGGAGAAACCCTCTTCTACCACCTTCTTCTAAAAGCTTTTTTTAAATTTATATAATACTGGAGGAACAGAGAAGCAGTATAAAGGGGGCGATAGAAGTTCTTAGGGACACAGTAGAGGGGAAAGCGGACGTCTTAGGAGACGTAGTGCTGAGGGGCAGAAGATGTCTCAGGAGGAGCAGTTAAGGTGTAACCTGAAGAGGTGGGTCTTCAGTCTACGACGGAAGATGGGTAGTGACTCTACCGTTCTGACAGCCGTGGGGAGCTCATTCCACCAGCGGGGAGCCAGAGTTGTGAAGAGACGTGATCGGGCAGCACGACTGCTGTGCAGAGGTGGTGGGGCCAGTCGGCCAGCCGAGGTGGAGGAGCGGAGTGAGCGGGCTGGAGTTTGGGGGGTTACCATTTCCTTCAGGTAGGCAGGGGCTGTCCCTTTAGCTGCCTGATATGCAAGCACCAGGGTCTTGAATCGGATGCGAGCTGCTACCGGGAGCCAGTGCAGGGTGTGAAGGAGAAGGGTGACATGAGAGTATTTGGGGAGGTTGAATACCAGACGTGCAGCAGCGTTCTGGATGAGCTGCAGAGGTCTAATGGCGTAGGCGGGGAGACCAACCAGGAGTACGTTACAGTAATCCAGGCGGGAGATGACCAGTGCCTGGGTCAAGAGTTGCGCTGCCTCTCTGGTAAGGAATGGTCGTATCCTTCTGACGTTGTAGAGGAAGAATCTGCAGGAGCGAGCCGTTGCTGCAATGTTCTCCGCACAGGATAGTCGGTTATCCAGGATCACTCCAAGATTCTTGGCTGTCAGGGAGGGGGTTACAGTAGAGTTCTCCACTGTGATAGAGAAGTCTTGGAGAGGGCAGGCTTTCCCGGGGATGAAGAGGAGCTCGGTCTTGTTAAGATTGAGCTTGAGATGGTGGTCAGCCATCCAAGTTGAAATGTCAGCGAGACAATAATAGGAGAGAATGGGAAGGATAACCTTGTGTGCAAGTCTTTCCAAAACCATTTCCATACCCATGAACTGTCGTTGACCTGTTAGACCTACAGTAAGCAACTAGATTAGACAGATTCTTACATTCATTATGGTACAGCTTTTGTACTGTATTCTTTCTTCACCAAAGAACCAATAAAGAATTTCACCCAAAATCTGAAATACTATACAAAAATGTAAATAAAATGAACATACAAGCAACCAAAGGAAACTTATGGGTGGAAATATCCAAAAAACTAAATACTCACATTTAGTCCATTCGTTCCGGTTATGCCACAGCTTCTCATCAACATCGCATTGGATGTTTTCCCTTGCAATGCACTGAGGGAAAAACTTAATTGCCTCCAGGAGGGACACCTGGTTATGGCCGGTGTCAATGTGCCAATGTTCTCGTCAACCATAACATCTGTTCATTACCTGTTAATCCTGTCATTATGACTGACACCTGAGAGGACAAAGCATGAGATACTGTAGTGTAAATAAACACCCAACCACCTATTGATGCGCTTGATTTTACTGGCAGGAAGGAGATAGGATTAGCAACTGCTATTCCCTGTTCATATTTGCTTCTCTTGTGTTGTTTTGCAAACATGGGCTAAATGTTTAAAATAGTTCCATATTCAGTCTCTGTCTTGTCTGATTTCTTGTGCATAATCTGAAATACTTGCCTTCCTCATGGCAAATGATGTCATTCATGAGATGCTGCAAATGTCGTTAATTTTACATCTCAACATGGGTGTTTATGCCAGCGGCCGGCCCTGCCTCAAACTTATATTCAAAAATCAACCCCACATGCATTGTCTGGAGTAATTCATACCGCAGTATCAGATCACTCACTTATTTATGCTGCTAGAAAAACTGTCAAAACTTTGAGAAGCCACACCTGCTGAACAAACTCAGCTCATTTCAACGTTCCTCCTCTGTGGTAATGATGCTCTCCTCATATCTGTGGTAATGATGCTCTCCTCATATCTGTGGTAATGATGCTCTCCTCATATCTGTGGTAATGATGCTCTCCTCATATCTATCTGTGGTAATGATGCTCTCCTCATATCTGTGGTAATGATGCTCTCCTCATATCTGTGGTAATGATGCTCTCCTCATATCTGTGGTAATGATGCTCTCCTCATATCTATCTGTGGTAATGATGCTCTCCTCATATCTGTGGTAATGATGCTCTCCTCATATCTGTGGTAATGATGCTCTCCTCATATCTGTGGTAATGATGCTCTCCTCATATCTATCTGTGGTAATGATGCTCTCCTCATATCTGTGGTAATGATGCTCTCCTCATATCTGTGGTAATGATGCTCTCCTCATATCTGTGGTAATGATGCTCTCCTCATATCTGTGGTAATGATGCTCTCCTCATATCTGTGGTAATGATGCTCTCCTCATATCTGTGGTAATGATGCTCTCCTCATATCTGTGGTAATGATGCTCTCCTCATATCTGTGGTAATGATGCTCTCATATCTATCTGTGGTAATGATGCTCTCCTCATATCTATCTGTGGTAATGATGCTCTCCTCATATCTGTGGTAATGATGCTCTCCTCATATCTGTCTGTGGTAATGATGCTCTCCTCATATCTGTGGTAATGATGCTCTCCTCATATCTGTGGTAATGATGCTCTCCTCATATCTATCTGTGGTAATGATGCTCTCATATCTATCTGTGGTAATGATGCTCTCCTTATATCTATCTGTGGTAATGATGCTCTCCTCATATCTGTGGTAATGATGCTCTCCTCATATCTGTCTGTGGTAATGATGCTCTCCTCATATCTGTGGTAATGATGCTCTCCTCATATCTGTGGTAATGATGCTCTCCTCATATCTATCTGTGGTAATGATGCTCTCCTCATATCTATCTGTGGTAATGATGCTCTCCTCATATCTGTGGTAATGATGCTCTCCTCATATCTATCTGTGGTAATGATGCTCTCCTCATATCTATCTGTGGTAATGATGCTCTCCTCATATCTGTGGTAATGATGCTCTCCTCATATCTGTGGTAATGATGCTCTCCTCATATCTGTGGTAATGATGCTCTCCTCATATCTGTGGTAATGATGCTCTCCTCATATCTGTGGTAATGATGCTCTCCTCATATCTGTGGTAATGATGCTCTCCTCATATCTGTGGTAATGATGCTCTCATATCTATCTGTGGTAATGATGCTCTCCTCATATCTATCTGTGGTAATGATGCTCTCCTTATATCTATCTGTGGTAATGATGCTCTCCTCATATCTGTGGTAATGATGCTCTCCTCATATCTGTCTGTGGTAATGATGCTCTCCTCATATCTGTGGTAATGATGCTCTCCTCATATCTGTGGTAATGATGCTCTCCTCATATCTATCTGTGGTAATGATGCTCTCCTCATATCTATCTGTGGTAATGATGCTCTCCTCATATCTGTGGTAATGATGCTCTCCTCATATCTATCAAATAGGTCCCAAGTGGTCAAAATCAGCCATGTAACATCTTCCTCTATAAATGGTAATATGGGATTTCTACAAGGCAGCATCTTGGGTCCCCTACTCTTTTTCTGTATATCAATGAACCTTCCCAATGTGTGCAAATACTCTAATTGTCTACTATACACTGACGACACTGTAATGTTTCTTTCTGATTCAAACCCTGATGTCATGAATTCACAACTCTTCAGACTTTCACTATTTACATGACTGGTTGGAATCTAATCACCTACCTATCAATGTCAATAAAATAGAATGTGTGTATCTATGTCTGATCATCACAGAAACCGACAAATATCTTGGAGCAGTGGTACTCAACCTTGTCCTAATCAGGAGCCACATTGACAAAAACATTTTTTTGCAAGAGCCACAATCCAAAAACGCTCCTTTCCTCCCTGAAACCATTATGCATTTGAGAATATGGATAATAGTAATATGTTACTAAGGAATGAAAAGCATAATGTACAGTGCAATAACTGTGATTTATTATTTTCACTGCAACCACAAAACACACATTGCTGATCATCACTGACACTACCCATAACAACAGATAACAGACAGCATGTTTACTGATCATCACTGCCCATAACAACAGATAACAGACAGCATGTTTACTGATAATCACAGTCCATTAGGGCTGTCCCTAACGACTATTTTTCGAACGATTAATCTAGCGATGATTGTTTTCGATTAGTCGATTACTCTAACGACTAATTTAACGATTAGTCTAACGATTATTTTTTTTACTGTTCGATTAATGTATCACTTAATTTCCCCCAAAATAATGGCTGTATTGTCTCTCTCTGTTTAACAGTGTCTTTATAAAGCACTCTGGGTAATAGCTGCTGCTCTTATAAAACAAAGCAGTGTGTGACATGCACATTACTCAGACGGCCGCCCCTTTAAATGATCAGCTGATGTATGGGGGCTGTCTGTGGGCCCGCAATTAAACACAGACACCTTTAATTCGGCGACCTGCTACTACTATACTGTAACTGCCTCTGTCAAACAGCCCCAGACACAGGGCAGACTCACTGCTATGTTTAGCCAACTTGAATGCCAACATGGCCATCAGGGTTTTTCCTGGCTCAAAATGAGGCGGAGGTGGTACCAGTGGTGTTTGACATCGGGGGGGGGGACCCATGAAGCAGGGCTGTCTGGGGATCCTTAAACATCAAACACTTAATTTCTTGCATTCTGGTGAATTGATATGCACCAATTTGTGCCCTTTCTGCATCAATTTATGGTGGAAATGTCATTATTTATGTAAAGGAAAACACAATATTCAGGCACCGGATGACCATTCAAAATATAATGTAATATAATGCAATATAAGGCTCTCAGGCATTCGGTACTTTCAAATATGTATTCTCCTTGAGCAGTCAACATACTATCAGCTATTTCGCTAGCAAAAACGAAAGCTAACTTATTTGCGAAATAGCGCCCCCGCCACCACGTCGGCGCAATGCCGCAATTGCAGTTAGAAATGACAGAAATCCACCGAGTGCAACGCTTGTGGAAAATACGACCGTCAGTTTGTCGAGAGCTGGAGGCGGTTAGAAATATGACGGAGGCAGCCGCCTCATAATTCTCTATGCAGGAAAAACCCTGGCCATTTAGAAGTCTGTCCATCACCACAACACATAGCTAGCTAGTAGCTACATGGCTAGCTAACGTTACTCTCAAAGCTATGTTATGATTAGCTAAATTGATGCTAACGTAGCATGCGAGCTACGAGCTAGATAACGTAGGTGCGAGTGTGACGGGGTGTATCTTTTCATGAATCACTCTCAGCTGGATGGCTCACGTTCATTTATTCTGTGGAAAACAGTGCATCAATTTCTGGACACGGGACTTGCAGGGTCATCGAGCTACATTCGCATCAGTGGTTAAGAATGAACTGAGCATACAGTAGTCACTCATACTACACAAATTATAACAATAATATGAAACAAAAATACAAAATGTGTAGACTACATAAATCTTCACTTGTGTGATCATATAGTGGTATTCATTTAACAACAACAACAAGAAATCATAACATCCAAATGCATGGAAAAACCACGCACTTGGAATACGCATGCGCACCACGTGCAACAATGGCTGCAACCTGACTGCTAGGTAAGCCGCGAGCGTGTTGCAAACTAGCGAGGTGGAAGACCCAACCTCATACAATACGGTCTACTAACAGAACAACAGACATATAATAACACAACAATAATAATATTACCTGTAGAAAAACAGTGCATCAATTTCTGGACACGGGACTTGCAGGGTCATCGAGCTACATTCTAAAATGATGTTACACACGGACATTCACGTTAGCGCCATCATTGTTAACAACAGAAAACTCACATTAACAAACTTGTGATATGTTCCAAACTAACATACTATGAATGGGAAACTCAAAACAGCTATCTTACTTATCAAACATTCAAATAAAACATAGGTACATTAATAATCTCTTAAATTATATGCGATCTCAGACCCTGCAGAAAACATGACCTTACCGCATCAGTGGTTAAGAATGAACTGAGAGAGATCACGTTACGTCCCGTGCAATTGCACTGTCCAGCTATATTTACACAGCATCCGGGTCACGGACACAGCATCCGGGTCACGGACACAGCATCCGGGTCACGGACACAGCATCCGGGTCACGGACACACCCCGGATATACCACGTCATTAAACCCCTAGAGGGCGCAGTTTATACCTATTTTAGCTATAATTGAACTTGACCTTTCTACTCCGTTACATACACCCCCCTTAAATTATACTAAAATGGGGCAACAGCATGAAAACCGGAGGACAGTAAAAAAAACAGGAGCGAAAAAACAAACAAATGACAAAACAAAAAAACAACGTGGATCTCGAGCACTGATGTACCAAAACTCAACATTATAAATTCTTCCATAAGAAGTGTGTAAGGACAGATTGGTACCAAAACCCGTACTTATCACAGAGGAGAAAGAGATGCCATCTACATCCCACAGTTGTACATAACTTTGCCCTTACAAGAGGATCTCATGACTCTAGGTCACGACTCAGACCGGAAGCAAAATAAATAAAGAAAAAAACTGGATGCACTACGCCCCTACATAGACGCCGCAATGAAACTAAATGCAGAACTTATGAAAGGCTCAGTACTCCCTTTAAGCATCTGCCCTGACATCTCACATATAAGCCTATTTGGGTTCCTAACACTCCTCCCACATCTCGTGACAACTGATGGAACTTGAGCACTCTGTGAACGTGTGCAAACTACCTGCTCCGGCTCAACCTCAACTAGAATTGGAAGGTCACCATGGGCATCACATCTAGCTTCAGGTGAGTGTACTGTGTCACATACTGTGTCAGGGGGATAATCAGTGTGGCAGTCAGGTACAGAGTCATCAGGAACACTATCCAGCAACTCATCTGGTCGGTCTTCCTTCGAGGCACTCGGCACGGGCATAGTCCCTCCGTTGACTTCTTCCTCATGGATGCTCTCTGCCCCCGCGTGCTCAGGCGACTCCAAGACCCAGTCCCTGGTGCGCAACCGAGAGGCCTCTTCAACATCAGAGGTGACAGAGCCCTGAACACTGGCACAGGAAGCTATAGACTGCGACTCCTCTAGGGATGCCGGGTTCCCATCTTGTTCCGGAACTGTCAAGAAGTCAACCGGAAGCAGCATGTTCCTGTGTACAACCTTCTCTCTATTCGTGACAACATCTCTGATCCTGTACACGTTGATGTCCGATCTCACAGACACCACATCGAAAGGAGTTGATTCCCACCGGTCTGCGATCTTCCTCTTCCCTCTCTCACCTCGATTGGCAAGTAGCACTTTGTCACCAACACCCAACGGCAGTCCTCTGACCTTCCGGTTGTACAGTTTGGCGTGACGATCTTGTTCCCTGATGGCATTCCTTTGAGCGATCTGTGCTGCTTCAGAAAGATCTCTCCTCAGATGTTGCACAAACTCATGACGACTGACAACGGCATCATCCTCCAGCACATGATGAAACATGACATCCACGGGCAGCCGTGGGACCCGTCCGAACATCAGGTAGAATGGCGCGAAGCCCGTGGTCTCATGCACAGTGGAGTTGTAGCAGAAGGTCAGTGTCTGGAGCATCTGTGGCCACCTGGACTTGCTCAGTGGAGGGAGAGCCCTTATCATGCCCCCGAGGGTCCTGTTGAACCTCTCTGTGACGCCGTTGCCCATGGGGTGGTATGGAGTCGTATGGGACTTATGCACACCTGCCATCTCTAGTAGATCTTTTAGAAGCCGACTCTCAAAGTTAGCTCCCTGATCCGAATGGATTCTTTTGGGGAACCCATATATGCAAAAAAACTTGTCCCATAGACAGCGGGCAACTTGTTTCGCAGTCTGGTTCCGACAGGGGAAGGCAAGAGCTACTTTAGAAAAATGGTCCGTAACAACAAGAACATCAATGGTCTTCTTGTCGCTCTGCTCTGCGGTCCACCACGTGCAACAATGGCTGCAACCTGACTGCTAGGTAAGCCGCGAGCGTGTTGCAAACTAGCGAGGTGGAAGACCCAACCTCATACAATACGGTCTACTAACAGAACAACAGACATATAATAACACAACAATAATAATATTACCTGTAGAAAAACAGTGCATCAATTTCTGGACACGGGACTTGCAGGGTCATCGAGCTACATTCTAAAATGATGTTACACACGGACATTCACGTTAGCGCCATCATTGTTAACAACAGAAAACTCACATTAACAAACTTGTGATATGTTCCAAACTAACATACTATGAATGGGAAACTCAAAACAGCTATCTTACTTATCAAACATTCAAATAAAACATAGGTACATTAATAATCTCTTAAATTATATGCGATCTCAGACCCTGCAGAAAACATGACCTTACCGCATCAGTGGTTAAGAATGAACTGAGAGAGATCACGTTACGTCCCGTGCAATTGCACTGTCCAGCTATATTTACACAGCATCCGGGTCACGGACACAGCATCCGGGTCACGGACACAGCATCCGGGTCACGGACACAGCATCCGGGTCACGGACACACCCCGGATATACCACGTCATTAAACCCCTAGAGGGCGCAGTTTATACCTATTTTAGCTATAATTGAACTTGACCTTTCTACTCCGTTACACGAGCACCACAATGACAATAGGCTACCGTAGCTAGCCAGCTACATAGCTAACGTTACTAACACCAGAAGACAAGACATACAAACTGTGGTGAGCTACATTGCTTGTGTAACATTAGCTAGTAGCCTCCTCCATGTTTCCACTGGTCGCAGCCATGTTGTTTATTTGCGACGCACCGACGCACATTACGCAAGTCGACGTATTGACGTAGTCGATTACGTCGACGCGTCGTCCCAGCCCCACAGTCCATTTATAACAGCAGATTATAGACAGCAGGGGTTGTCAGAAGAGTAATGTTGTACTTACTTCAGACTCAATGTGATTTCTGACACTCCTTCTGCTGCACAAGTGATTTGAAGTCGGGCTCTGCGCTGGAAACGGCGATCCGTAGGGCCTCTGTTGTGTGCTGCAGACTCAATCTGTTTCGGTTGCGACATTTTATTTTTGAGAGCGCAGAGAATGCTGCTTCACACCGGTATGTGGACGGAAACATTGAGATGATGCGTCTTGCCAGTCTGGAGATATTTGGTAAATGCCCCACCAGTTTCCAAAAGTCCACGACATCTGTAATCCGAAACTGACGCTGAAGTTCATCTGAGCTCTTTAACTCCACGAACTCCATTTGAAGCTGCACAAGTCCGAGCTGGTCGCTTATTTGCTTCATTTCATTGACCTCAATCAGGAATGGGTCTTTCACAAGTAGAAAAATATTGCTATGGTCCTTGAAGTCGTTCCAGAGATGTAGCATGACCTGACCAGTAAAAACTTTTAGAGATGGCGCTACCTTAACTGTCAGAGGGAGACTGTTCCATAATAATACCCCTGAAATAAAAAGTGCTCCGTGCGGCAGTCAGTCAACTTGATATGTTCACATATTTTCTTATTTGGTTTGGTTTGAATGCTCGGATATTCTCAATGGGTGAATACTTTTTTTTAAATGATAATAACAAAATAAATGACACCGAAGCTTTCTCAGGGTGGGCCCATGAGTAAAGTGGCCCTAACGTGGCTACGCTACTGGTGGCAGTGCTGTTCACCCTAGCCACTGTGCAAGAGCAAGAGCGTACACTGGCTCTAATATTATGCTCCTGCCGGGAGTGTACCATCCCAACTTGCCTGCTCAGGTAAGCTGGGGCACTGGGGCAGTCCCATTTATGACCCTGAACAGTTTCAGCTTGAGCTGTTCAATGCGCTGCTCTACTGGAAACATGTTGACTGCTCTAAATTCAGGTACCCCAATATGGGTTCTGGAGGGAGTGTTCAACATGTAGCGGATTAAGGTATTTTGCATTACCTGTAACTTATGTTTTAGCTTGACTGATTGACATAAATTAGAAACAGTAATAGACCCAGAATGGACCCCTGGGGCACCCCACATGTCACCTTCATGGCCCCTGAAAGGGTTCCCTCAACATCACAAATCTGAGATATGTCAGTTAAGTATGATTCAAACCATTTAACTGACATCTGATTAAGACCAGACACCTCAACTTAGAGAAAAGAATATGATGGTCCACAGTGTCAAAAGCCTTCTGTAGATCCAACATGACCATCCCTGTATAGTTTCCTTTTTCTCTCTCAAGTTTGATATGGTCAAATAAGTGCATAATGCTTGTTTCTGTAATTTTCTCAATTATCTTAGATGTTATGCTCTATGCCTATCATTTCCTACCTCTGCCATACTGTTCTTTTTGTGGAGTGGGACAACTCTAGCCTGCTTTAGCTCTCTTGGAAACATTCCATATTTGATTGATATATTTACTATATGAGTAATAAGACTGGCTGTCACCTCAGCACCATCTTTTAAAAACCTGGCGGGAATGCCGTCCAATCCAGTTGCCTTATTGGCACTAAGCGAAGACAACATTTGCATCACTTGTTCCTCAGATGCATAACACAAATTAAAGATATCATGGACAACACCTTTACTTTGATTAAAAAAAACCTGAGAAGAGATATACCATATTTTCCTGTTCTAGCAGGAAGCTTAGAAACAAGAGATGCAGCAATTGTTAAAATACCCAGCAATCTTCAATTTATCAAAGCATAGGATGTTGTTAATGTTCAGGCCAATGTTACGTTAAGATTAGGTATTTAATTCTTACTCTAACATTAATTGAGTTATTAATTATTGAATTAATTCAATATCAATATCATTATTGAATGAACGATAATAGATTATTCATTTTTATTATCGTTTCCAATTGATGAGACAATGGTGTCAGTCTCACATTCTTTATTTGAAAAAGTGGATTCCTACTTCTATGATTAGGGAAGAAACTCTTATCTACATTTGAGGATGACCAAAACTACGTTTTCAGAGGTACATAATACATTAATATTACTGAGCCAGATTGTCTCTGTGGTTCAATGTAAGCCATTGGTAATAAATAGGAGACAAGACTTTGCTGTGGCTCTATAGATGATCAGTGGAGAGAAGAGCAGCGCATAGTGTTTCTTTCAATTTGGACCTAGCCAATATACAGCCAATGTAACTGTAGATAACACGTTTTTTTGTACTCTTACTCTTACATAGAATAACATCTCCATTCTCATCAACTCTCTGTATCCTGTCCCTGTTATAATAGATGGAAGTGGCCTCTTGTGGCCCCACCACTGGTTGGCCTAGCCTTACATTTATTTAGGGTTAGGGTTAGAAAGAAAATAATATTTCCAGCACATAAGAAAATAATATTTCCAGCACTGGAAAGATATTCATGCCATATTATCTGGTCTACCAGCTGCTGCATCTATATAAGCTATTGGTGGGTTGACAACCAGGTTACCATGCATCAGTCAATGTAGGTTAATTGCCAAAATGGGAGGGAAGATAATGTTCTTCTGTTCTGACATTTTGTCGTAACAAACTACACTAGGGTTAGGGTTAGGGTTAGTTATGTTATGTTATGTTAACACAACATTTGCCATTACACCTTTGTCCTACCTGTGTCTTCAGCTGCTGGCACACACTAGAGCATGCCTTGCACCTGCACTGACTGGGAGAGGTATTTATCATTGTGAGGGAAATTGTCATCATCAAGGGTGATGGGATTTTAATAAAGGGAACATTCATACACATGGAATGTCAGCTGCCACAAGGATGGGATCCATCTGCAGAGGATTGCTGTAGTCGCTTAATCCCTCTACAATAATACTATCCATATCTACTGTATACCATACTGTGATGCACTGTGAGGGTGGGTGTGGGTGTATGTTTGTGCCCCACCCCCATCACTGGGATACTAGGGGTTACTGTGTTCCTGCTGTCCCTGAATGAGCAGTGGGGGATTAGAGTCTGAACTTTACATTCACATGACACGCACACGCACACACACACACACTGACACTGACTGCCAGTGGCACCTGGTCCTAGCATAGAGTTTTGCTTAACATGACAGATGTACTGTATACTGTATAGATGATTCCCTTACTTTAGACCAATGTACTTGTTGTAAGTCGCTTTGGATAAAAGCGTCTGCTAAATGTAAAATAAGTAAATAAATAAGCTTTTATAGGACTACTTGTGGCTTTATTTTTTTATGTTTTCGATTCCCCATTTCATTTAATGAAGCCAGCCTCTCCTGATAGAAACAATTTAGTTGTAAACCTTTTGACAGTGTCAGGTCAAATCCATTCATTATTGTGTACCCCTCTCTTTCAGTTTGATGTCAGGACTAGCAGCCCTAGATGCCAAGTGCTCCAGTCGGCTTGGTCTGATCACTGTGTCCTACTATCTGTGGACAACCTTTGTTGCTGTGGTGGTGGGAATCATCATGGTGTCCATCATCCATCCAGGTGGAGCAGCACAGAAGGAGGACTCTGAAGACAGCGGCAAACCCATCATGAGCTCTGCTGATGCCCTCCTAGACCTCATTCGGTAAGACCATCCTCCCACCAGTTAGCTGTTATTCATTCTCACCTCCATCTCTCCAGTGTTGTGTAGCTTCCCATCCCTCCCGTTAATGACATGACCTTCTGTCATCTGTGTTGGAGAAATACCCCTTGATAGTTTATAAGCTATTGAATTACTAATGGCTAGATTGTGGAAGCAACACATAAAGGTTAACACAGCTGCATTAAGCAGTAGAGTATACCGGTAGTATGCTCTAATCTAAATAATGTATCTAAATAATGTATAACAAGGTATGGTGAGTGGGAGCTCGAGCTGGGTGGTTCAGGGTGCACTTCATTGTGTCAAGGATTGCCTGGCTGCATCTAAAAATCGAAAATACGATAATAAGCTAACGTTGCTGTTAGGCTAACCAGTGTTACTGATGTGTTAACAGTTAATTTATAATATCATAAAGCCGTTTTTAAACTGACTTCCATTGGATTGCCGCAGTGCATTATACAGTATAGGATGTTCCCTGCATGTGCGGAATCTGTAACACATCACAGACTTGTGCAGCTGCCGAGAAGCAATCGTGCGCACCGCATCTCATTGAAATGAATGGACTTCTGCCAGGCCTCAGGTGCATTGCGCAGTCTATGTGCACGTGGCGTAATGAGTACACTTTTCATGTGAGTTATTTAGCAGACTGTGGGAGACAGAATTCTTGCTGGTTGGTAGGGGGTGAATTACTTATTGTACTCAATAAAACACAAATCTTTTTTCTAAATTCATATAATGTGATTTTCTGGGATTAGTTTTTTTGTATTCTGTTTGTATTCTGTCTCTCACTGTTAAAACGAACCTACCATTAAAATTATACACTGTTAATTTCTTTGTAAGGGGGTAAACTCACAAAATCAGCAGGGGGTGAAATACTTATTTTCCCCACTGTATATGCCATTTAGCTGATTCTTTTATCCAAAGCGTCTTACATTGCAGTGAGTGTATGATATGTATACATTTCAGTATATATGGTCCTAGCGGGACTCAAACCCACAACTTAAGTGTTGTTAGCACCATGCTCTACCAACTGAGCCACTGATCAGTCATGATGAGCAAAACCTTGTATAATAAGTCACAGTGGCAGTCACAGTGCTAGAGGAAGGAAGAAAACAAGTTAGAATGAGGTTGTTACCAGCGCCCTCTCTAGATGAAACATACAGTAGGACAAGCTAAGAGAGAGTTAGATACTGTCTGTAGAGGGAATCATTGGTGAGTGGTTAAAGGGGAGGTGTGGGCATTTGGTATGGGAGAGAATGAAAGAGAGCGGGAGAATGAGAGATTAAGAGATCAAGAGCCAGATCCCCACATGGCCTATCGTGTCTGTTGCCTGCCTGTCCATCTGCAAGAGCTTATTAGAGGATAATGAACATGACTATTAATATGCAACAGTGGCATCTCTGCAGTAGAAGTATTGTACATGCAACAGTGGCATCCCTGCAGTAGAAGTATTGTACATGCAGCAGTGGCATCTCTGCAGTAGAAGTATTGTACATGCACTGCTTGCAATTAATCCAGTAGGGTCTCCTTAAGGGCAATTGGAGAAAGAGTACACTTTTTGTCCTCTAAATGTACATTTGTAATCTTGTTGCATATGATGATCTTGATGTGGCATAAGGCACTGAAGGCCCTGAATGGCTGCGGCTAATCAGTTAATGCATACACTGCGGAACAACGCCACCTTTTTGTTACACGAGGGGAGGTCCTCAGGACTAAACCCAGCACTCAGGTTTGTAGATGAAGAAGCAGAAACATTTTGTGCAACGTGTAGCCAGAGATCAGATCGACCCTGAAATTGCGTTTCGTTGTGTAGCCATACCATAAGGTGTTCCCCAGTGATTAAATACACTTCACACGCACACTACACGCAGTGCAAGGAGACTATACTCAGGAAACCAGACTACCCTCTCCACGGGAGCGTACCTATGTTCCCCGGGTCCGCTGTTCCCTGGGTCCGCTGTTCCCCGGGTCCTATGTTACCCGGTACCTTAGCTCCCTCCTGAAAAAGGGTCCTATGTTCCCCGGGTCCTATGTTCCCCGGGTCCTATGTTCCCCGGGTCCTATGTTCCCCGGGTTCTATGTTACCCGGGTTCTATGTTCCCTGCTCCCGAAAAAGGGTCCGATCGGGCAGGGCAGTCTCGCTCGCCGGCAGCATGTGGAGGTGCCCACAGTAGTCCTAATATATAGGACCTATGGATGATCGGTGACATTATTCTCTCGTCTGACCTCGGAAGCTAAGCAGGGTTGGGCCAGGTTAGTACCTAGATGGGAGACTGCCTGGGAAGCCCCGGTGCTGTAAGCTTTTACCCAGTAGAGAGACGCGCAACGGGCGGGGGTGGGTGCACTCTTTCAGGCTTAACAACTCTGCTTCCCCGGTGTGCTTCAATGCGAACAAAGCATAACTTTCCTGGGGGCTAGAGTGGAAAACGACACACTCTCATGACTATTATACTTATTTTACTCAATAAAACACAAATAATTGTTCATAATTCATATAATGTGATTTTCTGGGATTTGTTTTTTATATTCTGTCTCTCACTGTTAAAATGAACCTACCATTACAATTATAGACTGTTCATTTCTTTGTAAGGGGGTAAACTCACAAAAACAGCAGGTGATGAAATACTTGTTTTCCCCACTGTACATCCTAATCACCACTTGTATTGAGAAAGAAAGCACTAATTAACCACAAGCTTTCCTACGCTTGATCATTTATGCTTATCCCATTTGTTTTTACAAAGGCACCACAAGATATCACAGTTCCCAATACAGGGACCCAGTAGCCTATCCTGTTGGCTTAATCACCACTTGTACTGACAAAGAAAGCTCAAGATCACAGCACTGTATCTGTAGGCTAAATGACTCACTTGTATTTGTCAACGTTAGCTCAAGAATACCAGTATCCTTTTGTATCTCAATCACAGACAATACTTATAGGATTAGGACAGACAATGACTATATTTAATGGATAAAAGACATTGATAGAAGTGTTTGTGTTTAATCATAACTGCTGCAAAACATTAAGGTTTTTAGCTTAGATTTAAATATTTTGGGGGTTTAGGCCTGTTTGATATCTTCAGGGAGTTTGTTCCAGGAGCAGGCAGTGTGCCTGTAACTTAAATTTAAGCGGTTGAAAATAATTGCTGGCCCATCACCAATAATATTTGGCCCAGCAGATTATTTTGAGAATCCACTTTTTTTTTTTACAATATCGGACCGACAGTCCCACATATAGCGGCTGTAATGTCCAAATAGAGAATCTACCTCCACCTGAATAATGCTTATTGTACTTTTATCCATGTTGAGAGTGAATGCCACAGGGACAGACAATCAGGCAGCGGGGTGCACCGAAGCGCACTGACGCTGAACCCCTCATAGTGAATCATAAGTAGGTGGACAACGTGTGGTGCTTAAATAGCCAACATGCGGTGTGTGGTTTGAAAATAACACCAGCTCAGTAAATCATGCAAACGTAATGTTTACTTATATGCAGGGCTTGACGCTTACCTTTTCCCCAGGTAGCACTGTGCTACCATGTTGAAAAATTTAGTAGCACACCAAGAATTTCAGTAGCACAATGAAAATTGTGCAATTTTCGTCAACAACGACAACAAATTATCATAATCATAACATATCAAAATGATCATAACCGGCTCTTGGCCGTAATAAAAATGGAGACTCACACAATGTAAAGGGGAAGTAAGAATATTAATTTCAGTTGGCCCACGGTTCGGTATGAACCTCGGTTTTTGGGTCACGGTTCACGCTTTGTGTTTTTTTATTTATTTAAATGCTACTATTTATTTACAAACTGTTACTTCATTTTGCTTATACTTATGTAACTTTAATATTTAGACACATTCCAGAATATGACTGGTAAATTGTATAATATAAATATATATAAACAAAAAACACTTTCAAATGTAAAAAAATTACATAAACACTTTCAAATGCGACGTGTTGTGGATTGGAACTACGGATCATAAGCTTTCAAATGATGTGTCATACATTGAAATCCGAAAAAATATGAAGTTAGAGTCATTTGAATGTTGTTAGACGTCAGGCACATATAGGGTTAACCTCTTTGTAATGAAACCGGAAGCACACAGCGCTACGAACTATGAGAGCTGTATCCCATATACCCATTATGCGCATTTTAAGCGCATATAGGACTCGCGTGAAGCATTTCTGCGACACGCGTTTCTGTTCACTGTTTTCATTCCCTCATCGCTTATACACATAAGTTTGACTGCGCATGACAGTAGTTCAGCAGTCTTTTAGTCGCACTGGTGCGATTGAATGTATTTCCAAGTCGCACAGAAATATATTCACTCGCAAATGCGACCAAAACAGTCGCACTGTCGAGCCCTGCTTATATGTGACTGCAACACACATATGAACAGTAACAAAGCAAATTCAGTTTAATTTTCTGAAAAACATTGACAACAAAATCTCAGCAAAAAAAAGCAGAATCCGCTTGATCATGGAGGGCGAGGGGTGGTGGTGCATAGGCCTAGATGCTCCTGAAACGACAGAGCAAACACGCTATTAGGGATAATAATTACAATGAGCCATTCATTCAAAATATACAAAATACAATTAGGTTATTAAATACAATAACGACAGGCTTGGTACTCACTTAATGTGAAAAGTGGCATCTCCCATCTCCCACCAGTTCTCAAGGTTTTTATGCGTCAATTGATTCCTCTCGTGCGTCTTTATCGCATTCATTGACGAAAAGGATGACTCGCATGTATAGGTGGAAGGGAACATTCATTGTGAGCACGGAAAATTAGAGTCTCTCACAGCAGCTTTGCATTGATGAAACCAGGTAGGATGAACGCATAGTTCGCTGTCCATTCCTCTTTAAATGCCCTGTTTTCACCGCTACATCGTCAGTCCACACATTTATTATTTAAAAATATGGAAAAGGGTGAAACTACGTTTCAACGTTGTTGAGAATCACAACACAAACTCGCTAGTCACACCAAAATACTGCAACGCAATGGATTGGACTGCTAACTAGTTATCTATAACACTACTTTACATTGTTAGCAGGCTCACAAAACAAGCTGTGTTAGTTGACTAGCGATGTGTACATTTTTCTTTAATTATGTTCTGGCCCGCCATCTAGTGGCTCATAAAAAATGTGGCCCAAGGCCAAACTTAATTGCTGACCCCTGGTCTAAACTGTATTTTAATAACATCACAACCTGCTGAGAGAACATCAACATGCTAAAAACACATAATTAGTTGAACACACAGACCTTGCTTTTGAACACGTCCTAAAACGAAAGTATGTTTACAAGTCATTATCACTTACCGGTAGCCTCCGGCAAACGAGAACAGTGAATCCAATCCACAAATTATAAGTATTTAGTGATTGTTAAACTGTTGTTTATTATATGGAGTGGGTACTTTAAAACTTAAAGTTGGTGTTATGAAAAAAAAACGAAAACTAGATATTGTTGACACAATAACTTTCACTTTCACTTTTTGACCCCTTCGAGTGAGCGTGTGGTTTGCAAGTTCAACAGTCTCAGTCACATATGCCCTTGTCTAAAAGGACCATCCTAAAGGCCGATTTAAACTTCTGCGTAAAATCGACGCCGTAGCCTTGCGTTGCCTACGGAGAGGGTTGACGTGCACATCTCCAAAAATGTAAGAACGCGTCAGTTTCTACGCAACCATAGGCTCTGTGATTGGTCCGCTTGGTAGCACATGATTCCGACAAGATTCCGACTCTCTCGTCGGCCAAAATGCGGAAGCCATGACAGAAATGTCATTTACTTTTTCTGTAATTACTTATTAATAAAGATTTGAAAAATTATGATAACCATCGTATTATCTTAGTTTAATGTCATTTCAATGCATCATAGAACTTTTATTTACAACAAGCATAACAACAAAAAGATCGCTATTATGCTGCTTTGAGCTTTGAGCTCCGTTGAGTTCCTAACCGGAAGAGGCACAGCACAGGGGCATAGAAAACACACTGCCACCTAGCGATGTGACGGTGTAATTGCAGAGCGACCTACGCAGAAGTGTAAAGTGCGAGACCCCTTACGTAGTCTACGCAGGCTACGCGCGTAAATTCGACGCAGAAGCTTAAATCGGCCTTGAGTCCCACTGCGTGATCGCCGACCACATTCGCAGACCGACACTTTCACTGTCGGTTACTTTCACTTCCCTTCCCGGTTACTTTTACTTTTGCTTTGACGATTCCTTGACAAAACCATAATTTCCCGGGGGGCTACAATCAAAACCACATCCCCTTGTTCCTTAGGTAGAGGAGAATCTAGCAGACACATCCCTGTGTTCCTTAGGAAGAGGAGAATCTAGCAGACACATCCCTGTGTTCCTTAGGAAGAGGAGAATCTAGCAGCGTTGCGGGAGAGCTCTGAACCAAAACATACACAAAACTTTAGGTTATTTACATAACCTCGGTTCTCTGAGTAGTATTCGTGAGTATCTCACTATGGGAACGCCCCCTGCGTGACCTCATCAGAAACTGAATTACACTGCGCCAGCCCATTGACTGGCCCAGGCGACGCTTGTGTCACGAGGGACGGGACCCTCCGCCTATATAAGGCGTACACACGGCGTCTGTCGTCATTCAAAACAAGCAACCTCTTCCTCGCTTCTAAAGCAAGGAGGGTGGTCCGGTGAGATACTCACGAATACTACTCAGAGAACCGGGGTTATGTAAATAACCTAAAGTTCTCTTTCATAGTATTCGTTTCGTATCTCACTATGGGAATATACTTACTCCCGTATTGCCAGACCTGCCTGTAAAACGACAACTGTCCCAGAATGGACCCTCACACTCTAGGAACTACGTCCTAAGAGGAACCCAAACTGAGGACTGAGTGTGATAGCGTTGGAGCCGTAACATCCAACCTATAAAATCTAGCGAACGTGTGGGGCGAAGCCCAGCACGCCGCCGCACACACCTCCTGAATAGACACCCCTTTAAAGAGTGCCCAGGAGGTCGCCAAACCTCTAGTAGAGTGCACACGTAAGCCCGCGGGGGGCTGTAGACCCTTACTAGAGTAAGCCAAGGCAATAGCCGCCACTACCCAATGGGAAAGGCGCTGTTTCGACACTGGCTTTCCCGTGTGTGGATTCGCCCAGGATACAAACAACTGGTCACCTTTCCTGCAACCCTGAGTCCTGTCTATGTAAACACGCAGCGCGCGGACAGGACATAAAGTATGCAACCGCCTGTGCTCTTCCGAGGCAAAAGGCGGGGGATAGAAGGCAGCCAACTCTATAGGGGTGCAAGAGCCTATAACCTTCGGAATAAAGGCTGGGTTAGGCATCAGACTGACCCTAGAGTCCCCTGGGGAGAACTTTGTACACTCTCGGTGCACCGAGAGCGCATGGACTTCACCTATGCGCTTAGCCGAAGCCAAAGCAAGCAATAGGACCGTCTTTAGCGTTAACACTTTCACCTCCACCTGTTCCAGCGGTTCGAACGTTGGGCAGGAGAGAGCATCTAGTACCATAGGGAGGTTCCATGAAGGAGCTAACGGCCTAGACGTTTCATAAACTGGCACACCAACGGGTGCTGGCTTATCAACTTTCCACCCAGGCCAATATGACAAGCCGAAATAGCTGCCAAATAGACCTTAACGGTTGAGAAAGCCTTACCCCTCTCAATCAAGTCCTGTAGAAATTACAGAATAACTGTCACAGAACACTGAAAAGGGACAGCGTGTGACTCCGAGCACCAAGTCTCGAACACACGCCACTTATGCCCATACAACTTTTTAGTTGATGAGGCTCTGGCGCACTGAATAGTGTCGATCACCCCTTGGGGAAGACCCACTAGTGCAAGGTTGAGGAGGTCTAGAAAAGCCCTCATGCCCCCCCCTTTCTTTGGGACCAGAAAATACTGTGGGTCTCCTCGAGAGGTACAACTGTTATAGCTCCTTTCTCCCTTAGAATGGAGATTTCCGGACTTCCGGTCTACTGGATGAGTGGGTAGGACGCGAAGTTCAGAGCTCTTGAATCCGATATTCAATCCGTTATCATCAACACCTTTCACTCCAATAGTTGTTACTGTGTTATAGTATCATCATACTCGCTTTTATTTACGTTTTCAACGTTTTTACTTTTACCTTTAGCCACCAAATCGTGAGCAGTCGATACTACAATGCCGCACACGCGTGCTACTATGCAGGCTAGTTCTCCTGATGCTAACTCTGCCCCTATTAACGAAGCTAGCTCTACCGAAACGGTGCTACTAGGGGCTATAGCCGGGCTGCGCGAGGAAATCAAGGGAATCAAGCATGACATCAGTGCTGCAAAGAATGACATCTGTACCTCTGTTGACACAAAAATAAAGAGCTTGGCTGACCTGATGAAAACTGAAATAGCTGCGGTGAGAGTCGAGCATCACCAGGCGGTGGCTGGCATTCAAGCTGAAGTTGGCACCCAGGTTACCCGTATAGATGAGCTGGAGCAGGGACTATCCCACTGGTCCGACGAGACGACCGACCTACAGGCGCAGGTGCGTTCTCTGACAGCGGAGGTAACATCCATCCGAGACAAATGCGAGGACCTGGAGAACCGCTCACGCCGGAATAACATTCGGGTGCTGGGCATCGACGAGGCTGAGGGCTCACGCGACCCTCGCGAGTTCCTGGCTAACTTGCTGAAATCCATGCTGAACCTCGAGGAAGCCCCGTTGCTGGATCGGGCTCATAGGCTATACTCCCAGCCGAGGCCAGGAGCGTCCCGTCCTTTCATAGCAAGGGTCCACTTCTTTCATGTCCGTGAGGAAATTCTCAGACGCACCAGAGAAGCGGGGCCGCTCACTCATAATGGGAAACGTGTCCTCCTGTTCCCTGATCTCACGGCAGCCGTTCCTAAGAAGAGAGCTGCCTTCAACGACGTCAAGCAAATGCTCCGAGGCCAGCAGGGTGTCAAATTCGGGTTTTTACACCCAGCCCGGTTTAGACTGACTTTCGAGGGCAAACATAACATCTTCAGCACCAGGGAAGAGGCGGAGTTGTATGTGAAGGAGCAGGTCCTTTCCTCCAGGGATAACGGTTGAACAGTGCACTTTCGTGCATATCCGAACGATGGGTATCCACAGTCGGGCTGACGATTGGGCTGTTTTTCCTCATGCCCCCCGGTTTGAGCGTAGGTTTGTATGATCTATCGCTGCTGGTATACATCACCACACTTTTTTCATTCTTATTTTTTGCACTATTTGGCGGTTGATGGTAATACTATGCAAATTGTGTTGCTGTTAGCCTAACCCTTTTTATATAGCTTGCTAGGTATATATGTCTTAATAGAGTTACCACATTATGTTATACTTGGTTTATGTTTGATGCAATGATTTCAATTATATAGCATTTCTGTATTGGAGCAGTACAACATGTCCTCACTCAATCAGAATTAGGTAAACGTTCGTGGGAAATTGAGTCAAATTATAATACAAAATGGTTTATTAGGTCAAACGGGTAAAAGTACTATTTTTGTTGCGGCTATATTTTTCCATATAGTCTACTAGGCATAGAATGTCCTATTAGAGATACCATTTTGTTACTTTATTTATGTTTGATGCAATGGTGATCTCATTTATATGGCTGTTTTGTTTTATATTTTTACATTACATATAAAATATATTTATATTTATGTTTTCTAGCAATACAGAATGCTGACATTCAGACAGTACTAGCAATACAGAATGCTGACATTCAGACAGTACTAGCAATACAGAATGCTGACATTCAGACAGTACTAGCAATACAGAATGCTGACATTCAGTCAGTACTAGGTAAGGGCATGTGGCTATTGAGTCATTCTAAAATACAAGATAGTTTGGTGGTGAATCGGGTATTAAACAGGGGGAAAGGTACCTTTAATTATTATGATGCCTGGCCATAATTTGATTATCCGGCCTATAGAGATTTTGCTAATCTATGTTCACAGCAACATTAGCACTGTTATGAAACATCCCAGTGTTTGTTCAATTCAGGGAGTGTTTTATTTCTTTCATTTTTCACAGTTACATGGTAACAACTTAAATCTATCCGTAGGTGAAAGTGTTGATAATTTTATACTTAAGTAGGAGTTCTTTTGGTAGGTTTTTGTTGTTTTTTCTTGTCTATCGGATAGTTGCTAGAGTAGTTGGTGAGTCGCGAGCGACTATCGAGAGCTGAGATGCAGGGGTGGATAGTTCTTCCCCTCATTTCTCTATCTGTTGTTTGTTTTGGGGTTTTATTTGGGTTTTATTTTTCACAGGGACCAGGGGTTATTCATTCAGATAATGACACTCGTTTACAAAATGTAGCAATTTGTTATGACTAAACTCACGATTGTGAGCCTGAATGTCAGGGGGCTCAATTCGCCAAATAAACGTACAACATTTTTGGATTTCCTCAGAAGAAAAGCAGTTGATATAGCTCTAGTACAGGAGTCACACCTTCTATCTAAAGACACCCATCGTCTGGCCAACAGACATTATCATGTGATTGCTTCATCGGCTGCCAACACTAGATCTAAGGGCGTTGCGATCGTCTGTCGCCGTACTTTGAAATATGACATCCTGGGAGATTGGGCCGATCCGGAGGGTAGAATAGCCTTGGCTAAAATTTAACTAGAGGGGGAAAAAATTGTGCTGACCTCTGCCTATGCACCTAACAATTATGATAAACATTTTTATGATTTGCTGACCAATAAAATGTTGGAATTTCCAGATTTCAAATTTATTGTGGGAGCGGACTTTAATGCGGTATGGGATTATAAAATTGACAGAACCACGGCGTCCGAAGCCAGCGACCAGAAACAAGCCTCACTTGCTCTCCGTGCGTGGGCCAATGCTTTGTGCGTTGTTGACTTATGGCGCTTGATTAATCCCTCGGTTAAGGACTTTTCATGTTATTCAGCGAGACACAAATCATTTTCAAGAATTGATTTTATTTTTGCCTCCAAAAATATTTTTTCTGAAATAGCTGACGTGGTCCATGTACCATTTGCTCCTTCTGATCACAAAGCAGTGGTCTGCTCAGCTTCACTGAGAGTTGGGACTAATAGGGCCCCTAGATGGCGTTTCAATAATACCCTTTTACGTAGTGAATCGTTTGTTTTGCAATTTAAACCACAACTGGAAGAATTTGTAAACATAAATAAGGGTTCAGTTGATGACCCGAGAGTGCTTTGGAATGCCGTCAAAGGTTTCATACGGTCCAACACAATCCTGTTTTCCTCAACCCGCAATAAGGCCAGAGCAGAGAAATTAAATCAACTTGAATCTGAATATGCTCGCCTGGATAATTCACTTCAGCTTAAGTACAGCGACAGCACCGCATTACAGCGCAATTTGGTTAAAAAAGAAATAAACTCTTTACTCAAACAACGATCAGAATTCCTTATTCACCGGGTCAGACAAAATTACTATTTTAACAGTGCAAGACCCAGCCATTTTTGGCCTTGAAGCTTCGGGTTAATGAGCGGTTTGCGGATATTTCTGCTGTTAAGACAAGTAATGGTGTTATTTGCACGGATCCATTGCATGTTAATTCATCCTTTAGGTCGTTTTATGCTGACCTCTACAGCTCTGAGATTGTTCATGATAAAATTGCTTGTGATTCATTTCTGAATGACCTGCAATTGCCTAGTCTCGCAGCAGATGAATCTGCATCTCTCGACCGGCCTATCTCCCTGGAAGAACTCAGAGGGGCAGCTCAAGATATGCAGAGGGGCAAGTCTCCTGGCATTGACGGCATACCACCTGAGTTTTACCTTCTCTTCTGGGACATTTTAGGCCCGCTTTTGCATGAAATGATTTTGTTCTCTATTGAGAAGGGCTCCTTTGCTAGAGATGTTAATATAGCGTTGATCTCCCTGCTGCTGAAAAAAAACAAAGACCCCTTGGACTGTGGGAGCTATAGGCCGCTCTCCCTTTTAAACTCCGAAATTAAAATGTATGCCAAGGTTCTTGCACGCCGGTTACAGACTTACATGCTCAAATTGGTTCACTGCGACCAGACAGGCTTCATCAGGACCAGATTGGCTTCAGACAATATGAGGAGACTCTTACACATCATAGATGGTGCTACCTCATTTAATTCTCCTACTGCGGTGCTGTCGCTGGACGCTATGAAAGCATTCGACCGTTTAGAGTGGTCCTATTTATGGACGGTACTTGAAAAATTGGGTTTCGGTACGATGTTTTTAAATATGATCAAGACGATTTATTCTAATCCTTCTGCAATGGTAATGACTGGGAGGAATTTTTCGTCACCGTTTGCGATTGCTAAAGGCTCCAGACAGGGATGTCCGCTCAGCCCATTACTATTTGCGCTTTCCCTGGAGCCCCTGGCTCAGAGGGTCCGCCAGTCGACCACAGTCACACCAATTTCTATCGGTGGCACTCAGCATCACATATCCCTATATGCAGACGATGTACTTCTGTATGTAGATGATGCTCCTCAATCCATTCCCCATATTCTGTCCATCTTTGATGCTTTTAGCGCCATCTCTGGATACAGAATACATTGGACCAAGTCTGCTCTCTTGCCGCTAAATGAGGCCATGAGGAGTGCAGTTGTGCCCTCCCAGATTCCGATAGTTACCAAATTTAAATATTTAGGCATTGACATTTATCCCTCACTGCTGACTACAGCTAATACCAATTTCAAGAATTTCCTTTCCAATATAACACAGGATTTGGACAGATGGGTTGCACTGCCGAATTCCCTGAGGGCTAGGGTTTCCATAGTTAAAATGAATGTGCTCCCCCGAATACATTTTGTAAGTTCTATGCTTCCTCTTCCTCCCCCCGCTCTTTATTGGAACAAATTGCAATCTGCAGTTACTAAATTCATCTGGAGAGGTAAACGACCCTGAATTAAATTGACCACATAACAGCGTGAGAGACAGGATGGAGGCCTTTCTCTACCTAATTTTAAACTTTACTATTGGGCTTTCACACTGCGTCCTCTGGTAACTTGGTTTAATCCCATGGCTGAGGTTTCTTGGCGTGCTTTGGAAGAGGGATTGACATTCCCTCTCACTCTGAAGGAGGTGCTGTTTTCCAACACTCCACCTGCTCAGTGTAGGCGACGGTTTGGCCCAATCATTTCTCAATTAATCAGTGTCTGGCGAGCAATGACGAAAACATGCAAACTGCCCTCTGGATGGAACCCCTGCTCACCAATATTTAATAATGATGCACTCTTAATTGGGGGGCGTCCGATTAGATTCCAACAATGGGCTGACGGGGGTATTCATTCATTGGGCGATGTTATTGGGGATAAAGGTCTTCACTCTTTTGAAGAGTTACGAATTCAGTTTAATTTACCACGCTCCTCCTTTTTCTTTTATTTACAACTAAGGGCTGCCATGAAAACCTATGGGGTCCCATGGAAGGAGTCACTTCATAGACACCCGGTGCTTGTTGTTCTGGACAGGGTGGGTAGTACGAGGGGCTTAGTTTCCACATTATATGGGTACTTCCTGCAGAAAACATACCTCCCATTGGCAGTTGGATCGGTATGGAAGGTGGACATTCCGGACTTAGACCTAGAATTTGACTGGGATAAAGTGTGGTCAGATGTCCTACAAACATCAAGGAATCCTGATCACCAACAAATTCATTATAATTGTATTCATAGGACTTATATGACTCCTCGGAAGATGTGTATTATGAAAATCATAAATGACCCCAATTGTACTCTGTGTCCTCTGGGGGTTGTGGGCACATTTATTCAGATGATTTGGGAGTGTCCAGAGGTTACAGAGTTTTGGGTAATGGTCGCTTCTAAACTTTCTGCTCTGCTCTCTGTGACTATACCCCCTTCTCCTTCTGTATTGATCCTCAATGATCTTTCCCTGTTACCCCTCCCTCAAACTAAAAAACGCATTCTGTTTGCTGGTCTGACGGCAGCAAAGAAAATGGTTGCCACACGTTGGAAGCCTCCACATTCACTTTCATTTAAACAATGGGTTTTAAGTTTTTTGGATGTTGTTTATTTGGAACTCTCTACAGCCCGTATGCATGGTGCTAAAGAGGCAAATATTAATTTGTGGATATCCACAGCTGTCGATCTTAAAAATCTTTTGAGTTGAGTGTAGGTTATCACAATTGTAACTGACTTGTCCTCTGGTCCCTGGGGTGGGTGGGTGGGGGTTATTTGTTTTACTTTCTTTTACGTTTTGGGTCCCGACTTGTAATGTATGTCCCTAATACCTAGATAGCTATATTGTAATTTGTGTGTTGTGGTGTGGTTGTTGGGGGCGTATATTGCAGGATGTGGCCTTGTTGTCTTGTTTTGTCATTATGTTTGTTTTAAAAGAAAATAAAGAAACATTTGATCACAAAAAAAGGGGGAGGGGGCGGGGACGCCTGAGGTCTGTCCCGGGGAGCCTGTTTTCTGGCCCATGGTTTCCTGGGACCTTTGGGTGCCTGGGGCGCTGCCTGCTGTCTAGCCGCTCTGGGGATCTTGAAAGCAGGGGCCGGGCGAGAGATAGCCTGCGCGCATATGACTGCCGTGGCTGGGTCACGGGCGCTACGGGCTGCGCTCTTCTCGGAAGGCACAGCTCCATAGCCTCATCCTCTCTCTTTTTCTCCTCACATCTCTTCTGCATTGAGGTGACTGCTGCACCGAAGAGACCCTGCGGTACGATAGGGGTGTCGAGACTTTCTTCTCTCTCCTTCGCCGACAGGTTGGTGAGACCGAGCCAACGCGCCCTCTCCTGCAGTACCATGAGAGCCATGGATTTACCCGTGGCTTGAATGGCCGTCTTGTGGAGACGGAGGATGTGATCCGTTATAACGCAGATTTCCTCCCATAGGGTAGGCATATTGTCTGGTTTAGCGGTCATATCCTCCTCCAGCTCAGCCTGGTAGGCTGATAGGAGTGCGGAGGCATTGAGAGCCCTCGCTGTCAGTGCCGCTGCTTTGTAGCACTTGTCTGTAAGGCTAGCCTGGAAGCGGTCCGACTTGGAGGGTAGGGACGGGGCAGCCGAAGATACGGGGGTCTTCGGGTGCAGGTGGCGCGCCACCACCGGCTCGACCGGTGGGATGTGGCGGAGGCCGAGGGAGTCCATCCCCTCACAATCCAGTCGAGAACCCCCGATTATTGGGTGTTTCTCGCTGAATGGCCGTTCTTTCCACGTAACTGCTATCTCATCAAGTAGCTCGGGGAAGAACGGCATAACTTGTTTCCTCGTCTTAGCCGCCGTCTGCAGTCTTTTGCCGTCAAAGCGTGACATAGCAGTTTCGGTTTGGGCGACGGGCCAGGGGATATTCAGCCTTTCCGCTGCTCGCTTGCACATGTCCTGCATGTCGCAGTCCATGAGAGACGGGGCGGAGGGTATTGTACTCTGTGTCCTCTGGGGGTTGTGGGCACATTTATTCAGATGATTTGGGAGTGTCCAGAGGTTACAGAGTTTTGGGTAATGGTCGCTTCTAAACTTTCTGCTCTGCTCTCTGTGACTATACCCCCTTCTCCTTCTGTATTGATCCTCAATGATCTTTCCCTGTTACCCCTCCCTCAAACTAAAAAACGCATTCTGTTTGCTGGTCTGACGGCAGCAAAGAAAATGGTTGCCACACGTTGGAAGCCTCCACATTCACTTTCATTTAAACAATGGGTTTTAAGTTTTTTGGATGTTGTTTATTTGGAACTCTCTACAGCCCGTATGCATGGTGCTAAAGAGGCAAATATTAATTTGTGGATATCCACAGCTGTCGATCTTAAAAATCTTTTGAGTTGAGTGTAGGTTATCACAATTGTAACTGACTTGTCCTCTGGTCCCTGGGGTGGGTGGGTGGGGGTTATTTGTTTTACTTTCTTTTACGTTTTGGGTCCCGACTTGTAATGTATGTCCCTAATACCTAGATAGCTATATTGTAATTTGTGTGTTGTGGTGTGGTTGTTGGGGGCGTATATTGCAGGATGTGGCCTTGTTGTCTTGTTTTGTCATTATGTTTGTTTTAAAAGAAAATAAAGAAACATTTGATCACAAAAAAAGGGGGAGGGGGCGGGGACGCCTGAGGTCTGTCCCGGGGAGCCTGTTTTCTGGCCCATGGTTTCCTGGGACCTCTGGGTGCCTGGGGCGCTGCCTGCTGTCTAGCCGCTCTGGGGATCTTGAAAGCAGGGGCCGGGCGAGAGATAGCCTGCGCGCATATGACTGCCGTGGCTGGGTCACGGGCGCTACGGGCTGCGCTCTTCTCGGAAGGCACAGCTCCATAGCCTCATCCTCTCTCTCAGGTTGGTGAGACCGAGCCAACGCGCCCTCTCCTGCAGTACCATGAGAGCCATGGATTTACCCGTGGCTTGAATGGCCGTCTTGTGGAGACGGAGGATGTGATCCGTTATAACGCAGATTTCCTCCCATAGGGTAGGCATATTGTCTGGTTTAGCGGTCATATCCTCCTCCAGCTCAGCCTGGTAGGCTGATAGGAGTGCGGAGGCATTGAGAGCCCTCGCTGTCAGTGCCGCTGCTTTGTAGCACTTGTCTGTAAGGCTAGCCTGGAAGCGGTCCGACTTGGAGGGTAGGGACGGGGCAGCCGAAGATACGGGGTTCTTCGGGTGCAGGTGGCGCGCCACCACCGGCTCGACCGGTGGGATGTGGCGGAGGCCGAGGGAGTCCATCCCCTCACAATCCAGTCGAGAACCCCCGATTATTGGGTGTTTCTCGCTGAATGGCCGTTCTTTCCACGTAACTGCTATCTCATCAAGTAGCTCGGGGAAGAACGGCATAACTTGTTTCCTCGTCTTAGCCGCCGTCTGCAGTCTTTTGCCGTCAAAGCGTGACATAGCAGTTTCGGTTTGGGCGACGGGCCAGGGGATATTCAGCCTTTCTGCTGCTCGCTTGCACATGTCCTGCATGTCGCAGTCCATGAGAGACGGGGCGGAGGGTTGGTTACCTCCGTCAGGCGTGGGGGGCTTTTCAGCTCCGCGCCTACCGATTGATAATGAGGAGTCTTCCTCATCATCGGTGGACAAAATGAGGTCTGAGTCACGCGACCCTCCCTCATCATTGTCCGAGTCTCTCTCATAGCGAGCAGCGGTAAAGCTGTCAATCCCCTTGTCATCCAGTACCGGGAAACCGATGTCAGGGCTATGTGGCACTAAGTCCGCCCAGCATGGTGTCGGTAAACCTGGAGACATGTCCGCGTTAGACTGTGATGGCAGCGTTTCGGCTGCCTTACACAGAAGCGGATCTTCTCCCGACAGGCTAGCCATGCGACTTAGCTGTCGGCAGAGAAGTTTCTTGGGGAACACTGCACAGTGGATACACTCATCGGTAGAGATAACAGCGGCCTGGGCGTGGGTTAATCCCAGACACGCTGCACACTTACGCTTCGTGCACACCGCGGACCGTGACCCACCGTTCTGGCGCAACCTGGTGGGATGGGCTTGACGTACGTCAACGTGCGATGCAGACGCAACAACACAGCGGTAATATATATGTCCGGAGGAGATAGCAAAGATGGCGCCGTTAGCATCACAAACCCTATGCCATACAAGTTAGCATCAGAGGTAGACTAATATCTAGGGTTGCCACCCGTACCTTGAAATACGGAATCGTTCCTTATTTGACAGTTAAAAGATGCGTTCCGTTTTGAACCAATACGGAACGCTGTTTGTTCCGTATTTTCAATCCACCCGCATTGCGTGATTTCTCCAATATATCTTACTGCAGCGCTGGGCAATATCAGTGTTTCCTCTATATGCATTGATTCGTGGCGGCCCGCACTGCAATCGAGACTGAATCGCTCAACAGGCGCGCGGCGACGCACTTGCAAAACAGTTTTGTGATTGGTCCGAATTTAGCGGGACATTTGGATTTCAGGAAATCGCCCGTCCCTTTAATCTTTTCTATCGCACACGGCGGCCTGTCAGACGTGAAACAGCGTGCTTCTGGAGAGCAGCACTCCCGTAATGCCAGGATCCAGATGAACCAAGCTGCAGTGACACAGTATTTCGTACCACAGGCATCTCCTGAAGCAGATAAGGTAATGATCGATTTTGAATCCATTCTACCATGTGTGACGGTTGTTGTTGTTGTTAGTAGTCGATGTGGGCAGAATCGTCCCTAGTGTGTGTCACGTGATGCAAGACGGGGTGGTTGTCATAGCAACGATCAACATAGTGTACAAGTACTGATCGATGTATCATCAATATAAATATAGTGCACAAAATTAAAATAATAAAATAAACAACTCTGATGTTATATATATATTATTATTATGTTATGTGCTCGACTCATCTGGAAAATTGCATTTTCAATACTAATGGATTAACAGGATACAGACAAATATCTCAGAAAAAAATATATTTTTAAAAATGTATTAATATGTTTTTCTCACATTAAAAATGTTTGTGAAGATTTCTGTGGTTTCACTGTTTGGAAACAGAAACTGGTGTGACTTTCATAACTGTGTCCAAACAACACTACAATTAATACTGTTGAATTTCATTAACAATTTGTCATCCTCTCCCCCCTCTAGGTTACAGCAGCGGAATTGACGCATGTGTACCACACGGTTAAGCACAACCTCAGCTACAATAGTGCTGACTGTGGACACAAACTCAATCAAACGATTCTGCATGATTCCAAAATCGTAAAGAAAATGTCTCTAGGGAGAACAAAGGCAGAAGCAATGGTCAAAGACGTCCTTGCGCCGAAGGCAGTGGGTGAAGTTCTTAATGTCTTGACATCAGGACCCCTCCCATTCTCCATCCAGACGGATGCATCAAATAAGGGGAACAGGAAGATGTTTCCCCTTGCTGTACAATTCTTTCAGCCAGAAACTGGGGTCACCAACAGAATGCTTGACTTCATAGAAAATGCAGATGAGTCAGCCGCTGGGATTACATATTCCATACAACAATCACTTGATAAATTTGGCTTATCATTAGATCAAGTGACAGCATATAGTGCAAACAATACTAATGTAAATTATGGAATCCACAACTCGGTCTTCACAAACCTGAAGAAAAAGCAAAAGGATCTGCTGCAATCGAACTGTCATGCCCACATTATGCACAACACAGTGAAACATGCTCTGGACCAGCTCACTGTAGATGTCGAAAACATTGTGCTGAAGGTCTATGGGCACTTCTCCGTATCAGCCAAACGAAGAGAATCCCTCAAAGAGTTTTGTGAATTTTGTGATGTGGAATTCAGGGAGATTCTACGACATGTCACAACAAGGTGTCTCTCCCTCAATCCAGCCATCACCCGGCTTATGCAAACATGGACTGCTCTCAAGTCTTACTTCATCAGCCTGGGGGATGAGTGTCCCAGACAGATCAGAGATTTGTTAAATCTCAGTGAAGACTCAACTGGGGAAGACCCTGACATTGTGGAGGTTTACCTCCTGTTCTGCAACAATATCCTCTCCCTCTTTGAGGAAGTTGTTAAGAAGCTGGAAAGCAATTCAACCACCTGTGTTGAGTTATATTCCATCATGGATAACTTCAAGCAAAAACTCACACAAACTCACACGACCATTTCTATGGCTACTTAACCAAAGTGAAGCTGCAGCGTCTCCTTCCACATGATGCAAACAAGGCAAGGGCAGATTTCACTGTGTTTCTTAACACAGCAATCTCATATGTTGAGAAATGGTTTAACTTTTCAGAGAACAACTGGTTGTTCTCCCTGCAACCTCTCTCTCTGCACCATGGAGTGGCTACCTTCAGTGATATTGAGAGGATCACTGGTAAAATCAACCTCATCCATAAAGTCAATATGGATGAACTATATGATGAATGCACCACAGCAAATGCCACTTTGAAGGGGCTCAGGGAGGGTGCAGAAGATGAGTGGAAGTCCAAAGCTGTGGCTACCAGGTGGGTGGCTATCTTTCAAGCAGCTGACCTGCCTAACATGCTGTCCGTCATCAGCCACATCCTGAGCGTCCCAGCATCCACTGGATATGTGGAAAGGATCTTTTCCAGAATGACCAGCAAATGGAGTGACTGCAGGAACAGGTGCTCTGTGGAGCTCATGAGGAGTGAGCTGCTGATCACTCTCAACTTTGAGCTGTCCTGTTCAGAGTTTTACTCCATTGTTTTGAAAGACAAACAGCTGCTCAGTGCTGCAAGGAGTGATCAGAAGTACACTTGGAAAAAGAAATACACACAGTGAGGAAGAGAGAGAGAGGTGTTAACTGTTTTCACAGGAAAAATAAGTAACACAATGAGGAGAAGAGAGAGAGCTCAACTGCTAAACCCTGTCTACTGCTGCACAGGATTGAATGATGACTGTTGAATGTTTTGTAGTTTTATAGTTTCATAAATTATTATTTGCACAACCATTGTTGCACTATATTTGAAAGTGGCAAAGCTTTGTTTAATTGTAAGTTATTGAGTTAAGTTATGGTGCATATACTGTATGCTAATGCTTTTTGTTTAATACATTTTGTATAAAGATACGTTCAGTCAGTGTTAATAAAGCACTTGAAACTTTAAGTATGAATCTAAATGCTTTATTGAAACGATGTTTAACTTGTGATTTACTAGCACTGGGGCCCCCACCCCGCCCTTGGGCCCGTGGTGGTCGTGGTCCCGAGGAGCGGGGCCCCTACTGCGAGGGGTGTCCCTTATTTCTCTGACTGAAAGGTGGCAACCCTACTAATATCCTCAACTTATGTCCTAATCACACTACTGTCATACAAGTCGTACCTTCTCCTTGACATGGACATAAACACCTGCTACCTTCTTTGAAAGAAATCGCGATTTATTCAGTGAAAACTAGTACACCATTCAGATAGCATAACAATAGCATAGCATTCGCGGACACAGTCAGTATGTTAACATCAGATATATAAACGGGTTATTTTGATAAACTGGACACATTTTGTGAATATATATATGGTTACTTTCTCGCCTGAAAACATATAAACACTTCATAAAATGACATATTAACACTTGTAGAGCCAAATTAAAGATTTTCGCCAATGGCGGATTTTACATCTGTGGCGAAAGCTCTGGTCAAGAAACTACTTCCGGTTTACTTCCGGTTGTTTTGACGGATCCAACGCAACGCAAAAGCTGAAATATTTTGACTGATTACCGCACCCTGCCGGACAAGAAACGCAATGCAGAGCAACGCAACGGATCAACGCAACTGCCCCATTGAGATGAATGACTTCCGGTGCAACGCAATGACCTGGTGTGCATGCAGCTTTAGAGTGAGTGTCCCAGCTAGCCATTGACTTGCTGCACGAGCAGGTCTTCCGGCTAGTCTCGGCTGTGCTAGGTCCGCTAGCCTCAACGTTAGCCATTTCTGGCTAGGGGTTGTAGGCTAGCTGCTAGCAGGCCTCGCTACTTCACCCGTTAGCTTGTCAGCTATCAAGGGAAAACAGAGGGGCCAGGGGAGGGATATTACTATCTACCCGCTAGCAGTGCGTTATAGACAGGGGTGCACATAACTTTTTGGGGCCAGTGCTCAGAGGAGCACCTAGGGATGCTGCTTGGTGCTCCCCGAGCTCGCGAGTCACGACCCGTCCCACAGGATGGAGAAAAAAGGGATACATGGATATATTATTAGCAAAACGACATTTATTCATAAATAAAGATGAACGACCAAATTATTGTGTGCAAAACAAAAGAAACAAATGCAAAATCAAATGACTGCTCTTTAAGAATGAAAGTCTGTCCGACTCCTTTAAACACAATGAAATCAACTGACATCTCTTTAAGCACTAACTGAATGTCTGTTCTTTAAACACACTGAAATAAACTGACATCTCTTTAAGCACTAACTGAATGTCTGTTCTTTAAACACACTGATATAAACGGACATCTCTTTAAGCACTGCTCTGTTCTGTAAACACTGAAATCAACTTTTCCACCCAAAAAAAAAAAAAAAGAGCTGTTGGTGCGCAAGAGCGCCTTCATGCGGCTGATTTGCCGCGCAGCATGCATTTTGGCGACGCATGCGCACTGGCGCACCAGTTATGTGCACCCCTGGTTATAGAGATAAAATTATTTCTACTTTTTGTCTCTCACACTGGGTATTGCTACCCGTAACCGTTCGGAGTATTCCTACTCGCAGAACAGGGAGTATTGCTACTCGCGTCGTTCAGAACGAGGAGTATCGCTACTTTTTTCGTTCCGAGCAAGGCGAGTATTGCTACTCAAATCGTAACACAGGGTATCGCTACCCCGAGTCAGAGTATTCCTACTCTTCAACAGAAGTATTTCTACTCCTGTGAACGTCAACAAAGTGCAGTTTAGCAGCAGAGCGCCCGTCGGCACGAGTTTGGTCGCTCGTATCTGTGGACTGTTTAGCTCTAGCCACCTGCACAGTTGTTGTCAGCTCCAGTGAGAAGCGAGAAGAGGTTTTTGAATGACGACAGACGACGTGTGTACGCCTTATATAGGCGGAGGGTCCCGTCCCTCGTGACACAAGCGTCGCCTGGGCCAGCCAATGGGCTGGCGCAGTGTAATTCAGTTTCTGATGAGGTCACACAGGGGGCGTTCCCATAGTGAGATACGAAACTAATACTATGAAAGAGAACAGCTGCTAGCAGACTAGGGCCATATTCCACAAAGCTCGATAAAGTTCGAAGCCTCGATAAAGTTCTAAGCCTCGGAAATGTTAGCTTGCGTTCGGTGCCATCAATGTGGCTCAAATAATTCGCTGCTTGGTTGAGCTCCTTCTGAGTCAGATATAATTAGCCTGGTCCCGACCAGGCTAAAACACAGGCTATAGTCATCCGTGCGTCAAAAAAGGCTCACAGGCGGAAACTAAACCCTGAACGAAAGTTCCTCATGTGTCTTTTAGGAAATATTAGTTCCCACTTCACACGAGATAGATAGATTAGATAGTTTGATTAGATAGTTTGACTGTGTGATAGATAGATAATTTGATATTTTGAAAGTGTGATCGATCGATAGATAGTTTGATTGTGTGATAGATAGATAATTTGATATTTTGAAAGTGTGATCGATCGATAGATAGTTTGATTGTGTGATAGATAACTTGATATTTTGAAAGTGTGATAGATAGATCGTGTAAAAAAAAAAAAGTAATTGTCTCAACTTGCATTGCCGTCTTCACAGCGGTCTGGCTAGCGTAGTGGTTAAGGCTGCGGACTGGAGTTCCAAAGGTTGTGAGTTCGAGACTTGACTAAGTCAATCATTTTTTTTTTTTTTTTACATTTAACCGAAGATTTCATGCAAAGGTTTCAAACACCATTGTAATCGTGTCAGTTCTTGTAAATTAGCCTGCACCATAATTTTATAGCCTACATACTTTTTTAGATGAGATTTTAGATTAGATTCAGACAACGAAATGCAGTAAAAAGTGCGCCTGAAGAGGGATTTGAACCACCGATATAAAATGACGAATAAATCCTATGGCAGCGGTCGATACCACTAGGCCATTGTGGCGATATGACGGTTTGTAGCCTGCTGCTGATATCACCACAGTAGTAAATATTCATTTATTAAAATATGAACATATAACAATAACTGGGGCTAGTATGACCTACGCATTTAATCGGTCAGCAATTTCTTGCCAAACCATTTCCCTCGCCTTGTTAATTGCGGCAGTATTGCACTATTTTACATCTTATTTTTCCGTCTTCATAAAAATCAATAATTCGGAATGCTGCGCAAATGTAGTACCCCTGCAGAGTGGAGTATCTTCATTTCGACAGATCGACTCTTCTGGGCTGCGTATGTCTGCGTGCACGCGCCCATATCGAAGATTTGTAAGCCTGTCTTCTGTGAACACTGATGACACAAGGCTGATCCTCATTCGAGGAATCACCTGAGGCTTGAATACCAATCTCGAGGTCCCTGAGCGCCGCATTTAATTATAGCGCAGCTATATTAAGCCACCGTTAGTGGAATATGGCCTAGTGCTGAAAACAACTTCGCTGTGAACATCTAACTGCAAATAAAAACATGAACATGAATCGAAAGTTTGTTTACAAGCCAATGTAATCAAAGCCATGTAATCACTTACCCAGTAGCCTATGGTAGACGATAGTTAATCCAATTCGTAAATTATAAGTATTTAGTGATCCTAAAACTATTGTTGTTTGTTATATCGAGTGGGCACTTCAACACTTTTGTAACATGAAAAAAACCGGAAAACACTGTCTTCTTCAACAACATCTGCAGTAGCTGCATATACTAACTTGAATTTGCGCGTCAAAGCACACAATGATTGACATCACTAGGAGCCAATGAAATGGGGGAGGCACACGGGATGGCCAATCCGATAGTTTTTGGGGGCACCCCTTCTAGGACATGTGACAGGGTTTGATGAAAAAGTCTGGCAACGTCATTTTCCAGTTTTTTTCCAGATTATGAAAGGGTAGATTGTAAGCTTTCAAATGATGTGTCATACATTGAAATCTGAAATAAATTGAAGAAGTCATGCATTAGAATGTTGATACCCCCCAAATCAGCAAGCCAAGAAATCCAGCCTCAAAGTATTCACAGCCTTTTTTTCACAGAGGTAATGGGTGGGAACAATAGCTGGTTAACTCCACCCCAACCACTCCCTCAAGACAACCACTCCCCAATTACACTACCTGTCATTATCTACCTGTCATCTGTCAGTGGGGTTGTCAGCTGACATGCAGGGCTGACATGTTTAAATTGCTGAATAATAATAATAATCATAAGTTCAAGATTCATGAGTTGTGTATTGCCATGTGTGCCAAAAGTTTATTACATCCCATTACAAGTACAAGAGAGTAAAATTCGTTGCAATGGAAACAATTAGGCAAGATACAATTGAGCAATACAATAATAGAATGGTAAAAAATAATAATGTTGTGTCCGTGTGTATGCATTTATCATTATAGTCCATAAAGCATCTAGTGGGACTAGTAGTTCCTTCCCATCCCATCTGGGCATCAAAGCTGTAAAAAAGAAGACATTTTTTTTTACAAAATACTACTATATTGATCAAATAGAATTGCTAATACAATGACAATGACAAATACCTGAAGTGCTGGTGACTCGCATCAAGGTCTCATCTCTCAGAACCTCTCACCTTCGTCATTCTGTAACACAAATTTCAGGTCAGTTTTCCATAGTCTCATGAACGATACTGTAGCCTACTTGTTGAAGTCATCCTGTACGGTAAGAAGTAGGCTAGTGAAATAATTTCAATCCACAGTATTATTCTACAGCAAGTCTACAAATCAATGAATGAATCATTATTTTTGATTCCACACATTACCGTTCATTAGGAGGAGCCACCCCTCCTAAATTTCGTTGTTTGGTACCTGTACTGTTTTGATTGATTGAAAACTTTATTAGAAGATTTGCAGAAGTAGGTACATGAAGGTACATATTACATACAAGGTCAACTAACAGGATAAAAACCCAAGAAAGCCACTGGCTTATTTCAATTGGGGTCCTTGATACTCAATTCATCGTTACATGTAAGACAGACAAAAAACTAGTACTATCTACAAGATAATACAGACAAATAACTAGTACTATCTACAAGATAAACATACATCCAACATGGGAAGAACAATACAACAAAACATAAGGTATGTACAGCGGGTAGGACAGGTGGGGACATACACCACAGGTGGGGGCGGGGGACAAAACACAAAGTATGTACAGTGGGTAGTTCGGGCAGGGGGACAGACATATAATATGTACAATGGGTAGTTCGGGCGGGGGGACAAAACAACAAGTATGTACAGTGTGTGGTCATGGTGGGGGGGGGGGGGGGGGTACAAAAACACCAGTAGATTTAGGCGGGGGGGAGGGGGGAGGGGGCGACATAATAACATTGCGTTTGCTCAGAGTGTAGACCTGGTAGGGGGGTGGGACAAAACAACTAGTATGTGCAGAGGGTATTTCAGGTGGGGGGGGGGGGGGTGGGAGACATAACAACAAAACAACAAGAATATATAGAGGGTAGTCCAGGTGGGGGTGTAGTCTTTTAATTAGATTTTTGATTTAGAGGGTCCAGTTACGGATTGCAGCCTCCTGTAAATGTTTTTTGAGAGTGGTTTTGAAGGTGGGCAGTGTTTTGCACTCCTTTAAGATTATAGGAAGGGCGTTCCACATTTTTACTGCATAGTTTGCAAACGAGTTTAACCCCTTGTTTGTGGTGCAACGCGGTTGAACGTGGTTCGTGGAGCTTCCTCTGGTATTGTATGTGTGGACGTTGTTCACTTTTTGGAAGTATGTTGACAGGTACTTGGGTGTCTTTGTGGTGTAGCGTATCTTGAAGACCAGGCCCAGTGCAAGCTGCTGCACTCTGTCAACTACTCGTAGCCAATCAAGGCTCAAAAAATGAGCAGCGGTTAGATGTGTCCTAGGGTTGAGGCCTAGCAGGAGCCTAACCAGTTTATTTTGGGCTGTCTGGAGTCTTGTTTTTAGGGCCTTTGTGGTTCTATAGTACCATGATGTTACGGCATAGTCGAAGTGACATTGAATGAGAGCTCCTGATAGGGTCCTCAGTGTGTTTTTACTGACAAGTGAGGATATCCTGTACAAGAATCTAGTTCTATGGTTAACTTTTTTGATTACTTTTGCTGCCATTTTATCTCCGGAAAGATTTGCCTCTAATATGGAGCCCAGGTATGTAATATCCTCTTTTCTTGTGATAGTAATGTTACCCACTTTTATATTGTAATTTACAGCCTTTCTGAGTTTAGATGGGGATCCGTATAGGATGGTTTCAGTTTTACCTAGGTGTATTGATAGTTTATTGTCAGCTAGCCAGATGCAGATTCTACTCAGTTCAGTGCTTAGCGCTTTTTCCACCTGCAATATGTCCCTGTCAGAGACCAGCAGAGCCGAGTCATCCGCGAACAGGAACAAATTGCAATCACATGCTGATGACATGTCATTCACATATATTAGGAACAGTAAAGGTCCCAATATGCTTCCTTGTGGAACGCTGCAGGTCACTGGGAGGGGGGGGGACAGTGTTCCGTTCACACTAACCACCTGTTCCCTCCCCTCTAAGTAGGATTGCATCCAGCTCACCGATGTTCTATCGAACCCAATTGCTTTCAGTTTATCTAACAATATGTGGTGATTTACTGTGTCGAAGGCCTTCTGGAGGTCCAGCATGACCATGCCGCAGTACTTGCCCGAGTCCACCTCAAGGTTGATGTGGTCGTTCCAATAGAGAAGGCATGTGTCAGTGGAATGGGATGTTCTGAATCCTGATTGAAATTCATACATCAGATTTTTTTCGGAAGGTACCTATCAACCTGTTCATAAACTATTTTTTCCATAAGTTTCGAGATGGAATTAAGAATAGAAACAGGTCGGTAGTTGCCTGGGTCTAATTTGCTTCCTTTTTTATACAGTGGGGTTACCCTTGCTATTTTAAAGTCAAGGGGGACGTGTCCCTGTTTGATGGAGAGGTTTATTATGTGGGTGATGATTGGGGTAATGGAGGCAGCTGAGTCTTTTAGAAATCTGGCTGGAATATTGTCATGGCCCGTGGCCTTTACTGAGTGTAGAGCGCCCAGTTTTTTAAACACCTCATCGTTTGACACCATGGAGAGTTTAAAATCATCTTTGCGTACACCCAGTTTATTGTAGAACGCACGGATGTGCTCTACACCATAACGCCCTGAGTGGGGTGGTAGATTGTTAACTAATTTAGTGGCTATGGTTGTAAAGAAAGTGTTTAAGCAGTTAGCCACATCCAGCTTGTCTGTAAAGAGAGAATCTCCAGATTTTATGCTGATGTTTGTAGACCTGGTTTTGAGTTTTTGACTGCAACCTAGTTGGCTATTAAGTAGCTTCCAAAGGTCACGTGGTTTGTTTAAGTTTTCTTCGATTTTGTTATCGAGGTATTTTTTCTTAGCAGATTTGGTCATGGTAATTACCTGATTGCATAGTTTGTTGCATTGTTTTTTAATTTTCTCAAAGTGGGTTTTGAGATCTTCGTTTAAGTGTTTCACTAATTTTGATTTGCATTTTTGAACTTCAGAGCATTTTAGGTCTCTGACTTTCATAGCATTTAGAATGTCCGAATTCATCCATGGTTCCGATCGGGCTTTAACCCTGGTGGTTCTCATGGGGGCTATACTGTCAATAATATTTAGGAATTTAGTTTTGAAACCTAGCCATGCCTCCTCAACCTGTGTGCTTTTTAGTTCATCTAACCAGTCTTGATTCTCCAGTTTATGGTTTAAGGCCTCACTAGAATAGGATTTAAGGGATCTAGTGGTTACAGTTTTATGACCGCCAGCCTTGGGTTTGTGCTTTTTACGAGTGCAAAATATCATGTAATGATCACTTAGCCCACATACAATAACCCCACTCTTGGAGATTTTGGACTCATCCGATGTTAGAATGAGATCTATGGTGGTTTGAGTAGAAATACACACCCTAGTGGGTTTGGTAATTTGTTGGCGGAGACCGTGTAATTCAGAAAACCTAGTGAAGGATTTGAAGACGGATGCTTCATTTCTGAGCATGTCCGTGTTCCAATCCCCAATAAGAATCTTTTCCACACAGTCAACGTCATCCAAGCACCCCTCAAGAATATCATAGAAATCATTCTGATCGGGAGGTCTGTAGATAGTACCAACCAGCACCGGTTTTGCTTTGTTAAAGATAATTTCAACCCAAACAGATTCTAATTCGTCATGATTCAGGTCATACCGGGTGTTAAAGATAATATCGTTGTGAATGTACATGCAGACACCACCCCCATACCTGTTCCTGTCGTTTCTGATGACTGAGTAGTTTACTATTTCAATCTCTGGGTCTTTGATTGATTCATCAAACTTGGTCTCAGAGAAGCTCAAAATGTGAACGTTGCTGTCATGGAACATTTCTCTGATTTGGTCCAGTTTAGGCACAAGACTGTTCACATTAAGGTGAACAATATGCAGGCCCTTACTGCTGTGTCCAAAAAGAGTGTTTATGTCCTTGACTTGGAAATAGTCTCCATTCAGGTCATCGTCAAGTTGAGGATTGGGGGATGGGGGGGGTTGCCCATTGTTCCACGGTTTCGGTAGAGAGTCTCCGGGTGGTGGGGGAGGGGGGGTCGTCGCCGGGTGGGGGAGGGAGGGGGGAGGGGGGGTCGTCGCCGGGTGGGGAAGGGAGGGGGGAGGGGGGGTCGTCGTCGGGTGGGGGAGGGGGACGTCGTTGATGGTGTTTCTACCGGCCGTGAGCTGCCTCCAGGACTCGGTGAAACGAGCCATGAAAACTGCATTGAAGGCCGGGAAGTAGCCGTAGTCTCCCCAGGTCTCGGTGGTTGGAGATGGGACATCAATGGGGGTTGTGTGAGGGGGCTGGGGGTACTCGGTCTCGTCTGAGGCGGCGGTGGTGGTGGTGACTCCTCTGTGTTCACTGGATAGGTGGGGGGCTAATGTTGTTAGCATAGCTCCCCTCTGTTTTGTTAGCCTCGTTTGTATCCAGGAAGTCCGCTGCCGGTGCCGGTGTGACGACAATGGCGTCGCTAGCAACAGTTGCCTGGGAAAAGCACAGCTGTTCTCTGGCCAAACGTGTAGCTTGCCTGGTTGTAACTGGACCGGGATTCAGTTGAATGTCTCCCGAGAGAAGTAGATAGAGAAAGATCATGGTCCTTCGGTCCATTCTACCTGTCGGGGGCTTGTTCTTCCGCGTCAGGTTAGCAGTCAGCGTCGTGTGAATAGTTGCCGCTCCGAAGTTTAAATACTTCTTAGCGGCGTGGAGATAAAAGTCGCTATGGGTTTCATCTTTTCCAATAAAGTTTGTCTCCTTCTCCATAAGATGTAAGTTCTGTGGTGATTTAATGTATAAATCCGTAATCCACAGAAGGAATAGAAGAAAGTGTGGAATAATCCTCGCCGTTGCATTGTTGTTGAGGCAGCAGCAGGAGCGTTGAGAAATGCGTTGAGAAATGCGACTGTTCATGTTGACGACTCCCAATAAAGACCATTCATTCATTCATTACAAAAGCATTTACCTTTTCTATAATCTATTATATCTCTAACAAAGCTAGCTAGCTAGGAAGCTAACATTTGTTTGGCTAGCATAGTAAACACGGACACACACACATACACACACACACAACAAACAAAACCGCTAAGTCAGCTAACAAAAAAAACACACAAACAATCTTCTAACAAAGCTGTCATAGTCCCTTGAATAGTATGTTGATCGACAAAACTTTTTCTGTGGATAGTCCTTGATGGCAGCAGTCAGGGCTGCCAAGTCTCACGCAATCACCGTGAGACTCACGCATTTCAACCAGTTCTCACGCTCTCACGCCGCATCTCTATTTCTCACGGCGAGAAATAACATTTCATTTTTTACGGGACTTTTATTTTTGAAATTCCTTGAAAGAAAGCTACCGGACATGAGTTTCGTGGCATCTTTCTGCACGCGCGTTAACTTGAGTCTGCAATCAAAGCGGCAGGCGAGCGCTGATGGAAGAACCTGTGTTCACGCGAGCTGCAAGAACGTAGCAAGCAGGGTTGCCAGATTGGGCTACTTTTGGTCACACTGGACGGGTGGATTCGGCAGCTTTTAGACCGGTTGGGCTGGACATTGTCAATTCCATCTGGCAACCGTGGTAGCAAAATATGTGCATACATTACAACATCGTATCTGGTAGCCTACTGGACTGGGTTGCACCAATATGGCGTAAGTCATTACTAAATGCAGGCATTTAGTAGTTACTAAACCCCTAGTTGTTACTAGTTAGTTTCAAACTAGTTGTTTACTAATTTCGGTTGCACCACGCCAATCTTTTGCCAATCTTAGCTAGTAAATACTCAGTTTTGGTAACTGTTTTTTGTTTCTCTACTGTAACATAACCAGGTACATTAATAATAATAATAATTATTAATAATTACAATTTACAATACAAATACAACAAGTGGGGGTCCCTCCAAAAAAATCACCCACCAAGCCCTCATTCTGACCCAGGAAAAACCCTGGTATGTACTGTATAACATGATAGCCATCTATGAGCAATGCACTGTATATAAGATGATGACCACGGGGCTGAGTCCTGTTGATGGGGCCAATTTTTCTTTTAGAGTCTGTAGGCTACTGTATTTGTTTATTAAGATTTCATAAATATGATATATTGTCTGAATTTTTTTCTTGTTTTATAAAATGTTATTATTTATTATTTTCATTTCTTGTGCTGGTTTATTATGAACAACATGTAAAATTGCAGGAAACTAGCACAAATAATTGGGTGGGAGAGAGGGGCCGCCGCTGCCAAAACTTGCACAGTTTTGGGTCGCTCCACCGCCACAAAATCTCACTCCAAACTTTTGGTGAAACTTGGCAGCCCTGCTTGTCAACAAACAGACACACGCACGCACATGGCTATTTATGAGGGTGTGGGATGTCGGAGTACCAAAAGCGACACTCCCACTCAAAAATAAATAAATAAATAAGAATACTACCCCCCCCAAGTTTGCTAACTAACTGTAGGTATTTAGTGAATCTAAAACAGTTGGTTATGATATGGAGTGGGTTCTTCATCGCTTCCATTTTCGTCCTATGCCAAAAACCGTAAAAAAAAAAAAATGAGATTCACAACAAGACTTGTTTGGCTCAATTGCAACGTTTCACAATTCCCGACATGAGGATGTCTCATGGGATGTCTTAGGATCACCCAAGGGACATTTGGGCCCAATGATATGCTTTTATGAGATTCTTTAGTTGTCTTTTGAGTCAACTGCCAACAGTTTAGGCAACCATTTAGAATATTGTCAATAACTCACTACCTGTTTAATAATTGTTGTTTTGGGCACCCCTTCTAGGATGTCTTAGGATCACCCAAGGGACATGTGTATCAAATGTAATGCTTCTATCCGCTGCATAACGCTTTTTCACATAATCCCCCCTACTAGTAGCATTGACATAAAGTGAGGTTCCTGAGTGCTCATCTTCAGCTGGGTAATTAGAAGATCACTTCACTGTGTGTGTGTGTGTGTGTGTGTGTGTGTGTCACCGAGATCAGGGGGGTATTCCATCACCGTCGCTAAAGGACAATCCATTTTATGAATCTGGCAGGATTTATCAAAATAAGCCTGGATAGTCCTTTAGCGACGTTGATGGAATACCCCCCAGGAGACATGTTCCACACTGAATACAATGCATCACATATCATTGATAAAATGTTGCTGTTATTCATTTGCTGTTATTCATTTGGTTTGCTTTTGTATTTGTGTTCATGAGAGTGCCCTCACATCCAAACATTTCCCTTGAAGTTAAGTTGCACTGTGAACATTTGCCTGCCTCTGTTTCTATTAGAGTGGGAAGTGTTTGTGAGATGTCTGGGTGATGTCTTTGAAATGGGTTGACTTTATGGGAAAAACCCATCCCGGTAGCACTTAACATTACAGAATAAGTAATAACCATGGTATTGGTTTGGTAATGGTAACCAATAATTAGGCTACCTTTAGTTACAAGTAACAAGAAAGACAATGACCTTGTTGTTAAGTTGGACTGAGATGCTTTAACAGAGATGGTACTATGACATTAAGTGGTATCAGAATGCTACCTGTTCCATTGATTTCTACCCTTGTATCCCATCTTAATATGACAAGTGAGATCATGTGTACCATGGATAGACCATCAGTCAGTGGTAATACAGTCATACCAAACTACCCAATTGTTCTGATATAGGCCTACAAAAAGTAGGTCACTTATTACTGTGTTACATGTTATATGTAATGTCAGGCATACTGATACTACTGTAGGAAGCCTGTATTATTACCACTGACTAACTGAGTAACCTTCATCTTAGGTGTGAGGTTATGGCTGGGTACAAGGCTAGAATAAAATGGAAACAGGTAATATAGCATTTTTAAGCTCTGATACCACCTTATTTCATAATAACTACTTTCTTTGTTCAAGCATCTTACATGCAAAATAATTACAAAAATATGGTTGAACTTACCATGTAATAACAAGGTAATTGTGTTGTTAATAGCAACTACAGGTAATTACTGGCAGTTACCATGGTTATTACCATGTTATTACCCCCTTATTCCAAGCTGTTATCTAAAATGTTACCCAAAGCCCTTTAGCAAAAAACGTTACATCAATGAATGCAAGTTGATAGCACTGAATAGTGCTATTGCAACATGTTTTGTATAGTAATCATGCATTGATGTTTTCTCTTACTGTTTGATGCTGTACCTCAACTAAAAAGTAAAAAGTGCAACATTCTGAATAATAGTTAAAGGAATTTAACTATCTCTCAGTAATACAACAATGCTGTACATATTTAGCAGTTATACAAGCACTAGGTTACATAATGTATTTTCATTGGGTCTTTTTACATTTTCATTGTCTTCCAACACAATGAAGTAATTAAATAATGCAATCCTGTTGGAGAAGTTGGCCTTGGGCCATTCTTTCTTTGTACAGAACTATATATTTTTTAACATTTTGAGTAAAAAGGCATTTCCCATTTGGGCCAATAATTACTTTGTGCCAGGTAGGGCAGACGGGGGCTTTAAATTATGGGCTGACAAAGGAATAACACAAATTAATGACATCTTCGACTCAAAGGATGAGCATATGGAATCATTAGAAATTCTAGTAAACAAACATTCTATCCCTCGCAAGCATTTCTTTAAGTACTTACAGCTCAGGAACTTTATTTATTCTAATCAAAATCATTCCCTGGCCATACCCGCTCTATCCTCATTGGAGAAAGTTTTAATTAAAAATCCTTTCGGAAAAGGAATTATTTCGGATGTATATGATTTGTTGATTGCTAGATCACTAGAATCTTCAGAACCCAAATTGAAAGCATGGAGGATTGACCTACAAGAGGACATTTCAGTGGAAAAATGGAACAAGGCGTGCAAAAGAGCTCAAACCCAGACCGCTAACACTCGTTTAAAGCTTCTACAGTACAATTGGATAATGAGAGTATATATAACACCAGAAAAACTCAATAAATGTAACCCCAACATTCCAGACTTGTGTAACAGGTGTAGAGAGGACAATGGTACATTTTTTCATTGTATATGGGAATGTCCAAGAATTCAAGAATTCTGGGAAGAATTTGGAATAATAATACAGGACATTCTGTCAATGAACATTACTGTTGAGCCTAAGCTGTTTATTCTTGGCATTTACCCAGAGGACACAGGATGAAATGCAGTGACCAGATCTTTATGGACATGTGCCTTTTACAGGCCAAAAGATCAATAGCACTAACGTGGAAAAGCACAGGTAAACCAAGTATTGGTAATGGTTTAGGGAGATGTCTCTGTGTCTACCATTAGAGAAAATGTCATACACACTCAAAGACAGGCAGGAAAGATTCCAAAGTATTTGGGGCCCATTCATAAAATATCTGGAGGACAAGGACTTATCACACTGGATGGACGAACCTGGGCGTGAACAAATGTAAACTATAATAATAAATCTATATAGTAATAAATCATTTGAACAGGTGTGTGAATTGACCAGGAGTAGAGTAGGAGTTGGATATAATTAATGTATCTGTTGCAATGTACCCTTTTCTTTTTTTTTCTTCTTTTTTTTAATCAGTTTTCATGTTTTTATTATTACTTTTATTTATTTCTTTTCTCTCCCTTTTATTTTGTATGTGTATATATGAGCTCAGTTATATGATTGCCTCTCCATCAATGTACGTACTATATATAGGCCTACATGTGTATGGCAATTCTGGTGAGTTATCTGCTTGTATGTATATACAGATATATAATTATTACTAATTATTTATTTTCAAGATTTGTTTTATATTTTTCAAAAAACTCAATAAATATATTATTGGAAAAAAAAGGCATTTCTGAACCGTTTTCTGAACCACTACCGCAGCATAGGAATATCATAACAAGTGATTTAACAATGACATTATTTGTATTCAATTACGGCTTTTAACAGCACTCGGCCAATCACAATGCTTGTTTTCACTAACCTGTTGTATAAATAGTGAACAATGTTCATAGTCACAATCATGCATTTTTGTTTACCATTGTTTTTCTTTGCCCTCTAGCAACATGTTTCCATCCAATTTGGTTCAAGCGACATTTCAACAGGTGAGCCCCTCCACATAATACACTTTGTTGTATGCCTTTACTGTATGAGTTCAAGTTGTTTTCTGCTCTGCATCGAAATTTTCTTTTGGTCACTGAATGTCATTGTTGACTTCTCCATTCCCTGTGAATAGTACCGGACGAGTAGTGTTTCCATTACGAAGCCCAAGCCCACTGTGAGCCTAGCAGAGTCCACAACACGCAGAGCACTCATCTATGGTATCCAGGACGACAACGGAACAGACGTCCAGAACTTCTCCCTGGATCTGACTCCACCCCCAGACGTACTCATACTAACAAGGCCGGGAACCAGCGATGGAATGAACGTCCTTGGCATTGTCATCTTCTCAGCCACTATGGGTAAAACTCACACACATTTCCATGTACTCTCTCTCTCTCTCTTTCAAAACGCTTTTGCTCAATATGTTCTTTTGGTCCAATTTAAATGTTAAACAGGCCTGAAAGACTGTTGGAAAAACTTAACAGCATCATGTGTCTCACACATGGTGTACATATGTACAGGAATTATGCTTGGAAGGATGGGTCCTAATGGCAGCGCCTTGGTCAACTTCTGCCAGAGCCTGAATGAGGCTGTCCTGAAGATCGTTGCCATCGTCATCTGGTAATGTTTTGAATACACTGTAACCAGTTGATGTGGACATATGGAATAGACATAACTTTTGATTTGCATCACAGAAATATGAATAACCATATACATCACACCTCATCACCACATCACACGCCCTGCATTGCTGTGTGCTTGACCCCTAACCCTGCTGGTCCCGTCTAGGTACTTTCCATTTGGCATTGTATTCCTTGTGGCCGGTAAGATTCTGGAGATGAGCGATCCGTCTGCCATGGGGAAGAAGCTGGGGTTCTACGCTATTACTGTGGTATTTGGGCTGATACTGCATGGCCTCTTCATCCTGCCCGCCATGTACTTCTTCATCACCAAAAAGAGTCCCATCGTCTACATCAGGGGCATTCTGCAGGCCCTGCTCATTGCCCTGGCAACTTCTTCTAGGTAAGTTTCAGTGCTGCTACTGTACATCAGCTACCATTTGCAAAAACCCTGTGATGAAAGAAATACAGCCTCCATGTGGTCTCGCATAGAGGTACCAGTTTTATCAATAGTATAATAAGGCTTGAGGGGGAGGCTGACGTTGGAGAGCCAAAGACATTATATGTAATTCACTTCCAAGGTTACGCACATATTCAATAATGGGAGATAGTTTCTATTCAATAGTGGGAGACATGCTCATTGTTACCTCTGGTCCAGTGTGTATATGCGACATGCTGATACTGCGCCAAGAGCCTACCAAATATTTAGAGTACAATATATGGTATGTGCGTGCATGTGTGCATGCATGCCTTATGTTAGTTCAGTGAGAAGGGTACGGCAAGAGACATACCAAGTTGCATACAGACAGATTGATATATCTGTAGGTGGAGGTTGTTGTTTAGGAGTTACTACTAATGCAACTTTACAGTTTGTACTGCTGTAATGTACAGTCTTTTTCCAGATGCAGAATATACAGTTAGGTCTCTAAATATTTGGACAGTGACACAATTTCCATAATTTTGGCTCTGTATGCCACCACAATGGATTTGAAATGAAACAATCGAGATGTAATTGAAGTGCAGACTTTCAGCTTTAATTCAAGGGGTTGAACAAAAATATTGTATGAAACATTTAGGAATTGCAGGCCTTTACTGCAGCTGTCTTCAGTTGTTGTTTGTTCGTGGGTCTTTCTGTCTTTAGTTTTGTCTTCAAGTGAAATGCATGCTTGATTGGGTTGAGATCAGGTGATTGACTCGGCCATTGCAGAATATTCTATTTCTTTGCCTTAAAAAACTCCTGGGTTGCCATGTTTTGGGTCATTGTCCATCCGTATTGTGAAGCGCCATCCAATCAACTTTGCTGAATTTGTCTGAATCTGAGCAGACAGAATATCCCTAAACACTTCAGAATTCATCTGTCTGCTTCTGTCTTCTGTCACATCATCAATAAACACTAGTGACCCAGTGCCATTGGAAGCCAGGCATGCTCATGTCATCACACTGCCTCCATCGTGTTTTACAGATGAGGTGGTATGCGTTGGATCATCAGCCGTTCTAAGCCACTTTTTTCTTCCCATCATTCTGGTACAGGTTGATCTTAGTTGCATCTGTCCAAAGAATGCTCTTCCACAACAGGGCTGGCTTTTTTAGATGTTTTTTGGCAAAGTGTAATCTGGCCTTTCTATTCTTGAGGCTTATGAATGGCTTGCACCTTGTGGTGAACCCTCTGTATTTGTTCATGTGAAGTCTTCCCTTTATGGTACACTTGGATAATGATATGCCTACCTCCTGGAGACTGTTCTTCACTTGGCTGGATGTTGTGAAGGGTTTTTTCTTTACCATGTAAAGGATCCTGTGATCATCCACCACTCTTGTCTTCCATGGACGTTCAGACCTTTTTGTGGTGCTGTGGTATTCTGTAGTACGAAAGTAGTTAGGAAAGAATGAGACCGGGAGACACGCAGTTGCTCTTCACTTCGCACGTTTATTCAACTCGTCTTCTTCACATCCGGAAGTGCATACATCACTTCCGTAACTGCATACATCACTTCCGTACTAGCGCCCACTGGCGGTATAAACAGGACACAACATTTCCCCCTTTCTTAAAGGAATTACAGTACTCAAAGAATGCAATATTCTGTAGACTGGTGTCAGTACAATTTAAATAAAATGAAAACTAAGGAAATGAAAATGAATGAATCAGCAGAATGAATAACAACAATAACAGTTTATGACAGTGAAACATGAAATGAACATTCACTTTTGTCATTGCATTGTAGGACCTTTTTGTACTAAGTTAGAACCGTGTTCTATCCTACCCTTTTTGTACGTTCTCTACGGCACAAAGTCTACCAGCCACCTAGGTGGGTTTCTGACTCTAAGGTTCCTTCTTGGACCTGGTTCATTAAACACATTCTCTCTCTCGGGCACCATGAACTCCTCTAGCTCAATCTCCTTTTCACCACTGGTGCCAGACAGAGCATCCTTGGGGAAGCGTGTAAGCTTGGATGCATTCCATTTTCGACCATCACTGAGCAGGTATGTATTCTGTCCTGCTTTACTAACTACTGTCAGCGGTTCTGTGAATCTTGATGATCCCTTTTTCACATGCTCCGGTCTGCGGACACGTACGGTGTCATTCACTTGGAACATGGGCACTTTCGCTCCCCTCATTCTGTCTGTGTACTCCTTACTCTCCTGTTGCTTGCGTCTCACTGTCTCCTGCACTTTCTCATGTGACTTAATTTGTTGTGAGACAGGGAGGACATTTAGTTTTGTACGCATCTTTCTGTTCCTCAGCAACTCAAAGGGAGTAGCTCCTGTAGTAGCATGCGGCGTAGCGCGATAGTTCAGTAAGAACTCTGTTACTGCATGTTTCCATGGCTTGTGCATTCTCTCAGCCGTCTGAATACACTCTTTGAGAACTCGATTAAATCTCTCAATAGCCCCGTTGGCTCTTGGATAATAAACACTGGAACGCAGGTGCTTTATCTCTCTCTCTCCCAGAAAGCTTGCAAAAGCCTGGGAGGTAAACTGACATCCGTTGTCAGAGACCAGGAAGGAAGGGTTACCTTCACGACTAAACACTGTAGTCAAGAAGCTAATAACCGCCTCTGTAGTTACAGTAGAGACAAACGCCACCTCTGGCCACTTACTGTAATAGTCTGTGAGTGTAATAGCATAACGGCAGTCCCATGTCGCACAGTCAAAGGGACCAACAATGTCAATGGCCACCTTCTCCCATGGTCCACCTGGCAGTTCCACTGGGGTAAGTGGTGCAGGCGCAGTTTTGGCTGTTTTGTCATTGTATTGACAGGGTACACATGAGCCTACTAATGTCTGGACACATCTGTCCATTTGCGGCCACCAATATAGCTCTCGTAGTCTCTGTTTAGTACGCACTATTCCCTGATGCGCTTCATGAGCTAAATGTACAACTTTAGACCGTAGTGTAGTAGGAACCACCACACGGTCGGGGCCTCTCATGACAAGTAGTTCATCCACAGCCAGTTCATCTCTCACTCTAAAATATGGAGCAAGTTCCTTTGTCACATTCTTACTGCATTTTGGCCAACCTTTCTGTATCTGCTGTCTCAGTTGAGTCAGTTCAGGACAGGCCTCACAGGCAGCAGTGAACTCGGTCACAGATATGGCATGTGAGGAACCTGTGAACACAGTAGCCACCATGTCTGGCTCCTCCTCCACCTCTCCTGTCGAAGGCAGAGGGAGTCTGGACAAGCAGTCAGCAGTCACATTACGTTTCCCTGGATGGTAAGTGACATCATAAGTAAAGCATAGTAGACGTGCAGACCATCTCGCTATTCTCAGACCTGCGCGACCCGTACCCCTGGAAGTGAGTAGGGTTGTCAACGCTTGGTGGTCTGTGCGTAGGACAAAACGATGTCCCCACAGGTAGGTTCTCCACCTTTCCACCGCCCAAACGCATGCCAGCGCCTCACGCTCGACGGTAGAGTACTTTCTCTCTGCAGGAGAAAGTGTCCTGGACGCAAAAGCTATGGTTCTCTCTGTATTGTCTGGGTAAATCTGTCTCATTACAGCCCCCAATCCATAGTTAGAAGCATCGGTAGTGACATAAGTAGGTAACTCAGGATCATATAATGCTAAGGTAGGACTCTCAGTAATCAGTCTCTTAACCTCAGTAAAACTGGACTCTGCATCCGCTGTCCATTCAAACTTAGTGTCAGTAGATTCCCTGAGTGTAGCACGTAGCGGTTCCACCACAGTAGAGAAGTCAGGTATGAATTTACTATACCACGATGCAAGTCCTAGGAAGGACCGCAGGGAGGATGTGTCGTGCGGGGCAGGCGCGTTCGCCACAGCACTGACCCCGTCTTGGTCAGGATGAAGACCATCTTTGGACACAGTGTGGCCCAGGAAGCGCAGAGCTTTCTGGTTGAACTTACACTTGTGCATGTTCAGTTTAAGTCCCACTTCATTTAGAGCATGTAGCACTCTCCGTAGGCTGACATCGTGATCCTGCTGTGTGATGCCGTAGCAAATCACATCATCCAGGTAGGCCTGTACGCCTGGCAGGCCTGTCAGTACTGTCGACATCATTTTCTGAAAAGCTGAAGGAGCAGAAGCGAGGCCAAATGGCACTCGGCAGAAACGAAAGAGACCCTCATGCGTGATAAACGCAGTTAAATCACGGCTATCTGGATGCAATGGCAACTGGTGATAAGCAGAGGCTAAGTCTATAGTAGAAAAGACTGTGGCTCCACGGAGCTCAGCGAACAGTTCATCCATGTGCGGTAAGGGATGACAGTCACTGATGATTGCCTTATTAGGTTCTCTGAGGTCAACACACAGGCGAGGCTTTCCTCCCCCCTTTCTCTGGGTCACAACTATAGGGGAAACCCATGGAGATGCGTCTATACGTTCTATAACGCCTTTTTCCTGTAGATCTGCGAGCTCATCGGTCACAGCCTGCCTCACTGAGAACGGAAGCCTCCTCAGTTTCTGCTGTACTGGCACAGCATCTGGTTTAACCTGTATTTTGTGCATAAAACCTTTTGCACACCCTAACTCCTGTACTAGAACCTCTGGTTCGGTCTGTGGAGTGGTACTCTGTACAGTAGGTGCTCGGAGCACAGTAGGAGAGCTAGCAGGGCTAACAGTAATAATTTTGTTACCCTCAATGCACATCTGCAATGCTACAAATAAATCTAGTCCCAGCAATGCATTTCCTGATTCAACCACTATCAATGAACCTGTAACTGAATGTCCATTATGAACAACTGTAGCATGCATGCAACCTTTAACAGGAATTTTCTCTCTGGAGTAAGTAAGCAGATTCACTGTAGGCTCAGCAAGGACACATGTATGGAAAAGTGTCTGGTAAGTACTCTCTGGAATAATAGAAACAGATGAGCCTGTATCCACTATCAGCTCAACATCATGGGAATGATAATTTGCATCAACTCGTACAGTACACATAATTTTATCATTCACGACGGCCCCCTGCATGTAAAGCACAGTAACGTCATTCACCACTACCTCACGCACCTCTTTTTGAGCCGATCTACACACCTTGGAAAAATGTCCAACTTTTCCGCATGTATTGCAAGTCACCTTAACCGCCGGGCATGTAGGCTTGTTAGCTAAGTGTCCTGTGGATCCGCATCGGAAGCAGGCGCGCTGATTCCCAGTTGTAGCTGGCTGGCTGTAGACCGTGGCAGGTGCAGTCGTCGTCGGAGCTTTCTTCTTGCCCTTGTCGAACCTCCTCCTCGTCGGCTGTTTCTCGATGGCTCTCACCGAAGCTGTAGCTCCAGAGAGAACGTTGGAGTTCCGTAGTCCAGCCTCGATTTGTAAGGCCATTGAAGTAGCTTTGTCCAGAGACAAGTCCGATTCAAGCAAAAGTCTGTCTCGTATGCGTGTATTAGCAACACGCTCAATCAGTTGATCACGAATCATTTGTTCCTCCATGGCACCAAATTCACAAGCTGCAGCTAGCTCGCGTAATGAAGCAAGGAACTGATTAACCGTCTCGTCAGGACCCTGAGCTCTCTGTCGAAATTTGTGACGCTCAGCAATCACATTCACCTTAGGAACAAAGTACTTTTTCAGTCCATCCACGGCAGAAGTGTAGGTAACACCCGTATCCTTTAGAGTGTAGAACAGTCTTTGTCCTTCGGTCCCAAGTGCATGGAGAAGAACCGCGCGCTTTCTTTCCTCCGGCCATTTTTCTCCGGTAGCATCAATTACGAGCATGTAATTTTCAAACATTCTCAACCAAGTAGGAAAAGAAATAGCAGGTTCGCCTGGCACAGGCATGAACGGTGTAGGTAAGGGTACGGAAATAGCCATCCTCGTCGCCAAAAATGTGGTATTCTGTAGTACGAAAGTAGTTAGGAAAGAATGAGACCGGGAGACACGCAGTTGCTCTTCACTTCGCACGTTTATTCAACTCGTCTTCTTCACATCCGGAAGTGCATACATCACTTCCGTAACTGCATACATCACTTCCGTACTAGCGCCCACTGGCGGTATAAACAGGACACAACAGGTGCCGAGCTCACCAGTGCTTTCTTTTTTTCTCAGAATGTACCAAACAGTTAATTTGGCCACTATTAATGTTCCCGCTATCTCTCTGATGGATTTTTTGGTTGTTTTGCAGCCTAAGGATGGCCTGTTTCACTTGCATTGAGAGCTCTGTTGACCGCATGTTGTGCGTATACAGAAACAGATTCCAAATGCAAATGCCACACTTGGAATCAACTCAGACATTTTACCTGCTTAATTGATAAAGAAATAATGAAGGAACAGCCCACACTGGCCCATGAAACAGCTTTTGAGTCAATTGTCCAATTACTTTTGGTCCCTTGAAAAAGAGGGAGCTACATATTAAAGAGCTGTAATTCCTAAACCCTTCCTTCAATTTGGATGTGAATATCCTTACCCTAAAGCTGAGAGTCTGCACTTTAAGCCCATATTCATTATATAACTGTAACTTGAATATGTTTTGATAAACAGCTAAAATACCAACAATTCTGTCTGTGTCCAAATATGTATCGACCTAACTGTAAGTAAATACATTTACATTTACATTTTTGGCATTTAGCAGATGCCTTTTTTTTAAAGTAGACACTGGAGAAACAGTACAAGGGAGTAGTAGATATCTTAGGAGACACTGGGGAAGCAGGTGTCTCTGGAGACACGGTGCTGGGGGGTAGTAGATGTCTCAGGAGGAGCAGTTAACGTGTAGCCTGAAGAGATGGGTCTTCTGTCTCTGACGGAAGATGGGGAGTAGTGAAGAGACATGAGTGAAGTGTAGTGTAGTGAAGAGACGTGACCGGGCAGCGTGACCGGGCAGCGTGACTGCTGCGCTGGCGTAGAAGTGGTGGGGCCAGTCGCCAGCAGAGGTGGAGGAGCAAGAATGGGCTGAAGTTTGGGGGGTCACCATTGCTTGCAGTTAACCAGGGGCTGTCCCTTTTACTGCTTGATAGGCAAGCACCGGGGTCTTGAATCTGATGTGAGCTGCTATTGGGAGCCAGTGAAGGGTGCGAAGGAGGGGGGTAACATGAAAGAATTTGGGGAGCATCTGACGGGCAGCAGCATTCTGGATGAGCTGCAGAGGTAAAAGGCAAAAACCCTGTGATGAAAGAATTACAGCCTTCATGTGGTCTCGCATAGAGGTACCAATTTGATTAATAGTATAATAGGGCTTGAGGGGGAGGCTGACGTTGGAGAGCCAAAGACATTATATGTAATTCACTTCCAAGGTTACGCACATATTCAATAATGAGGGTGGGAGGCATGCTCATTGTTACCTCTGGTCCAGTGTGTATATGCGACACGCTGACACTGCGCCATGAGCCTATCAAATATTTAGAGTACAATATATGGTATGTGCGTGCATGTGTGCATGCATGCCTTATGTTAGTTCAGTGAGAATCAGTACGGCAAGAGACATACCAAGTTGCATACAGACAGATTGATATATCTGTAGGTGGAGGTTGTTTTTTAGGAGTTACTACTAATGCAACTTTACAGTTTGCACTGCTGTAATGTACAGTTTTTTTTACAGAAGGAGAATATAAGTAAATACATTTACATTTACATTTTTGCCATTTAACAGATGCCTTGTTTTTTCAGTAGACACTGGAGAAACAGTACAAGGGGGTAATAGAGATCTTAGGAGACACAGTATATGGGGAAGCAGGTGTCTCTGGAGTGCTGTCGCTGCGATGTTCTCCACACAGGATCATCACAGGATCAACAAGGTTCTTGGCTGTCTGGGAGGGGGTTACAATAGAGTTCTCCACTGTGATGGATAAGTCTTGGAGAGGGCAGGCTTTCCCAGGGATGAAGAGTAGCTCAGTCTTGTTAAGGTTGAGCTTGAGATGGTGGGCTGACATCCATGTAGAGATGTCAGTGAGACACACAGAGACACGTGTTGCCACATGTAGGTCAGAGGGGGGAAAGTGACAGCAAGGAGAGCAGTCTCAGTGGAGTTCCCAGCCTTGAAGCCGGTTTGATGGGGGTCCAGGTGTTCCATCTACGGAGATAGTCATTCAGTTTTTTAGATGCAGCACGTTCAAGGGTTTTAGAAGGGAAGGAGAGAAAGGATACCGGTTTGTAGTTGTGGACAGAAGATGGGTCAAGGGTTGGTTTCTTGAGGAGAGGCTTGACTCTGGCTATCTTGAACGCTGCCGGGAGAGAGAAGGTGGGAGAATAGGAAAAAAAAGAGGGGATGGGATCGAGAGGGCAGTTGGTGGCCCGCTTAGATGTGATCAGTGTGAGAATCTCATCAGGGGAGAGGGGGGGGGGGGAGATGATAAGCCCAAGTGTAGTGCAGAGGGTCTGGAAGGGAAGCTAGCAGTGTTGGTAGGAGGAGGAGAAAAGGTGCTGCTAATGTCATCAACCTTGTTTTTCGAAGTAGGTGACAAAGTCATCGGCAGACAAGGAGGAAGGAGGAAGGGGAGGAGGTGGGTTGAGGAGTGTGGACAATGTGGAGAACAGTTTCCTAGGATTAGAGGCAGATTAATGTATTTTGGAATGATAGTAGGACGCTTTAGTAGCTGATGCAGAGGAGGCGTAGTTCGAGAGGAGAGAGTGATAAAGGTTTAGGTCATCAGGGAGGCCGGTTTTTCTCCATCTCCACTCAGCAGCCCTGGGTTTCTGTAGGTTTCTGTAGGGTTTCAGAGTGCCAGGGAGCACATGGAGAGGATTATGCAGGCTTCAAGGCCAGTGGACAGAGGGCGTCGAAGGATGAGGTGAGAGTGGACAGGAGGGTGGAGGATGCTGAATCAGTAGTTAGAAGGGAGAAGGATTCAACAGAGGGTAGGGAAGATAAAACAGAGGAAGAGAGGATGGTGGGGGAAAGGGTACGTAGGTTGTGACGAGAGGGTACAAAGTGGTTAGAGACTGACTGGAAAGAGGTGGATTTGAGGGGGATGGAGAAGGATACAAAGTGATGATCAGAAACTGAAAGAGGGGTAACAGTAAGGTTGGAGGTATGGGAGGATCTAGTGAAGACAAGGTTGAGCTGACTGCCTGCCTTATGAGTCAGAGGAGAGGGGGACAGGGTACGGTCGAAGGAGAGGAGAAGTTCATGTACTCCACATGACAGAAGCTTCTCTGATTGGATGTTGAAGTCACCCAGTAGTGTGAGCGGAGTGCCATCAGGGAAGGAGTTGAGAAGGACATCCATCTCTTCTAAGAAATGACCGAGCTGACCTGGGGGGCGATAGATAACAACAATGTGAAGTTTGACAGGGGAGAAGACAGAAACAGCATGGAATTGGAAGGAGGATATTGACAGGTGTGACAGGAAGGAGGATATGGACAGGTGTGACAGGGGAAGGACATTCTGTGACCACTTGATGAGGAGTCCTGTGCCTCCCCCTCCAGAGGGTCTAGGGGAATGAGAAAAGGAGTAGGCATCAGAGAGGGCTGCTGGTGTAGCTGTATTTTCAGGTGAGATCCGGGTCTGTGAGAGCGAGGAAATTGAGGGACATGAACGAGGCATAAGCTGAGATAGCCTCAGCTTTTCGGACCGCTCACTGGTGGTTACAAAGACCTCCCGCGGCAATGAAGTCGTGGTCAGTTGAAGAAGGTGGGATGAGATTGGAAGCATTGAGATTGGAAGGGTTGGGATGTAGCGTCTATGTGTCCTCCTGAGGGACAAAAGAACAGAAATAGGGAGAAAGCACATTGTGATATTAGCCAGTAGAGGCGTACAGGGTTAATGATCAAACAGGAAGTTGATGATGCTATGCACTCAAAGTAGACAAATATGACAAGAGAACAATCAAAATGGAAGAGAAGATACTTAGTATTCTTAGTGTCCTGGCCTTCCTCTCAGGCCTTCCTCGGTGGACTCTCACAGAGAGACTCCCTTGTCTAATTGTCAGGAGTCTTTGTTTCAGGAGGCTGTCGCAAAGGCTGTCGCTCTATAACCTTCCAGATATAAATGGAGATTGGCAGGCTTGCCAGTCTTACGGAAGCAAATGTTTGCTCTCTTTTGCTGTGATTAGTGAATCAGGCCTTGAGTATACACAGTAATACAATTTCATTGTTTTGTTGTCCTCTGCCTCTACCACAGCTCTGCCACGCTGCCTATCACCTTTAAGTGCCTCTTGGAGAACAACCATATCGATCGGCGGATCATCCGCTTTGTGCTTCCTGTTGGTGCCACCATTAACATGGATGGAACTGCCTTGTATGAGGCTGTGGCAGCCATATTTATTGCCCAGGTTAATAACTATGAGCTGGACTTTGGCCAGATCATCACCATCAGGTAAACATAATTCACTGATTAACATTAACTTAAACTGAAGAGAATACATGATGTATTTCTAACCAACAGCAGTCTAAAATTCACTGATTTGACTGATTTGTTACCATCAAAGCAGGGTAGATGGGTTAGATAAGCTCAAATAGACTCAATGTCTGTTTTCTATGTGTGTTCATATCAGCCAGTGGACCATTTTGATCATTAGCCAATGTAAGTAGCTATGACTATATGGATAAGATGAATCTGTGCATTTTCTCTATGCTCCATCTCTCCCCCAATAATGGTGTTTATTCCTTCCATCTCCTCCAGTATCACAGCCACCGCAGCCAGTATTGGTGCAGCAGGGATTCCACAGGCCGGACTGGTCACTATGGTGATAGTGCTAACATCAGTTGGTTTGCCAACTGATGACATCACTCTCATCATTGCTGTGGATTGGGCGTTGTAAGTAACAGGCAGACCCACTTCTTTTATGTTGCACTGGTCAGGGCTTTTCAACTTCCCTCCTGGGGATATAAAGGGTTTTGTTTTTGCACAACCCAGCACACCTGTGTGTTTAATCATGTTTCAATCCATTGCCATCTATTTGTTCAACCAAGAGCCCATCTGTTGTTCTGAACTAGACGTTTTGTAATGATTTCCTCAGTCGTACACTCTTTGATTATACTGTGTCGTGGGCGGCTGTGGTGCAGGAGGTAGAGCCGGTGTCTAATGATTGCAAGGTTGGCAGATCGGCGTTTCAAACTCCGACTGGCCACAAGACACTGAACCCCAAATTGCTCCCAATGAGCGAGCCGGCGCCTTGCATGGTAGCTTCTGCCATTGGTGTGTTAATGTGTGTGTGAATGGGTGAATGATTTTCCCATAGACTTTTATGGCAAACAAAAGCCAAGTTATAATAGTTATACAGTTTTCATAACACCAAGGTTGATGCGCTGGGTTGTTTTGCATGGCACGCCAATTGTTCATATTGCAAAAACAAACACAAACAATTGAATCATTGAACAATCCAAGTTCAATAGAGCTTTACCCCAGTGATGTGGTAATTCACCTATCCACACCTTCTAATTGCATACATGGCTTTGACTTATCTATATTGATGTCACAAAAGTTGGCACTGTCCTCAACTGCTGCTCTTCCTCTGTTTCCAGGGACAGATTCCGGACCATGGTGAATGTGATGGGGGATGCCTTGGCCACAGGTATTATGGCACATATCTGCAGGAAAGACTTCATAAAGGAAGGAGATGGGGTGAGTTTCCTTACTGGAGCTTCTATCCTGCTCAAACCTGGTTCCCAAACAATCAATACATTATAATAGGATAAAGACCTGTGGCACATACTGATTAGAGTGGCTTCATATCAATTCCTTGAGGGCATATCTATTAAGCACAGCATCTCTGCCTCTCTGTCTATTTTCTACACTCTCTCTTTTGCCTTCTCCCTACCTCTTTCTACTATTCTCTCAAACCCAATATCTCTCATTTTATTTCACTTTCTCTCCCCATCTCTACCCCTCTACTTACCAGGTGCCTCTGATCTGTGAGACCAAGCCCATGATAAACATCCAGCAGCTGATGAACTGTCAAAACAACAACGGTAGTTTCCAGCCTCCTCCTCCTCCGGGGATTAAACCTGAGCACATCCCTCCTGATGTGGCCCGCCTCATGCAGCTGGAGGAGGGGGTCCGGCCTCCACCCCCTCCAGAAAGGAAAAAGCCCCCAGTGCCCCCGAGGCACCTAAAGAAGGACAAGGAACACTGCGCCATTGATATGAATGGCCTGGAGACCAACGTATAGCACTCCCACCACTCATCACAGCAGGCCTGAGTCTCATGGTTCACCACAGGAAAGCCAACGCCTCACGGATGGGTTGTCTTTCCTGTTGTTTGTCAAATTATTCTTTTTTTTTTAATGTTATTATTATTTGTGAGTATGTGAGAAATGTCATCTGTGATAAGACTCCTGTGCTCTTGTATGTCTGGTCGATTGTGGTCTTCTCTTTCACCTGACAGTAACATGCTGGATAGGATTTCAGTTGACATAGTCTTGCATAGCCATACTCCAAATCACATTATTCTCATGTCTCTTTTGGAGGTCTGTAGAATTTTATATTAGCCATTCTGGCTAGGATTGAACTGGACAGAGCGATGGGAGAATGTGCTCGCAATTTTATTGGATGTTATATTCCAAGTACCCTCCCCCTCATACCCATAGAATGGTTGCTTGTTGTTATGTGTGTCGTCTTTTCCAACTGGGGAGGACTATTTTGCAGAAGGTTGTTGCCTATGCTAGCTTGCAACATTGAAGAAAATGAAGAAAACCTGAAGAAAACCTGAATTCTGTTCCACTCAAGCAAGGTATTTGATTGGTATTTGATTGTCGTGAGGCATCTCAAACTGAAATGTGTGAACTAGGAAAGCCTGGTCTCAACCAGGTTAAAGTGGACACAACACTGAATGGGACAATAAGTGCTATGACAGTGGATTTTCTTTAGCCAAAAGGAGGCACAATGACTGATTTGTTGGCACACTTTGCTTCTGCGGTGCTTGTGGTCTACAAAACACAAACAGCCATTGCAGGACAGTTTGTGTGGACCCATGAGCACATGCTGTGACAGATGGTCCCTCTTGAACTTGAAATGTGTACATAGCTGTGAATATTTGCATTCTTTGCAGTTGAGAATGTCTTTGATATTTACATTTTATATGATTTCTAAATTATTTTGTTTGTCCTCATGTACAACATATCTGTTTAAGAGAGCAAATTGTCCATGTAAGTAAGGCCTGTGGTTCTTACTACTGCAATCAGGCCATTATACAGATTGTGTCATAAAACGGAGCAGAAAATAGAGAGGAAGTAACTAGAGGCCCGTTGATCTGTAAGCAAACCTGCCTCCTCTCGTTTCTTCTTCTTTTTGCCTTAACAAAGCTGGTGGTGCTGGGCTAATACAATGAGGACAGGGAGAGGCCAACTTCAAAAACAGTAAAATACTGTATTTCTATTGATCATGCAAGACCACACTGCACTCTCTACAGGGTATTTTACGGTTTGTCCAATTTAAGATGATTATTTTTTAAAGGTGAATATACAATGTAATGTTAAAAAGAAAGGACACATTTGGTTGGTTTTATGGTTACTTGTTGATTTTGTCTTGGTAGACATGAACACTGACACACTCTGTCCAAAATGATTGGTCACTAATTGTGGTATTTTTACTCTTGTCAAGTAATGGCTTTTATCTTTGTCTTATCTTAGTACTGGCCATATTACCACCCATACCTGCCAGGAACAGGCAAACACCACTCTGCTCTCATGTCTCTCTCACAGAGCTGGGAAATTACAAGTCACCATAACGTGGCTGCTTTTTAGTGAGTAATTCACTCCTGTTTGCAGCAGTAAGCAGAGTGCCTTTGCATGACAATCTGGACATTCGTGCTCCTTGAGAGATGGTTGAGGTATAGTAATTGTTCTGCCTCAAAACACCCTCTCATAAATGCAACAAATTGCCCAATGTGAAAGAGACTTAATGACCTGTAATTGGTTTGCACGGTCTCAACTGCAGTAACTGAATAATTAAAAGAAATTCAGTGAGGTATTTCTCTGTAACACCGCATTGTATTCATTATTATTATTATTATTATTATTATTATTATTATTATTATTATTATTATTATTATTATTACCCTTACTTTTTCAATCTCTTTTCTTCCACCTAGGTCACTCGGTTTTCTTTTAATACATGCCATTTAGCTGACGCTTTTATCCAAAGCGACTTACTTTGCAATGAGTGCATACATTTCAGTATATATTGTCCCAGCAGCAATCGAACCCACAACCTAAGCTTTGTTGTGCCATGCTCTACCAACAGAGCCACAGAGAACAACCATCTTTTGCTCTCTTAATGCAATAGTTGACTTGAAATGGTGAAGGATGAATATAACATACAGTGTCTGTTGGAGGATATGTACTGAATGCAGAATGAATCATCCAGTGGTTCTCTTCCAGGGCAGTAATACTGTATACCAATGTCTTCCAGCCATCTTCAAATCAATAGATGGATAACTTGAAGAAAATAAAACTGCCCCTTGAAAATGGTTGCGAAAGGAACAATACAGTATCTTTACATCTGTTGGGGCAGCAGGAATCTTAGAGGTTAGAGAGGCCGGCCAGCAATTGGTAGAGGGCTCAATCCCCCCCGTCCACCCCAGAAGGGAGCCCCGGATGTGAGCTGGTGACTCGGGGGTTGCTGGCATCATATCTAAGGTGCCTACACTGCCGTTCTGAGCAAGGCACTTAATCCCAACTGCTCCAGGGGTGCATGACGATGACTGACCCCTGCACATGTGCCGGTGTGTCTCCGGTGGGGGGGGGCAGGGGGAGGAGTCATGCCATGATTTCCTTTTGTGCAATGTTTCTGAAGCTCAAATATAATCACTTGTATTTGTTCATGATCATAAAAACATGTTATATATGTTGGGGGGGAGGGGCTGCGGGGGGAGGGGTAGCTTGCTATTATTTCCTTTTGCGCAATGTTTTTGAAGCTCAAATATAATAACTTTTATTTATAAATGATAATAAAAAAACGGTTTATATATATTAGATGCCTGCTACTGTGGTTTACTCCAAACGAAATACAGTATATTTCAATGCTTTCATGAGACAAGAGACCATCTTCAAATAATTTATTATTGCGAAAAGGCCTTGCCTATGAATGCTATGGCAAAACAGATACAAGTACATTGCATTCATGCCAATGAGGTGAATCTATATTTGCAATCATTATCTTTGTAAAACAAGACTGGATTAAAACAAGGCATTAGCAGCATGAATCAAGCTCTTGGTAGGCTGAAAGAGGAAAGACTGTGACACTTAACTTGTGACATATGTCATTATACATATACTGTAGTACTGTTGACATAGGATGACATAATGGCTATTATATTAGCAGCCCATATCAGATGATGACACTTCATCACAACTAAGGTGTCTCTCATGAGAACTGACATAAATAGAACAATTAGTCATCAACAGTCTGTTAACATAGAAAAGCATCCCACCTCAACGGGTGTCACAAAGTGACACAGCATGCAGTAAACAGAGAATGGACCCTTACAGTATGATCAACATATTACAGGTCTCACTTTCTTATCCTTCCTGGTTCCACTATCGTGGAAGTCTGGGCCCATGGGCCATCGAAACTGATCAGAAAGCCTTTCCCATGGTCAAGCATAAATGTCCACTCCTTTAGACCTGATGGTCATTATGGTTCAGAAAACGGTCAGAGACAAAGAATCCCATATGCAACTGCATCTGTCGCACAGAATAGCAAAGCCCCCCACCCCCTATAATAGAAACAAGTAATCTGGTATCCTGCACCAGACATATGTGCAACTGCCATTCACCACTATGCAACTGGGTAAATAACCCCTTCTTCCATTCATAGTTTAATTTACATTTTACAACTGAGCCATTACATCCATTGCAAAATAACGTCCAATACAATCCTTCCTAAATGTCACCTTCTATCTTCTCTTCCTCCAGCTCCTCTTCCTGTCCTAAAGGGTGGCCAGCGCTGGCTGGCCCCAGATCCAGAACCTGCAGGTGGGTCAGGTGGGAGAAGGAGCTCTCCTTCACAGAGTTGACAGACAGACGGTTGAACCTTAGAGAGTCATAGGACAGGGGTCAAAGGTTAGGAGTTCTAAACAGAAATGTATATGAACAGTACAGGTTCTCTGAACATAACAAATGGTGCAAAAGTATTCAGAGGCTGAAATTCAGATTAAGAAAATGTAGAGGGCTATAAGGAACATAACAGCAAGTGGTGTACACAAAACAGATACTGACATTTGGTAACTAAATCAGCACAGTGTGCAGTCCACACAGTCCACACAGTCCACACCAATCACAGTCCACACCAATCACAGTCCACACCAATCAGACCTTGCGATTACGGCTCTCTATGCTCTCTATGCTGGGATAAGTGTGACACATCTGTTGGTATTCCTTTAACATCCAACTGAGCTGGTAAACACATTGATGTCCCTGTATTGTAGCCCATGAAGAGGGTAGAGGTTAAGTGAAGTTGGCCCTTTTTAAATTAAAACCTTCTCATTCACTTTACTTGCACAACCACATGCATAATCATTATCTCATGCACCACACACACGCACAGACACACAGACACACACACACACACACACACACACACACACACACACACACACGCACACACACACACACACACACACACACACACACACACACACACACACAAATCCCCCTCCCCCATTGAGGAAAACATTCCAGCAGCTCTAAATTGGCTCAGAGCAGATGCTCCCAGCTGTGGGAGGATTTGGTGAAAAAACATGTCCAAACTGATGTGGCAGCAGCTGCTAAGCGCAGCATAAAGAGCACAACAGCCTGGATGGGGTCAGGGCCCATAAATATGACCAATGAAACAGTCCCTAGAGTCCTAAACCCTTCTGACCATATACCCAAGGCAAAGTCTTCCTAATACTCTTGAATTTACTCTCCAAGCTGACCACTGACTTGATACATCTAGAGAAATGGAAGCAATATGGTGACAACAGACTCTAACCTAGACCTGTGACTATCCAGATCAGTGGCCATTTCGCAAAGTTGATGAGGAAAATCAGTTGAGAGTATTGGGAAAGAAGCCAGAGGGTATAGAATAGTAAAAATAGTAAGAATAGTAAAAATCAGGAGGGTATAAACAAGCCAACAAACAACATAACTAAACACAGTGGGAGTGTTTCTAAAACTTTACCACCAGGTGTTAGAATCTGCATAGGTTCCCAAAGAGAAGAAACAGATAAACGATTTAACCCATACTAAATGGTGACTTTTAAAATATTAATCCAACATGATTCTGTCCGAAACAAATCTAATGGTTTAATAGGTAGGTGTGTTGGAGATTTTTAATTATATCGGTCTAACAGTAAAACAACTTCAAGGTCACTCCTCTGCAATTGTTACATAACATCCTCCTCACCAAATAGTGATCTGAATGGAAAATAAACTTATGTAAGAATGAGAGAACCATCAAGCAATTATCCATGAAAGCACTGGGGATGCTTAGTCAGAGTCATGCTAGAGTCATGCTAGAGTCAGTGGACTTGCCATACAGCTGGCATGAATCAAAACGATGAGATGTGTGTGTGTGTGTGTGTGTGTGTGTGTGTGTGTGTGTGTGTGTGTGTGTGTGTGTGTGTGTGTGCGCGCGCGTGTGTGTGTGTGCACGCGTACGTGCGTACGTGCATGTGTGTGTGTTATGCCTCACCGTAGGAAAATGCCTTTGATGTTAGGTGTGCCTTCGAAGGCTGTGATGGGGACACTGCTGATACGGTTACTCTGCAGGTACAGATACTCCAGAGACTCAGGCAGGTCAGAGGGGACATGGGACAGCTGGTTACTTGACAGGTCCAGGGTCTGAAAGAACAGCCAGCATTAATAATTAAATGAGAGCTGTTTAGAGGAACAGATAGGTCTGAGATGTAGCCAGTCACTGCTGCTTCATATTACACTGAGAAGGTGTAAAGCCCAACCAACACAACCTCCCCCACTCTCACCGTCAATGCACTGAGCTCCAACCAGGCTCCCTGGTAGATGGAGTTGAGCTTCAGCTGGTTGTAGCTCAGGTTGATCTCCCTTAGCTTGTCCATGCTGGACAGTGCCCCCTCTGGTATGGAGCTCAGCTGGTTGTCTTTGACTTTGAGCACCTGCAGGCTGCGGGGCAAACCCAAGGGCAGTGCGTGGAGCTCATTCCCAGACAGGTCCAGTGTCTCCAGCAGACGCAGTTTCCTGAAGGCCTCACGGTGCACCTTGGGGCTGGTCAGGCGATTGTAGCTGAGGTTGAGTTCAGTCAGGGTGTAGAGCATGACCAGGTCGTTGCGTCCGATCTCAGCGATTACGTTGTGGAGCAGCATGAGGGTCTTGGCCCGTCTGGGCAGGCCTCTGGGGACACGCTCCAGCTGGTTGTTGTACATGTGAATGGTGTGGAGCTTCTTCAGGCCCTGGAGAGAAGTCAAATCATGATTCATCCATGAACACATTATAATTCGAGGGCTGTTATAGCATGTTTTATAAATACCAGTAGTACAATAGTATTTAGAAACAAGGGTATGAAGCCTGGCAATTAAACGCCGGTGGAGTACCTGGAAGGCAGCAGGGTGGATGGAGCGGGAGCGGAGCTTGTTGTTGTGTAGCAGCAGGTACTCCAGGTTGCGGATGGGGGTGAGAGCGTCTCCGGGGATGCTGCGGATGGAGTTCTTCTCCAGGTGGAGCAGGACCAGGCTGCGAGGAAGGCCCTGAGGAACCTCACTCAGGTTGTTGTTGGACAGGTCCAGGCACTCCAGGCTGCTCAGCTGGCTAATGGGAGGAGTGGTGAAGTCATCATGTTGTTCTGCCATGTTGATTCTTCCCCCTAATCTATGATCTCTCACTTCTCTCACTCTGTAATGTCGCTTGGACATAGAATAATGAGACACTCGAGTCTGGGTTCAACAAAGGTGGAACCAGTTTACTTCGGTTCTCCTAGACACCTGTCAGTCACCTACTGGTATATCACAAACTCTGTCTAAGGCGCATGCGCCGTCCCCGACTATGAATTAACCCATTCATTACACACTCCCTATGATTTCAAAAGGGATTACTGGGTCAAATTGGTTTTGTGTGCAGTGCGAGAAGGAAGAGGAGGAAATGGAATACTCCTGGAACTCCTTGACTCACCCTTTTCTTGAGTACCTTGTAATACACTGGATTGTACTATAAGGGTAAGGGGCTTTATTTGCACTCAGTGGAGTGTGTTTATGTGCCTGAGTGTCCATCCTCCACCTCTAGCTACCTGAAGGTCTCGTTGTCCATGCCATCGTTGGTCAGAAGGTTGTTCTGGAGGTACAGCTCTCTGAGTTGAGACAGACTGTCAAAGGCTCCAGCTGGGATCTTCTCTAGTTTGTTAGACTATTCACCCAGAAACACATGCGTTAATCAGATATGATTGTCACAATAATGCCACAATCAGACACTTGGTAGTGGTACTAGGGCGGACACTGCTAGGTCTGGTTTTGACCGGCTGAGCCTGGTGTGTACCTTTAGATGGAGGCGGTGAAGGGCAGAAGGCAGGTTCCTGGGGACCAAACGCAGGAAGTTGCTGGACATGATGAGGATCTCCAGGCTGTCAGAACCATTAAACATGTGTTCTGGAAGTCCTGCATCTGTCAGCTTATTGTTGTGGAGATACACAGACCTGGTGTGAAGTTAAGACATATAGCCTAATATTAGGAGTCTGAAATAGGGCAAAGGATACATGTATTGCTCTGCAAATGAAGCAAGTTTGTTTAACACAATATTATTAGACAACATAACACCCAGTACTGAATATCTACACTTACAAACACAAACAAACAAACAAACAAACAAACACATACACACACACATACACATTGTACAGTATGTTCTTACTTCAGTCTTGGCTTTTGGCCAAATGTGTATGGGTAGAGTTTTGTCAGTTGATTAGCAGCAAAATCTGCGCTGACCAGTGAGGGTGGCAGGTGTTTTGGTGCTGAGGTGAGCTAAGAGTAAAAACAACATTACTATTCTCCCTGCCTATGTCCTCTCCTCATACACCAGTCATACATGCATTTGAGTGATGTCTTTTACATTTACATAGCCAGTCATTCTCAATGCATTTCATAAATATCCCTCCCAACTGCCAAGAGAGAGCAACACTTGATTGACATGGCAGACTGCACTACTCTCAACACAAAATGGATAATTCATTTTAGTCACTGCTCTGAATAAAACGTGTATTGTACAAAGCGATATAGTACAACGACATAAGAGAAACTGCTAGTGGCAAGCTTACTTACTAGTTTATTTGGGTTTAGAGCTCTCGTCTTTGCAACATGGCTCATGGATTAAAGCAACATGGGAGTCTTTGAGGCTTAGCAAGCACTTAAAAATCCCCCATTCTTTCTGCATCCCCCTTGCTTATTCATTCCTTTTAAGTCAAAGACAAATCTGTCCATTCTCTGTCTCCCTACCTACTGCTCCCTTCATATCTCTCATTCTCTCTCATTCTTTCTCATTCTCCCCTCCCCCCTCTCTCTCTCTCTCTCTCTCTCTCTCTCTCTCTCTCTCTCTCTCTCTCTCTCTCTCTCTCTCTCTCTCTCTCTCTCTCTCTCTCAAAAAGGCGTGGATGCCAGCACCATTTTAGATCTGACCAGCTGGCACAGACACACTGTAAGTGATTACAACCATAAGCTGGCACACACTGTGTTCACTGGCAACAGCAGTAGCTTGCGCATATTTATCACATCAAAGTAGAATAGAATAGAACAGATCAGAAAATAATAGAATAGAACAAGTTAGTTTGTGCATAGAATATAACAAACAATGTTATACCAGTTTGATGGTTCCAATGGGAATAGAATATATGCACTAGAGGTGTGAATATTATGTCAGAGGGCTACTCTATAACCCTACCAACACTTGCAATGAGCACAGTCTATGTATCTCTGGAAGTTCTGTATGTATAAATAATACAGGAGTCTCAATAAGGACAGCGAGTGAAAACATGTACCTGTTTACATCAACAGTTATGCCAAGTTAAAGTTTTATAACGGTAAGGAAAAATATAATCTCAAACTTTGAGTATGACTCACCTTGTTATTTGCCAAATATAAGTAAGTCAGCTGTTCAAGCACTTCAAACCCTTCATCTTCAAGGCCTGAAAACATACACAAACACAAAAAAGTATACAAATATGATTCCGCTTAAATTAGCACATCTTTTTTTTATCATCATAAGACAAACTAGACCACTTTGGTTTTAATTAAGAAGACTAATCGTTTTTAGAATTAAATCATTAAAAGGAGCAGTTTCAAACAACAACACTCCCCCTTTACCATGTGTGGTGAGATGGTTGTTCTGCAGATTGAGTGTCTCCAGCTGGTGCAGACGGTAAAGGTCCTCAGTGGTTACTTCCTTAATCTGGTTATTCTGAGATGAGGAGACAATGAGAAGATGGCGTAAACAGAAGAAACAGTAAGATTTGATTAGAAGGAGTGTACTGGAGGTCATCATCAGTGTGGGGGTCAATTCCAATTCAGTTCAGTCAAAGCAGGTGAGTAGTTTTGGTTGTGTCTGCCCACCTGTAGGGAGAGCTGACGAGTGTGCTCTGACAGCTCGCTGGGGAAATCAGTGAGATCAACCCCAGCACAGTCCACAGCCCCCTCTGCTGTACAGCTGCAGTCCATCGGACAGATAATCGTCTCAGTCTCCACCTCGACCGTGAAGGTCTCTGTCTCCTCCATTAGCTCTTCCTCTTCCTCTTCCTCCTCTTCCTCTGGCTCCAGAGGGGTCTGGCAGTGCACCAGTGCCCAGGCCAGGAGCAGCACACTCAGGGCCTGCAGGAGAGACCCCCTAGGGCAGGCCATGTCCACTGGAACAGTCTGAGCTACCTGAGCTAACCAGTAGCACCAATTCCAAGATTGGTCTGAAAAACAGTATTATCAATTATATATATATTGTAACTGTATAAGGCCGTTAGCATCTCGAGTTGTGAAATGTGAGGACGTGCTCAACCAAATGGAAGGGAAAGTGTAATGACCCAACACTCTTACGAAAGAGAGTTATAGTTCTTACCAATAAGGGGTTCTTCGCTTGTCCCTGTAGGCGCACCCTTTGAAGACCTTGCTTGGATTCCATGTTGAACCCTTTCCACGGAAGGTTATGGAACCCAAAATGGTATATGGAAAGTATGTTCTTCAAAGGGTGCCCCTATAGGGACAAATGAAGAACCCTTTTTTCTAACAGAGTATAAGGCCTGTTAGCAATCGCTATCATTATGAGTTTGCTCCTTGCTTGGGGCAAGCTATTTTCTCCCTACCGTTCACTATAATATATTATGCAAATTGTATAAAAACAATTGTATAATCAGTGAGTAGAGATAAAATATATATTAAGGGCAGCTTACATTGTTCTCACAACAGACCTTCTGGTGCTCAGATGCTTGACCAGCTCTTGGTTCTCTGTTTTGTCTCAATCCTGGAGCTCTGAGACAGGCGTTCTCCTTACCACCTGCAAGGATTAGTAAGGCCACAAACAAATATAATCCATAAGGGTGACTATCTCTGATGTTCATCAGTATCTGATCATGTATGATGTATGATGAGCATCAAAGGATGTGAATCCATGTCTCTCAGTGACAGAGAAACCATTCTGTCCTTTTATTGTTTGTTTGATGTTGTGTCCACACGCTATTCTCTATTATCCCTAGAACTGATTTTGTATTTTTAGACCTGCAGGTCAACATCCATGTTATATACATACTCTCTTACTCAGGGCATGTCCAAAAGTTCAAATTACCTAATGACTATACTTAAAGTATATACTGCATACTATTGCATTCTATTTAGAGCCTACTGTTTAGTCAAATGTATTCAGTAAGCAACACATTTCAACGTACTACACACATACTATACACATACTATAGCTCTGAGATATAACTGAGATATAACTATATATGCCTATAACAGCAGGAAATGTCTCAGATTTAGCTACGTTAAAGACCTGTCTGGCTGCTGTGAAGGGCTGGTTATCAGCAAACTTTCTGCTGTTAAATTCAGACAAGACTGAAATAATAAAATTCACTCCAGCTAGACTAAATCATCCAAGTGATAGTCTTGTCTTGACCTTGGATGACTGTGTCATCCAGTGCAGGGACAGGGTTAAACATCTCGGTGTCATTTTTGATCAGAACCTCACATTTGACTCCCACATAAAGGGGGTGAAAAAAATAGCATTCTTTCACCTCAGAAGAATTGCTAATATTAGATCAATCCTTTCTTTTGAAGATGCTGAGGTTCTGATCCATTCATTTGTGACATCCAGACTAGATTATTGCAATGTCCTTTTGTCGGGATTGCCAAAAAAGAGCTTCCATGGCATACAAATGGTCCAGAATGCTGCAGCTCGCATTTTGACTGGGTCAAAGAAATACGACCATATCTCACCAGTACTGGCTTCCCTTCATTGGCTCCCTGTCCATGTTAGAGCAGACTTCAAGTTGTTGCTACTAGCATTCAAAGCTATACACGGCACTGCGCCTTCCTATCTAAAGGACCTTCTTGTCCCATATGTGCCCTCAATGTCTCTGCGCTCACAAGGCTCTGCCCTGTTGACTGTTCCCAGAGTCAGGAAAAAGACAATCGGTGAGCGGGCGTTTTCCTTCCGTGCCCCAACTCTTTGGAACCTTCTTCCACTGGACATCAGACAGGCATGCTCAGTGAAAGTGTTCAAAACCAAGTTAAAGACCCACCCGTTTTCTGTTGTATATGTGTCATAGCCTGTGTATTTGTGCTGTGAAATTATGTGTGTTTTTAAATTGAAATAGTTGTTTTTAAATTGTTTTAAATTGTTGTTTACCTATCGTATTTGTGCTGTGAAATTATGTGTGTTTTTAAATTGAAATAGCTGTTTCAAATTGTTGCTTATCTATTGTAAAGCACATTGATGTAAAGTGCTATACAAATAAAGTTATTATTATTATTATACTATATTCATGCTGAGAAATCATCAGGGAGGGAAAATGGCTGTCACTTCCCAAACGACACCTCCCATGACATCGCAGGGTCATAGTCAGACACTTTGGAAGCACCTGAGCGGTGTTAGTTAATCAGCCTTGCTGCAGCCAACTGATCAAGATGTGAACATAAAAGGCAGCTAAGAAGAGCACCAGATGAGGAGCAGTGGAACAGCAGCCAATGGTGCTGATTTGTGCTCCTTAGAATGATTTTGCTTTTGGAACAAATTCCCATCTTATGTTATTGAGTATCTTTATGTATTATTGAGAACCTTCATCAATGTGTATCTCAAAAGCTATACCTTTTTAATGCTACCTTCCCAAACCTACCTCATGTTACACAATGTAAATATATGCATGAAATAACATTATTAAATGGGTCCAGTCAAATGTGCACTATGAAGTTTATTTCACAATAACGTAACATTTTCATCACACACTAAAAGGGCCACATCGCCCGAAGGCCAGGAAAATACTCGCTAGCCATCTCCTCTGGTGCTTCCAAACAGCACTAAGCTATTATGACTAAACTATAAAAGCCATCCATCTATCAGAGCAGCCTTTCCTGCCCCTCTCAGGCAGCAGAGCTTCAACACCAGCCAAGAGCCTGCGATAGACCCATGAGACACACACGTACACACACAGGCCAAATGTCTCCGATAGCAAAATGAGAAACACACACAAAACCACACACTTGCGTACAGCGCAAGTTGAGTGTACCATGGAAAGACATTCACATTTAGACAACCTCCAACAAAACACAGAGTTACGACACACACAAAAACTTGAAGCAACCTAACGACTCACTAAGGCTCACGAAGGCACAGCAATTCTCCTGTCACCTCCAATACACTCTGCAGTCTTTAGAAAATACTGTACACTGCAAGGGCATGAACTTACAGACCCAGAGTTATGCTGAGATTTGCTACTACTATTTACTACCACTATGCACCACTATAATGCTGGGTTGCACTATATCACTCAGTCCATATACAGTCCAGAAAACATAATGGGACAATTAGAATCTGTCCACACATTACACATGTCAGGAATTGACAGATTTTGTATTTTATCCCAATATAATAAAAAATAAATAGCATAATCCAGAAGCAGCATGAATGCACACATACTTACATATTCATGTTTTACAACACTTTTACAGCATGCATTTGTTTACCTTCTCTGACGAAGGTTAGCTGGAAGGTTTTGTAGTCTGATATCCAGTCCAACTAAGGACAGTCCCATAGCAGGATAAGAGCCACTCCAGATACCCTCCAGATGTGAGAGAAAGTGGGAGTATGACCGGGAAAGTTCAGAGCAAGAAAGGGAGTGATAGAGCAAGAAAGGGAGTGATAGAGGGAGAGAGAGAGAGAGGGAGAGAGAGAGAGGGAGAGAGGGAGAGAGGGAGAGAGAGAGGGAGAGAGAGAGAGAGAGAGAGAGAAGGGAAGGGAAGGGAAGGGAAGGGAAGAGGGTGTGAGAGAGAAAATCTGTGAACTGAAGGAGTGCCAAAAGCCCAAATTCTTTGCTTTTTTCCTACTTTTTTTTCATTATATGCGACAGGTCTTTTCCAATCCCAATATGGCAACGCGTTAATTTCGTGTTGAGATCATTTTTTGCTGTAGAAAGAAAGAAAATAGCATTTCTAATGTTACTTTTGAGTCAACTGGAATTTTTAAACCCACCATGAATCAACATAGATTAAAATCAAAGTGAGCAGCCAGGACTAGAGCCACTTGGATGCACTAAAAAGCCATATCACTTCAATAGATATTCTGAATCATACATTCTCTGATTTCTTTGAGTCGTCTACAAAGAAAAAGTCACTACCATCAGCCAGGGATAGCAATAAAACTGTTTGTAATGCAACGTTTTCTCAAAGGCATAAACGTACAGTGCTCTAGGTTTAAAACAGTTCATACAGTTCAAACAGTATTTATACAACCTTATGTATACAGCATCACACTGTATGTATGTTTCACATATGTCATCTCTGTTTGTCTGAAAAGGCAAGGTGAGATTTTACAGTTCATAAAGACAGGAAATCAGACTATCTGCTAAAATTGGCAACAGGATATGATCTAATAGCTCATATGTTTTGTATGTCTCTCTTTCTATACCTCCCATAAGGCACTATGTTTGTACATCTGCTTTCTGTAAAAATGTCTTTGTATCACAAATAATGTTAATTCCCCTTGCAGTGTCAATCCACATTCCAAATAGCCAGAGTACACTTTATTTGAGTACCGGTAATATTGCATTGTGAAGTATGGCTCTCTTATCTTATCCCCTTCCATTTCAGGTTTAAAAAGCAATCAACGACAGTATCATGACATTGAAGCTTCCAAAATGTGTAACAATAAATAAATAAAGTGTGACAATAGACAGTAGTAATGAACATTTCTAGATATTGTAGAGGATCTCAGTTTCCCCTTAAGTTTAGCCCTATCTGATGAGGATTCACACATCAGAGAAGCAGTTTCCTATACACATAACACAAGCATATGAGCAGCTCACTCATAACCAGTCAAGTGTCATTTTCATGTCAGCCAATATGTTGATACTGAAACAGATTACTTGAGTGGTCTCTGAATACATTCCTACATGAAAAATGGCGGGCCGTTGCAATATGCTGCACTGCATGTTAATTGTACATGTATGAGCAATTATGTTACTTTCATGCTGGCTTGGCACAATCTTACGTTTTAAAACAACGTAGTGAGAAATCTGCTTCAAACTGCAACTTCTGTAAATATAGGAGAGTGATTCATGCTGGAACAAGATGTTAAGTGAGGTCTCCTGTGCATGGTAAAGAGTGTCACCTAGGGGGTCCAGTAGAGGGGAATCTGACTCACTATGCACATCTGTCTTGCTGAACTGCAGCCTCAGGGTTGAGTTGATCCATAAGTTCTCAAGCCTTGTATCTGGTCTCAGATCTAATACAAGAGCAAATACAGGAATCATCCCTCCACTCTCATTCCATTTCATTATGGTTCTGGTCTTTTTCTTTTTTTACTTGTTTAGTATTGTGATAGGAGTATTAGTCCTTTCTAAATGTGTGGAGCAAAACATCTACATCAATTGAGTCAGGTTTACCTCTACTAAGGTCATCAAGAAATCTGTTGAGGTACAAGACTCATAGATGGCAACACAAGGGAAATAACAGAACTCTTAATATTGTATCATAAGAAGGATGTTACAAAGCTCTGAGGCAGACAGTAGGGAAAAGTCATGTTGACTTGAACTTCATAACATAAACTACTGCTTGCCCCCTTTCCTGGAAGGTCCCAGGCAAGATGTGAAATCAGATCCAGAGCCTGAAAAGGAGGCTTTAACAAAAACAACATCTGATTGGCTCTCCTCTCTCATTTACACCCACGCTGGAGCTGACCTAGGGAGATGTTCCAAGTCCCGCCCTGATGTGAGTTTGTGTGTACTGTGTCCGAAGTGGCTTCTCAGCTGCCTTGTTCCCATCTTAACCCTCCATGTTAAGCCAAGCTCACAGACAACATTCCAGCTTGATTTTCTTTCATTTCGGAAACGTTTTTTTAGAGTAGGTTTGTTTGCGTTTAGCCTTCCTAATTTGGCACCTTTTGCACACAAAATGGAACTCCATCTACATAGCGGTATGTTTTAGAATCTAATTAAGAGTCTCCTCTTTCAATAATCCACTGAATAGATAACCTTAAACTGTACATTTTGGCTGCATACAATAAATAATGGTTTCTAATATTTTAGAGAAATGCCTTATTCTTTCTTTCAAACCTCATGGTCACTGAACATAGAATTACGAATAACGTAATTAATTACTACTACTTGGAACAACAAAATAGACATTTTGGACTAAGGGACAACTAAAGGGAAACTCCTTTAAAAATCTGATGCCGAAGTCCAAGGTCTCCACATTCAACTTTTCCTGATGTTCACCTTTATGTCAGTGGTGATATTCTAGATTGTCATAACATCAAGAATGTATTTTGTCCAGGTATGTGTAAGACAACAGCAATTAGTACATTATTCAATTTTTTAACAGCAATCATTATGACTATTCAGTTGTTAATTTGCCTCTGGCTGGAGGTTGTTTTTGTTGAGTGCTTAAAAACATTAAACTTCAAATACCTCATTTATTGGTGATGAAAATGTAGCTAAATATGACCAAGAACAATCCCCTCAATAACTACGAAAAGTAAAAAGTTAAATATGTTTCAAAACAATCCTCACTCCAAGGCATAAGAACTGTAAACAATTGTTGAAAAGGAAAAGTAGCTAAAATCAGTCACTGGTGTGGAGAGTCTTGAAATGCTTTAGTTCGATTCCAGAGCTGGTCCCGGTGGAGACCTGAGAACCCAGCCAATGCTGCAATGGAATCTGGATCTGAGCTCGTTAACAGATTTGTATTTAAGCCACACTCTTGCTCACTCACATTTACAAAGGAAAAACTACAGCGTGGCAGTGTGGAACCAGGCCACGGCGGTGTTGGAAAGTGCAGAGCCTCGCCAAGCAAGGGGCCACAAGTACAGTGATCAAGCACTATCCTCTAGATGACATGAAGTCAAACAACAACAAAAATTAAGACCTCAGCAAAAAAAAAGTTTCAAACTGGGTGTCATTGTCCCCTTAAACTCAACCATCTTAAAAACATATAGAGTGCAGTGAAAGGTGAAGAGACACATTTGAACACAAGCCCACCTACAGTGGACAGAGTTACAACCCAGGAGGAGTCTGCCAGGATGAACTTCCATTTCCTGTGAACACACCACATCTCCATTCACACAAATAAACCTCTGACGTCATGTTGGGACATCTGGCCAATATTTACCCTTCATCAACATCATCCATAAATCTACCATAAGCATGAGATCACAAAAGCCAGGAAAAGTGTGCCCTATAAAATGGGTTCAGCATAACAGATAATGTATGTTATTGTAAACCTAGCTCTGTCTTGAGGTAGCAGCATGAATGAGTGTATTGTTGACTGGACAGCAGGTGCCAGCATCCCTGACTATCTCTTTGTGTTCAGCCATCCTGTATCTCCTGTCTGAAAAATAGCTAAAAGGAGGAGAGGGACACCATCAGGTCACCATGTGTTCAGACAATCATTCCAAGAGTCAAAAGGTCTGTTAAATCAGGAAACATGTTTATTTAGTAGAAATCATCAGCCAAAGTCACAAAAGCATGGCCGATTGACAAAGACCATGCTCACATTTGGTGAGCCATTCAGTTACAGATTATGGGTTAGGGTTATCCATGATTATAACCTCATTAATCACCTGAGAGGCACTTGACATCTCTTTTCTCATACAGACTAAACAAGGAATGACTTTGCCCAGTTTTGAAACAGATACGACTTGATTTACACAGCCCCAAATTTCTATAGATATTTCAGTTTCCAACACACATTAAAAGCATTGATGAAGGTTATTTTTATACAAAGACATCTGACTAATAGTAAATCAAACTTATATTAATATTACATGTTGAATGTGCACACAGTGTCTCTCTCTAGTGCGTCTGCTCATTAGTATAGAAGTAATTTACAAGTCTAGAAAGATTAAGATAGATATGTAAAACAGTCTCTCCATTGATCATCCTGTCAATCCTCCTCTTCGTCATTACTGATGGGGTTGACTCCCTCACCATTGCACAGAAGCCCCCTCACACTAAAAGGATGAATTTGGGAGGCTGGTGTTGGCTTCATAGGTGGAAGTTTCCCCTCAGCACTGGTCTAAGACCAGTTTTGGACTGGGATATGAAAAGCTGATCCTAGACCAGGGCTAAGGTAACCCCAGCCTGTAAACCCCTCTCTTTCAGAGCTTGGCTTTGCCTGGCTGCAGCTGCAGACTCTGGAGCTTCATGGCCATTCCCATGTTCCCTGTGATCTTCAGCTTGCCCTGAAAAAATGCCTGTGAATCAGAGAAAAGACAGTGTCACTAATATCACTAACCACAAACACAAGCACGCACATCAATATAAAGATTTCTGCTGCTCCTCTATTTTCAGGAGTGGAAAAAAAACTCAAGCTGGTCAGAAAACAGAATGAATGGAAATAATTGCAGCATTCGGCTGCAGTTCATGTTCCTGATTCAAGGGTTAAAGTGAAGAGATTAACTTGACTCTGGAAAGTGGGGCAGCAGCAACAAAGGCTTATGTGACGGCAGGGGACTGTGCGTGGCACAGAGAGGTAGTGTTAGGAGAACAGAGCATGTGTGAAAATAGCACTGGGAAAGGTGAAACCAAATGAACAAAGCCCCTCATAGACAAATCTTCCCCTAAATGGTGTGGAGATGTTCCCTCTTACATGTGCCAATATGGAAAATGTGAGTCCTTGCTTTTGTATAAAAAATGCAATGCAAAACATAGCCAAGCCTATGTCTCTTACTAAACATGTAACATTCTAGGCAATGAGAGACATTGGAAAAACCCTTGGAGGTGTCCTTGGAGAATACAGTCATCCACTAGGAAAAGGGGCTTTTAGAAAAGAACCGTATACAACAGTTCCAGAACAAGGGTCAAAAGTTACTGAGCGACCACTGCAATGAGCGACCAGCGACCATCCAATGAAACATTGTGGTTACTACAGTACAGTATTGACAACAAAGGCCCACATGATATTCATTACAGATAACAGGTTTCCTGGATAGTACAGAAATATTATTATTCTTATGTTATAGTATAACATGCAGTAAACATTATTTCACCTTATAAACGTGTTTAGTTGAGGACTTCAATTCACACATAATTATGCCCGCACAAGATCACAGATCTCTTTTAGTCAAATCATTTCAAACCCTCACTATGGGACACATACTGTCTACCTATTTGCTGAAGGCCTTTATTCAGTCACACCTAGTACAAGCCTGTGACGCTTACAGGTAGAGATGGAAATTGATAAGATGTTATTGATACCGATTCCATTATCAATTCTGCTTATCGATTTTCTGGGTTTTCAGCGTCAACACAGATGTTTTATTATTGAGTCTCTGAACACAGTGTATAATACCTGAACATAACCTTTGAACATACACTACCGTTCGAAAGTTTGGGGTCACCCAGACAATTTCGTGTTTTCCATGAAAACTCACACTTTTATTTATCAAATGAGTTGCAAAATGAATAGAAAATATAGTCAAGACATTGACAAGGTTAGAAATAATGATTTTTATTTGAAATAATAATTTTGTCCTTCAAACTTTGCTTTCGTCAAAGAATGCTCCCTTTGCAGCAATTACAGCATTGCAGACCTTTGGCATTCTAGCTGTTAATTTGTTGAGGTAATCTGAAGAAATTTCACCCCACGCTTCCTGAAGCACCTCCCACAAGTTGGATTGGCTTGATGGGCACTTCTTGCGTACCATACGGTCAAGCTGCTCCCACCACAGCTCAATGGGGTTGAGATCTGGTGACTCCGCTGGCCACTCCATTACAGACAGAATATTAGCTGCCTGCTTCTTCCCTAAATAGTTCTTGCATAATTTGGAGGTGTGCTTTGGGTCATTGTCCTGTTGTAGGAGGAAATTGGCTCCAATCAAGCGCTGTCCACAGGGTATGGCATGGCGTTGCAAAATTGAGTGATAGCCTTCCTTATTCAAAATCCCTTTTACCTTGTACAAATCTCCCACGTTACCAGCACCAAAGCAGCCCCAGACCATCACATTACCTCCACCATGCTTGACAGATGGCGTCAGGCACTCTTCCAGCATCTTTTCACTTGTTCTGCGTCTCACAAATGTTCTTCTGTGTGATCCAAACACCTCAAACTTCTATTTGTCTGTCCATAACACTTTTTTTCCAATCTTCCTCTGTCCAATTTCTGTGTTCTTTTGCCCATTTTCCTTTTATTGGCCAGTCTCAGATATGGATTTTTCTTTGCCACTCTGCCTAGAAGGCCAGCATCCCGGAGTCGCCTCTTCACTGAAGACGTTGACACTGGCGTTTTGCGGGTACCATTTAATGAAGCTGCCAGTTCAGGACCTGTGAGGCGTCTTTTTCTCAAACTAGAGACTCTAATGTACTTGTCTTCTTGCACAGTTGTGCACCGGGGCCTCCCACTTCTCTTTCTACTCTGGTTAGAGCCTGTTTGTGCTGTTCTCTGAAGGGAGTAGTACACACCGTTGTAGGAAATGTTCAGTTTCTTGGCAATTTCTCACATGGAATAGCCTTCATTTCTAAGAACAAGAACAGACTGTCGAGTTTCATATGAAAGTTCTCTTTTTCTGGCCATTTTGAGAGTATAATCGAACCCACAAATGTGATGCTCCAGATACTCAACTAGCTCAAAGGAAGGCCATTTGTATAGCTTCTCTAACCAGCAAAACCGTTTTCAGCTGTGCTAACGTAATTGCACAAGGGTTTTCAAGGTTTTTCTAATCATCCATTAGCTTTTTAACGCGATTAGCAAACACAATGTACCATTAGAACACTGGAGTGACGGTTGCTGGAAATGGGCCTCTATACACCTATGTAGATATTCCATTAAAAAACAGATGTTTGCAGCTAGAATAGTCATTTTCCACATTAACAATGTATAGAGTGTATTTCTGATTAATTTAATGTTATCTTCATTGAAAAAAACAGTGCTTTTCTTATAAAAATAAGGACATTTCTAAGTGACCCCAAACTTTTGAACGGTAGTGTAAATAAAAAATAAATAAATGGTCCTTTTCTTAAAAGGATATAACTTTGAAAACAAATATAAAACTGATAAACTCAATTTGCACATTTGTAAATACTTCTTTTTTGATATAGCAATTCCGATCTCTGGCCACACAAGGGCTTTCTCATCGTCGCACAAAAGTATCTCTGGCCACATGGAATCGCGCATTCAGGTACACTGGGCAATGAGCGTACTGGTAGACCCAGAAAATGATTTAAATATAATTGAGACAGTACCGTAAAATACTAGAAATTCATTCATTTTCATTAATTCAGTAGTATGGTCAACTCCTGATCAATCTTCTCTCTACTTACATTACGTCTGCATCCAATATATGGCATGTATAAGTTATTAGCACTCTGAGATTCTTTTGAATGAAAAGTGCAATACAAATAAAATGCATTATTATTATTATTAATCTGTGTAAATTTAGGTTGTATAAAAAGAGCTGATGCATAATAAACTTTATGATAATTGTTGAAGTGCCTCTTGCTAAGATGTTTCTAAGACGATAAATAATATCACAGCACTGGTTTATCAAGTGTAGGCTATTTGTAGCACAAGTCTTGCGCTGAATGGTTGGGTCATAATGAAAACTCCCGCAGTCCCGATCAATCTCCTCTCCACTTACATTACGTCTTCATCCAAGATATGGCATGCATACATTATTAATCTGTGTCATTTAACGTTTGCTATTCTGTTGTTCAAAGAATAAAATTGGAACACGTATCACGTTTGTCGTTGTGTAATGCAATGCGCACATACATCAATCAATCAAACTTTATTTATACAGCATATGGATGTTACGTGCCTAATACACTTGTTACTTGCCGCTTTAATAATTTTATTCAGCCTATATAGCACAAGTCATGCATTGAATGTAACCTCAACAGTATTAAGTAAACCACAATACATTTGTGGGTGTCCGTGTCATCGTTATCGATACGGAAACACCCGTTTCGTTATCGTCTCGTCACCGTCTCAGCTCACGAATTCGGCGGAGTCGTGTAGCCGTGAGGTGCAAACGATATCAGATCATCGCTGTTTCACCCAGATCCGGCGCCGTGTAGCATAGGCCTAAGGCTTGTCCAGGACAAGTACATTTTATGTTCGGGCAAGTGGACTTCCTCCTGCACTTCAAAACGTCAAAAAGTGAAAACTGAGAAGAGAAAACTAAATCAATCAATATGTAGCCTATTAATATCCCAAAAAAAAACATTCCTCCTTCAGTTGTACGATCGGAAAAGTAATAAATGCTATGCCTCCCTAATTCTCACTGCCTATGAGGCTTGGTGTAGCTTGTATCAGAAATTCTAATGCTATTGCGTGCGCGTGACTGTTTTTCACCCCACTGCCCATAAAAGTGCCAACTTTCTTCACCGCGAAGTTGGCTTGTGGACATTTTAAATGTGTCCATAGTGAAAGAAAGTAACGTGACTCAAGCACCTAAATTAAAAAAAATCTTTGGACGAAACACCAGCACCATTGCCGGTGTTCTGCCAATGTATGCTGCCCTATCAAAAGAAAAAGCGTGGGGTATGCTGGGGTATGCTGTCTAACATTTACTGGGCACAATACATCACAATGGTATAAATTGCATACCAAATGAAAGAAGGAAGTCTTGGGCACATATTTCATATTGATTATATCTTCATTACAGAGTTGTAGACCATTAATATACAGTGTGCATTTGTGACAATTTGCCCCATCAGCGTGTTAATTGTCACCCTACGTCAGGCAAGTTGTCACTTTGGATTAACAACAAATAAGAACTAATTAATTGTGAATATTGATTATAATTTCAAATTCAAAACCAAATTCGACTTCATTAAATAACTCAAAATTAAAACAATCATGTCTAGAGAATCTGGCAAATCATGCCTTTGAATCAAAACATTAATGCTGGCAGAGAACACATTAATTAACACTTAATCAGCCGTGAGGTGTCATTTGATCCCTGTGAGTACAAAAAAGAATTCTACCTTAGCACTCGATCACATTTCAGGACCCTCTCCTTTCATGACCTAGATATGTGCGTTCTATCACCCAGCATCCTTACATTTTCAAAATCAAGTTAGTATAAAGCGATTTTGCAGTATTTCTGTGTGTTTCTGTGTATTTGCCTTGGTATTCAGCTGCCATCTTTTTCTTCAAGGCTGCAATTCTCTTTTATATCAGCAGAGGTAGCAAGGGGACACACACTGTGCTCAATCTTCAGGCTTCAGTGCTGAATTAGATACAGTGGATAAGACTGATATTTGTAACATAATGTGTTTATATATAGGCTATATATAGCAATAGTGATACATAAGATATGTATATGTACAGACAGTTATGAAAATGATAAACTGACAGTATGTCTCCCAATCCCTTCGGATTTGTTGGAGCTGAGTTTTTTTTTTTGCAGCGGGTTTACCCAAGTTCCATGCAATAGTGATAAGATATTATGATATGTGTAGCCTATGTACAGTTATGAATGATACACTGCACAGTATGTACCTATTAAGTTGTGTGGTGCATGCATAGCTACCGCAGCAAAGTAATTGCAGTAGCCTACGTTTCATTATGCCTGTACTCATCAACGAATATTATATAACGAACGGATATTTATAATATTGTATATAATGTTTTTTTTGTATATCATGTGTGCACTGTAGACCACGGTGCTAGACCACTGGACCACCTCAGGCCACCAGTAATAACCATAATTGTGGATTACTATTTACAATTAGTAGTCTCCTAATCTCGCGAGACTGTAACTACTTTTGTTTCAGCCCATTCTTGCCTATAGACAACTGTACAATCATTCGTATTGAGTTTATTCACCTAATAAAGTAAAGATGAATAATACTGCCCTTCACCTTATTATCAGATGTTCAGTTATGATTAGACCTGTGTCTGCAATGATAATACACAACAGGCAAGACGGTTGTAGCCTACATAGATATATGCAGATTAATATTTGTAGATTAGTTTTCGAACATTAGATAGTTGATTTTGGCAACATTGTAGTAGCCAATTTGCAGAGTGTATTAATTATTTTGTTTGTTTGAATCCTCAGTGTGTTCATGTTATAATGTGCAGTGAACAAACAATTGTTGGGTGAATAAACTGTCTCTGCCACAAATCGGAATTCTTTTGCCATGAAATGTGTACATCAAATAAAATCATGTCGGCGATCTACTAGAACTGGAGCGGGACGGGCGCGTGCGACTGCAATGTACCATATATCTGCCATATCATACCGTTTTATATAGAAAAATATGATTAATACATGTGGGACCGATGTATGATATGGCATAGGTGTGGTGTGTATCAGTCTCGCGCGCCTGTCTCGTTCCAGCGATTCAACTCGTGTTCCAAATACAGTTGACTCAATTAGACGGGCTACATTTGATTATGTAATCATCAACGAATATTATATAACGAACGGATATTTATAATAGCAGGGTTCAACATTAACGGTTGCCCGATTTCCCAGGGCAAGTAAAAAAAAAATGTGGGCAAGTAAACCCGTCTTTGACTTGCCCGGTTGGGCAAGTACCAGCGTGATTTTTTTATTTCGCGATTTCTCCTATCAGTTGCGGGCTGCCGCTGTCTGCCTTGGCCGAACCTCTCTGCCTGTTAGTAATGACGTTGTTGACGTCATTAGACGCAGGGCTTGACGCTTACCTTTTCCCCAGGTAGCACTGTGCTACCATGTTGAAAAATTTAGTAGCACACCAAGAATTTCAGTAGCACAATGAAAATTGTGCAATTTTCGTCAACAACGACAACAAATTATCATAATCATAACATATCAAAATGATCATAACCGGCTCTTGGCCGTAATAAAAATGGAGACTCACACAATGTAAAGGGGAAGTAAGAATAATAATTTCAGTTGGCCCACGGTTCGGTATGAACCTCGGTTTTTGGGTCACGGTTCACGCTTTGTGTTTTTTAATTTATTTAAATGCTACTATTTATTTACAAACTGTTACTTCATTTTGCTTATACTTATGGAACTTTAATATTTAGACACATTCCAGAATATGACTGGTAAATTGTATAATATAAATATATATAAACAAAAAACACTTTCAAATGTAAAAAAATTACATAAACACTTTCAAATGCGACGTGTTGTGGATTGGAACTACGGATCATAAGCTTTCAAATGATGTGTCATACATTGAAATCCGAAAAAATATGAAGTTAGAGTCATTTGAATGTTGTTAGACGTCAGGCACATATAGGGTTAACCTCTTTGTAATGAAACCGGAAGCACACAGCGCTACGAACTATGAGAGCTGTATCCCATATACCCATTATGCGCATTTTAAGCGCATATAGGACTCGCGTGAAGCATTTCTGCGACACGCGTTTCTGTTCACTGTTTTCATTCCCTCATCGCTTATACACATAAGTTTGACTGCGCATGACAGTAGTTCAGCAGTCTTTTAGTCGCACTGGTGCGATTGAATGTATTTCCAAGTCGCACAGAAATATATTCACTCGCAAATGCGACCAAAACAGTCGCACTGTCGAGCCCTGATTAGACGTATCTTTTAGTTTGTTGATTTGAAACATGGCTGAAGGCTCGCAGCCGAGGTTAGCAAAGTTAGATTATGATAAAAATAATAGACGCAGAACCATATCTGTGGGTGGAGAACGATACCACAATACCAGCTATGTACTGCACTGTCTGCAGACAATTCCCAGGCATGGGAACTAGGGGTGGGACAAAATATTGATACAGCGATTTTCTTATCGTGGCCTCTTGCGATACAATGATCGATTCACGTCGCCAAATATCGATTTACTGTATATGCCGGTATGTTTTTTTGGCAGTTGCGCGTTGTAGAAACTCAAGCGTCAAACTCTGCCGTGTAGTATTCGACAGAGATGTAGAAACGTAGATGCCTCATTGGCCACTGCTGAATGTAGCCGCTATGCGTCTGACTGTCTATCGTCTCAAACGAGGCTTGTACTGTATGTAATATCTATGGTATCTACTGTATGTAATATCTATGGTATCCGCAGTGTAAAGTTGTATTTAGTCGCAACAAGGACAGTATTCAAGCGCCCAGGCTATGCCACAACACCTTGTATCCGTTTGCAAACTTTTTTTGAAGTAGCATGTTATCTATTTAAAATGTGACAAACAATGTCAAAGGAAATGCAACGTTGTGGATTCTAAATGGTAGAGGACCTGCATGTCACTGCCACTGAATAATAATAACGCACCTATTGATACTTTGCGCTCCGTGCCAGATATTGCTACCAATATGTTAACGTTTCTAAAGTGGGGTCATGGAATCGTGCATATGTTATTCATATCTTGCTGTAAGTTCTATGGTATCCCACTTGAAGTTGTAGGTAAATGTTCCATTGGTTTATTATATGGTAATTTGGTAATTATATTATGAAGCTACTCTTCCGATTAATGAGACAACAGAAAATATATTTTAATAAGTAAAATGCATAGTTTAATATTATCAGTATGTATAGCATAATGATACTGCTGGCTGCTCTGTAGCCTCTTTTCTAAATGGGACATGTACATCAGTCTTCACATAGATACAATAGATATCTATAGTCCTTCCTTAACACTAGAGTCGCAACGTTTTTTCACCTACTTTTAGCACGATGAGGTGTCGAATCACACGACCACTCTTCACAATGGGGGAGTGTGTACTGACGCACAAAGATCGCTGGATGGCGATGTCACACAAGAAGAGAAAATGACAAGCTCACTACCTCTAAAAATGCATAAAGTTCCTATGCGCAGAGAAGCGGGGAAATTATTAGCGCAATGAAGCTTGAGTCAGCTGAAAACGAACTATGGAACAAATTAAATGATATATATGGAGAGGCGATTGATTGAGATTGCGGGAGCTTTACTAATGAATGAAAGTTGATTATCATTATTAAAAAAGAATAGTAATAAATATTGCAATATTGTGTTATCATAGTTATGAGCTTCACAGTGATAAAGTCTATTTGTCGTGAACTTCGCCGGTAACGTCAGCCCCTGCAACTGCTCACAGGGGTTGTTATATGTGATTATATGGAATGGCTGAATATGGCAATAAAATGTAGATGGGCAAGTAGATTTGAGAAGCACTTGCCCTGCAGGGCAAGTAGGAAAAAACCTTAACGTCGAATTATTGCGATATTTGTTTCGGACAATGCGAGGAATATGGACGTTGCAGTGAGAGGCCAGGCTAGAATCACATAATATCACTCCTGAAATTATGAATATTTTCTCTACCTTGGCAGAGGTGGTGTTACACATTACACAAACAGTGCTTAATTTCACAGTTTGATTGATAATGGAGCAGAAAATCACAAAAAAACACTGGGCATTTTTCATATTCCATACCGTATAGCGTTATACCACCTAGCCCACCATGCCTTGGATTAATCCATCCAGACTGCTGTTTTCAACACCTTGTTCTGCGAGCTATACACTCTGCTGGATACTGTGGTTCACAAGCGTAACAGGACCGGCTATCTGCCTGCAAACGTAGCATTTACAAATAAGGATATGGCTCTACCACAGATCAACCACCCCAGCTCCAAAGAAAAAAAAAAGTTAAAGTAGGTAAGGTAAGACTGTAAAGCTCTGGAGTGATACAGCCTAGTTTGTTTGATCAAAACATGACACACCAAGGCTGAACACTCACTGTCTGGGGGTTCATCTTCCCCGTCATCAAGGCCAGCAGATCCGCATCCGACATTGCAATGGTGCAGTCTGCTTTCTTTTCTGAAAGGGAGTGGGGGATTCAGATGTTAAAAATGTAAGTCAATGTTAAAATTAATTAATTAAAATGATGTCATGCTAAGTGTCGCTCGGGGACAGTATCTTTATCATACGTACAGTGGGGTGCAACAATTTAGGCACCCCTGGTTTAAATGTCTGTTACAATTAATCTCCAAGTGATTGAACGCAAACCTGAACACTAAATGCTACAAAGTTAAACATGAGATCTTTCTGCAAATTTCAAAGCAAGGTTTCTTCTGAGTTCTTAAATGCTAAAAAGTTCTCACCTGTGTCATTGTGAACACAACCCTTGCCATTCTTCACATCCACAAACCAGGTTGCCTCCTGGCCATCTGGCCCATCCTTCACCTTGAAAGCAAAAACCCCTCCAATCTTCTTAACAAACTGCTCCCCATCCTGCAGAAAGACACAAGCAGGTAGATGTCATAATTACAATATGCAATTCTCACGAAACACCGACTTATGTGAATTCATTAACATTTACTTTATAGACAATTACCAAAAATGTAGAGTGATTTTATTCAGAAAATATTCTTTCCACATTTAGTTTTGCAAACATTTAAAATTGAGTCTATCAATCCACACACAATACCCCATAATGACGAAGCTAAATGTTTGCAAATGTATTCAAATATAAATGTATACATAAAATAAATAAATACCTAATTTCCACAAGTATTCAGACCCTTTGCTATGACACTCACGGAATTCTTGATGGGAAACAGACTGAATGAACAGAATGACTGAGCTGTAGACGGTGCCAGCTTTGATTTAATTTAAATGAATTTAATTAGATTAAACTCATTCAACTATTTATAGTTGAATGAGTGTAACTGGCGGACATCCTGAAGAAATCACACCTCGCCATTTGTCAATTCCTTTGAGATTGTAATGTTTCTCATACCTATGTCCTATTGCTGGGAATCGTATTTAAGGAGAAGGGCAGCAAGATGTTACTCTTCTGTGTTGTCCCTGACACACGTTAAAAGTATGGTTAAAACTTAACGTCACATGTTGCTTTGAAACTATTAAATAGCTTTTTTGCTAATTCTCATTCTTCCAATATACATTAATACCGCTTGATAAAGGTTCTGTATACGGCGCGACATAATCGTGACCAGGTTCTCCCATGTAAATGTCTAATGTTCACATTAATTGTTAACAACAGAATGAGTCATCAGCTTCAGATATTGGCATTAGGGTTGGGTACCGTTTGGGTTTTATTCGATACCGGTGCCAAATCGATACTTTAAAAACGGTACCGGTACCGAAACGGTACTTAAATCAGTACTTTTGATTGGCGGGGTGGTCACTGACGCGATTTTCCGCGTGCACGCCATTAATGCAGAGCGGCGATGTTTTATATAGAAGGTGATCAAATACCAACATATCCTGACGCTACAGCTGCAGCAGAACATGGGGAACCCGCATACAGCACTGAATGTGACTGACAGATACGCCCAAGACACACACACACACACACACACACACACACAAAGATAATCAGCTCATTGAATATGAAGTACACAAGAGTACACACAGAACCGGGAACGCGCATACAGCACTGAACAACATCCGTAGAATATAAACTTGTGACTGACAGTCACATACATACATACATACATACATACATACATACATACATACATACATACATACATACATACATACACACACACTGAACGATTATCAGCTCATCAATACGAAGTAGGCCTACATGAGAGTACACGCACAAAACGGGCTAATGTTATATTGTTGAATGTTAAATACAAATTTCCCGCTAAATTCAGACCAATCACAAAACTGTTTTGCAAGCGCGTCGCCTCGCGCATGTTGAGAGCGATTCAGTCTCGATTACATGAACTGAGTGGAACCAGGGGGCAAGAGAGGAACCGAAATCTCTGTTGCTATTCGGTTCGGTAGGTACCGAATGTAAAGTGTACCGGTTTTCGGTACCCAACCCTAATTGGCATGAGCGTAAACTCCTCTAATCCGATCTAATTTATCTTGGGCATGGTAAAATAGCATTTAGGGTATTATTATTGGAATCTAGGATCCATTATATAAACCCCTCAAAACAAGTTTGGAAACGTTATTTCAGTCGATTATTCCTCCCCTTTAATAATGCCAATTGGTATTGTATTTTATATCGTTGGAAAGCCTGATTAGTCACCTTTACAACGAAGTACAACATGTAAGGATCATGCATTCGTGGAATGAGTTACACAGCTAAACGTGTGTCTAGCGGGCCAAAATGTTTTGCCAAAATCCCCTGCAATATTCTTCTGTTGGTATTCACTCTCGTTTTGAGCTTCAAGTGCTGGCAGGTGTATGTCATTCACACGTGTGTGACTGGCACCTGAATGGCACCTAATTGACAGGAATGATATTCTGGGGTCAGTGGCGATCCCATATCTCCAGAATCTGGGACCTAACTCCATCCTCCAGGATGACAACGCTCGCCCCCACAGAGCCAGGATAATCACAGAGTACCTCCAGAATTTGGGAGTGGAGAGGATGGAATGGCCTGCCGTGAATCCAGACCTCAACCCAATTGAACACTTGTGGGATCAGCTTGGGCGTGCTGTACGTGTCAGAGTGACCAACGCAACCATGTTGGCTGACATCCCACAGCAGTGTGACCAGGCTGGAGACCAGCATGAGGAGGAGGTGCCAAGCTGTTGTGACTGCGTATGGATCTTCCACACGCTACTGAGGTCCCTGGCAGTGTAAAATGAATAAAGTGTAAAAATTGCCAATATGTGTTGTTTTTTCCTTATTACTGTGGGAGAGTGCAATCATCCAATCCACCAAGCAACTCAAAACGAGAGTGAACCCCAACAGAAGAATATAGGGGATTTTGGCAAATATTTTTGGGCCGCTACCCACACGTTTAGCTGTGTTGCTCATTCCATGAATGCATGATCCTTACAAGTTGTACCTCGTTGTAAAGGTGACTAATCAGGCTTTCCAACGATATAAAATACAATAACAATTGGTATTATTAAAGGGGAGGAATAATCAACCAAAATAACGTTTCTGAACTTTTTTTGAGGGGTTAATATATATAAAATTACAAAAAAGTACGGAAAATCGGAAGTAGGACAAAAACATTTCCTAGAATAGAAATGTTGCACATATCCAGAGTTTGAAGATCATAAGTGTTCTTATTGAAAAAATGTATAGCATCACTAAAATAATAATACCAAAGTGTTTTCCAGTCATTTAGGGATTTACACAAAGCTGAGTCAATGCAAAAATAGCAGCAGCATCCAGCAATCTAAATAAGGGAACACCATTTTACATTAATAGACCCAAATGTGATGCAGAAGAGAAGAGAGAGTCTTATGTGATAAGTGACATTAATGTAGCAGGGACGTGCCGCAGAGTAAGCAGTGCTTACCCAACGGAAAAAAAAAAAAAGTGAAAATATTCAAATAAAAGTGCATGTAACCGTTTGTTTGTTTTCATTAAAAGAGTCGTATTTTAGGTCCCAGGGCAGCAGGAGTCATTCATTTTTAGCGCCACCTGCAGGAGTAAGCACTTCCTACTCTGCCTGCATTACGTTGCATTATAAGCACTTCTCTCTCTGCTTTCCCTCGCGTACATTCGAATGCGTGAAAATGTCTTTTTAATTTTTTTCCGATGCCTCAGCCCGCTGTTTAATGTGGGCAGGGTTAGCATGCTTACAGCCAATCAGTAGTTCTTTAATTCCGATAAGAGCTACTGATTGGCTCTCATCACTTTCAAGTTCACTTAACATTTCACCTCTCGCCCGGCAGAATAGCTTATGCTAGCTAGCTCAAACGATCTAAATAATAATAATCAATAAGGATAACTTGCTTGATTTTGTGAATATGGACATTACTGTCAGCGACCTAAAGGGATTTCGTAGACTGGACTGGACTGGAAAAACACAACTACTGGCTAAATGCCGAGAGCTAAGTGCCTGTGTGACAAAGTGCGAAAAGAAAGTGTGTTGTGAGTTTACTATGGAGGATGGAAACGGTGTGTGTCTGTGTTGTGCATGTGTGCGTTTGCGATGTTGAAACTGGACTTGTAGATATCAGCAGGTTGGCTACTTGAAAAGATCTTGGTTCAAAAAAGATTGAACAATGAGCACCCCTGATATAGTCGAAACTGGCAACTGTTTTTTTTGTTTTTGGTAATCTGATCACAAAGTGACACTACAGTTTATTAGCGGGTTCTAGGGCATCAACATTGCATTTCCTTGAAACTGCGTTCACTGATGGCGTGTATGTGTAATTATTAGGGATGCACCGAACATTCGGCCACCGAATGTATTCGGCCGAATATCGCAAAATAAAGCGCATTCGGCCTTCGGCCGAATGTGTGAAAACACCGAATGTTTACGACCGAATAGTGGGCGTGTTTTGATGACGCAATCAAACAGTGTAAGCATCCCATGCTGCACAGCGAATGAGACGAGCATTGACTGCATGCTGCTACATCTTATAATTATGACAGCCTTGCCAGTGGCCACTATGTATTATATATATATATATATATATATATATATATATATATATATATATGTGTGTGTTTACCCACAATCGTTATTACCGACCTCTTCCCTTGTGTGCTATAGCATAGACTTCGGAATAAAAGCGGACACGCGCTTTCTCATTTTGGCTGCGTTCGTAAATTCGCATCGAGAGCGCCGGAGCGCACACTGGGTTCGACGTCATTAAGGGACCAAGTAATTTGATTGGACAAGAGGCCTTCCATGAGTGCTGATCAGATTTCCAAAGCGAATTGACGAACGCACCCTTCCGTTCCACATTGCAGCCTGTACTGTAGCACATAGGCTGACGTCACAATTTCGTTAGTGTTGAAGCAAATGGTTATATATAATATAACTAATGTTAAATATGGTCTTTTACGAAAAGAAGTAGCCTAGTAAAAAGTAGGCTCAAAGCACTTTTATCCCAATGCACTTTTTTGTTGTAGGCCTACAAAGATTTTCTTTCAGCAGCTATTCAGGGAAAACAAAAACATTTAATTTGACTGATTTATTTTATTTATTGTGCTTTGTTGGTATAGACTGATGTCTGCTGGAATGTTCAATAAAAGTTTTTTTTTTTTCAATCTCAATTTCTTTCTTTGAGAAGCATGAATAAAAAGCAAAATGTATTTAGTTTATGCAATGATAAAAATTAAAAACGGCCGATACACATTCGGTATTCGGTATTCGGCCAAGTGTTTCCTTAAATTCGGCTTCGGCCTCGGCCAAGAATTTTCATTTCGGTGCATCCCTAGTAATTATGTGTATTTCTATATCTTATGCTTACCCAATCTAAAAGCTCACGGCACGTGCCTGTAATGTAGTATATCACTATCAATATGAATACTACCTCCCCAGAGATGTTTAATATGGTTGTGGTTGGTGGGTAAACAGTTAAACTTTTCTGGAATGAGACGCAAATCCACCAAGTCATATCAACAGGTAAAATCAACAGGACATTTCAGTTATTTGAAACAAAGCAGTAGAATCGCTCAACTTTATTATAAAATAGATGAGAACTGCTAAGGGACCAGGTGACACTTGACAGTTGAATATTGAGGAATCCATGGGAGGAAATCCCTCAATATATGAAATAGATAACTGAAATGATGACAGATTAACAGTCATAACCCTACCTCTTGAAGCTTTTTGCTTATCTCCTGGAAGACTGCATTTGCCTTAAAACCATTCAGACTATTGGCTGCACTGGTGTTAACTGCTTGGATTCTCTGGGAGCTGGAGACAGAAAGGGAGACACGTTAAAGATAGCCCTGACACAAGAGCTACATGAATAAGAAAAACATTCTGCATTATCAATGCACTGAAGGTGTTACCTACATACATTCTTACTTCTCACCTGCAATGATGCACACACTGTAGTGAACTGACTGTGTGTAGGCCAACTGGTAATATGATGTTTCTTATCAGTATGCAGTGATAACTACTTGATAGTGTTGTCATGTCATGTGAATATTGGTTGGAATGAGCTGACATTAATACCCAAAACACAGGACAGTCTCGGACAAGACAGGATTTATGTTAACATGGGAAGATGTCTACTATAGGTAGCCTGGCTAACTGGATAACTGCATGATAACAGCTAGCTAATGCTATACTACTATAAATAACATTGAGTCCAAATGTTGTGATGAGTGCTTGTCAGTGTCCGTTATTCGCATGTCATCCATTAGGCCAGCGACAGTTGTCAACCCGATGATGGTAAAGGTGTTCGGGTGTTCACAATGATTGCTAACTGCAAAGTTATTTCATTGTTTTCAAGGAGCTAACTAGCTAAGTAGCTAGCTACCCCCTTGAGTTGCACAACTCAGGGTGACCCAATAATGAATTGTACGAGTGAACGTGTGTGTCAAATGTCTGTCATGTACATAGCTAGCTAACTGGAAGTATTTCTCACCTTACAATCTGTGATTCCCGCTTTTTGTCATGTTTTACAACCATTGCTTCAAAGAGGCTGTGACAGCTCGTCTTCTCCTTATATTACTGTTGTTTTACCAGACTGTTCTTGTCGAGTACCGAGAGGAGGATAAGTATTGCTGGAATAAAGTGCAGTCAGAGATTATGTAATGGTTGATTCACACCTGTCATTTGGTCCGATTCATAATATGTTACGATTTTGCACTTGGACCTGGTTCGATTCGTGTTCACACTGCAATCTTGACAGAGCAAACGACCATCAGGTCTGCTGTGGTTCTGAATACGCCCTCCACACCACGCGCTTGCTAACAGTGTTGTGATTGACACACTGCAAATTCTGACCAATCCAAAATGTGTTGATTCTCTATTCTCATTTTCTGTTAAAACAAAATGACATAATCGTGACCAGGGGGGTATCCCATCAAAGTCGCTAAAGGAAATTCCAGGGTTATTTTTGATAAATCCCGCGAGATTTATTTTAAAAACCCAGCCTTATTTTGATACGTTTCGCGATATTCATCAATTGAATGGATTGTCCTTTAGCGACGTTGATGGAATACCCCCCAGGTTATCACAGAATTTACCATCAATGTCTAATGTTTACATGCATTATTAATGAGACAGATTATACAGCTATTGGCACAAGCATAAACTCCATATAAGCCGATTTATCTAGGGCATGGTGAAATAGCATTTTGGGTATTCTTAAACCGTCTCTGGTACAGTTCCAACTAATTCTAACCTTTAATGTTAGTAGGTTTATGTTATTGGGATGAAGTTGAGCTCTTCACTTCAAATCACAAATATCTATACATTTATTTTCTATACAAATAAAAAGTTATTATTATCATCTGATCCATTGAGGTAAAAGTTAAATCATGCTTTATTCTACTCAATAATCTCAATGTATAGCTTATGTTGTGTATTTCTCTTGTTAGTTATGAATCAAAGAACAGCTATTGAGTTTTAAGACGATTTAATCAGAGTTACAAAAACAGGGTATACGTATACCAACACTGGAGCCTTGTCTCTGTCCTCCTCTCCTGGGATCCGCTGGTAAAGAGGCCCCCCCTTGGGTCTCAACCCTATCCATCAACAATATGCAAATACAGTCCCAGGTCATAGCCTATCACCTTATCCAGATGGCCATGAGGGCCGTCCCCTGTGATGTCACCCTTCCGGGTGCCCGCTGGTGCAAACATGAAGGCTACAGAATAGCATGACCCCCTATCATACTATCTATGCATGTGTGTGGAAATATACGACACATCCCCCCTCGGACCACCCAGAGGGTGTTCCGAAACTAAACGACCACAAAACAAAAACAAAAACACAAACCCCACAAAACATCCCAAAAAAATTAAAAAATTTTTTTTTTTTTTTTTTTTTTTTTAAATTAAAAAATAAACAACAACAAACAGAAAAACTACACCAACACACAACACAAGAAGCACAATAACACAGACCAACCCAGGACCAGTATTAGGAACCAAAGATATTATAAACAAAAAATAGAAAACAACCAATAATAAAAAGAATCTTGAAAATAACAATCACAATTAAACTAAACACAGTTCATCATGCACAAATCAATACAGAAACTTCCAACGACCGATGTTTTCTTTGTCCTTGAAGCGTCAGGGTCAGAGGTTACTAGCACTTGTACCCAGTTGGAGAACAGCCTTTACCGCTGTCTCAGATTGATAACACTTTCATAGTCAGGAGCTTCCATTTTCGTTGCGCTAGGAACAGAACCTCTTTCCTATCTTTGCATAACCACCACATCACTTCTCAACTGACATCAATCACATACGATATAGAAATAAACAAACAATACACAAATAATGACATTCAGTTATCATAACACATAATTCCCCAACAGTAAGCACAGGACAAAGGGAATGCATTAATGCATAGATCTTCACCTCAGGTGAGGACTAGTCTTCTGAAAAGTTCATTAACGTGGACTGAGTGACTGATTTTCCAAAAACAGTCAATGAGGCCCTGCCTCCTAAGAAAGTCAAAAATCATGTCTGCTATAATAGGTGCTCCTATCTTAGCAAAATAAGTTTCCCATGCCCCTAAGACCGTTTCCAGCCATGCTATCATCTGCTGTCCATTCCCGTCGTTCCCTTTGATCTGCTGCTTCACTACCCTATTCATAGTCTTTAATCTTTTCCTAACTGGTCGTCGTCCGTCAGTGTCATTGAGGTTCAGGCAGCCGCCTGGTCCCCTCCCACGCTGATTAAGGTCTGGGGAGTCGCCCTCAGCATCATCTGAAGCATGATGCAGGCACTCGCCAGCATCCCCAGTAGCACAGGTGTCCAGGCTTTGGACACCCCCAGGCTGGACCTCCAGACTGTCAACACTCTCTGCTTCGTTGGTTTCTGGTTCATTGGCATCTGGACAGCTTTCCACTGTCCCCTCGGTTTCAGGCACTGCCGGTAATGTCACTGGCTGTAACACTGGCATTGCCACTGGCTCTGGCAACACCACAGCATCTCCTCGTAGCTCCTCCTTCTCAGGTTCTCTGGGGACCTCGGCACCTGTTGGCACAACATCCTGCCTACTCTGTACATCCACCCCCCTGTCCACCACCTGTGGCCCTATTGGGGTAGGGATATGCCCAGACACCACTGGTGTACCCACTCTGATGTTGTTTCTCCAACAGACCCCACATTGACCTAAAGCATGGTCAATCTGTTCCATCAAATATGGACTCCAAAACCCATATTCCTTGGTGATCTTGCGTCTTACCTCCCCCCTAGCCACATGTGCTAATCCATGAGCTTCCCGTATTAACATGCCTATTAAATCTGAGGGTGCTACAACCAACCCCTCATGATTCCTCCATAGACCTGTGTCATCCTGACTTGCCCCCCTTGCTAGCCAAACGTTCTTGTCTAACGTAGTTACTCTACTCTGTAACATCAATAAATCCTCAAGTGTGACCATGCCCTGTAACTGCTTTTCATGTGTGACCAGAAGACCTTTACCTGCCTTGTCTGCTCCTGTAATGGCTTTGGCTGCATCTTCTGCAGCCCTGTTACCTTGTGTGACATGTGATGAGTCAGACCTGTGTGTGGCACACTTCACTATGGCTAATTCCTTTGGCTTCATCATGGCTTGTAACAGCTTCATGATCTGTGCGTGATGCTGTATAGGCGTACCATCAGTTCTCTTAAAACCCCGCCCCCTCCATACAGCTCCATTAAAATGACAAACATTATGTGCATAGGCAGAGTCGGTGTACACTGTCACTCTCCGTCCGGTTCCCAAGTTGCATGCTTCCGTGAGGGCAATCAATTCAGCCAACTGGGCTGAGCAAGGCTGAGGAACTGCCTCAGCCTGTTCTACAATAAACTTTGAATTCTGTGCTTTAACTAAAGAATACCCAGCGCACAACGTTTCTCCTACCCCGTAACAAGACCCATCAACCCAATATTCTATATCAGCTCCCTTTAAAGGCAAAGCTTGTAGGTCTGTTCTATGCTTAATCACTCTGGCTGTCGATGGAATCTGAACACCGGATGGCACCGTCACCTGACAGCCGTCAGGTGTGCATTTTACTGTACAGTTCAATTGGCATAGAGCATCTCTCCCTAGCAGCCCTGTTGGCGTGTGTTCTGACACAAGTGTTGACAGAGTTGCTCTCTGTCCCTTGTACTCTAAGTCTACAAGCTCAGTTGTAGGAATCAGCTGTTTAATTCCCTCAAATCCGATTGTCTTGACATATTCTCCAGACATAGGAAGGTGTGTGGCGCCTTCAGGCTTCTTTGTCACCACCAGCTGGCACCTCCCACTCGGATCTTCCGGGCACCCCTATAGGCCAGCTGCTGGGCCTCCGTAAGGGTTCATCACTCCTGGAGCAGGTGTAGTAGGGGGCCAATATCCTCCTCCTTGGCTCCCCCCTGCGCCCCCCTGGGGCCTGTTGCAGCAGGTACAGGCTAGATGTCCATTCTGGTCGCATTGGCAACATGGTTCTAGCATCTCCTTCCCTGCTGCTGTCCATCCCCCTGGTGGTGGTCCTTGGCCAGGCTGTGTGTACATCTGGTATGGAACCGCTTGCACCCCTGGTGGCCCTTGTGGGTATGGATACCCCCCTTTTGGCCCCTGTGGGTAGGACTGGTAAGTAGCAGGATACCCCCCTTGTGGCCCCTGTGAGTAGGACTGGTAAGTAGCAGTCTGCACTCCAGGTGGCTGTTGCTGTGGGGCTAAAGCCTGCACTCCCTCTATGTTCCTCTCGCTTTCAGTCAATTGCAAATGAGTCAATATTCTGAGGGATTCTTCGTCTCGTGCCTTCTGTATCTGAATGTTCTTTCGATATAACTCAACTTGATGAGCTACGTGGTCTATATAAACAGCTTTGTTCATGTGTCGTAGCCCCACCACTTCTGCTAGCTTATCCTTAACTGGGGTAGGAAGCCCTTCTTGTATTTTTTCCCTGATTATGGATTTTTCTAAGGGGTTATCTTCAGCGTCTTTCCCTGTCACACTTCTCCATTGAGAGTGCACACGGGCAACATAACCCCTGGGATTCTCATCCCCCCCCAGTGGCTTCACAATGATATTGTCTGGGTGAATGTGAGTAGGGTAGATCTCCCTGATTGCTTTCCACAGTTTGCCTCTGTTTGCTGCGAAGAGCTCTGGATCATAAACTGATGTATTGATATATCTATGAAGTCCTGCCTTCATCAATATTTCCTGCATTGTATCCAATCCTGCAATAAAAGCTAAGAGTCTTTTCAGGTCTCCCATTGCGGCCTGCGTTCCTGTCAGTATCACGTCGACCTCTCGCGTCCACGAATGTCCTCCCTCCTCCAGAACTGGGAGTTTCTCGATCACTTCAGACAGATCTGTATGATGCCACGGATGATATTCCATCTTGTTACCCCGAATCAGCACTGGACAGTTCTTTAATGTATTTGATGACATTCGGTGACAATCTCCCTCTTTCTCCGGGCGTCTTCTCCCACCTTTCCTTTCGGCTGTGGCTATCATCTTCCTGACCTGCGCGTTGTAGCCTCCATCTGCATTGTCGTCATCACTTGAGTCTTCACTGCCATCTTCGCTGTCATCTTCCTCGTCACTCCTGTCGTCCCCTTTTCCCCTTGGCTCCTTCTTCTTCTTCTGGGAATGATCCTCCAGTGCCTTAGCATATGGAGGGGGACTGGAGGCAGGACACAGGTCTGGGGATGAAATGTTCAATTTCTGTTCCAGTGTTCTGGCCAATTCTTTTTTCTTTTCCGGTTCCATCTGAGCTATTTTCTGTCCCTCTACCTTAAAGAGGTCTAAGATGTCTAATTCTAACTTGCGTTTCTCTGACCTATCTTTCCCTTTCTGATTTGCCTTGTGTACATTGATAAGTATCTCCAATGTTGCAATTAATTGTAAATTAAGGCTGCCCTCTTTCGGCCACGGCTGTTCAATGTATGCCCAACGGCTATTCCATTTCGTTGACATTTTGCTAATTTCCCTAACAAGAGGATTCATTTTTTCCACTATAGCCATAGGGGATAACGTAGCCAACATTCCACGATGTTCACTAATATCTTTTAACAGCTTCGTTGAATTCGACCCCATTCTACTTTGCTCAATATGCTGACAATATTCTATATTAGATAAGGTGTACGCTTCTTACAACCCACCTTATTTTGTCTTGTTTGCTAAACAAATGCTAGTCCAATATAACTGTATTAACCATCCCCACAAAAACCCTGCAACTTCAGAATAACAGACTTGCCTCTTGTGTATGTCAGTGCAGTATTAACTTAAATCTAATAGCTGTGTAAGTACTTTATACTTAAATGTGTTTCCTAATTGTTTATGAATATGTGTCACTTAATTACTCATTCAATACTAATTACAGTTCTGGTCAACACAATTATTAAATCACAAAGGCTGGTCACACCTAAGTATTCACCGATCCACAAAAACCCTTTTACTGCTCAACTATCAAATATGTACTATTCTGCTATTCCTTAATCAAACACTGTGGAAATGACCTAACTAAAATAAAATATGTAAATTACAAATATTAATTACAACCTGTAAATAAATCAACTGTTAAATGAAAGGAATGAATGATTAGTTATTAATTACAACCTGTTAAAGAAATCGACTTGTTAAGTGAAAGGAATGAATGATTAGTTAGAATTATTCATTGACACTTCATTGATGTAAACCTGTGAAGTCAATTAGCTATTATCAACATATCATTAGATTGTCACAAAACAATTGATCAAAGTTTTGTGAAAACAGAGAAATAAAATGATCTGAATAATTAATTCAATCAATTTGTAATTAATTAAATTAATTAAAGTAATGTAATACATTACAATCATTTATAACCATCTATTTATTAATGTATCGGACTGTTTCATCGACCTCAGCTGTATCTCCCTGAGGATTTAGTGTTTTAAAATGTCTTGTCGTATTTTGTCCAGCAGGCGGCGCCAAGCAACCGACTTGCGTATCGATTGCGCATGCGCCAACTCTTCCGTGTAAAATGGAGTAGGGGAAGGAGGGGCCAGTCCTTGTCCTTCTCCTCTGAGGGGAAACCCGCTGTGGACTCCCAGATCAATCCTTACAACATAACATTGCTTTTCCACAATAATGCCATCTTCCACGACACAACAACCTCACGATTATCCCTCAATCCAGTTAGACTATTATTTATCTCATTCAAATATTCTACAATGTATTCACGTTTCCCACACAGAGATGGCCTCTGTGTGTGTCCTTCCCCAAGGACAAAGAAAATGGCGTCTAAGAATGGACTCTCTGACACAGTTCCGAAGAATAGACTTCTTAGTCCATAACAACAATGCTCTTTTCAATGCAATTTAACCATTAGTTACCAAACTAATTCTCATTCAACAATTTATATGCTTCTACACAGACACGCACGATATTCCAATACCATACAACCAAATCACATACCTTACCATCAAACACTATACTTTACAAAAAACGGGCTTCAAAGTCCGGCTCTCACCACCCACCCATCAAAGATTATGAAAAGTTTGTTTCTATTCCAACAAGATTACCGTTACACAGATTCTTTTGACTATAACTTATCTGAGATTTACAGTCTATTTTAAACACACCAATCGACTAGAGAGAGATCTCTGCAGAAAACCTACCTTCTTCGTCAGATTGAAGAGTTTGCAAAATACTGTAAATTAAGCTATATTATCTCCGTTGCTTGCTCGCCATCAATGTTGTGTATTTCTCTTGTTAGTTATGAATCAAAGAACAGCTATTGAGTTTTAAGACGATTTAATCAGAGTTACAAAAACAGGGTATACGTATACCAACACTGGAGCCTTGTCTCTGTCCTCCTCTCCTGGGATCCGCTGGTAAAGAGGCCCCCCCTTGGGTCTCAACCCTATCCATCAACAATATGCAAATACAGTCCCAGGTCATAGCCTATCACCTTATCCAGATGGCCATGAGGGCCGTCCCCTGTGATGTCACTGTGATGTCACCCTTCCGGGTGCCCGCTGGTGCAAACATGAAGGCTACAGAATAGCATGACCCCCTATCATACTATCTATGCATGTGTGTGGAAATATACGACACTTACTAATGACCAGTCTTCATATGCATTTGTTTCACTATGAAATGGATTGAGTGCACCCTCCACTACACTACTGATGAGTCAGCGTGTGCTTGTAATTGTGTGTTTTTTTAATTTATATTTGCTTTAAACCCTTCTATCACCATTTAGCTTGTTTGACTTCCAAATTGACCCGACTAGATTTAAGGCGAGACCAAGCGGGGGAAGTGTATTATGTGTATACAATTGGACCAGTGGCGGCTGGTGCACATTTTTTTGGGTGGGGCACAGCAGTGTGGCGGGGGTCTTCTTTCGCGCGCGCAGCGCGCGCGATTTTTTTCCCGCGTGCACGATTTTTTCCCCGCGTGCACGCGCATAAAACACGCACTGGCGTTACAACCATTGTATAATTTCAACTTTCACCCTTAAAATGACCGTGTGGCCATGGAGAAGTTACCCTGTCAACTACAGACACTGAGGTGGAAGAGTGACCGGTCTATGGACGTCAGTACGGTCCAATACCCAGTGTCAGACAAGGAGGAAGTCTAGTCAACAAGGCTAGTACAGGCCTCACAGCTACACTCAGGTTAATAAAGGTAGCAGATGAATATGTGTACTATGTGTCTGTGTGACATGGCTACATCAATGAGCAGAGATGAATGCTGCAGTCAGTAGTACAGTACTATCTATTTCATAGACACATGATGGATGATGATGGAGAGTGATGGTGGTCAACACATCACAGCAGGTCAACACATTCAATGATGTATCACAACCAGACCATGTCAGAAACACAACAATGCATCAGCTGAGTTAAAGAAAACCAACTCTTACCTTTGATGACAGAACATGAGCCGTGTTTACCCGTACCTCCGCCTTGCCCCGCGCATATTGCTATGAATAGTTCGAACATAGGTGCTTGCACGTTAGGTGCGAGGCTGCTTGGTTAACCCATTAGCGGGAACATTATTAGTTGCACAAAATAGGCTGATTTAATTGACCATGAACATCAGAGACAGACATTACGAATGTTCATTTAAAATACTCCGGAAGCCCGGAAGTCCGGAAAACCGGAAGTCGGGAGTCCTAGACGTACGAGGACGGGAAGACAGTTCTCCGTTTGTTTTTCCGGAGATGTCACGTGTGCCCCGGATGACCGACACTGCGCATGTACATCAAAGACACTGGGAGACGCTAGCCAGTGGCAGCTTCAGGGAAGAAAAACGAATGCATATCGCTTATTTCAGCTCCAAAAAAACATGCGACGACGTCGATTACCAAATATGTCGGCGACGATTTTGGTAATCGACGTCGTCGCGACTAGTCGACTAATCGTGGCAGCCCTAAAATAGACAGGAGATCGGTAGATATTGATAGATAGATATAGAACATACAGAGATAGTCATAGATTCATAATTGCAACACATAGGCTAGCCAGATAGATACACAAAAAACGTTGCCTTTTCATGTAGCGGGGCGGGTGGGCTCCCACACCTCCACAGCCCTCAGACTCAGCACTGGGTCCCCCCAGGGCTGCGTGCTAAGCCCCATCCTCTACAACCTCTACACCTACGACTTCACCCCCGTCCACCCCAGCAACTCCATCGTAAAGTTTGCAGACGACACCACCGTGGTGGGCTGCATCTCGGGGGGGGACGAGGCGGCGTACAGGAATGAGGTAGAGCAGCTGAGCAAGCTGTGCAAGGTTAACAACCTGCTGCTGAACCAGTCAAAGACCCAGGAAATCATCGTGGACTTCAGGAGGAAAAAATCTGAGGTCCAGCCCCTGCTCATCGACGGAGGGAGCGTGGAGAGAGTCTCAACCCTCCGATTCCTGGGGATGCACATACAGGATGATCTGTCCTGGAAGAACAACACAGCAGCCATCATCAAGAAGGCACAACAGCGGCTCTTCTTCCTGAGAGTCCTCAGGAAAGACCACATCGGACAGGAGATGCTGGTGGCCTTCTACCGCTGCGCAGTGGAGAGCATCCTCACCTACTGCATCTGCAACTGGTTCTCCAGCTGCACAGCCGCAGAGAGGAATGCGCTACAGAGAGTCGTGAGATCGGCCCAGAAGATCACCGGCGCCCCCCTCCCCTCTCTGGAAGAGCTGTACAACACACGCTGCCTCAGGAAGGCCTCCAAGATCTCCAGAGACCCATCCCACCCTGGGTACGAACACTTTGCTCGGCTGCCCTCGAACAGGCGGTTCAGGACCATGTTCGCAAGGACAAACAGACTGAAGCTCAGCTTCTACCCCAGGGCCATTCAGGCCCTGAACACAGCAAAGACCTAGGTTCTGGGCCCTGGACAGTCTGGACGGATTGATGGCAGCTGCTGGATTGAAATCAGGTGTAGTGCTGAGGCACAAATGTGTACATTTCAAGCCTGCAAACTGCGACACTTTAAATGAATGTGCAATAACACTATGTGCAATATGACAACCCTAGGCCTAGGGTATAGTGATGGGGGAAACGAAGCTTTCGACGCAATTGACAGATCGACACAATTGTGTCGGAAAAAGTGTCGATCTATAGATGCAGTCGATACAGCAGCTCCACAGTGACATCGGCTGGTCAGGTCGTGGTACTGCCTATACTGCCATCTGCTGGTCAGGTCGTGGTACCGCAGCTCCACAATGACATCTGCTGGTCAGGTCGTGGTATGGCGGCTGTATCGACTGATTCACAAGGCAGGAATTTGAGGCAAAATACAATAAGCCCACCGTCATCTGCGATGTCTTGTTCAATAAAGGTGCTGTGACAAACTGTGTCGATGTGTATGTGGCCATATATGTGGTCTTAAAAGTTGGTGTGTCTAGTAGACTATAATAAATACATATATGAATAAATAAATAAATAAATGCAACTGTTGTGTCCATTTCTGATATGAATAGAATAGAATTTGCCATTTAGCAAACGCTTTTAATCCAAAAGCTGCTTACAGGGACATTCCCCCTGGAGTAATTGTAGTACTCAAGGGCACACTAGTGGTGGTGTTTCAGGCAGGATTTGAACTCACAACCTTCCGATCACCAGTCCAATTCACTCCACTATCCCCTTGACATGTAAGGATACAAATCGGAATGACATTTCGGCATGTGTGGGACATGGCTGTTTGACAATTGGAGCAGATATAAATGGTCAACATGCAGGGCTGGACTTAGGGGGGTGGGGGCCCCTGGGCTTGAGTCATTGTTCGGGCCCCTACCTACACTAAAAATGATAAGCTACAACTACACCAACCAGAACCTATGACCAGAAACACACGTATCCCATGGAGTATGTTATTGGCATAAAGCACATGAAGAAAAAGCAAGTGTTAGGCCTGAACCAAGCGGTCAAATGTGGCAGAACCCCAGAACAGACGGACACAGAGACAAGGTTGACAATATATATATATTTTTTTAATAAAGACAGACAAAATAACAAACCTACACTAACAGGGCCTACGTGGGGGGAGTGTGTGGGTGCCTGAGACGAAATGTCAGTGAGGTGTGTATTGGACAGCTACAGTATCTGTCTGGGCGCGAGTGTCTGAACTCATGAAGCATCTACGACTGGTTTGAAAAACCCAGTAAGTTTTGGAGTTTTTCTCAGTGTCTCCCTTTAGCTTTCCACTTTTTCATTTTCCATTTTTCTTTTTTGCGCTCCACTCTCGTAATTCCTCCTGTCCGCCATGATCATGACATTGACAATCGCTCCACCAAAGATGATGCCCCTGCCCTGCGCGTGACGCGTCGATGTAAACCTCTCCATTGGCCTAAATATACAGTATAATTAAACAAATTAAAACACGTCATTCATCAGAGCGTCCAGTAGGAATAGTGATAGGGGCTGTATTTCCATGCCCGCGGGGGGGGGGGGGGGGGGGCTGTATTTCCGTGCCCTGCGCTGCGACAAAACAAATTTTTCCAATTTGAACGTAATTTATGAATTCATAATCAAAGAGCAAATATTTATTCATACATTTGGATTTATTTTGGGGCCCCTTGTAGCCCGGGGCCCCATAAGTCCGGCCCTGTCAACATGTCATAACAGGGTCAACAGTGTTGGGACGTGCTCGTGGAACAGGGAAAGAGTGCAAAACAAGGCTACATTGTGGAAACTGGACAGACTTGTGCTTATGTGAACAATCAAATATTTATTGCTTGTGTACATGAACAGGCAACGGTGTTTTATGTGTATCTATCTGGCTAGCCTATGTGTTGCAATTATGAATCTATGACTATCTCTGTATGTTCTATATCTATCTATCAATATCTACCAATCTCATGTCTATTTCTATCTCTATCTCTGTCTCTGTCAATAAATGTATTCTGTCTAGCGTCCGTATGTCTCCACTCTGACTACAACCCTCGAATATGAGTGAATATGAGTGAATATGAGTGAATATGAGAGAGTTCAACGTCATTTTATGCAGTACCAAACTTGGAACACTGCCCCGTTTGCGGAACGATTGACACACGTGTCAGATGTGCGTGGGTGACGTACGAATCTTTCTTCGAGTAGTCACGTGGTTTTTGCCATTTGACACAAGCATCGATGCATTTGTATCGACGCACATTGCGTCGGAAGATAGACGCCGTGTCGTGACTACTGTATGGAAGGCCATGCCCGCAAAAAACGGCTCGTCTCCACACGTGATATTTTGACGCCTCAAGGCGTCAATTCCACACGTGTTGCCTGTCATAGCCAATGGGCTGTTCCATTCTACTGATGTTTGGGTGTTAGAAAGGAAGCCTTTTGTGGTTTAAAGGCAGTTGGCAAACAGCTTTTAGGTGCATTACCAGTTAACTTTATAATAGTTACCTTTAGAACGATGATGCTGTTTAAACAACAAAAGAAGAAGAAGCAACGAGGACTGGTAACCAGGGGCGGCGCTAGGGGGTGGCTACTGGGGCTCAAGCCCCGGATGTTTTCTGAAAAGCCCCGAATGTTTTACTTAAAAAAATAAATTAAAAAAATAAAAAAACTCTCGTGAGTAACGTGCAGTACCGGAGTCCAACAGAGAGGCAGCAGCTGCGCGACATTAGCCTGCATACTGCGTAGCCTACCCTGCCCTGAAGAAGAAGTGATCTCAATCAGTGCCTGACTTGCAAAAGTGTAAGGATGGATATCCCAAAGTTGTTTTCAACAAAACAAGCGCCAATAACTGTTGCAGCAGCCGTATCAGCAGCTGACAACAATGACATCACCAGCAGTGATGACATAGATGATGTTTCAGGTTTGTGAATCTTATTAGAAAGGTGACTGACTCACTGACACTACTTTTCCGGTTTGCTAATGCTAGCTGGCTATCATAACATAACGTTATGTTATAATGAAAATGAAACATAGCAAGGTACTGTTACGGTACATGGTAAGAAATCAAACAAAGGATAATACTTATGGAATGGAATGGAATGGAATGGAATGGAATGGACTTTATTTGAAAAACAGATGGAATGAAGTGGTTATTCACTTTATACAAATAAAGTGAATAACAGGCTGATAGTCTTTGATATCTGCACTCTGGTTGACTGAGTAACAAGTGAAAAAGAATGATGTAACGTTAATGTTACAGCTAGTAAACATGGAGTAACCACATTAAGTATGCCCTTATGGTAGTATGTATGTATACAGAACATGACTCAAATCTATCCTAAGATGTAACGCTAACTAACTAAGTTTGTTTAATGTCCCAGGGGGGATTTGATTTCACAGTACTATACACAGGCCAACAATACATGTAATATATCGTCATATAACACAGGACAAGACTCTAAATACAATATAAGTGGTGAGCACAGAGTCTGCCCTGATATACATACTGTAACATAACTAGCCTCAGCCCATCAATTATGTAATTCTATACAAATATAAATGATGGTGACTGGCAGGGGGAGCTACGTGTGCTGACCTCCCTCTGTGCCCAGAACCACCACAATTAGTTTGCTTCATTAAAGGGTGTGAATGTATATGTGTTCTCCAGTGCCTTTTGTCCGCTTTAAGGTGGTGGTAAGTTGAAGGTTGAAGGCAAAATTTTCCGGCGCGCTCTGCGCGCACATTATATTCTCCCTCTGGGCTAAGCCCCGGATCTCCTACGATCCTAAATCCGCCCCTGCTGGTAACATTACAAGCAGACATAGATTTCGAAATCTATGTATGTTTGTAATGTTACCAGTCCTACCACTAGGCGTCACTATGCCATATATAATGTATATTCTCATGTATATACACATATAATTTTGCTTTCACTTTAGATTAAAGGAGAGATAGATAATACATAGAGAATTGTATGAGAAAAACAATGGTCCAAACCCCATGGTTTGTATGGTTCAAAAGTTATCATGGTTTACCTCTTTCCATGCCAATTACTGGAATTGATCTCAATAGAATCTCGACCTAACAAGTGGTCACTGCAATAAAGATTTGAAAAATTATGATAACCATCTTATTGTCTTAGTTTAATGTCATTTCAATACTGCTTCAATACTAACGTTGAAATTACAGTCTTAAAACAATAAGTACATCGAAAACATATACACAGAGCATGTATGTTTACACATGTAAGACAAAGAAAAGAAAATTCGATTTTTCTATTGTCCCCTATTTCCTGGGGCTCATATAGATTTTACTAATTAGTAGATTATATTAGATCAGCAAATGTCTGTCCAGCGATTGATATGAAGGGGTGAAAAGTAGGGGAGGATGACATTGAAAGACAACATTATGGCCCATTGGCATATGAACATCTAAGCAATATCACACGAGAGGGAGTGCTGTTATACTTAATATCAGCACGGCTGTGATAGGTACGAGGCCGCAGTTCTACAGCGCCATTTATTACTTAACAGTAATAAGCTAGAACAGATTATGATTTGTTTGTTTATTTAATAATTTATTTTGGCAAGGGGACATCACTTTGCTTGACATTTTGGTATCAACTAAGGTAAACAAACTCATAGTCATGTTACATGGTGGCGGATGTTCAGTGCAAAACAAATTTGGTCTTGCCTGAGTAATACACATTCTGATATCTTATCCCCTTTCTCTTATCTTATCCCCTGACTCTTAGTAACAACAACAAGGTACAAGGTTCATTTATTGGCATTCTATAACACAGGGATGCACAATGAGATGCAAGATATAGTCCTTACAGTCCCAGTAGGTCTCAGGTCCTTACAGTCCCAGTAGGTCTCAGGTCCTTACAGTCCCAGTAGGTCTCAGGTGTGTGTGTGTGTGTGTGTGTGTGTGTGTGTGTGTGTGTGTGTGTGTGTGTGTGTCCGTGCTCCGTTCTACATCAGCACCAGACAACAACATAGTGCAAAGAAATAATATTTTAAATAAAAAAAGAAAATACTAAATGAGATAGTGTGCAATATTGGCAGTGGCTAGCTAGGCTAGTGGCCAGAGTTCAGTAGTCTGATAGCTTGATGGAAGAAGCTGTCTCTGAGCCTACAGCCCCAGCAGGTCTCTCAGGTCCTCTGACCAGGGTTTGCTGGTTGTCTCCCGTGCCAGACTGAAGACCCAGGGTGATAGAGCATTCAGACAGACAGACAGACAGACAGACCCAGGGTGATAGAGCATTACAAACCGTGGCTCCCAAACTCTTTGTGACTTTGTGACCCTTGGTCTGGGAAAGGTGCTGTCCAAATACATTTTACTTACTTACTTACTTACTTACTTCTGTATCTCTTGCCAGATTGCAGCAGGGTGAACACCCTGTTGCTGGGGTTGGTATTGTCGATAGCAGTGCACACTGAGGTCATTTAATTTTTCAATAAATATAGGCTATATGGGATGAAAACATAGAAAATGGAATGTACATTTATTTTGAACATTGTTGTGCTGTGGTTTTTGTAGGCTTGGGACACTGGGTCTCTACAGATTGTTTCTCTATGATAAAGTGTGGGCTATTGCACATTGCTAGTCTCACACATTCACTAAATGTGCGGTTGCCATTCGAAAGAAAAGCCCGCAATGCCATCCTCACGAAGTTGGTCTGCTTGTGAAACTTTACTCCCCCGCGAGAAGTTTTCAAATCGGCAATGCCATCCTCATGAAGTTGGTCTGCTTGTGAAACTTTACTCCCCCGCGAGAAGTTTTCAAATCGGCTCGCCTGCAGGGTGTGGCCTTCCATACATAGCGAAACGTACCCCCTACGCTGTTGTCGACAGCAATGACGCGACACTCCTCATTAATATGTATGAGTGCCTTGATTCAAGGTCCCTCATTGGCTATGATACGCGAGTCCATTTTAGCGGAGTGGGCTTTCCATAGGAGGCAGACTGAAAGGACACACATTCATTGCCTATTTCATAAATGTTCTCCATACAACGACGTCGATCATTGATCGACAACGACACTATATAATTGTTTGCCTGACTGGCCATCGGATTTGGGCAGTCTGGGGATTTACACGGCAAATCAAATGAAGAACTACAAATCCCTGATGACAGGGAGATGACGTATGACTGATCTGATGAATCAACCCCTATTTCATTAATTTTCTCTATATAACGACGTCGATCGGCAACGACACTATATAATAGTTTGCCTAACTGGCCATCGGATTTGGGCTCCTAATATCTAAAAAGCACTACGGTTTTCTTATTTTATCGGATTAAAGTAGCGAAGACCAGAAATTCCCATTGACCGCCAGTCAAACTTCTACACTTCTATCACCCAAAAAGGGGCGTGAAATAGTCTTGACTTGAGGTGAGGTTGCATCCCTGGAAATAGCTGAGGTTGCATCCCTAGAAATAGCCTCTAAATATACAAAAAGGTAAGTAAATAGGTAATTTTGAAATTACAAATAAAATGTTTCTATAGATCTGATACTTTTCACTAATGCGATATAGTTGTCAGGATGGCCGAGCGGTCTAAGGCGCCAGACTCAAGGTGAGAATCCTTCCATAGGCGAGGGGAACGATAGTCTGTTAAGGGTGGGGAAGAAAGTGCAAGAGGGGGAAGAAGGGGGAAGAAGAAAAGGGAGGAAAAAGAGAGGAAAAGGGGAGAAAAAGAGGGAAAAGAAAAGGAAGAGAGAGAAATTGAGGCTTCTTTTCCATTATCTACATGTTTAATAGTCTCAATGTATTCTAAACAATTAATGCACAATAAAAAATGTCGCCATTGCCATTTTTGTATGGGGGGGAAGAATGGATCAGAAGGTCACCGGTTCAAATCCCACCAGAAACAAGAAAAATTAAAAATGTCTCCAAAAGTGTTGTTTTGCGTAAATTCAAAATCACTTGAGCCAAAAGTTGCTTTTTGTGACATAACAGAAGTTTATAGACACTAGCTGTTGTTTTATTGATGTTTAAACATCAATAAAAAGAATAATAGTATAATATTATATATTATAATAATAGTACAAATAAACAAGTTAGCCTCTTAAAAGCCCTGAGGTTGAATGAATAACTTTTTATAAAGAGAAGAAGAGAGAGCTACTCAGAATCAGAATCAGAATCAGAATTGCTTTTATTGCACCAATGTACAGGTACACAGAGTAAAATTATTGGGTTCAGGTTCATTCAACATTGGCATTGCAGCAGAATACAAGATCAGTAATAAAATAAAGTATGATATAAAAACAACAAAATCAACAATCAATAAGCAGGATATGAGAACAACAAAATCAACAATCAATAATAGCAGCAATAGTATCAGTAGCATCAATAGCAGCAGAATGCAAATCAACAATAAAAGTAAATGAGTAGGGTGATAAGAGACTACAGCAGTACTACAGCTGCACCAGTCATGCTGCTGTAGAACAGTGGTGTAAAAAGCTGTGCAGATTCCAATGACATGGGATGTAATATCATACAGTATGCAATAATATAGTTCAGATATGATACAGTACAAGTTCAAGTAGTAGTCAGGTGGTGCATAAAATGCTGTGCAGGTAACAGTGAGATGTAATACACTGTCATACACACCGTCTATGTCTCACTGCTACCTGATGTAATACACTGTCATACACACCGTCTATGTCTCACTGCTACCTGCACAGCATGTTATGCACCACCTGACTACTACTTGAACTTGTGCAATATGGTACAGATAAGGAGCAGTACATATGTTTCAGTAGAAGTAGTGTTCAAGTAATCAGGCAGTATGTAGTTAGTTATAATATATATTATTAATGCAGTGGGGTTGGTTTGGGGGAGACAGACGTTTGCCTTCCTACTTCCTCATCTTATCCAACTAGTGCTCCTTAGTCAGAGACTAAACGAGGGACAATGCCAGATGAGGGGCAGGTGGACCTTTGGGACAGCCAGATGAGGGGCAGGTGGAGCAAACAGGGTTGAGAAAACGACAGGAGGGACAGCAAAGACAAGGGCGGTAGGGGGGGGGGGGGTAAAAAATGAAAGTGGGGTCAATGGTGTCGTCTTGGAAGTCCTCATCCTCTAGTTCCTCCTTCGTGGCCAGGTCCTCCAGCAGCTGGTCAATATCCTCTGCCTCAGGGTCCATGTCCTGCAGGGTTCTCCCTGTCTGCCTGTACAGGTAGTCCACACCAATCATCTCTCCTGTTGACGAAAGCAATAATCTTGTTAGTATAAACATACACCCAAGCACAGATATGTACAGTCAAAATACAATACTCCAGAATTGTTACAGCACTACTGGTTAGATGCTGAACTGCATTTCATTGTCTGGTGCTTGTACTCTGCAATGACAATAATGTTGAATCTAATCTAATCTAATCTAATATCTATCCCTTCCCGTCCCCTGACTATAACCATATACAATACACAGTACCGTGAAGGCTATACACTGGGACTGATCTATACCTATGCCTCTATGCCTGAGCTTTAAAGAGCAAATAATTAAGTTTGGATGAGTAGGAAAATATTAATAATAATAATATAATAATAATAGTTAATAATAAGTCATCAATCAAATACCAAAACGACTCAAAGTTAGAGGCTCTACACACAACATACAGTATGACATAGTACAGTATGCGTAATGTAACACTTACAGACTATTTATAGACAATAACCCACTACACATCAGGCACACACAACAAATGTGCCAGTTCAAAATCTTTCCACATTAATATGCACTGTTAATACAATCACATCTCTAATATCCGATCTCGTCAGCACATAAATACATGAAGGCTCGCGCAGCTGAGCTCAATGACAGCCAAGTTATGAATATTTCGCCAGCAAACCAGTGACAACCACATATTTCATCATGAGATATTAGTCATTCAACTAATACAAGATAGCTCTGATTTAATAATTCATTATCGTTGTCTTTATGCCCTGTTGCGTTTTCAACAAACGTAGAACTAGCTATCTATCGGCGGGCATCACCGCGTCTGTCTCTCGTCAAAAACGAGAGGTGCAAAGTGTTGCTATGAACTGACAACACCGTATTAATTTATATTAACAATTCCGTTGATAAAAACAATTTATAAAGCCAAGCTCAGTATCTGGACTTACCATAAACGGATGCAGTGAAGCTGAAGGTGACAAAACCGATGGACTGACAGTTCGAAATGTCATGAGTTGTTTGCATATGATGACGTGCACCACCACCAAAGCATTTGGGCAACATGATTGGCCACCACCACTAAAGCATTCTAAAGACATGATTGGCCACCACCACTAAATCATTCTAAAGCATTGATTGGCTGCACTAAAGCAACCACTAAAATGCGGGCGACATGATTGGACACCACTAAAGCACTTGGCGATATGATTGGATGTGCACGTTCTAATGAACCAGACTAACGTGCTCTAGGTAGCGCCATACAATGTAATGGGCTTTCTGGTCTCCGAATGGAGGCGTGGGTTCGAATCCCACTTCTGACAATGGTTTTAGACCAGGTAGGCATCATTTAAACAGATGCAGGTGTAGTTTATCTCACTGTGTCAACCAGAACGTCCAGCTCTGTCGTCCAGATGATCCATGTTCTGCTGCTGCTGACAGTGAACATAGTGGCACTGGCACGTCATGAAGAGGGAAAGGTTTAGTACGTGTCAATGACCTCAAGGTGGCGCCATCGCAGTAAAAGCACAAGTCCTGTTTGACTGAAGGAAAACGCAGTTCTCCAAGTCCTGAAGAGCTGCTACAGTGTGTGTAGGCTTTGTTCCAGCCCATCACTAACATGACTGATGATCACCTTTATTTAAAGGCGCTTGTGTGTGGCTGTGTGTGTGTGTGTGTGTGTGTGTGTGTGTGTGTGTGTGTCTACACTATGATATCATGTCTGTTATGATTGTAATATTATGTCCCTCTCTAGAACGAGATGATGCATCTCTAGGGGTTTATCCTGATAAATAAATTCACAACATATGTCATCACTCAGCATCCAGCACACTTGCATTGTCAGGGACAGGGGCGGATTTAGGATCGTAGGAGATCCGGGGCTTAGCCCAGAGGGAGAATATAATGTGCGCGCGGAGCGCGCCGGAAAATGTTGCCTTCAACCATGGGCGTCACCACCATATATTTGGGGGGGGACGGGTCCCCCCCACCTTTGAAACAAGGTCGTTTGGACCCCCCCACATTTGCCATCAAAAATATGTTGCATGACTGGTCAGCGTTATTTTCATTGCTTCACAATCAAATCCGTTCCACTTTATGAGTAGGGGATTGCCCATATCCAGAAGTCCACTCCGCGTTTTACTTCTGTTTTTAACACGGCAGCCACGCACGCAGATTCAAAACATTCAGACTGAGGCAAGACGATATTTAGATCATCCACCAAGATGGATATAAGGAAAACAAATTCTAAGAAGAGAAAAGTAAGTCAAAGTCATCCAAGTTTTCCCGTGAGTGGCCAAACAGCAACATTGCGTTCTCCCAAGGTCAAACACAGCCAGCTTTTCTGATAAGAATGTTAGCACCTTATGAGACATTCTCTGTATTAGCAATAGAATTAGCATAGCCTACTACCAACCAAATACGAGCTAGATCAGCTATATGGCACTAGCAGTTTTGTTAGGCATTACTAGTGCGGTTAGACATGTTTAAATGCAGAACAGACACAGGCGAAATGTCATCAAAAGCACAGAATGGCGACAAACACCTCACAGTGCTTACCTGTCCTGTCATTATTGCATCTCCTGCCCGTGTTCATTGCCCTGAGCATTTGCACTATTTAATTTGGCCATTGCACCCACCCAAAGAATCAATTTTGCATCTGATTGCTTGAGCTAGGGTTAAAAAATAAGAAGAAAACACCTGTTCCATTTATTTTTCTATTTCTAAAATGCTTGTGATTGTATTTTTTGTATTGATGATTGTATTTCTATGTCAAATGTTCTATTAGAGAAAAACAATATGAACAAGTGCTCAATGCATCCCCATTTCTCCTGATATAGGTGGTTGAGAGTGAGAGTGAGTCAGAGGCAGGGGCAGCAGGCAGGGGCAGCGGAGACAGCTCTAATTCACTCTTTGATTTTTTGTTGTTGTTATAGTTGTATGTTCTGCAATGCACTGAAGAGGGCTAAGTTTGATTGTAATAGGCTCTGAGTAGCCTAGGTACATATTTTATGTTTCCTCATAACTTTTTATTCAATTTGTTGACTCAAAGTTACCTCATTCTTTTCTAATTCACTCTTTGATTCTTTTTGAATCTTCATATTTAATAAAGTACCTAAAAAGTGCCACGTGTCAGTGTCAGGCCTCTGTGAGTTAAACCAAAACATAATAGTAGTCAATAATTGCAGACCATGCCAGCTCCAAGGAAAAACAAAGAAAGAGGGAGATTATTTTGGGTGTAAAACGCACCAGAATGCAGGAAATTGAATCTACTATTTAAAAAAATTCGGGGGGGGGGAACCCCCAGACCCCCCGAAAAATAAGTGTCCCCCCCACATTCAAAAAGCTGCTGACGCCCATGCCTTCAACCTTCAACTTACCACCACCTTAAAGCAGACAAAGGGCACTGGAGAACACATATACATTCACACCCTTTAATGAAGCAAACTAATTGTGGTGGTTCTGGGCACAGAGGGAGGTCAGCACACGTAGCTCCCAGTGGTGTAGTCTACGTGATACGCAGGACTACGCCGTATACCCACTAGGAAAGGCCAAGGATTTGCGTATACCCACTAGAAAATGCGCGAGGATACGTAACGGCGTTTTGTGACAGAACTTTCACTTTCATTCATAAAATTCACCCCGTAGACCTGTGTTACGAAGCACTTACTTCGAACTTTCTGACATGTTTGTTATCACATAACCAGTCGTTCAGAATGCTAGTCTCAGTATTTCCCCTACAGAGCCTTGGGGTGGGCGGGCCGCGAATTTGCGAAACCTAGGATGGTAGGGGGAGGCAGGGCAATACCGCTACCTGATTGGTTGGCGAAGCACTCCCTCATTTCGCCAGCCAGCTGGACTGAAAAAATCAGGTGTAGTGCTGAGGCACAAATATGTACATTTCAAGCCTGCAAACTGCGACACTTTAAATAAATGTGCAATAACACTATTGTGCAATATGACAACCCTAGTCGTCTATCTGTACAGTATAGTATAGTGGATAGTGTACATAGCCTTTATTTATGTAAACCAGCTCCTTCCCTTCTTGTGATTTTTTTAAAAGTGTTTTTTCCCCTTTCCTAACACCAGGGGAGCCACCCCTCCTAAATTTCGTTGTTTGGTACCTGTACTGTAGCAATGACAATAAAGACGATTCATTCATTCATTCATTAATTCATTCATTCATTCATTCATTCAAGTGTCTGATTATAGTTTCATGGTGTGAATAATAGTGTCAAAGAACTAGCAAGCTAGCTAGCTAGCTCAGAGGTGATTAGATGAGCTAGTCTGCTGCACACATGCCAGCTAAAGAGCTAACTGGAGGCACTTTATTATTTTACTTAAAGTAGATATACAATCTTTCTTATTCTGCTAGAATTGGGCTTTATGGTAATACCATAATGGCATATTTACAGTACATGGACAGTGGATTGAAGCATTGGAACAAACCCTCACTCATTGGAAATGTCTGTTTTTTGTAGTTGGACATACGATTTTCTTACAGGTGAGAGAGTAATTAAAGACAGTATCTGACTCTATTGCCCACAGCAACCCAATATTCAATTAGAATGATGTTATGATTTTATATGAATTCAATGTATACCTCTTATTAAATTATAAATACTCTGGTTGTTATATTTGCCTTTTGGGTGACAGCAAAAGAGGGAGAGAGGAGGATAGAGAGGGAGAGAAGGAGAGAGAGCAGGATGGTGTCGGCACACCAGAGAGAGAGAGAGCAAGAACCAGGTGAGAAAGTGGACATGTAATCAAGACCACGTAAGTAGCCTTGAGAACCGATGGTTCTCGAGCCTAACGGCCCTTAGGGGGCAGGAGCCTATCTCCTGTTTCTGTAGCGTGAGGCAGCTTGATGTACAAGTACAGTCCATGCCACCCCCCCCCCAAGGCAGCAAACACTGGTGTAGATGCATACTGTATGCATAAGTGAGTGTGGTGGTGCGTATGGGGTGTCGCTACGGGACAGGTGTCGCTCTGACTGGGAGGGCAAAATCACAGTATACCCACTAGAAAAAACTAGACTACACCACTGGTAGCTCCCCCTGTCAGTCACCATCATTTATATTTGTATAGAATTACATAATTGATGGGCTGAGGCTAGTTATGTTACAGTATGTATCAATTCAATTCAATTCAATGATACTTTATTTATCCCCGTGGGGAAATTCATTCTGCCACGCCACTCCACTAAAAACAACACATAACAACACAACATAAAGGACAGACAACAACACTGAGCCAGCCATATACGGTATATAAAAAAACAGCGAGATCACGATAAAAAAGTGGATAAAAGAGATGGCTATAGTTATTATATCAGGGCAGTCTCTGTGCTCACCACTTATATTGTATTTAGAGTCTTGTCCTGTGTTATATGACGATATATTACATGTATTGTTGGCCTGTGTATAGTACTGTGAAATCAAATCCCCCCTGGGACATTAAACAAACTTAGTTAGTTAGCGTTACATCTTAGGATAGATTTGAGTCATGTTCTGTATACATACATACTACCATAAGGGCATACTTAATGTGGTTACTCCATGTTTACTAGCTGTAACATTAACGTTACATCATTCTTTTTCACTTGTTACTCAGTCAACCAGAGTACAGATATCAAAGACTATCAGCCTGTTAAGTATTATCCTTTGTTTGATTTCTTACCATGTACCGTAACAGTACCTTGCTATGTTTCATTTTCATTATAACATAACGTTATGTTATGATAGCCAGCTAGCATTAGCAAACCGGAAAAGTAGTGTCAGTGAGTCAGTCACCTTTCTAATAAGATTCACAAACCTGAAACATCATCTATGTCATTACTGCTGGTGATGTCATTGTTGTCAGCTGCTGATACTGCTGCTGCAACAAGGCGCTTGTTTTGTTGAAACAACTTTGGGATATCCATCCTTACAATTTTGCAAGTCAGGCACTGATTGAGATCACTTCTTCTTCAGGGCAGGGTAGGCTACCCAGTACGCAGGCTAATGTCGCGCAGCTGCTGCCTCTCTGTTGGACTCCGGTACTGCACGTTACTCCCGAGATTTTTTTTTTTTTTTTTTTTTTTTTTTTTTAAAGTAAAACATTCGGGGCTTTTCAGAAAACATCCGGGGCTTGAGCCCCAGTAGCCACCCCCTAGCGCCGCCCCTGGTCAGGGAGGGTTTTTAGTTTGTTGAAATAGGATATTATTGGGTTCTAGGTGAAATAAAAGTGGTCTTTGGACCCCCTAAGTGTGTATTTAACTTTCCAAGTTTCAAGTGAAGCATAAGGTCAGTCAACCATAAGGAGGAATTCGGTGGTTTGGGGGATTTCCAACAAAGCAAAATCCTCTGTCGAGCAAGTAGTGGCAAATGCCACAATGTCTTTAGGCCTATGCTTGTTAATAATCTGTTGGTCAGTTGGCGCTATGCCAAAGATAGCTGAGTAGGCGTTAGGTTGCCTGTTCAGATCTAGTGCCTGTGAGATGGTCCTGAAAACTGCTGCCCAATAATGAAATAATAAGGGACATGACCAAAACATGTGTGTTAGCGTTGCCGGAGCGTTATGACATCTGCTACAATTCTCATCTACGTTAGGATAGATTCTGGCTAGCCTAGATTTGGAAAGGTGAATTCGATGCAGGACCTTAAATTGGATTACGCCTAGTCTAGCACATGATGTGCTCTCGTTAACTCTCGTCAGAGCCTCAGTCCAGGAGTCATCGGGTATTACGTCCCCTAGCTCCTCCTGCCATTTCTCTTTAATTTTGTGGAGGGAAGTGTCTCCGAGGGATGATATGCTAGAATAAATACTTGAAATTAGGCCTTTTAGATTGGGAGGAATTTGGAGGATATCATCTATAGCAGAAGGTTGTGGTGCATTTGGGAAGTTTGGATCCACATTTTTTAATGAAATGTCGGACCTGGAGGTATCGAAAATAACTTGAGCGGGGAAGGTTGAATTTTTGAGAGAGGTGATTAAAGGTCGAGAAGACGCCCTCAGTATAGAGATCTTTAAATTTGGAGAGACAGAGTATTTTCCATAAGGCGAAAGCATTGTCTATTCTGGCGGGGACAAAAAGGTGGTTATTGCAGATAGGGGCTAGGTTGGAGAAATCTTTTAAACCAAAGTGGCGTCGAAATTGTGACCATATTCGTAATGCATTAAAAACAACAGGGTTAGAGGTGTAGTGTGGGGCAGATAGAGGGAGTTTGGAGGTAATCAAGGCGGAGAGGGATGTTGAGAGACATGACTCATTTTCTATTTCGCACCAAGACGGCTGTGGTGAATGGACCCAGTATATGATTTTCTGAATATTGGCAGCCCAGTGATAATAAAGCAAATTTGGTAGGCCCAGTCCGCCCTGGGACCAATGTCGCTGTAGAAGTATTTTCCGTATTCTAGGGACTTTACCCCCCCACAGTGTGCGAATTAAATCACGGTGTGCGGGGGAGCCCAGGGATTAAAGCAACAAACAAAAAATCTCCTGACGGAAAAAAAAAATCAGGCCAAATCGGGGCCGGTGGCTTTCCGTGCGCAAAGCGCGCGTGCGATTTTCCGTTCTACGTTCTAATGCTTTGACTTTTCTTTCGAAAAATGTGAACACATTTCCGCGTTGTCGAAAATCAATGACACATCGCTAGTCAACTAACACGGCTTGTTTTGTGAGCCTGCTAACAATGTAAAGTAGTGTTCTAGTTAACTAGGTAACAATGTAAAGTAGTGTTATAGTTAACTAGGTAGCAGTCCAATCCATTTCGCTGCTGTATTTTGGCTTGACTAGCGAGTTTGTGTTGTGATTCTCAACAACGTTGAAACGTAGTTTCACCCTTTTCCATAGTTTTGAATAATAAATGTGTGGACTGACGATGTAGCGCAGCCTAACTTATTCTAACAATTATTTAACATAGTTTCATTCTGATAATTATTCCCCCTCCTCCCAGACTTACATGGTCACATTATTATTGGATTGGTTGTTTGCGTGCCGGGTGAAGTTAGCTAAACATTTAACCTGCTAGCTAGCAAGAGAAACATAATGTCACTCTCCAAAGGTCTAAAGAGGAAAGTTGACGGTGAAAACAGGGCATTTAAAGAGGAATGGACAGCGAACTATGCGTTCATCCTACCTGGTTTCATCAATGCAAAGCCGTTGTGAGACTCACATTTTCCGTGCTCACAATGAATGTTCCCTTCCACCATGCGAGTCGTCCTTTTCGTCAATGAATGTGATAAAGACGCACGAGAGGAATTGATTGGTGCATAAAAACCTTGAGAACTGCCGGACGTCCATAATAACTGCCGGACGTTAAAGTGACGTCCATAATAATAATAAATAATAATAATACATTAGACTTATAGCGCTTTTCTAGACACTCAAAGACGTCCATATCACCAGATAGCCAACAAATAGTGACCGATGGGAGATGCCAGTTTTCTCATTAAGTGAGATTTAATAGCCTAATATTATTTTTTCTATTTTTAATGAATGGCTCATTGTAATTATTATCCCTAGTAATGTAGCGTGTTTGCTCTGTCATTTCAAGAGCATAAAGGCTAAGCGGATTCAGCTTTTTTTTTTTTTGCGCCGATTTAGTTGTCAATGTTTTTCATAAAATTAAACTGCATTTGCTTTGTTACTGTTCACATGTGTGGTGCAGTCACATAGCCTATAAGTAAACATTAAGTTTGAATTATTTACTGAGCTGGCGTAACTTTTTTCAAACCACACACCGCATGTCGGCTATTTCAGCACCACGCGTTGTCCACCTACTTATCACTATGAGGGGTTCAGCGTCAGTGCACCCCGCCCTGTTACTGTCAGGCATAGTTGTAGCCAATAAAGGCCTATATGTAGGCTATAATATATCATATACCTAATACCAACATCAAAATAGATTGTATGCCTCTACAAATCATATTACACCAGGTAAAATCCGTCACAACTTGGAATAAATCCATCGCAATTTGGAATATTTTAGAGCTCCCCCAAAATTTCACAAACCATGTTTCCAGGGGAGCTCATGTCACCACTAGGGGAGCTATAGCTCCCCGAGCTCCCCCTTATTTCGCACCCTGCCCCCCCAGATGAAAGATGATATGGTAGAGGAATCGGGGTAGAACGTTCATCTTAATACAGTTGATCTTCCCTGCCAGTGATAAATTAATGGACCTCCATTTCTGTAAATCATCTTTTAATTTATTAACGAGGGGCGTGAAGTTTTTTTTATGTAGTTTAGAGAAGGACCGTGTAATATTAATTCCCAAATATTTGAAGCCAGATTTAGACAAATGGAAGGGCAAGTCACATTGTGGGATTGCGAGAGCTAGGTTGTTCACTGGAAAACATTCGCTCTTAGTGAGGTTGATCTTGTATCCCGAAAAGCTACCAAATCTATGCAGCATCTGAACTATATGGGAAATGCATTGCACCGGGTCAGATACATACAACAGTAAGTCGTCGGCATATAGCGCCACCTTGTGTTCCTTTCCCCATCTAGAAATTCCATTTATTATTGGAGAAGATTTTAACATGATAGACAGAGGTTCGATGGCGAATGAGAATAGGAGTGGGCTCAGTGGGCAACGAACTTGATTTCTATAGAACATTTCATACACCAATGATTTGATTTGATTTGATTTTCATTTGTCCCAAACACAATGAACATATAAAAACATAAACATTAAAACATTAAAACAAGTTTTATCCAACACAAATTCACCTAGTGCAATTTGCACTAGCGCGTTCGGGAGGGGACAGGAAGAAGTGAAAACGTATCTAGTCCTGCCCCTTCCTTACAATATATTACACATTTTCAAAAATAGAGTCTCTTTCTATAACTAAATATGTAGTATTTTTACCTTCTTAAAGGATGGCTTGGACTGGTGATTGAAAGAAAGGTTCTTTATATACAATATTTGCATTTCTTAAAAACAAACTGTCAACTTATATGACATCTTGCATACAAGGCATTCTAGAACCTTAACGATAAATAATAACACATACCTGTCAATCAACTATGCAACACATCAATCAATCTCTTTTAACAGTCAATCAATCATGTAACATATTATTCAATCTCCTTCAACTGTCAATCAATCATGCAACATAACCAATGTAACCTATAAAGTTACAACAAAATATAACATAAATATCCATATACAACATAAATATCAAACACAGAAAATTGTATAAGATGTATTTCAGTCACCTTACTACTCAGAGTCCTCTGTCCTGCACTTAAAAAACACTTGTTTATAATGGCCTTTGAATGTACTCATATTTTTGCTCAGTTTTACACTCGTATCTAGTCCATTCCAAAGGGATGCCTCACAAACCGAGATGCACATTCTTTTCAGAGTCGTACGAACACTAGGCTGTTTTATATTCAAAGTCCCTCTTAAATATTAACCACCTTCTCTACCCATATACATTTTCTGAATGTTGCTTGGTGTTATTTATAACCTTAAACATAATTTGTGCAGTTTTGAATTAAAAAATGTAGACATGTACTAACCCATCTGCACAAATTGCTGTCTGCTGCTTATGTAGCTTTTCAGCCACTCCAGGCAGTTTTTGTCATAGAGAACCTTAAATCTGTCTATAAATAACCCATAGGCTTTATTCACATCTGATTCATCACACAAAGTCTTCCAATTGCATTGCAGGAAATCATTTCTAAAAGCAGATACCGTTTCCTCAGTTCTTATTCTCTTGTACGTTGTTTCCGTTGACTCTTTTTCCTATAATTACTCTCATATACCGTAAAGACAGGTAAGTGATTGCTAACATTGATTAATAATCCACCTATCGCCTTACTTTCCAAATTGTTTGTTAATATATTATTGATTAGGAAGGGAGGCACACTCAGATGTTATCCTGCTTGGTTTGGAAATGGTTGGAAAAAGGCTCAAACTATACATTGTTTCAATTAAGTTGTCTGTTTTCTCATGTTTGTGTGGATTCAACCGGTCGATGTTAAAATCCCCACAGACATAGCTAATCTTTTGTTTTGAAGAGGAAAATAACCTTTCCATGTTAATCATGAATGTATCCATGTTAGATCCTGGTTTTCTGTAAACACAGCTTAAAATTACGTTTTTCATTCTTTCCACAGTTATTTCCACCGTAATACATTCCATAATATCATCAATGGATTTTCAGTGGCTTTACAAGCATTACAATGCTTTACAATGCGCTTTACAGGAAGAATATATAAAAAGGGCACCTTGCAGGATAGAATGTCCCCAAAGGCAGAGAAGGTGTCGTAGAGAGCGTTGCTGTCGATGGATTTGTCTATGTTCTTGACGAAGACGCTGTACTTCCTCAGAGAAGGGCCACGCTGAGACTCCGTGGTGAGGCAGTAGGCAGCATAGGTTGGGGCCTTGGGGATGCAGAATGATGGAGCAGGCTGGTTGAGGTTGGCGTAGATCAGGGGTCACCATCTACATTTGTCCAAGGGCCAGAATTTTTCGAAGCATACACTGTGGGGGCTGGACTTATATTTCTTTATTTTATTTAGGCATAATTAGCATATTATTGTTTAATATTTTCACTTTCTTTCAAAATGTATGTTATTAATGGCTTATTATCAGTGTTAACAGACTCCTGACACCTATACTGCAGCCAGCCACCAGGGGGCGATCAAGATATTTTGGCTTCACTTTGTTATTACACATTGTAATCATTTTCAGTTATCAATCATGCAAAATGTCACTCTCAAACAACCTGAAGCGTAAAATTCACGTGGAAAACCGCAGCCTTAATGAGGAATGGACTGACAAGTACGCATTTATCTAGCCAACATTTAGTAAAGCAAAACCTGTATGCCTCATCTGCACTGAAACGGTAGCTGTTGAAAAACGATACAATCTTCGTCGTTACAATTATACAAGGCATGCAGCTTTCAGAGAATCATACCCTGAGAAGTCATACCCTGAGACTGCTCCTCCTGAGACATCTACTGCACCCCAGAACTGCGTCTCCTGAAGACACCCGCTTTTCCCCTCTACTGTGTCCCCTAAAAACTTGACCCCTTTGTACTGTTTCTCTGTTTCTCCAGTGTCTATATATAAATAAAAAACAACAACCTAGGTTTAGAAGTAGGTTTTTCCTTCTATCAATGGCCCCGGGCCTGAGCTGGATTATTCTTCCTGCTACGACTGGTCACTGGCGGATTGATGATTCACTTGCTTAGTCAAATGTATTGATTGTAAGTCGCTTTGGAATAAGGTGTCTGCTAAATGCCAAAAAATGATGCTGCCATGAAAGGAAGCATTTCTGATATTGCCTCAAGGTGCAGTGCCCAATTGCCAGTACGTTCAGCTCTCAGAAACTTGCGAAGTATGTCCACCATATCCATGTACTGCAACCAGAGGGCAGCTGTCCTGCTACAGGATTTTAAGTATTCACTTTTGCTTTTGAGTTGTTCCTTTATTCTGAGTATCACATCAGCATTGCAAGCCTTCTCTGCATACACTGATCCCTCCATCAACTGTGCATAGAGGACAGCAACTTCATCCAGATCAGATGCATGCAGGTATCTTTGACCCTCTTATGGAAGCTTGGGCTAATAATACAAAAAATACTTAAAAAGTGTAAAAGGTAAAAAAAAATAAAATAATGGGTTAGGGTTAGATGGTCTGATATATATATATTTTTAGGAATACCTGGAATATGAAATGATAAAAACCTCTCATTACGAATATATTGCAAGAAAACGAACCCACTGGTTCCTCTTGACCCACTTACCTGTATGCATCTATGGGTTAAGAATTTCCTTTTACACACATATAGTACTGCATCCAACTCCATGTCTCATGTAAAACAGTTTCTTGGTGATTGTGGACAGTATTGAACACTTTGTGTGGACATCAGACAAGAAGACATGCATAAAAACATTATTTAACATGGGCGTCAAGGGGAAATTGTGGCATCACCAGTTTCAGTATTTTTCAATACTTTCCACCACTTGGATTTCTTAAGACTTTTGATATGTTATGAAGGACATATCCATGAGACTAGGACAGTTGAAAGAGTTTCTGTTGCAATTTGTCTGAGGTCATATTGTATAATGCCTGTACTATCAACCCACTTCTGTTCTCTCTCCATCTGTCCTCTTTTCACTCTGTGTCTTGTCTTGCTGTCTGTGTTTTGTCTGTTTCTGACTGTGATATGGCTGTTACTGTCTTCATTGTCTGCGTGTTTGTACTGTCCGTGTCTCTCTCCATGATCTACTCTTCTGTTTGCATGGCTCCCTTGTAAAAGAGACCTTGGTCACAGCTCCCCAGGCTAGACAGTAAAAAAAAGTACATACATACATGAAAGCGCACACACACACACACACACATAGACACACACACAGACACACGCGCACATGCACACACAGACACACGCACACACGCGCACACACACATGTCCAGACACGATATCCAAACCCAGAAGCAAAGGGGGGAACAAAAGTAGTGAAGAAGATATATAAGTCAGAAAATATGCAACCGTGGCCTGTGGTGGTCCAGTGGTCTGGCATGTTGGCATGGGTTCGAGTCTGGCCCATGCCCTGCTGACATGTCCTCTCTCCTTACTTTCCTGTCTGTCTTTACTATATCTGTCCAATAAAATGAAATGTGAGTGGGACAACCCAACTCAGAAAAAATGACTTAAGATGTTATTTATTTTTTTAAATATGCAACCGCCTTGAACCGACCTGAAAATGTGTGCGTAAAATGACACCAGGACACCGGACGCCCCGCTACAGGTTAACTCTGGCACATCTGAGCTCTTATCCAAGAGATCAGAGATTAGAAAGACTTCACACACAAACACAGGAGGCTAATTCCCCATGTCAGACAAGTGTATGTGTGTGTGTGTGTGTGTGTGTGTGTGTGTGTGTGTGTGTGTATTGAGCGCCCCAGTCCTACTCGCTGCGATAGTGGACATAAAGTTTAGAACCTATAGACACACTTTGTTGCATAAATGCATTTCATGAAGTCCAGAGAAGCTTTGCAGAAGCTTTATTTTGATCCATGCCATGATGGTAATTGTGTAGCATATGATAGCATATGAATGAATGAAATGAATGGTCTTTATTGTCATTGCTACAGTACAGGTACCAAACAACGAAATTTAGGAGGGGTGGCTCCCCTGGTGTTAGGAAAAAAAAAAAAAAAAAAAAATTTAAAAAAGTTTCCGTGGAAAAAAAGTTTCCGTGGAGTTTCCGTGGAAAGCTCTTGGAATACCTCTCAGGCTCACTATTAGGTAAATATATCTATCAGGATGTCAGCATCCTATTTCACCTGTGTACACACACCGACTCCAAAAGAGCTTGTCATATAGCCAAGTTAGGTGTCTTTAGTGCGATAGGTGTATTTGGGGCAAACAATAAGTCAATAGGAGAGAATCTACTTTTAAATAATTTTATTGTGTCTTCTGTGTATTGTGTGACTGTCTGTGTGTGTGACTGTGTGTGTGTGTGTGTGTGTGTTTGGCCATGAGAGTCAAATCCAACCCCTCACACACTTCTCAGTGTCTGGGCCTTTGGGATGCAGAATGGCGTGGCGTGGGCGCTGGCCGTCCTCTGTATGCACTCGCTGGTGGTGAGGGCCTGGCTCGCCCTGCGCTGGCTGGTGGTGAGGGCCTTGCTCTCTCCCTGCCATTGTCCAGAGCCACTAACAGCGGCTTGGTGGCCACGATGCGGCCGTTCATGCCAGCCATGGCCTTGGTGGCCGCCTCAGGGGAGGAGAAGCACACAAAGCCATAGCCCTGGCTGCGTCCACCCTCCGTCGCCACCTTTGCACTGGTGATTGTTCCGAAGGGGGCGAACACCTTGCGCAGGGCCTCGTCATCCATGCTGTCGTCCAGGTTTTTCACATACAGATTTACACCCTGGTAGAGAGAGACCCTGTTTAGTGAGATGATTTTTCGACCCCTGAAATACATAGACAATAATTAGAAAGTACATCAACTTCTATGTTAGTATTAATAAATTCACAAACCTTGTATGTGGTCGTACGGTCCAGCTTCTCGCTGTCAAACTGGCGCTTCAGCTCAGTCTGGCTGGGGGTGAGGGCCTGGCTGGGGGTGAGGGCCTGGCTCTCCCTGCGCTTGCTGGTGTTGAGGACCTGGCTGGTGATGAGGGCCTGGCTGGGGGTGAGGGCCTGGCTGGGGGTGAGGGCCTGGATGGGGGTGAGGACCTTGCTGGTGGTGAGGGCCTGGCTGGAGGTGAGGGCCTGGCTGGTGGTGAGGGCCTGGCTGGTGGTGAGGGCCTGGCTGGGGGTGAGGGCCTGGCTGGGGGTGAGGGCCTGGCTGGGGGTGAGGGCCTGGCTGGTGGTGAGGGCCTGGCTGGAGGTGAGGGCCTGGCTGGGGGTGAGGGCCTGGCTGGGGGTGAGGGCCTGGCTGGGGGTGAGGGCCTGAATGGGGGTGAGTGCCTGGCTCGGGGTGAGGGCCTGGCTGGGGGTGAGGGCCTGGCTGGGGGTGAGGGCCTGGCTCTCCCTGCGCTTGCTGGTGGTGAGGACCTGGCTGGTGGTGAGGGCCTGGCTGGGGGTGAGGACCTTGCTGGTGGTGAGGACCTGGCTGGAGGTGAGGACCTTGCTGGTGGTGAGGGCCTGGCTGGGGGTGAGGGCCTGGCTGGGGGTGAGGGCCTGGCTGGGGGTGAGGGCCTGGCTGGGGGTGAGGGCCTGAATTGGGGTGAGGGCCTGAATGGGGGTGAGGGCCTGGCTGGGGGTGAGGGCCTGGCTGGTGGTGAGGGCCTGTTTGGGGGTGAGGGCCTGGCTGGTGGTGAGGGCCTGGCTGGTGGTGAGGGCCTGGCTGGGGGTGAGGGCCTGGCTGGTGGTGAGGGCCTGGCTGGTGGTGAGGGCCTGGCTGGTGGTGAGGGCCTGGCTGGGGGTGAGGGCCTGGCTGGGGGTGAGGGCCTGGCTGGGGGTCAGGGCCTGGCTGGGGGTGAGGGCCTGGCTGGGGGCGAGGGCCTGGCTGGTGGTGAGGGCCTGTTTGGGGGTGAGGGCCTGGCTGGTGGTGAGGGCCTGGCTGGGGGTGAGGGCCTGGCTGGTGGTGAGGGCCTGGCTGGTGGTGAGGGCCTGGCTGGGGGTGAGGGCCTGGCTGGGGGTGAGGGCCTGGCTGGGGGTGAGGGCCTGAATGGGGGTGAGGGCCTGAATGGGGGTGAGGGCCTGGCTGGGGGTGAGGGCCTGGCTGGGGGTGAGGGCCTGGCTGGTGGTGAGGGCCTGTTTGGGGGTGAGGGCCTGGCTGGTGGTGAGGGCCTGGCTGGTGGTGAGGGCCTGGCTGGGGGTGAGGGCCTGGCTGGTGGTGAGGGCCTGGCTGGTGGTGAGGGCCTGGCTGGTGGTGAGGGCCTGGCTGGGGGTGAGGGCCTGGCTGGGGGTGAGGGCCTGGCTGGGGGTCAGGGCCTGGCTGGGGGTGAGGGCCTGGCTGGGGGCGAGGGCCTGGCTGGTGGTGAGGGCCTGTTTGGGGGTGAGGGCCTGGCTGGTGGTGAGGGCCTGGCTGGGGGTGAGGGCCTGGCTGGTGGTGAGGGCCTGGCTGGTGGTGAGGGCCTGGCTGGGGGTGAGGGCCTGGCTGGGGGTGAGGGCCTGGCTGGGGGTGAGGGCCTGAATGGGGGTGAGGGCCTGAATGGGGGTGAGGGCCTGGCTGGGGGTGAGGGCCTGGCTGGGGGTGAGGGCCTGGCTGGTGGTGAGGGCCTGTTTGGGGGTGAGGGCCTGGCTGGTGGTGAGGGCCTGGCTGGTGGTGAGGGCCTGGCTGGGGGTGAGGGCCTGGCTGGTGGTAAGGGCCTGGCTGGTGGTGAGGGCCTGGCTGGTGGTGAGGGCCTGGCTGGTGGTGAGGGCCTGGCTGGTGGTAAGGGCCTGGCTGGTGGTGAGGGCCTGGCTGGTGGTGAGGGCCTGGCTGGGGGTGAGGGCCTGGCTGGGGGTCAGGGCCTGGCTGGGGGTGAGGGCCTGGCTGGGGGTGAGGGCCTGGCTGGTGGTGAGGGCCTGTTTGGGGGTGAGGGCCTGGCTGGGGGTGAGGGCCTGGCTGGTGGTGAGGGCCTGGCTGGGGGTGAGGGCCTGGCTCTCCCTGCGCTTGCTGGTGGTGAGGACCTTGCTGGTGGTGAGGGCCTGGCTGGAGGTGAGGGCCTGGCTGGGGGTGAGGGCCTGGCTGGGGGTGAGGGCCTGGCTAGGGGTGAGGGCCTGGCTGGTGGTGAGGGCCTGGCTGGGGGTGAGGGCCTTGCTGGTGGTGAGGGCCTGGCTGGTGGTGAGGGCCTGGCTGGGGGTGAGGGCCTGGCTGGGGGTGAGGGCCTGGCTGGGGGTGAGGGCCTGGCTGGGGGTGAGGGCCTGGCTGGGGGTGAGGGCCTGGCTGGTGGTGAGGGCCTGGCTGGGGGTGAGGACCTTGCTGGGGGTGAGGGCCTGGCTGGTGGTGAGGGCCTGGCTGGTGGTGAGGGCCTGGCTGGAGGTGAGGACCTGGCTGGAGGTGAGGGCCTGGCTGGGGGTGAGGGCCTGGCTGGGGGTGAGGGCCTTGCTGGTGGTGAGGGCCTGGCTGGTGGTGAGGGCCTGGCTGGGGGTGAAGGCCTTGCTGGTGGTGAGGGCCTGGCTGGAGGTGAGGGCCTGGCAGGGGGTGAGGGCCTGGCTGGGGGTGAGGGCCTGGCTGGGGGTTAGGGCCTGGCTGGGGGTGAGGGCCTGGCTGGGGGTGAGGGCCTGGCTGGTGGTGAGGGCCTGGCTGGGGGTGAGGGCCTGGCTGGTGGTGAGGGCCTGGCTGGGGGTGAGGGCCTGGCTGGTGGTGAGGGCCTGGCTGGTGGTGAGGGCCTGGCTGGGGGTGAGGGCCTGGCTGGGGGTGAGGGCCTGGCTGGTGGTGAGGGCCTGGCTGGGGGTGAGGGCCTGGCTGGGGGTGAGGGCCTGGCTGGTGGTGAAAGCCTGGCTGGGGGTGAGGGCCTGGCTGGGGGTGAGGGCCTGGCTGGGGGTGAGGGCCTGGCTGGTGGTGAGGGCCTGGCTGGGGGTGAGGGCCTGGCTGGTGGTGAGGGCCTGGCTGGGGGTGAGGGCCTGGCTGGTGGTGAGGGCCTGGCTGGGGGTGAGGGCCTGGCTGGTGGTGAGGGCCTGGCTGGGGGTGAAGGCCTTGCTGGTGGTGAGGGCCTGGCTGGGGGTGAGGGCCTGGCTGGGGGTGAGGGCCTGGCTGGAGGTGAGGACCTTGCTGGGGGTGAGGGCCTGGCTGGTAGTGAGGGCCTGGCTGGTGGTGAGGACCTTGCTGGTGGTGAGGGCCTGGCTGGGGGTGAGGGCCTGGCTGGAGGTGAGGACCTTGCTGGGGGTGAGGGCCTGGCTGGTGGTGAGGGCCTGGCTGGAGGTGAGGGCCTGGCTGGGGGTGAGGGCCTGTTTGGGGGTGAGGGCCTGGCTGGGGGTGAGGGCCTGGCTGGCGGTGAGGGCCTGTTTGGGGGTGAGAGCCTGGCTGGGGGTGAGGGCCTGGCTGGTGGTGAGGGCCTGGCTGGGGGTGAGGGCCTGGCTGGTGGTGAGGACCTGGCTGGGGGTGAGGGCCTGGCTAGGGGTGAGGGCCTGGCTGGTGGTGAGGACCTTGCTGGGGGTGAGGGCCTGGCTGGTAGTGAGGGCCTGGCTGGTGGTGAGGGCCTGGCTGGGGGTGAGGGCCTGGCTGGTGGTGAGGGCCTGGCTGGGGGTGAGGGCCTGGCTCTCCCTGCGCTTGCTGGTGGTGAGGACCTTGCTGGTGGTGAGGGCCTGGCTGGTGGTGAGGGCTTGGCTGGGGGTGAGGGCCTGGCTGGTGGTGAGGGCCTGGCTGGAGGTGAGGGCCTGGCTGGGGGTGTGGGCCTGGCTGGGGGTGAGGGCCTGGCTAGGGGTGAGGGCCTGGCTGGTGGTGAGGGCCTGGCTGGGGGTGAGGGCCTTGCTGGTGGTGAGGGCCTGGCTGGTGGTGAGGGCCTGGCTGGGGGTGAGGGCCTGGCTGGTGGTGAGGGCCTGGCTGGGGGTGAGGGCCTGGCTGGTGGTGAGGGCCTGGCTGATGGTGAGGGCCTGGCTGGGGGTGAGGGCCTGGCTCTCCCTGCGCTTGCTGGTGGTGAGGACCTTGCTGGTGGTGAGGGCCTGGCTGGTGGTGAGGGCTTGGCTGGGGGTGAGGGCCTGGCTGGTGGTGAGGGCCTGGCTGGAGGTGAGGGCCTGGCTGGGGGTGTGGGCCTGGCTGGGGGTGAGGGCCTGGCTAGGGGTGAGGGCCTGGCTGGTGGTGAGGGCCTGGCTGGGGGTGAGGGCCTTGCTGGTGGTGAGGGCCTGGCTGGTGGTGAGGGCCTGGCTGGGGGTGAAGGCCTTGCTGGTGGTGAGGGCCTGGCTGGAGGTGAGGGCCTGGCAGGGGGTGAGGGCCTGGCTGGGGGTGAGGGCCTGGCTGGGGGTGAGGGCCTGGCTGGGGGTGAGGGCCTGGCTGATGGTGAGGGCCTGGCTGGGGGTGAGGGCCTGGCTGGAGGTGAGGACCTTGCTGGGGGTGAGGGCCTGGCTGGTAGTGAGGGCCTGGCTGGTGGTGAGGGCCTGGCTGGTGGTGAGGGCCTGGCTGGAGGAGAGGATCTGGCTGGAGGTGAGGACCTTGCTGGTGGTGAGGGCCTGGCTGGTGGTGAGGGCCTGGCTGGAGGTGAGGACCTTGCTGGTGGTGAGGACCTGGCTGGAGGTGAGGACCTTGCTGGGGGTGAGGGCCTGGCTGGTGGTGAGGGCCTGGCTGGAGGTGAGGGCCTGGCTGGGGGTGAGGGCCTGTTTGGGGGTGAGGGCCTGGCTGGGGGTGAGGGCCTGGCTGGTGGTGAGGGCCTGTTTGGGGGTGAGGGCCTGGCTGGGGGTGAGGGCCTTGCTGGTGGTGAGGGCCTGGCTGGTGGTGAGGGCCTGGCTGGGGGTGAAGGCCTTGCTGGTGGTGAGGGCCTGGCTGGAGGTGAGGGCCTGGCTGGGGGTGAGGGCCTGGCTGGTGGTGAGGACCTTGCTGGTGGTGAGGGCCTGGCTGGGGGTTAGGGCCTGGCTGGGGGTGAGGGCCTGGCTGGGGGTGAGGGCCTGGCTGGTGGTGAGGGCCTGGCTGGGGGTGAGGGCCTGGCTGGTGGTGAGGGCCTGGCTGGGGGTGAGGGCCTGGCTGGTGGTGAGGGCCTGGCTGGGGGTGAGGGCCTGGCTGGTGGTGAGGGCCTGGCTGGGGGTGAGGGCCTGGCTGGTGGTGAGGGCCTGGCTGGGGGTGAGGGCCTGGCTGGTGGTGAGGGCCTGGCTGGGGGTGAGGGCCTGGCTGGGGGTATTGAGCGTCAAAGTTTTTACATTCCATTATGTTTTGTGAGATGTTTTATTATGTTTTTTTATTAATTACTAACTAAAACATTTCAACATTTAAAAAATAACACCACACAGGCATTAATAAACACCTAATGGATCAGATTATCTAAAAAACTCAATTTATAATTCTAACGTCATGATTTGTTGTATATCCACTGGCTAACTGTAACCTACCTTCCTCCTCAGTGATAACAGGGGCCTCTTCAGAGCCCCCTGCGGCTGCTACCAGGCCAGCCACGAAGACCTCAGAGCTGAAGTCCTGGCCAGGGCCAGAGTGGGCCTAAATATGTATACATTATATTATTCTTAATGTAATTATATATGGTGGTCTATAATTGATAGGGTGGAGATGACTGCTATTATACTCACCATTTGGACGTTCCTTTTTGAAAGTCCAACTGGGGGCTGACGGTGAAAAAAACGTTTAGCACGAGCAAAACCTAATGAAGCCAGTGGGTTCTCTGGTGTGACCTTTGACCCTTGCCCTTGAACAATGACTCCTCCCAATTATATTCAGTTGTAATCTTCTGTCTTGTACTGTATTTGTTTATTAATCATGGTTTTCTTGGCTCTCTAATGGACATGTGGATTAGTACCAACAGTTGCTTGTAGCCTACCACCCCACAAAATAAGTTCCTCCTGGGAAAAATAAACTTCTATCTATCTCCCTTACCCAACCCTTACCCAACGGGTGACGTCAGAGTTGGGCCGTCCCAAGGATCGCATTTAATTATCAATCCAACAGACTGACAAGCTAGGATAGTAAAACATGTCTTACCCTTATGGCTAAGCCTCCTGCTTGACACGGGCACCTCCTGTAGCACAGAATGCATGGACATAAAGACATAATGATGATGTCTTGTCTGTCTCTCTACTAACATACATACACCTAGACTAGAGACTGTCATCATTCTCTCCTAGTGGGAGATCTTACCTCACAGATGAGGACAGTGGGTGAGTCTTGGTCTGGTTGACCGAGGTCTGGGTTTCCCACAGGGTGGGTCAGGACACACGCCTGAATCACTGCCAGATCCTCCACGGTCAGGACTAGTAATATCAAACATGATTATGTTTATTGGTAGGGTTTCTAGAATGTTCTACAGGCTATGGTGTAGGTGGTTCACAACAACACACAAGTGTTGTAATCATTTCTGAGGCCTCATTTATAGAACGTGCTTAGATCAAATGTTGATCTTACCCGTGTCGTACGTAGAAAACCACGTCAACGTAGTGATTTATACAATTTCAACGTGAGTCAATTTGACCGTGGAAACGATCGTAGCTCTACGTCGAGTATTGACCTTGCCTACGCACATTACCTACTGGTTATGCGGAGTTATTACAGGCATGTGAGCCGCACTGCCTATACTGTAATTCATGCAAGTGGCACGTAATAAAATGAACGATGTTGTTATCAGCCGAGAAAATTAGTTTAATTCAAGATTTAAAACCTCTTTATATCCACGGGCCCTCATGGGGATCCGAAGTGATATAAAGAGTTTACCTCGATCAATTCTCTTCATCGATATCAATTTTTTTTCCAGAGACGGTAAACACGGCCTAAGTCACATCCAGTTTTCTCCAACTGGAGAATGTGTCATGTCCGGTTTCAACGCCAAATTTCCTCTCAACTCAAAAAAATCAAAAAAAAAAAAAAAAAAGAAAAAGAAATCTGATACATGAGAAAGGTCAAAGGTCAAAGATGGTGCCAACATATCTCCAAATGGCCTAAACATATAGGTGTCCGCCTAAACATACCAGTACTAAAACAGGTACAAAGTTGCATTTGCTCACATTACTAGCATCAACTTTGGCACAAGTACTAATAAGACCCTGGAGTACTGATTCCTAGATGATTTGGGCTTGGTTATCAGGTTTCCAAGGTGATATTCACTGTAAAAGCTGTTTTTTTTTAGGCGGAGACTGAATTTGAGATGTTTTATAATGTTCTAGCTCTATTTACTCTGACACAGTAACATAGATTTTGATTCTGACACTTCTACAGCCACCCCACAGGTGTTAGCTTTCATTTGATAACAAGATCATTATGAAGGCCCTTGTGATTGTGGAGATATTCTATATTCACTGTGGGCATGTCATTTCGAGCAGAAAACCAGAAAAATGAGGTGGATAAGAAGAGGTTAAAAGGAACTGATGTTTATGATTGTATTTCAGTCTTCCTTTATATCCCTCCGTAGCTGTCTATCTCCCCTTCAACATGCCTAGTGCGCTCCACAACGGACCTTGCCCGGCCACGCGCTAAATTATACTGGATTTTCTCCGGTGTCTGGGAGTGAGCAGCCATATAAGAATAAGACCACCTGATAAGAATAAGACCATTATATTATTACAGTATAAGCAGCACTCGAGTTGAGGGGGGATGGCATCCCCCCTCAAATAAAAACAGTCAAAATCGCCCCCCTCTTTCCATACGTTATGTCATTTATCAATGAACGTGGTATTACTGCTATTTCAAGGTGCGAGGGGGCACGCACACATGCAATGACATTTTTACCAAGTTACTGACACTGAAGTCACTGACGCTGAGGGGATGCTAAAATTGTCCTCTTATGATAAAATCCACCACCTCCCCTGATTTTCTTTTACAACTTGAGTAGAGTATTTAAGCATGTGCCTGGGGCCTCATTCATAAAACGTGCTTAGATCAAATTTTGATCTTACCCGTGTAGTACGTAGAAAACCACGTCAACGTAGTGATTTATAAAATTTCAACGTGAGTCGATTTGAACGTGGAAACGATCGTAGCTCGACGTCGAGTATTCAACTTGCTTACGTACATTACCTACTGGTTATGCGGAGTTATTACAGGCATGTGAGCCGCACTGGAAAAACGTTGCCTACTGTAATTCATGCGAAGTTTAAGTGGCTCGTCATAAAATTAACGATGTTGTTACCAGCCGAGAAAATGAGTTAAATTCAATATTTAAAGGCAACTGATGTTTATAATTGTATTTCAGTCTTCCTTTATATGCCATCATTAGGCTATTGTATGGTGTAATCACTCTAAATTGAGGCGTGATAAATTAATTGTGATTCCTCAGGTGTTGCACATTAAAGACTATCCTATATATACTCTACTAGTAAGCAAACAATTGACACTCAACCATGGCTGTGCTTGTTTTATTGGAGGACTTGGCAAACCATGCGTTTCATAGGGAGAGAGTGTTTAGGGACCGGGCGGACTTTTTTGCCCACGACGATGAATGGCTAACGAGCCGCTACCGGTTCCCGAGAGCCATTCTCATTGATTTGTGCGACCAACTATCCCCAGGCTTGGAGAGGAGGACACGCCGCAACAGGCCCATACCTGTCCCTGTACAGGAGCTCTCCACCCTGGGGTTCCTCGCCACGGGGGCATTTCAAAGGGAGCTGGCTGACCGGTCGGGTATATCCCAGCCCTCCTTCAGCCGCATCCTGCCTGATGTGATCGGGGGAATTCTGAGAATTTCCCCAAGACACCTCCGTTTCCCATTCACACCCCTTGAGCAGGCGCGTGTAAAAGACAGGGTTTGCCGACTCCTTTAGGGTTCCCTGGCGTTATAGGCGCAATAGACTGCACGCACGTTGCCATACGGGCACCGTCAGTGGATGAGCATGTTTTCGTTAATCGAAAGAATTTTCATTCGATCAACGTACAGCTCATCTGCGATGCCCGTATGGCACTGCTGAATGTCTGTGCTAATTGGCCGGGTTCTACCCATGACTCTTTTATAGTACGCCAGAGTAGGGTAGGCGTTCGTCTGGAAGCAGGAGTGGGCAGAGAGGGGTGGCTTCTCGGTAAGTTGCATTTGTAACGTTTGATCATGATAACTATCCAGGCAAATGCTTATACTGTAATAATTGAATATGGTCTTCTCAGGTGACAGGGGTTATCCATTGAAAACATGGCTGCTCACTCCCTTCGCAAACCCCCAGACACCGGAGGAAATCCGGTATAATTTAGCGCATGGCCGGGCAAGGTGCGTTGTGGAGCGCACTATAGGCATGTTGAAGGGGAGATGGCGTTGCCTATAGGTATATTCTTCATCCCTCCTTCAGATGCTGCATATTGTGTATGGAAGCTCCTGCAGTCTTATCAGTAGCCTATTAAATTGTTTTAACTAAACATTTTCCCCCTAAAACGTGTCGGGCATAATTGTGGCATGCGGTGTGCTCCACAACATTGCGCTAAACCATGGACTGGTGCTGAACCCACTGGACGTGAGAATGGATCCACAAGAGCCCCCTAATCCGCCACCTGATGGAGCAGCAGCCCTGACCAATGCGATAAGGATAAGGCGCCAGCTAATACACCGCATTTAAGGTAGCACGTCAATAACAGCTCATTAACACAATGTAGTTGAGGCACACATACAAACAAATTTATTCGGACTGCATGCTTTCAATGATTGCATTATTCAGATGAGTGAGAACTCTACGGATTTTTTTCAACTCTTCTACAATCGCATTAGCTGCATTGCAGAGGTCTCGCTGTGTCTGGAGGACCTCGTCATTGAAGGCATTGGGGGTGGGACGGCTGCCTGAGGTGGAGGGCCTTTCCTCTGGAGGTGTGGGGGATGCTGCCGAGGCCGTTCGCCTTTCCCTCTGCTGTGGCTCCTTGGTGACACGCGATACCTTCAATGCAGGCTCATCAGTCTCCTGCGATGCTGTAAATAAAAATGTACATTGTTGAAACAACCACATGAGATGTCATTATTTAATTGGATACATTTTAATTGGATTAAAGAAGTTCGGTATTAAGCCCTGTTATAAGGTTATTTACGATCATATGGGTCCATATCAACATTTTGAGTTTTATGACCTTCTTTAAATAAGCACACAGGAAACTCACCTTCATCCACCAAAAGCTCTGCTGTGTCGCCTTGTGATGAAATGCCACCAGTTGCACATGGCCCCAGGATGAAGGCGATGAGCTGGTCCCTTGTAGACAGCTCCGGTGCGCCTGGTCCTCCTCCTGTTGCCAGCACGCTCGCTTTGTGGTCCGCGATGCGTTTCTTGGCCTTAAGCTTCATGTCAGCCCACTTTTTCCGCAACTCCGCCAGTGTTCTCCCCCCTTCTCCAACTTCATTCACACTGGCAGTGACACACTGGCAACAGCTTTCGATTTTGTAGTGATGCCACTATTGAGGCTGCCGAACAGCGTCTGATATCGGGCATCGATCTCTGATAATAGACAATCAATCTCTTCCTCACTATAATTTTTCTTTTTGGTTCTTTCTGCCATCTTGCTCGTCAAAGGTTCTGCTCAACACCTCAATCAAGCCTATTTATAGCACTTGACTTAATTGAGCCGCTATAATTGAGCCGCTATCACAGGGCGTTAATACAAACCTCATTCACCTGCGTTCAATTCCAAGTATGTTTGGTATTTATAGAAGGAAGCACGTACGCAACTTTAAACCATCTCAGCCAGTTTTATAAATAATGCTCACGTCCGTTTAGAAAAATGTGCTTACGTGAAAGTCAAAGATGACGTTCAAGTATTTGTTTATGAATGAGGCCCCCGGTTAGTTGTCATGATCAAACGTTACAAATGCAACTTACCGAGAAGCCACCCTACTCTGCCCTCTCCCGCTTCCAGACGAACGCCTACCCTAGCACTTGTCTTAATTCAGCCGCTATAATTGAGCCACTATCACAGGCGTTAATACAAACGTCATTCACCTGCGTTCATTTTACCTGCGTTGGTATTTATAGAAGGAAGCACGTACGCAACTTTAAACCATCTCAGCCCGTTTTATAAATAATGCTTACGTCCGTTTAGAAAAATGTGCTTACGTGAAAGTCAAAGATGACGTTCAAGTACTTTTTTATAAATGAGGCCCCTGAACTAATAAATGCACTATTATAGTGGGTTGATGTTATGTACTGTAACGTGATTTGTACAATTCGAGCCATGCTTGCCGTAGCTAAATTACCGTCCAACTTTGTCCACTCGGTGGACTAGAAGGAATAATGACATTGACATTTCGTGAGCTTAGAATGATAAGGTTCTATCTCCGTTTAGGGTAGTTCAGAGATATTGAGCGTCAACGTTTTTACATTCCTTTATGTTTTGTGAGATGTTTTATTATGTTTTTATTAATTACCAACTAAAACATGTCATGTTGTTGTATATCCACTGGCTAACTGTAACCTACCTTCCTCCTCAGTGATAACAGGGGCCTCTTCAGAGCCCCAGGTTCTCTTATAGATGTAGTACGAACCAGCAGCGGCTGCTGCCAGGCCAGCCACACAGACAAATTTGCGTCCTCCCAGCTGGTTTAGAACACAATTTTTTTTAAATTAATCGTCTCTCTCTCTCTCTCTCTCTTGTTAGCTACTTGTTACAGATCTCCAACTGAAGTGAAACACTGTCTGAAACTGCTTTGCTGTGTTCCTCTGTTTTACTATAGAATAATGTGACATCACTGATATGTCACTTATTATGATGTCACAATGTACAGATCACAAAACTCCACGTTTTTGACAGCTCTCTCTCTAAGAGAAACTAAATCATACATCTGTGGGGGTCGCTAATAATACATTACCACAACCATTATTTGATCAAAAATGTCAATGTAATGAGTATTATTTATATTTATTTATATGATAAATATTCTAAAATAAACACGTTTTCCAAAAGAACTACGAGCACCATTAATCTCCTGTGAATGACAGTATGCCTTTGACTGTCTGCACTTTACCACCAAGACACTATGGGGCGCAGTAGAATATTGTGCAACACCAGAATATGATCGTTGAGAGCTTGCGAATGTGAAAACACGATTATTGAGGAGAAAACATTCAGTAGCTAGCTATCATGC